>NC_088844.1:24062315-24662315 GCF_904066995.2 Poecilia reticulata | reverse complement strand
CACACACACACACACACACACTGTGATGTGAAGAATTTAAACAGAAAACTGAATTCGTTACTATTTTGAGGCATATTTGACTATATGATTACAGCTTTTAAACAAAAGTTAAAACAAGTAAAAAATAACAAAAATTATATAAAAAAAATTTAAATATTCGGTGTTCTGTAATTACACATTGAATATCACTTCTTAGCACAAGTTAGAAGTGGCTTACAACAATGACCCATCTGAAAGGATGTCATGTGATCAGAGCTTATAGCGAGGAGGCAATCCACTTAACTAGGATTATAATAGCAGGGCCCCTTTGACCCAATCAAACTGAATTTTGTTCCCATCTAGATCTAGATTTTTTTCAAAATAGAGCACACCCATATGAACTCCAGCAAATTATCACTTTATAGCTCCCTGGAATACATGCATAAGCGCATTTGAAATATTACAAATGTCATTCCTAAAGCTTTAGTCTTCACTATCTATAACAATCAGTGGTAAATAATTTTACTCCTTTAGCCCAGTTTTCTTCAATCTGTGCTTAAGGCTGTTGTCTGTACAGTGTGGATGAAATGTATAATATAAATGTAACTCATCTTACTGAGTAAAATGGTGATATATTTGTAACAAGCCTGAGGTTAAGCTCTGATTTTTTGCAAAAAGTAAAAAAATTACATAAACATGTAATTAGCAAACAGCAAAATAAACAAAACAAAAAACAAAATAACAATTAATACAAACGTATTAGGTGTTTTTTGTAGTGAATGTAGTGGCTGATTGCTGGAGTGCCACTGAGTAGTTTCTTGGTCTAGTTTTTTACTTTGTGTTAGAATATTACTTTCCTTCGCTCTATAAATGTGCAGAGGGCACAGCTGCAGTACCCTTTACACACACATCCTCCCCTGTGTGCCAATGCATTGGGTATTAAGCGCTCTCTCTGCAGCAGCTGCAATCACATTTTGGGGAAACCTCTCTTTACCTGAAGGCATTACATATTCACACATGCTCAAAATGTACATGCCCTGCATTGTGCACATCTATGTGGAGTTTTCTTCAAAGTTCCTGCAGTTTATTTCACCCTGGAAAGTCAACGGAACCGTTCTGGGACTCGTGTGACTCAGCTAACTGGGAACCATTTTAAAATAGAAATGGGGCTTCAGAAATCGAAGCAGAGCCTCGCGCTGTTAGCGCAGAGGTTGTTCATCGTGTCCATGACAGCCGGGGGCCAATCACAGCGGCTCAGCTGGTTCGTTCAAATTCTTTCTCTGTTTTTTTGTGCACCTGCTGCTTTAGATAAAAATAATCATATCCCATCTTTTCACTTTTTTTTGTTTCAGTGAAAAGTGGGCTTTTAAAAACAAATGTACACTTTTTACTTTTTAAACTTTTGCACCGAAGCAGGTTAGTGGCCCTGTTATGAAAAAAAAAAAATTCTTTCCGTTTAGTTTTTCAGACTGATCAAATTGATTACCATAATTATTAAATAATTCAATTCAATGTGTGAACATTTCACTCTTATAAACAGATGTGTGCAGGAATAATAAATTATAATTTTTTTTATTTTACTAGAATATTGTCCAAAAGTTAAGCAAAATTAACTTTTATATTGCATAAATTTAATAAGTTTAAAAGAAAAATCATACCAAGAAATACTCACTATCACCTTACAGGCACCCTTACCAATTCCTCCAAAATGAATATAACTGAATAAATTTTAGAATCTATATTTTACTTCTTCACGCTGGTCTGAATGTCCAAGGATTGGAATCAAGGAGATTTTAAATGAAATACTGTTAGATTCCATCAAAACAAAGTTTCAATAAGTCTTTCTTTCTTTCTCCTAGATCAGGGATGTTCACCTCTGGTTTCCTGCAGCTTTTAGATTTATCCCTGGTCCAGCAGACCTGAATGAAATGGCTGGATTGCCTCTTCAGTATGCAGTCAAGTTATCCAGACTCCTGCTAAAGACCTCGTTAGGAAACTCAGGTGTGTTGAAGCAGAGACGTGTCCAGAGGTTGCAGGACACTGGCCATCAGGCCTGCAGTTGAACATCCCTTTCCTACAGAATAGAAATTAGAATTTAAATGTATTGTTACATGCAATTTTATTAGGACTATAACATAAGTTATGATTTTAAGGATAATGCAAAAAAATATTTAAGAGTTTTTCACATCTTCACTAGGTATGGACTGCGTTTTATGTTAAAAACTAAGACATCCTGTATCCACTTCCAGCCTTAGTTGACAAACAGCATCAACAACGCTGTAACTTCACGAAGAAAGTGACCAGTAGAAATAACCGAGAAGTTGATTTATAAACTAAATGCACCCTTTAAATGTTCCTGTCATGATTTTAGAGTAAACATATTCTCCCAATATGACCATTTTAACTCTGTACATGTACGTGTGTGTGATCCGGCCTGCTACGTCCAAATGACCATTGATGTGTGTTTGTGGCCATACACACACAGCTCACAGCTTGAGTGACTGCAAAAACACAGGTCCACATGTGCGCTGCGCATTTCAGTTTTAGCCAGTGAAATAAAGACATCTGGATTTTATCCCATCGCTCTCCTTCCCTCTCTTCTCCATCCTCGCCTCTTCTCCGCTCTTCCCTCTCCTCCTCGGATATTGATCGGGCAGAGCACTTTGAGTACAAAGAGTTAAGGCCTGAAAGGCGAAACAGCCGCGATTTCAGAGAAGTCATGAAAGTTTAAAATGCCTTCTCTTTCAGTCAGGTCCGGAGAGACGTGTTTGCTGTGTGAGTGACCCCCGGGCGTATTTGGAGATCCAATGGTTGAACCTTGCTCATCCCACGTTGAACCAGTCAATACCTATTATTAGCTACTGTCTGCCCTCTGCAATAGGGCCTGATGAGGCATGGAGAGAGAGAAAAAAATACCTTCTGAAGGCCGAGAACTGAAAAGAGTGGCTGTTTGGTCAATGCAGGGCGAAAGTGTGAACATGTGTAATTTAGATGACGGTAAATGTTTGGCATCATTTAAGTCCTATGTGCAAGTATTAATGCTTACTGGTTGCAAAAATGTAAAGTTTACAGACAGAAAAATAAAAAAACCTGTAGAGTGCAATAAACTAAGGCTACCGCTGGTGTGTGTATGTTTACAAATTAAAAACGTAAAGAAATACGTCTGGATGCTAATCAATGAAGGCAAAATCTTCCTTGTGACATATATGGGCCACAATGGACTATTTTATTACTTATGGGAAACTCATATGGTTATTGCTTTGAATAACTGACCTAATTACATAACATGTTATCGGTCTACTTCCTTTAAAAAGCTACAACTATGACATAACAAATTCAACCAAAAGTACACTTACTCACATGAGACTCTTATAAGAACTGTTATGTAAATTGGGTATTTATTGATTCAAATCCACCATTACAATGATGCAAAGCAAACCATGTGTTTAAACCTGCTGCAGAGCACACACTGGCTCAGGTTCAAAGGGGGAAAAACGGAGGAAAAGGCAGTTTACCATTAAGCAAAGGTTTGGAAATTACATGAGACCCAAATTATCAAGGACAACATGAAGCATTAAAAAGTTATATATGAGATTTTATTTTTAAATTCTGCTTTTAGCTAATTTTTTAAAATCATTTTTAAGCTGGCATGATGTTTAACTGTAGAATGTATCTGAGATTTCAGCTCTGCTTTAAGTGTCAGTTTGACTTAGCCTAAGAATGTGAATCTAAGAGTTTATTCAAATCTCTTATCATGTCCCCAAAAGTTAGAAAAGGGACGTTTTCAAAATCATAAGAAGTTTATTACTGAGCAGCATATAAAATCTTATAACTACTGAAAAGAAGGCACATAGAGATTCAAATCTTAGGTTGGAAAGTATATCACAGCATATTCATGACAATGACTGGTAAATTATTAGATAAAAAAGACAAACTTTTGTTCTGTTTGTGTCTTTCTGCTGGAGCTTATATTCAGAACACAGTGAAAGTAATATCTCAAAACTGGCGCTTGAGTTTTCAGCAATGATTCAAGTGGCAGTGTGACAGCTCAAAACAATACCATGGGTCGCAGAAGTCAAACTATCAAATATGATCAAACACAAGATTTACAAACTTGACGCTTTTTAAGCACGATGCAGCTCCTGGAGCTGCTGAGTCAGATCAATGATGAGAACGACATTAGAACGATACGTCGAAGTTTGCTCAGTGGGAGACAGAAAACAAGCAAAAGTAAAATGAAAAAATAGGAGATAAACAGAGAATGTTAGACTCCAAAAAGGAAAGATGAATAAGAACAGAAACACCCTGGCAGCAGCACTTTCTTCTCTACAAAAAACCTTGCGAAAGCAGAGAACTCTTGCATGTAAAACTACAGTTGTATTAGGATGTGCATTCCATTGAGGCTCGTTTGTAAAATGTAGTATATGAGAATAAAAGCAGTAAAACAGCTATTATATATACTTTTCATTCATCCCATAATTCTGTATTGAAAATATTTTTCAGTGGTCTTATGTAACATTCAAATTGTTTAAAACTGGGGTAGATTTTATTTTTTCAAATGTTTCAAACATTTCTAGATATCATTTGTTTTACACTTTAACAGACTTTCGCCTAAATTGTTTTCGAGAACTTTTTCTTTTTTTTTTTGGCATGTTGGGTCATTCAAGCAACTTTCTTCTTGTCTATTCGACATTGGGAGTGCCTGTTGTATCTGGGATCAGCTTATCACACTTGCCCAAGTTTTCCTTGAACCCTAACATTACATGAAGGAGTTAGCTGGAACTACAACTACATCATAAATAAAGTTCCTGTTAATGTCTTAGAACATATTTAGTCAACTAAATGCTTTTTTTCCCTCTCTTTCCGCTGAGCTATCGGATCCCCATTTATTTAAAGTCGCTTGAAGGAAAACTAAAGTTTGGTTGGAGAAGAGACAAACTGTAAGCAGACTTAACTGAATTTCGCCTGTTAATGCAATCTCTCACCGTTAACTGAAAGGGCAGCAATTACGGCGCATCAGACACATCCGTGGATAACTCGCACACGCGTGCTCAAATGCGCTCTGCACACACCCAATCTGTCACATCTTGACACGCTCGCCGTTCAGTGTGCCGACATAACACTACCTGGAGCAAAGCTTGGTGATAATGGATTAGGAAAAGTCTCCCTGTGTCTCCTCCACAACACAACAAACACAGACACATTTTCTCTCTAATTGCCCACAACTGAATGCAACCCCCTGCCTGCCTTCACCTATCTCAACTCCCACCACTAATACCCCTCGCTGCCTTCTGCCCAGTCCAAGCTTCAGGGGATCATCCGTCAGTCCTGTCCAACTGGCTCTGGTCATAAAATAAGCAGACAAGTCAAGCAAGCAAGGGCCTCAGTCCCACTGGCCCCATTGCGCAGAGACGCGGCACCCAACATATGTTTTCTAAGTACTGAACTGGAGGGTGGGGGATCATTTGAACTGGGCATGCAAGAGGATGTGTTGGCTTGACTCTGTGTGCGTCTGCGATCATTGGGGTTACACTTGAAAAACAACACATGTCCTCTTGGTCCGCAGTGAAAAATGTAGGTGATGCATCAAGCACTGAGAAGCAGCATGTTAAACTGAATCAACTGCATTGACAAGACTCCTACAGAAAGAACTGATGTGGATCAGAAGAAAAAGTTTTGCCTTTTACTTCAGCTCCCAATTTATGAGTCCATTGACATTTCCAACTCTCACTTGTGGCCATGAGATATGGATTAGGACCAAAAGAGCAAGATTTAGGACTGAAGTGTCAGGAAATTGTTTCCTACATGGGGTTGCTAGACTAAGCCGTGGATGTTGGATGAAACCTATCATTGTCAGAGGAAGTATCCCTTCTCCTTCAGGGTGGGTTCACTTTAGGAATATGCAAAGATCAGGCATAATGTGTGACCACCTGTTGAAGAGTGTGCTGGTTTACATTTTGCTCTCAAAACAATGCTGATCCGTTTTGGAATGGGATCCACTAGACCACTTTGGTTCTGCTGTGGTGTCTACAACAAGGTGGCTAAATCTAATAGGCAAACTGGGGTTTTGGCACTTTGTAGCGACTCCTTAGTCTTAGGTCTACTTTTAAGCACAGTTAATGACATTATTAATCATTTATGAGTGCCAGCAGTCTATCATGGCTGATCATAGCATGAGAAAATACAGCAACACAGCAGGACCAATGGTTTTAACAGGCACACTGTAAAATGTTCATGTGGTAATTTAGGCCTATAAATAAAGGTTTGGGATTCTTTCTTCCACAATGCAGAATTAGAAGTGACCTAAATGTTGTGAATTTGATAATTGTTTGAGTTGTTAGGGCTTGAGACTTGATTGTGGCAAAAGATACTAAAGATTAAAGTCTACATTAACAGGATGTCCACGTTTAGGAAGGGAAAGAGGGGAGATGAATGCTATGTTGACCTCTTTGCTTCCCATTGGCCGAGATCTTGCAGGCAGAGTTGTGAAGAGTCTTCCAGGCAGCACTTTGTGTCACCATCACTTGCCATCACTCAGACTTCTGTGTCTCCTCTTCTTTTCTTCTGGAGGGGGACAACAAGAATAAAAGGAAGTGATTGTGTTGCTCCCATGTTTTTATAATTTGGAAGAGTTGGAGGCAAAAAAACTGTAAGATTTATAAACGGTGAGGGATGGCTGAATAGAGGATGCAATGATGGAATTGCTCCCTATAACAGATAGTTAATTTAGCAAGAAAATACCTAATTCAAGAATAGGAAAAAAGAACATTACATTTTAGTAAAACAACTTAATCCCAATCTTAATACAATGTAAAGTATGCTGCCTGATCTGTTTAATAAATTATGACATTAATTCTACAAGGTTTCTATATAACAAAACTTGCAAAATACAGACATTTCAATCAGTTCGACAACCAAATGTAAATGTTTATACACTTTATAGTGGTTTGAATATAGTTTAGAGTTTGCATTAAAGGCTCCAATTCCATCATTCAGTGGCCATGAGCCATTGAACCAAAGGTCAATACATGTTAACCCACAGGCCAGACAGTGGTGGAAGAGATAATGAAAGGAAGTGGCAGACAGAATTTATTTTCCAGGCTTAAAACTTATAATTTCTTAAAGACACTCCTTGCCAATATTCATGGCAGTGAGCTGATCTTTTTGCAGCTTTTAAATATTAAAAATCTTTAATCTGTGCCTCACAGTTGTGCAAAACTAAAAAGAATCACTGAGTCTTTCTATTGGATAAGATGCTATTGATGCATTGATAGCTTGCTGAAAAAAAGCAAACAATCCTTCTCACTTTGCCTCCTAAATTACTCAGAAAGTAGGCCAGACTGAACCGAATAGCAACGCCGTCCAGGCAATATCACCTGTCCAGGAAAAGATGTCACACAAAAACACCCAAACACCAGAATCCAGATACGCAGTTTAAATAACAGAAAGGCAATGATGGAGATTTATTAACTTAAATCAAGGTCTTTGGATTCCATTGAAATGAAAGGCTGCTACATAACAGTGTGATTATAGTAAATGAGCGAGTCAGTAAACTTTAGGCATTTATTCCTAATTCAACTTTAATTGCAAGTGGGTCAAAGACAAAAGATTGCTGTGTGAAGGAACAGGGACAATGTGGAAACTGAACAGAAGTAGCAGGTGCAGAAAGGCAGTAGGTAGGTTAAGTTAGTGAACAACTGCACTAGATCATAGAGTTAGTTTCTCTTTAGCTGGCAGGTAACCGATACCAAATCAGCAAACATATATTAATAATTCATTCCTTATACGAGAACAAAAATACATTCCTCTTCATAGTAACAACTGAAAAGCAAATAATACTGCAGAACCTCTAAGACACCTTCATCTATATTTAAAAAAAAAAAAAATCTTAGAAACATTCTCCGTTTTGAAGAACAACAAACACAAGCACACACACTCCTACACGCTCAAACCCAGTCCTGCGGGTGTGTTGCCAGTAGAGGCAGAGATGTCGTTCCTTCCATCTCTCTCTGGTGTGAGTGCGTCCGGTCCTCCAGGGGGAATCCCATCCCTCTTAATCCTATTAGTGGTGGAACTCACGGCTTGGCGGTCTGCTCCTCTGGACCTGTCCACACTCATTATCTTGACCTCAACTCTACATCAAATCCATCCTTCCACATTTCGAACCACTCCGGCCCCATTTTCATCTGCCTACTTACCTCTTATACACACTCGCCCGAGTAATCATATAGTTATTGAGCTGTTATTGACTGATTATGTGTACATCAAAAAGGAAAGACGTCCACAATCTAAAAGCAGTTCTAACTTCTAAGTTCAGCAACATACTGCAAAGCATTTCATGTTTACTCTTTTGCAAACATGCATACAGTACATTCTTAAAAATATCAGCAATTTGCAGCATTTTAGATCTTCCTCACATCGATGAGCATAATGAGGTCAGGTTGGGTGAAGCTGCCTTCTCAGGTGTTACTTCAGCACAGTTCAGGGTGAACTCCCAGTTAGAACACCACCACCCAAGCAGTGGGATAATGCTGCCTTGTGTTTAGGCTATTCTTTTGATAGTCTGAAAGCCAGAACATTCAGAGAAAAAAAATATGTGATGGGCATGTTTTTCCAGGCTAATTCTGTCCGGTGGGTGAGCTCACTAAAAGAAAACAATGAACAGATGTTTGCTTTAACACAAAGCACTCACTTGTGGAATGGCTTAAATCCCCAGATCCATCAGCCTCTGTCATAAAACTTTTGTTGCGCTTGTGAATCAGTTCAAAGACTAACTGTTCATGCATTTAAGAATTTAATATTGATAATTTAGCTTTTAAAGACGACTCATGTAATTCGGGCTACATTTGTTTTCATGTGTATGTTCTAGCTACTTTGAAATTCACTAATGAAAGAAATACTAGACAGATTTAGAAGAAAATAGGAAAGAATCCCTTCTGATGAGGTTTTATTTTGTGCGAAAATAATTGGGTATTTTCATAAACAATTGAAACACTTGTAATGTCATTCTAACTTCAATGAAGAGCATCCAGCCCTTTTATGTCTTGTAATGTTAATAAAGAGAAATTCT
This sequence comes from Poecilia reticulata, assembly GCF_904066995.2. Lineage (NCBI taxonomy): Eukaryota > Metazoa > Chordata > Actinopteri > Cyprinodontiformes > Poeciliidae > Poecilia > Poecilia reticulata. Next base: position 24,653,266 of record NC_088844.1, on the reverse strand, counting down.
TAGACCTACGAGTCTATTGAGAAATTTGGATGAATCTTTTTTCAACGAATCATCATTACATTTTTTGTTCACTATCCATTGTGCATATTTCAGGCTGAATCATAATTTACCTGGGAAATGAACAGCCTAATCTTCTGGGTACATATCTGAAGCCTGAGTGTTGTGAACTGCTAAATAATTTGTTGTTGGCTTCTGCTTGAGTGACAGTCAACACTTTACGTTTAATTGTTAAAATTATGATAGGAAATATATGTGGAGTCTTTCACTGGAGGGGGTCCAATGAGAGGATCACCTTTTATCACTGTACACCAAACACAGTACAACAAGCCTTACTTTTCTCATTGCTTCAACTCTAATGGAATTGACCTGAGTCTCGTGTGTTTCCAGCAAACATTCCTCAGCTTGGATAACAGCTGACTCTCATCAAACTGCTTTCTTATTGACCTGTGGTCACACTAACAATCGGGTCCGTTATCATTCCGTTATTCCATCTAGCAAAAGGAGTATACGTACAGATGATCCCTACCAGTGCCAGTTTTCGTAGGAATATTGTACCAAAGCAAAGTGACTGCTTGGATCTAGAAGTGCTTAGCATCTTTTTACCTGCATCTTTGTCAAATTTGAGGGTTTTGTGGGAGTGGCCAATAGTTTGGATCTTTTTATTTCCAGTCAGTTGAAGGTCCTTTCCCGTCACTTAAATGTTCTTTACCTGCTGGAGGAGGTGATGATCAGTCCCCGTTGATCTGCTCTGAGCCTGTTAGATGACAGCCTCTAACAGAGCTGATAAACACAGACGCCCTACAATCCACTTGGCCTCAGCCCTGACAGTGACTGAACTGGCCTCAAATCACCTTTGACAGCAAGCAGTGTCAACACACACTCTCACACGTACACAGACCCAACATAAAAAGTGCTCCAAAACATGCAAGACCTGCTACGAGCAATTGCAATGACAAGCCCGGGTTAAGTATGAAGCCAGTTTAAAAAGAAAAGTATGGACACTGCGACATCATCCAAACACACCTGTCAGTTTTAGCGTAAATACAGACGCGGGATGTCCAAACCTATTCCTGCAGAAGTGAGCTGACACCACCTCAAAGAGGCAAGTGTCACTTCACCTTCAAATGCATGACGATGATTTGTTGGAAACATCAGCATGCACGATGTGCTTCTGGCATCTGGGGTTGCAACTGACCCATCTCACCTGTGCAGAGACTCAAATTCAGCCCAGAGGTGAAACTCAGAACTGAAGATAATGTGAACACAGAGAAGGAACAACACAATGCTGCTCCAGGTGAGAGAAGGAGGCCCATCTGGTTGAAGGGAGGAAGGTATACTGACAGCAGATGATGAGGCATGTATGTTAGCACTAATTGAGCTAATATATGCAAAACAAAAAATACTACTACCCTATTTTGTTTGGATTAAATGAGCACAGACTCTTGAAACAAATATTCAGACTTGATGAAACTTTTCAGATGAAAACTACAAACTATATTTTATTGAGATTACTTAGATAAACTGAGAGGTTGAGCAAAGGGAGTGCTAATCAATGTAGCACTAATTGGGTTAAACCGGTTATAAAGCAAAGTTTACTCTTAGAACACTTTGTAATATAATAAACGTCGGCATTCATATATCACAGTGCAGCAAACAACAGCTAGCATTGGCTAATTAGCGCTAGCAAATTCACCAAGCGCACGTTTAGAACAGATAAATACGTATCTCCTACAGTTTTACAGCATTAATATAACTCACCATGTTGGGCAACACTCATGAACATGAGTAAAATGTGATTTTATGGCAGGTTCGGCTTGTTAGTTTAAGCTAACGGCAGACTAACTACACTACTGGTCCGCCGTTCGTTTTCTTCTTCTACACATTAATTCACGTACCAACACAAAGCAACTATAGAGCCCCCTAGTGGAATGGGAGGAGTGAATCCAACAAGAACAATTTGTCATATACTCCACAAATCTGGCTTTTATCACGGTTTCTTCTTTTGAAAGAAAACTACAGAAGTTATAGTTTGCAGATCTACATCAACCAAAGGTCAGCAAACGTGATCAAGGATCTACAAGGTGTTTTTTATGCAAATGTATAAGAGTATTTGCTGTACTTTTTCTCATTGTTTGATTGTGCAAGTTTGAAGCATTACGACAGCCACAATTATTTACAAAATATGTGAGGCCTGAAACAACTTTAAATTAGCTTATAAAGCGACTTTTAAGTAAAGCATCAAGTCAAAAAATGCAACCTTTCTCTCAAAAATATATTACATACATCTCGCTAAACTTTTTATTAGCCGTTACACCTTAACTCACACACTCATTTGAACATAACCCATGATTTCCCTTTTATCATTGCTCTAATTTTACACCATAAAGTTAAAAAAAAACTTTTCCCTCTGAAGTCTGGTATCTGTGACAGCCTGGGGAGTATGTGTTTTAATTTTCTCTCACCTAGTCGTCTCCGTATGCTCAGCAGGCAGTAGAGAACTGAGCCATTTGTTTTATGTGGCGCAAGTGTTCGTTGAGAGATCAAGAACCAAACGAGCACAGGGTGAACAGGAGCCCTCTAAAAACCTCTCGCCAACTTTAATGGAACAGCCCCCTGCTGAGTACTGAGGAAATCTTCAGCACACACACCAACACATGCGCACACACACGTTACAAATCAAGACATTTAACTTCAATGAGAAGAGGGAAGAATTAAAGAAAGGATGTGGAGGTATGCACACACATACACATTCAGCTTGGGCCGCTTCTAGGGGAACTCGGTGTAATGGAATTAAAATGATCTGTTCTATGAAGGATTTTAAATGGAATCGTGTTTGTTGAGTTTTTAATTTTTCCCCATTGGAATCAAAACATCAAAAGGTGGAGCCTGTAAGTTTTTAAGTGTTAACACAAAAGCAGATGAGACCAGTCCCAATGTCAGAAAGGTAAAGTGAAGACTTTGTTTTACTGCATTGTGTTCAAAATGTTCACGTTTACAAAGCTGAAGTGAATAATACCAGAGTTTCTGCAAAGCAAGAACAAACTGGAACTTGTCAAGGAACTGGTTTTACTGTGTACTGATCATAACCGCTGGTTTAATATTTCGAAAATCATATAGTAGGACAAAACAATATTAAGTTATATATGCATTGTTCTGGTATTTTAATACTACTACTACTTATAATAATAATAATAATAATAATAATAATAATAATAATAATCAATCTTTGACAGTATATACAGTATTTTCATTTGACCTCCAGAAATAATACCCAAGTAAGAGTAGTGTTACTTCGAAGTAAAAATAAAAAACATGATGCATGAAAACTATTCCCAAGCATACATTTAAAAAAAGTTCATAAAAGTAACTAACTAAAGGTTAGTTAATAATCAACTACCTGTGATGTGGCACAGAGATAGAGCTAGCAGAACAGCAAGAGGCTTTGGAAAAGTGATCACCCACTTCTACCGCTGGACAGTGATTGTTTTAGGCTTTTATGGATAGTTTATTTGCAAAACAAATGCTGGGTTCAGTTGTTTGCATTGCACTTCTTAAATTTGGCACAGCTCTAGACTTTCATGAGGTGCCTTGTGGAAGCCTGTCTGCACAGCCACGATCCATATAATGACTTTTTATACATTTCCATACTGGCAGATGCAAACAACTTAGAGCAACAAGAAGAGAACAAATCAGTTGTGTCTGATTCTTTTCAAAGACTACTGAAAAGAATTCCTAACAAAGTTTCTGCCTTCGAATAATCTTTACTATTTGTCGCTTAACCTAATGAATAATAATCACAAGGCCTGTTTCACTGTTTTGTCATTTACTTGTTTATACTATTGGCTTGGATTTAACTGGGCTGTCATTTTTAGGCAGTGAGCCTCATGGGCAGTGAGGCGAGAGGTGAAATTTGAAGGCGATGGCATTAATGCCTCCCTGGGGTCCAAATCCCTCCACCTCAACAGGGTGACTCTGAAACAAATGCTTCCTCTGGTGTCAGAATAAGTTAGTCCCTAATTTCCTGCTCTGGAAGCTGAAATGTTGTGCCCTCAAACCCAAACGGCCAAATAATTCAGATTTTTTTTTTTCTTTCAGCAAGGACAGTGCCCATATGGCTGCACTTTTAAAGGTTTAAACGTTGGTCCACAGTGACAGTAACCGCTTAGGGCTCCGGAGATGTCTGAGCAAGATTTACAACACATATTGCACTGTTAAAACAAATATGATGTAGAATGGAAATGGTGTGAGAGAAGAAATGACATGTTTTAATAAAGCTTACTGTCAAAACATCAAAATTTCACATACTTTGACACCAGTCATATTAAATGCAGTAAAATGGTTATTGTTTCTCCTCAGTTATTTTAGCTATGCATCAGATAAAACCATTGTTCACAGCTGAAGATTGATTAGGAATTTGTGTGTGAGGTCTACTAGGAGGGAGCCACACTAGAAAGCACTAAAAAACAGTTCTGTACGGTTTGACATTGTCCAAATGTGATCTTCAGTGTGACCACTACGTATAAAATCCATATTTTGACCAAAAAACGGAACATGGCAGAAGAAGACATGATGATCGTAGCTTTATCACTTAACTGTGCATCGTCCATCTATCCCACTTATCCTTGCAAGGTCAGTCTGCAGATGTGCAAAGCTGTTGGATCAGAGCTCAAAAGACTTCCAGCTGTAATTGTGGTGAAAAACTCTACAAAGTGTTGATTCAGTGGGAGGAAGCATAAATGCATGTCATGAAAGTTTGAAAAACAGGAATCTTGCCCTTTGATTTGGACATTTGTGCTACTTTGTGTCATTCTACAACATCACATAAAATCCAAATAAAATCCATTGATGTTTGCGGTTGTAATATGATTAAACGTGAAAAGGTTTAACGAGGTGTAAATACTTTGACAAAGTCCTGTATATATCACGTACACCTGTTATCTCTGTGCTGCTCTCTTGCTTACCTCTGCTGCTCTGTCTTCTGCCTCCCTTTCATATGTCGCACTACGCATTCACTTCTCTCCCTCCTCTGTCTCTAGTCAATTGGTGGAACTGTTTGTTGTCTGTTGGCCAAGCTGGGAGATCCGCCAAACCAGCTGAGTCTGGCATCTTGCATGGCCCACCAGGCTAATCTTGAATGTAGGGGCAGAAAAGACCTTGGATAAACAGGCACATGCATTAAATGGTGTGGGTAATGTTCGCTTTTGCCAGATGCCGCAGTTCTCTAAAACACCTATGTTATCTGAAAAACAGGGGTCTTCATACAAGGCAAAGAGAATTCAGTGAGTTTTGTCATTCAATGACAGCCACAAGGATCATTGGCTTTTTGGCTGCTTTGATTCAGCCAATTTGTTTCAGGCGAAGAAACTAAGCTCACTATTGTAGGCATTGTGTAAGTCAAACCTCTAAAAACACGAGGTTTATTCTTTGTCACAATTCACTTTAAAATCCTCCTATAAAAGCCTCTGTATTCTATCTTTATATCAATGAAGTGTAATATTACAGATCAGTTAATTTAGTTCAGTATTTAAATTCAGAAAGTTGAACTCTGTCTCTCTTTCTTTCTCTGTCTACAAATGTTTGCTCTGGATACGTCTGTGCAGTGTGTCTTCACTGAGTCCATCATTTGTTGTGAAAGTCCATTGGACTCTTAAATGGGCTTCACTTAAACATGATCTAATGTTCTTGTTGCTTGTACACATTTCTTTGTAGCATTTTTCCTTTCAATACATTTCCCATCATTATGGTTGGATACAGCTCTCTATGAAATGCCAACTTCTTCAGCCACAACCTTTATTGCAGTGAATCCTCCTTATGAAGGGAGCCAATGACTGTCTCTACGACAACTGTTACGTTGTTTGTGTAAAATGTTTGTATTAGTGTTTTCTGACAAACAATCCTAATCTAAAATATTCCTTCTGACTGTTTACCCTTTTGATTTCTGTCTATTTAAAAAAAATGTTTCAAGAGCTTCCCATGTATTCTTACATTTAAAGGCAGTTTATCCTGCCTTGATTTCAAGGTGTTATTAACCAAAACTTCAAACTTGATATCATTCATATCTAAGAACAATGTTCCTAGAAATATTAAAAAGGATTCATTAGGCATAGACACCATTTAGGAACTTACCATCCAGGTTAAATATACTTAAAATTGCTTCTTTAAATTTATGTGGGGTTTTAAGAAAATCTGAAACCTTTTGCGAGTCACCACTTGTTTGTTCAAGTTCCTTTTGTGAAAATTTTCCAAACAACTTAAATCATCACGTAAGTAATTCACAGTTATTACAAGGCAGCCTGTGGACATGGATGAAAGCACATCTCAAACAGACAGTAAAGGAGAGAGGAGAGCACAGTATGTCACGTCTGGTGGTGTCAGCCCAGCCAGCACCTCCCCACTCACCCTAGACCACATACCAGACTGGCTAGCAGTCCGTGCCAACGGGCCCATGCTACCGCATTAAGTCTTATCCCTCAAAACTCTGGATGTGTGTGTCTGTGTGCATGACTGACATTTAGACTCCTCCACTGCCATTTATGTTGGCATTGTGGTGTATACCACAGAGGCAAGCGCCTGAGCCAACTGTAGCTGATGATTCGCTTTATCCATAGCAGTACGTAGCGCGGGTGAAATCACAAACACACAGAGAAAAGTACACACACACACACACACGCACTAAAACACACAGTGCAGCGATTAAGAATAACCAACTGGCGCAGATGGCTGTAAAAATATATTTGGAGCCGTAAGCCTTGAGGACACTGCAATGAAAGATGTTCAAATAAGAAACACAGAATATTGCAAAATGCTTTGCGGGAGCACAACAATTAATAGGCATTTATTACAGAAGTCTGTTATTTCTGCAGACAGCTTCGCAGTCATGCTGTTAGCTGAATGTGCTCAGGTAGATCTGCACAATATACCAAACTGCAATCATCAGCACAATATTTGTGTGTTACTTTGCAGGCATAAAGCACAGCTTAGATGCAATCCATGACAGGCTGTTATATTTAATTTCCCATGCATTCCACCTCAGCATTGCAGCTTTACATACTCACTGGCCACTTCATTAATTGGACCTTTCTCGTACCAGGTTAGAGGGATTTTTGCTTTTAGAAGGCCTTAACCCTTTGTAGCACAAATGAAACAAAGACTTATTTTCAGAGAGTTCTCTGTAAACCTGAAATAACATGCACTGTAAAAATCCCAGGAGATCAGATGCTTCTGAAATACTCTGTCTGGCACAAGAAACCATCAAAGTTACTCTTACCCATTCTGATGTTTGGTTTGAACATTAGCTAGTTGTTTTCACCAAGTCTAGATGCCATTTAACCAGCATGTTTACTACTTGTGTGAACATGCAATATACAAAGTCTGTCTAATAAGGATGGTGAGTTCATTTGGTTGAATGGATTTTCATTATACATTTCTTATGTATTTCCTGTCTATTTTTTTTAACTGTTTTTTTTGTTTTACTTCTGTAAATCTCTTTGAACCACATGAATCTAAAAAAAACATCTTGATTTGCTTTGTCAAATTTCTTGCCAATCCCCATCTCACCACATCTCAAAAGATTTTAATCCAGAGCTCAAAAAAGGCCCATGAGTCGTCCGATGTAAAAGGTGGAATGTACAAAACTAACCTAAACTAAAACAAAGTTATTGGGCCTAATGTTACACCGGAAGTCAATTTTAATGCGAATAACATTCTGTCTATGACCCAGTTATTTTCTTATCTTGGAGTTCACTGCTGGTAATGTGACTTGTTATTCCACACAAAAATTCAGGTCATTTTTGAATAAGCACGTTATAAAACAGAGCAAGAGGAGGACACAAATCTATGAAAAATATCTACAGAAGACAGAAAACTTCGGTGGAAAGATAAACCAGGAAACGTCTTTTTCCTGTGCCTTTTAAAAATAGCTTTTCTTCTGACATTAAATTTGAACAAAAAGAGTACGCATACTCAAACATCTCAATAAAACTGTCCCTAATATTTTCACTGCAGAAACACACACAGAACTGTTTTTGTAATAAAAACAAGATGAGATATAAAAAAAAAAAAAATCACAAAGTGTAAAATTTAAGAACCCCCACTTTCAGACATTTCGAGTGAAAACATTAAACATGTTTTTCTCTGGTTTCACCTTTTTGTGTATTCTGCAAGTGTGTTCCCAGGATGAAAGAGAACATAGAAAAGTAGTGTGGTGTAGTGCCACAGGGCACTGAAGCATCCAAAGAAAATCCAAACTGAAACAATAATTCCTCTTTACATCTGTTTCTGTCATGTTGAGAAATGTTTTTTGAGACCAGTGAGTTCTGACCGGAAGGTTATACTGCACACAGTAGTTTCAATATGTTTGTGTATCCATTTGTGTGTCCAGACCAGGTAAAACACCAGTGGTGATAAAAAAACACAACAACGAAAACAAAAACATGTTTATGACAGCCTCCTTTGAAAATGTATCATTGTATAATTTTTATTCTGATACTTGCTGAACTGGCAAAAAATATAGATGTAAAAACCACATTAAATTTTTGTTCTTTCAAATAAAATAATAAGATAATGTCTAATCTTATTAATTTACCTCTGGGAAAGAAGGTAATCCATTATAGCTAAAGACCAAAAACTGTCCTAGTTTACTCAATCAAATCAAATTTTATTTGTATAGTACATTTCAGCAGCAAGGCATTTCAAAGTGCTTTACATAATTAAAATAAAAACAGAAATAATCAGTGAGAAAGAGATAAAAAAAATAAAAATAAAAAACAAAAAGCATTACATCATTAAAACGTCGAAAAGAAAGAAGAAGAAATTAAAACATTAAAGACATAAAAAGATGGAAGACATCAAAACCGGCACTCTAACTCTAATTTAGCCATAAGCAACTCTAAACAGGTGAGTTTTAAGTTGAGATTTAAAGGCACCCAGTGTTTCAGCTGTTTTACAGTTTTCTGGAAGTTTGTTCCAAATCTGTGGTGCATAGAAACTGAATGCTGCTTCTCCTCGTCTGGTTCTGGTTCTGGGGATGCAGAGCAGACCAGAACCAGAAGATCTGAGGGGTCTAGACGGTTGGTACAGTAATAACAGATCTTTAAGGTATTGTGGTGCTAAACCGTTCAGTGATTTATAAACTAACATCAGTATTTTAAAGTCTATTCTCTGAGCTACAGGGAGCCAGTGTAGGGACTTTAAAACTGGTGTTATGTGCTCTATCTTCCTGGTTTTAGTGAGAACCTGCGCAGCAGCATTCTGGATCAGCTGCAGCTGTTTGATTGATTTATTAGTCAGACCTGTGAAGACGCTGTTGCAGTAATCAATGCGGCTAAAGATAAACGCATGGATGAGTTTCTCTAGATCGCGCTGAGACATAAGTCCTCTAACCCTGGAGATGTTCTTTAGGTGATAGAAGGCCGACTTTGTGACCGTCTTAATGTGGTTCTGAAGGTTCAGGTCAGAGTCCATCACTACTCCCAGGTTTCGGGCTGATCGCTGGTTTTTAGTTGTAATAACTAAAGCTGTGCATTGATTCTAGTTCGCTCATCTTTAGGTCCAAAGATAATAACTTCAGTTTTGTTTCTGTTTAGCTGGAGAAAGTGTTGGCACATCCACACATTTATCTGTTCTAAGCATCTATTTAGTGATTGGATGGGTTCAGAGTCACCTGGTGACATCGTGATGTAGAGCTGTGTATCATCCGCATAATTGTGGTAGCTAATCCTATGTCCTGTTATAACCTTAGCCAGTGGGAGAATATAAATATTGAAAAGAAGGGGTCCTAGGATTGAACCTTGGGGTACCCCACATGTGACCTTTGACCTCTCTGATGAGAAGTGTCCAATTGAAACAAAGAAATCCCTGTTCTTTATGTAAGATTCAAACCAGTTGAGCACTGGACCGGAGAGTCCGACCCAACTCTCCAGTCGATTCAGTAAAATGTCATGGTCAACAGTGTCGAAAGCTGCACTGAGGTCCAACAGAACCAGCACTGTGGTTCTCCCACAGTCTGTATTTATATGGATGTCATTGAACACTTTTACAAGGGCCGTCTCCGTGCTGTGGTGAGCACGAAAACCAGACTGGAAGGAGTCAAAGCAGTTTGTTATTGTTAGGAAGTTATTTAATTGTTTAAAAACTCATTGAACAAAAGATGCATTTTCTCACTAAGGAAAAGTAAAATGCCCTATAATTAGTGTTTCTACATTTGGTTGAAATAACTTTAGTGATAGGATTTTTGTGCAGGCGGAAGCATCGTTGCCTTGCAGAAAGAATGTCCTGGTTTGACAGCTGCGATCTCTCTGGGTACTCTGGCTTCCTCCCACAGTCCGGAAACATGACTGGTAGGTTAATTGGTCTCCAAATTGTCCTTAGGAGTGAATGTATGGTTGTTTGACTTGTGTGTGTCTCTGTGTTGGTCTGTGATGGACTGGTCACTGACAGGTACAAGCAAACCCCTTCCATCCTCAGAAACATTACATTCCTTAGCCATAAGTCCAAGGACTGTCTAAGTCTTTTAATTCCCGTGTACATGTCTGTCTGTGACTGTGTCCCTCTTTATGCTTGGTCCCAAAGAAGAAGCGTCATTTTTGTCTTAGGCTACAGAAATTAATGAAAAATGAAGGAAGTCAATACAAAGTTCTTGGGGGGGGTGTGCGTGTGTGTGGTCTTGTATTTGTCACAGTGTAAGGACCATTTTCCAACAAATGCTACATTTTGAGGCCCAAAGCCCGGGGCTCGTACGTAACAGTTAGGTTTAGCACTAAGGTGTGAATTGAGTGTAGAGTAGATCTATGGTTACGCATGTCCTGGTAATGGTTATGTTTAGGGTAAGGGTCAGAATTAGGCTGTAGAAATGGGTGAAAAATGAATGGAAGTCAATGCAAAGTCCTTGTGAAGATAGAAAGACATACTGTGTGTGTGGGTGTGTGTGTGTGTGGGCTTCCTATGGCCAGACAGGGAACCCTCTGTGTGATCTGGGGACAGGCAGGGTCTCACTTTGGTTAGTAGGGTCAAGGCTGGCCAAGTTACTGCCTAATTAGATCACTGCACACATCCTGTTTAAAACCCACACACACACTTAGATACACACACATATGCAGGCCTATTCACTTTTGAATACACATTGGCTGTGCACAACTACATGTGCACCCACACAAATTCACAAACAGGCATTTTCTTCCCTATCCAGTCTTGAATCTGTGTATTTTTGTGCATATGTATGCAGAAAATCAGAATCCCGCCATACTGCAGCTGAGCTTGTAAAGGCCTTGACCAGTGCATGACCCAGGAACATCTGCAAGTTGCACACAGATACACAAAGCAGAGTGAAACTTCCTGTCTTTCACAAAGATGGACAGTAGAAATGTGTTCTGTGTGGAGCAGGCTTTATATCATTCCTTTTAAAATGTTAGTCAGTTCTTAGCTAAATGCAAATTAGAGACCTTGAAGATAAATCTGATGTGTGATTGTGACTAAATAAAAAGGATAAAAAGTGAATATTAAGAAGAAAGATGAGACCTGGCAAGGAATATAATTATAAGCCGCTGTCTTTTATTTTCTCATGTATTTAACCATTAACACTATGTAGAAGGCTAAAGATGTTTCTGTAATGTGTGAATTAATAGAGAACTGTTGCATTAAAATCTAACAAAGACAATCCATGCCACATACAGTTAGATATAAGGATAGCATGTGGCATCTTTACAGTATAAAATGGCATTTTTCACAACTTTTATTGTCATATGGCAAAGCCTTTAAAGAAGATATTGCAACAAATTTGATTGGGAAAAAAAACGAGTCAAACCTTCTGGAAATCCCTACCTGTGCAGAAAAAATATTAAAGAATGCAATATCAATGCAGGAGCAGACAGGTAAAGCTTTTCTCCACTCACCATTATATCAGTATTAACCCTAAATGAAGGTTGGAGTGTTTTTTAAGAATCCAGTTGACTGCTGAGCAGAGGAATATGACTGAAGACAAAGAATGCCAAGTTTCCTGGAAAGGAAATACTGTTTTAAACAATTCTCAAAAGTATTGCATTGATTGACAATCTTCAGAATGCAAGCAAGCAATTTAACCCTAAACTGAGGCAGATTGAATAGGATAACAAAGAGCACAATGAAGACCTGGTTTTAAGATCTCACTTAAACACGATCTCCTCCCTCCCTTCCTCCTTGTCCTTCATCCCTCCTTCTGCCACATGCTGCAAGGCGACCGATCTTTAATTGCTGCTGTAATCAGTGTGATTCATATTGCCTCATTAATATGCCTGTTGTTCACACAATCTTCCCACATGTCTCTCCCCTCACTAATGTATCCCTTCCATCCTGCTCCACTTGCCACTCCATCTCCTTATTTCCCTTTTATCTCTCAATCCACCGTCCTCTTTTCTCTTCTTTTCTCTTATTTCCATCCTATTATTACAGCCACTCACACAACACCGTGCCTCTTTTTTCACCGATCACACATAAATTAACACTGAAGGCCCACATAATTGCTTACGTAAAAACTCATAGTGCTCCCTGTTTAACAGGTCTAAATTTATCCCCCTCTGCCCAGCATCACCCGCCCCACTAATACACATGGTTTTTATGTTAAATGATTGATGTCTCACCGTAGCACATTTTCCACTTCATTAATAAAAAATGTTGTCTTTATTTATTAATGGGTAATATGCATACACATGTATTTACGATTCAATTAGAGAGGCGATAAGGGTACATTTGTGACATATAAGGAGGAATTTACTGTGAAAGCTTGAAGACTTTAGTGCCTTGTAACCTGTAACATGTCTGTGTTAGGATAGCGCTCCCCCTCCTATTAATGAACAGCGAATACCGAATGGTTTGAAGTATTACACACACACACGCACACCCACACACACACATATATATATTCATATACATCCCTCAGATCATGACATGTCTTATCCACATCTCTCAAAACAAATTTTCTAATTTAATTCTGCACTGTTAAAAACAAAACAAAACAAAAAACATCTCTAATTTACAATAAAACACTGGCAGCTGTGGTTGCCAGAAGTTTAAATACGACAACATTTTACCGTATAAGTAGATTTTACTGTACCTATCAGGTAAAATCTGTATAAAATCATACAAAAAACAATATAATTTAAATCAGAGATGTTTATTTATTTTTTTATAATGTGGCAAAGTAATTTCAAGACTTTAATTTTCCATCTGATGAAGGCATTCTTTTGTTGATGCATGCTCACATCTAAAAAAAAAAAACTCCTTTCATCCATTCATTTCTAGAAGACACCTAAAGTTTCTGTGGCAAAATTTGGTGGCATTTTGGTGGATTCCATGAAACATCAATCAAAACGAAATCAGAGATCAGGATTATACCAATATTTATTTATTTTTTCAGGTTGGCATGGTGTCATTTTTAGTAGCAGTTTTTAGTGTTGCTTCTGTGTTAAATGTACCCCAGAAAACATATGGAAGAAGATGATTTGACCACATGTACATGTGCAACAAACGTGTATATTTTTTTTAAGAGTTGATTAGATGAAGCCAAGTGCAGAATCATTCTGGAAGAACCTTGGAACATTGATAAATGGTTTGTTGAATGAAAAGATAGATAAATGAAGATGGTATGGATGAATGGACAAACAGGTTGATCAATAAATGATAGATCGACAGATGGACGGATGATGGACAGACTGGTGGATGACCAAATGGATGGGTGTAATTTTCCAGAAAGTTTAGGAATCCACTATGAACCCACTGGTATCTATTTAATCTAAAGACAACAGAAACTGGAAAAAATACAAATAAAATCAGGTAGATACAAAAGCCAACAACAATCGTTTACTAAGAGTTTTCATGGCCGTAATTTCTTGGCACTTCTTCTGGAACTTCGCACACAAAAGAACTCCTATACTAACCTCGTAAATCACATTCTTAAGGGGACACTCATTTGCTTGTACTATTACAGTCGTACACTAAATTAGCCTGTATTAGCAGTTTCTTTTGTAAATGGGTGCGTGTGACTGTGTGTATCTGACCGCTAACCTAATAGAAGTCAGTATAACCCTGCTGGCAGAGACAGGGCTAATAGAAAGATAATGAGTCTGTCCATACTCACGCCTCTATTAAATCTCCCCTTAATACTCTCTCCCCGGAACAGTGGGTGTATTAGTGCCCCGCTCCTCCTTTATGACTGTAGCCTTATGAGAAAAATGAGACATTGGATAATAGTCACAGTCCAGGAAAGCCAAATACTTCTTACAGACTTCTTTCAGTTAATTGCAAGAGTTAAAGGAGCCCAGCAAGGTGGGTGTAGAAGTTTCAACAAAAGACGTAAGTCCACAAATATTCAGAGAACTGCTTTGTGGTTGTACAAAGCAGTTGTACAACCACAACTGCTTTGTACTGCTTTGTACAGTTGTACAAAGCAACTGGCTTTCCTTGGAAAGCCAGTTGTACAAGTTGTACAACTGGCCTTTTACAGTTGTAAAAGGCTTTCCTTGGAAAAAGGCTTTCCTTTTTCCAAGTTGTAGTGTTCAGTAATTATTAGGGCTGCAGTGATACAATAATCTCACGATACAATACACAATATTCTGCTCATGATACGATATATATTGCGATATTCAGCAAGCGATGCAATTCAATACACTTTTGCAATTTTCTGAAAGATTTTAAAGGGACAGAGTGATTTGGTGACATTTTGTGACTGTTATAGAGTTGGATTGAATTAATTTAACTGAAAACGGATTAAAAACACTAACTACACAATACCTGGCTCTGGTTGGACGTGGACACAGACTTAAAGTCGACAGCTGGACAAAATGAATCAAAGAAGTGGTGAGAAAACATGTTTCTTTTAATTGAAACAGTACAAACTGTAGCTTACATGCATTTGTAAAGTAAATAAAGTGCACCAAGTACCTGCTCTGAATAGTTTGATACCTTTTTAACCTAGACACTTAACATGTGAAGGAATCACTCTAAGCCTGATGACCTAATCACTCTCCCGGCGAAGCAAGCAGTGAGTGAGCAAGGTGACAGTTGGATGTTACGATACTTGCGGATGAATATAAAATTTTTTCTAGGAAAGAAAATATCGATATATATAGCAAAATCGATATTATTGCACACCCCTAGTAATTATCCAGTAAAGTGTACAAACACAACTGTTGAACTGCATTCAACAAAAAGACACAAGTTAACACAAATACTACATGTTACCGTAGATTCAAATGAAGGAAGGGAAACAAAGACGCAGAGATGCTCACATCTTGATGGTTAGACAGGAATGTCTTGAAGGAAGTTAAAACATTTCACCATTACATTGATTCCAAAAGGGATCATAGACTACCTTGGTTAAAAAAAAATTACAAATGGTCAACTGGTGTGGTCAGAACCAGATGGAGCTTGACGGGCTCAAGAGAATGAAGATGGCTTCAAGAGAACACCACCATCTTCAATAAAAATGTCTACAGTGGATGACTTCTGGGTCCTTGGAACCATTCATTCTCAAGATCTGAGAAAGAGTAAAACCTAATTCATTCCTTTGTCCTTGTGGATCAGTTTTTTGAGGGCTGTCTTTTGATTGGAACTTTACTATGTTCTATTCCTAGAAACCTAGAATCATGTCACTTCTCAAAAAACATCACTCCATGGAAGTCGCTGTTGCAGTTTGAATCCTAGCTCTGTACATAATTACAGCTGTATTATTGTCTTAAAAATTGCTTGCTAGATTTTCCAGATTTTATGAAAGTTTACACAAGAGTTAAAGTTTGTTTTATTTTAATCATGATATTGGAATAAAAATACATGTGAAATTGTGTTAGTCAAAGACACAAAAAGTTGAATCGTACTTTGTGTTTATTAAAGGGTTATCTTTTGAAATTCTTTCAAATTTGAAAAATATGTCTTTCTGCATCAACCTCAACTTTGAAATCAATCATCTTTGATTTCAAAGATGATTGAAATCATCTTGTGATATAAGCTGCAAAAAGTAAATGTGTTTAATTTTCCACGGCCTAAATCTGTACATGCAGAGATGTGTTATGTAATTCACAGAACCTCTGCGCCAGTCATATTGCTTTAAATCATGAACGAATACAAACCAGTAAAAAAACATACATAAATATCCAAAAAGTAAGTTTCTTGAATACACTTCAGAGATGAGGACAATGTGATATCACCTTTAGCTCACAGATAGAGACACAATGTCGCTTCCTGTTTTCTTTTTCCATGTAAAAACAGCAGTGAGGGTGCATCTGAATGACAATGTGTATTGTGTCAGTAGAGGCTGACTTATTGGGGATGTATAGTGCACGCCAGGCCATCTTCATTCACTCTGCTGTGTTATTTACCCCCTCTTTTTCTATCGGCATTGCATTTTTATTGCAGACGGATTCAGGAAGATGTAATTGCCTACCAGGTATCTGCTTGCATTATCAGGCCTCGGATGGCATTAACTATAAATAGATAAAGGACATTATGCTTCCACATTGTGTACTCTGTGTGTGTGTGTTTGTGTGTGTGTGTGTGAGAGAGAGATGGTTGGTGGGTGGTTGATATGACCAGTGAGTGTTTTTGAAAGTCTGTTGGCATGCATGTGTGTGTCTGTTATTTGATTTATTCACACTACACAGCCAATGGTTTATGACAGATGGGATATACAAATCTATTGTGAGGTTAGAATTAGATATTTGACCAGACAATGGGATAAGCTGAATCTCCAGAAGTGACCTGTATAAATCCTGCACGATGCATACGTACAGTATGTGTGTATGTGGCATTGAAAAAGGAAAATAATTCTTTGTGTAACTAAAAAAAAAAATGTGTGCAATGTACAAAACTGCTTCTGTCAAGACCCTCACTACAGAGTCTAGAGACAGAAATCCATCTTTCTTTCTTTCTTTCTTTCTTTCTTTCTTTCTTTCTTTCTTTCTTTCTTTCTTTCTTTCTTTCTTTCTTTCTTTCTTTCTTTCTTTCTTTCTTTCTTTCTTTCTTTCTTTCTTTCTTCAGTCTGGCAGTGTGGGCACAGACAAAGTCAAACTGCTGCTCGCACATATTTGGGTGGCTATTTAATTAAAAGTGGATTACAAGAGTGTTGGGTAAACAAAGATCAGATTAACAAACAGGCCGTCGCTGCTTTCCCATTTGCTAATGCAAATTTGACTTGACGATGGGATTGGTCGTGCAGAAGAGCAGCTCCACCACTCCGGCGGAATATTAAGACCTGGTCTGGAGCTCAAGTTAAGTCGGGACGACTCGCAGAAGTTGGCTAAGCCCCCATCCTTATGTCCAGGCTGTGTGAGACTGTGCGTGCATGTCATTTTGTGAATCACAATTCCTTGTTGCAGAAGGTCCTCGTCTCTGTGATGCAGTTTATGCAGCAGATGATAGACTACTCAGTGCAGATTTGTAAATATTTTTTTTCTTATTCATATCAAAAACCAGGATTCTGCATAATGTAGAAAATCTATTCTATTTATTTCAAGTTTCCCTATTTTTTTTATGCATTTCTGATGATTTTACAAACATTTTGATATTTATCAATATGCCTGAACTTCAAGTACTCAAAACGGAGCAAAACCTTAAAATTGTACCTTTCTGTGGCAGAACACCGTCATTATCTCTGAAATTTTGAACAAATGAATTAAATAACGCTTAGGGGAAAATGTGGGCGGAAAATGTGAAACATTTATGAAGACGTTAGAATTTGAGACTGCTTTTAGAAAATTTTACTCACTATTTTGTATTTTTCTTAGGCATGTGAATGTGCAGCTGAACAAATAAATTGTTTTAGTAAATTTTTGAAAAGCAACATTTTTTTAATCTATTACACAACACCATAATACACCACATTTGATCTTGATCAGCTTCTTCTCCTCCTTTCCCATATTTGTTCCTCTCTCTCTGTGTTGGCTCTCATGTCCCAGAGTTTTGGACACGGTACGACCTTGCCATGATAGAGTGTCACTGTGTTCATTCCTCTTTTTCAGCAAACCTTTCACCTCCCCGGTCACTGGAGAGTGAGAAGAAAAAGAAGGATGAAGTGGAGTCAGAGGAGGAAGGATGGATTTATTGACTTGAGCCTGGGGCTCAGGTCGATGCATCACGGTCAGGATCATGGTAGATGATGAGGCCTCTGGGTTTCAGGGACAACTTCATACAGAACAGAGGTGCGTTTATCCAATGCAGCTCTCTGTCTAATCTATACAACAGGGAACTTTTTAGTTATGACTTCTTTTTTCTTGCTTTTGTCAGCTGTTTGACACAATGATAATACCTCTGCTAACTGTGTGCTAACTGCCGCCTAACAAGGAGGATTATTTCTTGTGATACATAGATTTATCTAAATTATGTTCATTTTTGTTGGAATGCTGTGTCACTTCTGACACAATGTTTGGTCTGCTTTTACTTTCACTATATTATGACTCCATCTGTGGGCTCATGAACTGTACAGTTCATCTTGAGCCACAGTAAAAAAAAAAAAAAACTTGAACAAAAAGTTAAGGATTTTATGACAAAATGTAAATTATTGAGTCACAAATAGTAATAAATAACTAAAATCAATGGAAAATAATCAGCTGTGAGCATGACTGTTTATGAGGCATTTCTCTACTTTTTAAAAACTTGTTGACAGTTGATATTAAAATAAATTGAAAGAAGATAAGAGACGATGGCTTTGTGGTGTTAATCAAATTGAACAATTTATTATTGTTGAAGAGTGGCCGTTTTTCATGTTGTTCAAAGATGAAACTAAAGTTTAGAGTTTTAGACCTTTTGCTAACTATGTTTTGAATTTTGCCTATCTTGCTCCAGTCAAAGTGGTTCTTTTTCTTGGTTCAGGAACCAAGACCAGAACCTGTTTTACAAGACCAGAGCCACTGCTTGGGGAAGTGAAAACAAATAGACAACAACAACAAAAACAACTGTTGATAAGTAAGCATTGTTCCAAGTCAGCCAGAGTCTGGTGGCAACGTGTCTTTCCAAGTTCTATGACTTTCAGCTCCTCGCCAAAGATAAATCATAAAATGCTGGTAAAAAAAAATGCATATGCTAATCAGCAATTAAAATAATTTGATTGTTGTGATGTCACTAATAATTTTTCCTTTGATTATGGGTGAAAGGTATAAACACTTTTTGAATTACCATTATTTAATAAAACATACTTATTTTACAAAAGTACTACTTACACAACTCTTTAATGATCCAATTTCTTTGTTGATTGAAATTCATTTTAAATCTAAATCTACAAGCGTTATAAATAAATTATGTGCACATGTGTATGTTTTACCTGGAAACTTTAAAATGTAATGCCTCCTTACATTTGGTACCATTGCTTGGAAGACAGCTGAAAACACACTGAGTAACACACATTCAACACAAAAACACTCTGAGGGAAACATTTTAACTTCAGGTGTAACACACCTGCTCAGAGATGAATGGAACTGCAAAGTACAGATGTTAAAGCCAGGTCTGAATAAGGTCACTGACAATGTTTTCAACATGCTTTAAAAAAAAGAAAGAAAAAAGCTACATTCGGGCGACTGATATTTCAATTCTACAACAAAAAGAGAATCTTTACAATGGAAAACACAAATGTGTGTCTCTGGTTGAGATCGCAGAGGCTAGCTGGGCTGAAAGAGGCTCATTTGAAAAGGTCAGGGACCAGTGCTACATGGAGGAGGGTTCAGTATGCTAAATAATACAGTGAAAGATGTTACAGAGGATGCACAATGCCTCCTCCTGTGATGTTAACATGGCTCTGTGTAGTTTTAGTCTCAAGCAGGACAGGAATAGTCCATCTGTGTTAGCTGAAGTGCCATCCTGGTGGAAACCCACAAGAATCTGGCAAAATAAAATACATCACGAGGCCAAGAAAATGAACAAATAAATAACAACGAAAAAGGAAACCACTTTGTCTTTTGAAGTTATTCAAGACACATTTGGCTTTTCTCATATTTGTTGTGTTAATACAAAACTTTTCTTTGTGGCACTATTGCTTTCTCAGTTCCAATGCAAGCTTGACATTGACAAAACGGTCAAGGGAATTTGTGCCAGATCTTTCATATACTGGCCACCAGAGATGGACATCGGTCATCACTGTACTCTGAACAGGTAGATTAGGTTTTATTATCTATTTACAATAATAAACATTTCTGTAAAAAAGCCAGCTAAAGAAAGTAGTCTAATTTTCAACCACAGTCTCTGGAGCAGGTGACATGAGCACTGCAATAATTAATATACTGTATTTACAGCACCAATACATTAAGATACAATGAACATGTATTAAAAATATATATAGTGAGTAGTACAATTTCAGAGCAAATCGCACATGACCATCCCTCAACCTTAAGTTTAAATTTCTTTTAAAAGCAAAGGTGTTATGCTCCCTGAGCTCCAGTGGAAAGTATTCCAGGTACAAGTATCTCTCACCGAAAAGCTGCCTGACAAAAAAACAGTTCTTCAAATTGAAACTGCACAGTCTGTTCTACTGACAGAGCTGGTGTGCCTGTCAGTAGATGTTTTCTGTCACATGAAAGCAGAAGAGAGGAGCTTAGCCATGCAAGATCTTCTAAGTAAGACAAACATCTTTGAATTTAACAAAATTATTCCAGCTCAATAGATTGTGATTCACTATAGCGTTAATGACAGGCATTTGTTTTTTTCGTCTAGTTCTTTCACAGCCTGATGGTAAACTGCGTGTACCGATCTTAAACTGGTACAGGAGGCTTGTGACAGAATGACAGATGTGACATGATAATCACAATAACATGCAGCCTTCCTGCTTTTGCTGACAGTGAGATTCTGGTGTGATGGAAATTTGATAAGTGAAACTTTATCGTGTTCACTGCTGATTTAATTTGTTTATCGGTTTTTAATCCTAAATACTTGCATTGCGACACATCTGTCAAATACAGATGTGGTAAGTGGACTCACAGCAAACTCTTTGCTTCAGCCATTTAGGCATTTGCCCAAAACACAGACTGCTGCTGCAAGAACTAAAAATATATAAAAACGATAATAAAAAATTAAACAGAAATATAAAAACCAAGCAAACAACACCCTTTTTGCTTCCACTTGCCAATAAATTTAATATTAAATTCAGTTTTACACAGGGAAGGGACATTTTCTACAGGACCCATTAAAGATGGGTCCTGTAGAACCATATAATTTAACCTCACTGTTATCCATTAACGCTGGTGGTGGCAGTACAGGGAATGTAAGGCCATAAATTGACCAGATACTCTGGGTCTATTGTGTCATCTTTGTTGCCCCACTTGATTCTGAGACAACATTATCTTTGCTTTTCTTAGTTTCTTACTCATTTTAAATGTCAACAAAGCTGCAGTGCAACACCTTTGTGATGACTGTCTTTTAGAAAAGGTTCTAATCATATATCCTTTTTGTTTGAATGTCTGACAAATAATAATAATAATAATAATAATAATAATAATAATAATAATAATAATAATAATAATAATAATAATAATAATTACACCAACACACTATGGTGGATCTGCCATCAGTTAAAATGTTTCCATGTGATCAGAGAGAAACAAAAAGGAAGTGTTTAGTATCAATATCTGTGCCATTTTTTACAGTTTATTACAATGTCATAATAGTATGACATTGTAAACTGTAGTATGATGTATAATTCCATGTAAAAGTATTATTAACCTTTTTGCACCATCACATTACAACTGCAAAGTATTTTGTTGAGATTTCGTTCAATAAAACATAGTTAGAAGTAGAAGGAAAGTGTGGATACGTTGTTATTTTTTTCAAATTAAAACATGTTGTGCTTTGTATTTACCCCATTATCTCTGATGCCACAAATGCATTTCTGTGCAAATGAGCACCTTCAAAAGGAATCTGATTCGTAAACAGAGCACACCAGTCATGTCAGTATAAACCCTGCTGTTCTCTGAAGGCCTCAAAGTTTTGTCATTTATGAACAAACAGCACCATGAAGACACACCAACGCAGCTGACAGGACATAGACAGGGTTATGAAGAAGATCATAGTAGAGTTAGGTTTAAAAGAATGTTCTAATATTTAAGAATCTCAGTTTATTTCCTCATGCAAAATGGAAACAGAATGAACACAACTGCAAATGTATTACAGGCCAACTGGCAAGAAAAAACATTAATCAGACATTCTGCAAGGATCCATAACTCACATACCAGCATCTGCAAACATTACAAATATTAATTGTGCTCTCCAGTGTGGCTGCTATACCAGAGTGGCATGAGGGAAGGGATACTTGGAAGGAAGTCTTGAGAAGATGGCAGCAAGCAGTGGGAGGGTTCTTCAGCAGGTTTGATGAAAAGATGGTTGAAGCAGTTTAGAAAATCCTAGAGTTTGTAAAAGATTTAAAATTGGGAAGGAGGATTTATTTCTAGCAGGGAAACACTAAACATATGGTCAGAGTTACGATGGAGCGTTTTAGATCAAAGCATAAAATGTTAGAAGGGTTTGGTCAAAATCCAAACTTAAATCCCATGAAAAATCTTTTGTAAAACCAAAAAAATATGTCCACAGATGCTCCCTAAGCAATATGACTGAGTCTGAGTTTTTATTTATTTATTTATTTATTTTGGAAAATAGAATTGGCAAGAATTTCAGATTCTAGATCTGCAAACCTGGAAAACTAAAAGATTTGCTGCTGACAAGCCAGAAAAAGCTGATGATAATTAACGGTTTTGAAAAGCAGGTAATATTTTCCCTCTGCCTTATTACACATGATCTCCTGTTGCTTTATCACTGAAAATCAAAGTAAAACATTTAGTGGTGTGGAATTATAACAAGACAAAATGTGATAAGGTTCAAGGGAAATGAATACCTCTTCAAGCACTTTATACTACACTATTTAATGAAAATACTGAGAGGCACATACACTTTGCAATAAATAGTAGCAATTAAGGAATCTATCAATTTTAGTCAAAAACATTTGTAAACGTTAAAAGGTTTCAGAGATAGTGTCAAAAATTTTAGATAGCAGGGGGAAAAATGACAGAAGGCAAAAGGTCAATGAAGTTGGATGAAACTAATAAGGACATGAAAAAGCATCCACTCTCAATATCACTCCCCTTTGGCATTAATTACCTACTTTACCAGCACTCTGTCTGCATCTGCAAGTGTCTGATTTTCAGGGACACGTGTCTGTGAGAAGCAACTAAAGTGTAACTAACATAAAGATTTACGGATTACTTTCAGCCTTCACATATGACTTCTCCACCTCTCTGTGTGTCTGAAACACTGACTGCTTACGGAGGGAAATGACCTTTGAGGCAATTAAAAAGTCTTCACTTTTAGAAAGTGGCAGGATTAGGTTTCTGTTCTCAGTGCATGAGGAATGACTTTGCGCTTCGTTTGAAGAGTTTCACGAAAAGTTGAGAGACATGCTTGGGAATAAAACAAGCAGTTTGGCTATGAGTGTTTAATGTGTTGACAGAAAACATAAAGAGAACACTGCTGAAGGATAAAGAAGAAAAGGTTAGAGGGGAGGGGTTGGGCAGGACCACTGCAAGCTGTCACAATGTGTCATAGTCACTGTTGCTGCGTGTGTATGTGTGTGTCCAGCATATTCTTACATCAGAGTTTTACTCCTTCCAAACCCAGCGAGTTTCTGTGCATGTCTCAGTGTGCTCATGGCTTTGGCTGAGGGCAAGCGGGCAGACAGGAGGGTAATTTGGTTTGGCATTAATGCAAGGCAGAGCATCTACAGTATGCTCCGAGTGGGAATAATTCTGTACAACACACCCTCACATGAAAACACACTTTATCCGATGCATTCACTATCGATGTAGATTGTTTCCCGCTCTTCAGCACTTTCCTGGTGGTGTGTGAGTGTCTGTGCTTTCCATTGTCACGTTGAAAAAGTTAGGGCACCTCGTTAAATATCCAGTTCTCTCAAATGAAATTTCAACATATTAATGTCCAAATTTTTTTACTTACCTCTGGAAAAGAAAGTTAGAGGTGAACACCAAAATGAAACCTGGTGAAACAAGTTTCTATAGTTCATCATTTCACTCTAAAGCTCATGTGAATTCACATCATCTGAATGAGACCAAAACATGACTGTCAGGTTAATTGGTCTCTCCTAATTGTCCCTGGGTGTGAGTGTGTGTGTGCATGGTTATTTGTCCTGTGTGTCTCTATATTGCCCTGTGACAGACTGGCGACCTGTCCAGGGTGACCCCGCCTCTCGCCCGGAACGTTAGCTGGAGAAAGGCACCAGCAACCCTCCTGACCTCACTAAGGGACAAGGGTGTAAGAAAATGGATGGATGGATGGATGGATGGATGGATGGATGGATGGATGGATGGATGGATGGATGGATGGATGGATGGATGGATGGATGGATGGATGGATGAGATCAACATCTGGGCTTTCACTCAGCCCAGGACTTTCAGTACTTGGTATAGTTACTGGTAAGTTTTGGATCACTGTCATGTTTTTGCATCAGGTTTAATTTTACCTACATATGATCTAAATTTTCCTCAAGCACCTTCTGATGCACTGTAGAGTTTATGGTGGACCGTGTGATGTTAAGCTAGTCATGGAGCAGGAATGTACCCCCAAATCTCCAAGCTTCACACTTTACAAACATTTTGTATTTGATTTATACAAAGCTTGTCTCCATTCTGGTGTCCAGATGGTTTCATTTCAGATATCATGTTTTGACTTCAGGTGTGTTTCAGTTGTTCGACCTGGAAGAATTTTTTTCCCACAACAATTTTCTCTGGATTTTACCAGGCCATTGTTTTGAGACCAACTGAACAAACTTTCATTCAGCAGGTGAGAACTGGAAAGATGATCATCTTTATCAATAAAATTATAACTGATTCTGATTTGTGTGTGTAGAAATGCATTTTAGTCACACTTTTGGGGTTTTCTGTGCCTCCAACCATCAAGAGTTCAAAACTATTAAATGTTACTTTTCATTTAGTGTCCACTCCATCTTTCACAAACAGTTGTAAACAAATACCTTTTTAAAATAACATGAAAATAATTTGTGGACAATTTAAACTGACACTAAATTTAAATAACTATAAATCATTCAATACATAATATCATTGATTACAGAGTAGATATTACTAATCCTAGGAAGTCAAAATATACATGTAAAATGTAACTAATAATATGTATTTTGTGATATTTTGGGGGGTGGTCCAGGTGATAAAGAACAGTGAGGATATTAGACTTTACCGTTTGTTGCCGATTTAAAAAAAACAAACAATCATTTTAAGTAATCTGTTTGTTTACTTAGCATTCACATGTGAGCTGCTGATGAAAGAATTTGTATTTGTGTGCGACTGCCTCGCACCTTGTCGCAGCAGCTCTTAATCTGCCTCCGCTCCCGCCCCTCTTCCCTTCCTCTCACACCATCAGCGTGGCGATTACAGCCCCGCCACCATCACCCTGTTTACACCTCATGTCGCTGCCAATTACCATGTTTGACACCGCCGCTGCTACCCGGAGGTTGGGGAGTTGGTTGGTGATTGTGGTGAGGGGGTGGCTCACTGGCTGCTTCACACCCCTGGCCACACTGTCACAGGTTTACCTGTGAACAGACACAAAAAGGTGGCTGTGGCTGCTATTTAGATCACATGCAACAGAAACAGTAGGTGCTTTCATGGCCAACAGTGTTTAGAGGAGTGAAAATAGAACTTCAGGCCATGCTTTTTTTTTTGCACTGTTTCCATTTTTATGTTGTGCCCATCATCTGCTCAGTTAGTCTCTTCGACCTGGGGAAATACAATGCCACCTCAAAGTATTCACAACACTCATCTTTTTTCATATTTTGTCGTGTCAAACTAATAATTTGCATCACCTCAAACAGACAATCCCCACAGTAACGTGTGTTGGTTTATTACGGAGTAGGGAAGATGAACTGAGCAAAAAGATCTGTAGCAAAAGACTAAAAAGTTCTCAGGAAACATAAGCCATGGTTTATACATTTTCAGTCAAAACCATGCAGCTGCAACACTGAGCTGTTTAGTAAAGCTTTTTGTAGTTTTGCGTCTTTAACGCTTAGCAAGAAGCTTTTTGGCAGAATGATGATTGTCAAACTGAAGTGATAATAAAGAATAACTGCATTCCAAATATTAAACTCAACCAAAAACTGATCAGAGTCCAGATCTGTAACCACCTTAAGCTGTTCAGATTACTTGTAAATAAAGTGGAGTGAAGCTGCATGACTACTCTTTGTAGTACATGTTTGTGTGTGTGTGTGTGCGTGTGTGTGTGCGTGTGTGTGTGTGTGTGTGCGTGTGTGTGTGTGTGTACAAGGAGAGGGGGTGTCGAAGTGCCGCTCAGCAAGGTGAGGGTGGTCCATTGTGAGAAACGCCGGGACAAAGGGCTTGGCCTGGAGCACAGCTATGATAAATGGACACAGATACACACAAACTCAGTACATCCGTCTCCAGGCTGTGCCACGGTTGGGTCATGTCTTTTTAACCCCTGTAACATGACATCACACACACCTGGGCTCGCCTGTGCGGTGGAGAAGAGGAGATCAGCAACCTCACAGCCTGGAAAGCCACAGCTTCGCTCTCTAACCCAGTACGTGTGTGAGTGTTAATGATCTGACCTCTTTGGTCCACCTGCTCCCTACAGCTGGCCGGGCTGGGATGGAGTCAGATGCCGTAAATATACGGAGGAGACTCCGCTGGGCTTTTGCTTCACCTCCTTCATCCCTCCTTTTCTTGCTCTATTTCTGACTCTTCTAATTTCACCTTCCTACCCTCTTCTTCTTTCCATCCTGTCACTTCTTTTTTTGTTCTCCACTCCCCAAGAGTTGACGAGACAGTAATCTTGTCAACTGTCCTTCTTTTTAATATTTTTTTCTATTTGGTTTTCTCATCAATTCTTTTATTTTCTAACCCCCCTCCCCTTTGTTTTTTTTTTTTTACTTTTTTATGTACCTTTTCTCTCTTTATTCAGTTTTCCCATCTTCATGCCACCATTTCCTTCACTATGTGGTTTCAACCCTTTCCTCTAATGACAGCCTGTAAAACAGATAAATTCTATTGAGTTTTAGGTCATCAGGGAAAAAATAATTATCTGTTTATTCTCTCAGTAAAACATCTTAGCAATAAAACTTGCCTTTGGACTTTTGTGATAAAAACATTTCCAATACCAGTTTTTTTGTTAGCTAAGAATTTTAAAACTTGCATTTTACAAAGTCAATATGAAAATTGCAGACAGAGATATTTCCTGGTATAAAAAAACTTCAAAAATATGTCAGCTTTACAATTAGAAAAGCTGTTATAGATGATAGATGGGCAGGAAGAGTAAGACGTGGGTCAGAGTTTAGAGAATTAAGATGAAAAGTACTAATAATAAAATTCCTTCTTGAATGGCGGCAGTCTTGCAGACAAACCATTCCGCATTCACACCGCGCATCAACAGCATGACCTCTCAGACTCCTGCGGTGAAGGACATCAGAGCCATTAAAAAGATTCCTTTAAACTGAGTTTCACATGGAAGTTTCAGATGAGCCCCGGCAACAACAACATCCTCAGAAAAAAAAAGAAAAAGTTTCTTTGTAATTATGGACATCTGTGACATTCTTTGATAGAGCAATGACTAATACTTACACAAGAGTAACTGGAAAATAAAAGGATTTTTGTGATGGGAAAATCATGCTTGTCAGGTAATGCCCATCAAGTGGAAATTTTAAACTCAAGCTGCCATTCTCAGAACATCTTAGCAGTGACATTTTGATGGCGTATTAATCATTCAAAGAAAAATAACTCTTTGAAGTGCTGACATTCTTCAGTCACGTTAACATTACTCACAATAACTTTTTCATGCATTTGTGGTTAAGGACAGGACTCCATTCTGTCTTTTAGCACTGGTTGCACTGGTTACACTGGTGCACTTATCAATTCTCTTGATACGACGCAACAAAGTTTAGGTGCACCAAATCTTTTTTGCCTCTCCTTTACCCAATATTTTATATCTAAAAGTTCATTTTTGTCATGATTTCCTGATAAATAGGAAAAGGCAAAGCTGCTGACATTTACAGGATGCTGTGAATTAATAATATTCTCAGTGTTGCATTCATATCGATCAAGACAGTAATGTACAGTCTCTTGAGGTTTTTTTTGTCTTCTTAAAGAGTTTTTGTTTTTCAATTTTTATTGCAGAGACATGTTTCAGACCATCAAACAAATGTTAATATGTTCATTAAAGATAAAATTTTGCTTTAAAGTGGTTATATTTGTTAAGTTAGGGAAAAACAACAACATTTAGACGTAGGTAGATTTGTGTAGGAAAGTGAATTCTTCCTTGTTAACTTTTGCTTTGGTTTCATTAGCCACCAAACTCCCCCTGGATGCCAAAGCTCCTCACCTTATCTCACAGGCATAGTCACTGCACAGAAAAGGCTTATTTCAGAAATTAAAATCCCATATATGCCAGGTCATTCTCAGACAATTCTACCATAAAAGAAACAAAAAATTCAGATAATGGAGGTTCCATGACTCCAGGGCAGTGAATACCCTTGAGAGTCAACGAATAAGAGACCCTTTGTGATTTCTAATTTAAACTTTTTCTTGTCCTAATCACTAATTCAAGGTGAGATCTCATGACCTCCAGCAAAACATGTCTTCGCACTTATTTAATTTTCATAGCAGTCTTTTACTAGCAGAAAATCCAGTATATCCTTAAAAGGAAGTGCAAGCTGTATATTGAATGTTTTACTTAATGCGTCCTGTGTTAAAATGAGTACAATTGTAGATTTTCTTCTGCTGTCTACAAATCATTCTTCTGTCAAAAATCTTCAAACTCAGGATTAAATACAGCTGAAATAAATAAAGAGATTTGCAAGTTGTTTGAAATGTCATGTCATGTGTTTTGCTTTTATTTCCAGCTTTTAGTCTAATTTGTTTCCACTTCAAACACAGCTTGGTTCCTTGGCAGTATCCATAAGCCTTTTAGGTCACGCAAGGCAGGAATTTAGAAAACCAGAATGCCCTTTTGAAAGTGCAAAGATGTGTTAAGTCACTAAGACTGAACTTCCTGTCAGAACCTCTCCAATGGGAGTGACTGTTTGAATTTTGCAAACTTGGCATTAACTCTGGGGGCGGATGATGCTCTGTGATCTGGTGTAGCAATCTTTTTTTCACTGATGTCCTCTGGTTTTCTCCCCAGTCACAACACTATTAAAAAATCGTGCCACAGATAGCCAATTTATTATATTATTTGAATATCTATTTTGGGAAAAGAGAATTGCGAGCTCGATTCAGCCTCTTGACATCGAAGATGTCAACATTTCAGTCGTGATCCTCGTCTCATAACCGTGGATGATGGTGGAGATGTGGATGGGGTTGTAAATCCAGAGCTTTGTTTGTTTTAAATAAGCTCTTTCTTCACCACAACAGAGAAAGCAGTGCCCACATTATCGCATATCCATCTCCTGCTCCTTTTTATGAGCAAGCCACAGACGTTCCTGAACTCCGGAGCATAATCCAGACAGCTGTTCACATCTTTCAGATCGATAACCACGGACTAAGACTTCAAGGTGCTGATTCTTGGCTCAATTAACACTCGTAACTGATTGTCCGTGTGGCTCTGTATTGATGGATCGCTTGCAGCGTATTGTCTAAATAAACCCTTGCTGCTTTGGTGCCACACTCGGAGCGGCGCGGGAGAAAGAGATACCAGAAAAATAGTGTTTTGACTTGCTAATGAATTCAGGTTTGACTCCATAACAACTGACACAGTTAGGAGACTGTGTGGGAGTCCTGTGTGTGTGAATACAGTAGGTGAGTGTGTGCTTCCAGTGGTTGTATATATTAAAAGTACACACTTTCATGCACATTTTGCAAATAAACAGCATAGTGTATGTGTGCGCTTTCGCATTTGCATCGGTGTATGATAGTGCACGCTAACACTTGACTCCATCCTCCCACCTCCACTCCACTAAATGTGCATATGCATGTGTGTGTGAGGATGTGTGTGTGATGTACATTATAGCCTGCGCCTGCTGGTATGTGCTCAGTGTGCCTTTATGCAAGGCAGGTGAAAGAGGTAAATTGGGCCGTTCCATCATGCGATGCAGGGAGGCCAGGCTGACATGCTGATCAGGTGTGCATGCATAATGACCACTGGAAAAAAGGCTCTGTTTTAAATAATGCCCCCAACCACCCTGGTCCCAAAAAAAAGGAAAAAAAATGTAAAGAAGGAAAGAGTAAAGGAAGAAATGCGGCAGTCTGCTATGAGTCTAGCTGGGATCTCATCTATCTTAACAATGAATGGAAATCAGAGACAGACTGCCACCGACCGAGGCCTCCGCAGAGCACACTTACATCTCTTTCCTCCATCTCTCCTCCTCTTCATCTCTCCATCACCTCTTTATTCTTTGACCCTTTCATTTTTTTCTCCACCTCCTGTTTTGCTTTCCTCTTCATGTGCTTTAAATTGCTTGTTTTTTTCTCACTCCTTACAGTTTTTCTCTGCTACCACTATCTATTAGCCTTTTTACGCCTATTTTTCAGTGCTCAACCCTAGTTTTGTGTCAAACAAAAATAATTGATTGACCAAGAACTAAACTTTACTTCTAGAGTAAAACTTCACACTAGCACACACCCATCTCTGTTTTGCTGTGTTGTACATCAACACAAATATCTAGAATTTAAATAGAAATAAATAGAAATAAAAGAAACTCAGATGGTCTGGTTTATATTGCAAATATCTAAATACACTTCAAATAAGAAAAAAAAAACTAACTTAAAAGTAACTTTTTAGCAAGATATAGAGGCTTGTTTTGAGTAAATAATTTCTTAATATTGATGAAAGATTATTCATTCAATTGGCAGATTGAATAAACTTATAACAAGACACTTATCCCATGTTATAAGCTAATTTATCTGCGAAATGAACAAGTACTTTTTCATCAATATAAAGGAATTATTAACTCAAAACAAGCCTCTATATCTTGCTAAACTGTTATTTTTCAATCTTATTTCAAATGTGCTAAGATATTTGCAGTAGGAAGAGTTTTTGTGATTTTAAAGTGAGTGAGTATGGAGACACGTTATCTTGGTTTGGTCAGGACCAGGTTAAGGCCCCGTTCACATAGAGCCAATTTTCAGTGAAACCGTAACATTGTTGTTGCGATCAACTGCTTGATTACACATTTCCATTGGTCGGAGTTGGACAATGGCAGTTTTTGAAACCAGGTGTCAGAGTGAAACTTTGTTGGAAGTGTGAAGAACTCCACAGGTATGAATGCTGCAGGATTTGTTCTACAGAGGTCTGATTTGAATTCTGATAAGTAATATATGTGTATCATGTCCTCTGGTTCTTGTGCACAGATGAAGTGAGAGTTGGAACTGGCAACCCATTTGTTGCAGGACAAACTCCTGCCTTCATTTCCCAGGTAGTACAATACTGAAAAGTGAAAAGAAAGGGATTGATTTTGTTTTAGACAAACCTTTGCTCTTTTTGCAATTTGCTCCATGGGTGTGTAGTTTCAGCTCAGTATTAATTCATCTGCTCTATGAAGGCCGTAGTGGTTTGTTACAGAGCATTAGTGAACAAATAATTCATGAAAAGCAAGGAATACATAAGGGAGAAAGGTTAAGAGAAGACTGAAGTAAGGTTAGGCTATAAAACAAAAATGAGTGTGGCACAGCCAAAAATCTAGCAAGACATGACCGTCTACCTAAACTGATGGGGAAGGGGAGCAGAGCATTAATCAGAGAAGCTGACAAGATTCCCATGCAGAGCTGCATTATTGGTTCAAATTTGGCCTTTAGGGGAGAGAAGCAAAAAGTGCCCTTTTAAAGTTTGCTACAAATCATGTAGGGACACAGCAGCTCATTCAAGTTGATGGGAAGATTGGTGGAGCAAAATAGAGGAAAATCTCAGAGGAAAACCTGAGAGAGGCTCCAAGAAACTTGAGATGAGATTCAGGGCAGAGATTGTCCTACTGACCATTGTCCAGTAGGACAATGGCTCCAAACAAACACGGATTTCTCTGATAGACTTTCTACCCGGCCAATCAGTGAACAGGAGAAGTTGTGAACGATGATGTTGAATTTCTGCAGTTTTAGAATCGCAGTCTGCCTGTAGCTTTAGAGATGGCGGTGGAGGAAGTGAACAAAGCCATTCTGTCCATGTTGTCCATGCTTCTAAATATTGAATTATCATTAACAGCCATCTCATTTGCCTTGACACTTCTTTCTTCGGAGTTGAGGACGATTGTTTATAGCGCTTGCAATTTCCAGTAAGCTTCATAGCATCGACCTGGTGCATTAAATAACGCTATGGGCAAATGTTGGCCACTGGGTAAAACTGAGAACTTCAGCAGAGTCCATGCATCCAGCAAGCATCTTAATAGCTGAGGGTCCAGGTCCTCTGTGCAAAGCATAGAGCAGAACAAGCTGTTGGCTTTTACCAGGTTAGGGTTTAATCTGAATCCAAGACAAACTTTTTCAAACTGTGCATGATTTTCCTTACACTTTTATGCACCTCAATTTTGTGATTTTCTGTCACTTTAAATCTCAAGAAAATATATTGTGGCTTTTGGTTGCAAAGTGGTAAACATGAAAAAGTTTCAGGAATATATATACTTTCTCAAAGAATTGTATATAGAATAGGAGAAACCCTCAGTTGATAGTATGTAAATCGCAGTATGTCTTTAGCAGCCATTGCAGCTCATCATCATCTGTCTTCATTCTCTACGACATTGGTGTCAACCTCAATGGTTAGATGAAGAATAAAAAAAAAAAACATTCCTATGAGATGCTCTTATCTTGCTGGCAACAATCTTCTTTTGCATTTAAGCAAGAGCTGGCATCATCATTTTTCATGTTCTGTTGCAGTCACTATCAGAGGTGTGAAATCTTGTAGAGCAGCAGACTACAGATCCTTCTTGCCTGGATGTTGCACATGCATATTTTTATGTTTGGAAGAGAGTGATTGAGTTTTCTTAACTTTCATTCCAAGGGAGAGTAAGGCAGAAATAGAAACACCAGTTGTTTAATGGTCAATTTTAAGTCCAAAAATAACTAAAACTGTCACTCCTAGGTCATTCTGTAGTCTCTGCTTAATTTTGCTTTCCTTGTTTTATCTTTGCAAACTTGAGCATGACGCATCCAATGTGTATTAAGGGCAAATATTGGTGTGACACATTGTCGTCCTCCAAATATATCTCCTTAAGTCAACTTCACCAGCACAAAGACTGGTGAAAAAAATAACTAGATTTGTCCATTTTTGTTTCACCATCTTGCTTTGCTGTCCATAATTATGTGATTATGTAAGTCACCTATCCCTGCTGTATTTTATGCCCTCTGCAGTCTCTTCTCCTATGTCAGATTATCAGTATTGCCAGTGTTCCAGCAGTTTTCCTGATTAAATTATTGCGTTTCCACAGTCAAAACTTCTATCCTTGCCAAACCAATCCTTTCTCTTCTGCTTTCAGAAATTGACTCAATATCGAACTCAGAAAAAACTTCTTTTTGCTTCACATCTTCTGGAAAGCCAGTTGTTCTCCTCCGTGTATGACCCTAACCTGGCTAATCCCTAAGCAACTGGATCACAATCCAGACTTTTGGATTTTGCCTTATTTCCAAACTTCCCTAAGGCCTCTGCATGAAGCACTTTAAGCTTTTTCTTCACCTGTCACTACTCTCTTTTTATAAAAAGAGACAATAGAGAGCTCTGTATTCTGAATAAATACAGTAACATAGTTACTAAGCTGGCAACATAGAATTGGAGTTTCCATATTTTCATGGCATAAATCTATCTGCAGCTAAACTTTCTCCTTTAAAAGACAACTAAATAAGTTTTTAGCATAACTTCATCAACTCTCAAGGTGCAAGGAGACGGCCAAAGGAGGTGAAGACTCCAGCAACAACTGACGTACTAGGAAATAACTTTATTAGCAGACCAAAGCATTTTGGTTTGTGGTCTTTGTCAGGCCCTTTAACTATTTTATATTAAAGGTTCATGCATGCAGATAAAGAATAATGTCCATCCATCTGAATTCCATATCTTAGGTTCCAGATATCACAGGCCAAGAGGTAATGTGTACCCTGTACATGCTGCCAATGCAGTTAAAAAATAGCAATAACTTGTAAAGAACATACAGAAACAGACAAGGCAAGGAAAGGGGTTAAAATAGACACAAAAAGAAAGGAAAAACTAGAGAGAGTGAGGACAATAGTGGAAAGAAATAAAGAGGAAGGATGGAAGATAGAGTGGTAAAGGATGGAGTTTGGATAGAGAGCAGAGGGGAGGACAGCAGGGAGGAGGAGGTGGCGGTGGCAGGCGTGTTTCTATGTGTAAGCGTTTCCTTCAGCCAGGTTGATTGAGCACCTCTGCCCTGAACTCTGGGTAATGAGTGGAAAGAAAATGGAAAACTTCTGCCCTGGAAAGTTCCCAAATTATTTAGAAGCTTATAGTGGAGGTGGGTGGGGTGGAATTACAATATGCACAATTCACCTTCTGGATACCAGATGAAAAATAATGAAATTCTTTGTGACAGCTTCTCCTACCCCTAGCTGTGTAATGATTTTTTTGTCCCCCCCCCCACCTATCCACCCTCCTCCTCCACCCTCTTCTATCCTCCATCCTGGCTGGATCTCGCTCCGTCTCTCCCTGAGCCTGTAGTATCCGGGTACATCTGTTTTGCATGAGATGCATAAAATGACAGGACTTAGACAGCCACTGCATCTAGTGACAAAGATTACTGTCAGCCACCTTCGCCAGTTAATACATCATTGCCACTGGTCCGTTCCTTGCCTCTGTCTCCTAGCGACAGCCTATCCCTTGGTGAGGCCCAGGCCATGTGATGAACCCCCCCCAACCAACCTCCACCACACACACATTCTCATCTTCCTCACCACTCCTTGCACACCTCCTACTTCTCGTCAGCTTACCTTTTACATTAAAAAAAGAGGAGGGATCGCACTTTTTTTTCTCTTCCAACTTTACATTTTTATCCTATTACCATAAAATACTGTTGAGAGCGCAGCACGGCATTCATATCTGAGGAATTTCATTCTGCCGGTGATTACACCATGTTTAGACTTGTTAATGTGTAGCTGCATGAGATAGTAAAGTGAAGACAGGGGTAAATAATATTTGCTTTTGGACATTAGTCTCCCAAAAATCTTATTTAAAATATCTAAACTTTTAAATGCTGCAGAAAGTGGCACAAGAAAACCTGTGTACTCGGAGAATAAACTCGACGGTCAAAAAGCAAAAAACACTTTAGTGAGTTTAATTAAAGTTATATACCAATCGCTGTATTTCAGAATGCTTGAAATTCAAGTTATTGACTAAAATATCCTGATGTGCAATTTAGCAAAAGATCTGAATGGTGACATATCCCACTAAAACTGTTTCTGACACCAAAACATAGTGCATGTATATTTAGGCATGGAGTCTTTTATTTTTCCTTGAGAAATTTTTTTTTTTTACAGATTTAAATGTGTAATTCTATTGAAAGGATCCACAATTAATGGACCATGTCTGTGTTCGTATGTTGTAATTTTTCTATTTACTGAGGAGTAGCTGTTTGTGATACATCAAAACTCATAATTGCTTAAAAATTATTTATTTAATTTCAAAATTACTAAATATTTTTTAGGGATCAACAAAATATTTTTGAATTTCAATTGAATTTGAAAAAATTACACAAAAATTTGTGTAATTTTGAATAATGCCACAATGAGTCTCTGTTGGCTGTAATTAAAAAAATAGTGAAGATAGCACAGATCACTTCCCACATAAAAAAAGAGCGCAGTGGGAAACAGCCAAACACAACTTCCAAAGGACCTGCATTTGTGCCCTCAACATTTTTCTCCAGAAGACTTTGAGTGCTTTATATGAGCAAACCTAAAGAAGGTTCTAACAGGTGATCGTTACCTTCTCAAGCATGTACAGATAGTTTTTATCCACAAAACGCATGAACCCTTTCCTCGGCCAGTGAGCGAAAGATGCTGAGAGAAACATCAGAGACAAGCCGAGATCTGATAGATGCTAATGGAGCTATTGCTACTGCCGACGGTACTGAACGTGAAACAGTGGATGGAAAGTCAGATGATAAACAGCCGTTACCGGAGCGGAAATCGAGCTACATAGCTAAGAGCTAGCACAATCCGATCAAACATACGTCATTTACCCAAAATGCACTGCACCGTAAATAACATGGCGACATCTGTGCGACAATATCTTATTAAAATTTATAAAAACTAAACAGCTTACTCCTTGTTTGCAATAAAAAAATACTTAAGCCTAGAAGGACAAGTGAGAAAAATTATTTTCTGTAATGTAATTTCTCTATGTGTACTTTTGCAATACCTTCCCTTTCCACAAAAAAGGTGGCACCATTTATGGTGAATGTGAGTGCAGAAAGTAAGAAGTTGCTTATATTACTGAAAGTCTGGCTCAAAAAGCAGTTGTTAAATGCTTTTAAGTAAAACGTTAGAGCTTAAAAGGTCACAAAATGGGCCATTCCTCAGGAAATCCTACTACTTGTAAATTTGCTATGGTGGTTTTGAACAAGCAAAGGCCACT
The DNA here is from genome assembly GCF_904066995.2 of Poecilia reticulata. Taxonomy (NCBI): domain Eukaryota; kingdom Metazoa; phylum Chordata; class Actinopteri; order Cyprinodontiformes; family Poeciliidae; genus Poecilia; species Poecilia reticulata. The sequence goes on along the minus strand of NC_088844.1, from coordinate 24,616,738 downwards.
AACAAACTTCAGGCCACAGAGGGATTCATAGTTCTGTTAGTCCCAGTGAAGAGCCTGATCTTGGGAAGGTGCATTGCCATCTTATGGTTGGTGTATATGCGAGATATAAGGCTTTGAGATGGATAGTTACAACAGGCTGAATATAAAAAGTGCTTCATCTGTGAAGATTGTTGGCTAGAGCTATATTATGTTATCCAGCTGCTGTTCCTGAATGCCGTTGTCGTGCTACTCTAATTATAAAGTCTTGTCTCTACTGATTTTGATAAGAAGTTGGATGTTTATTTGATTAACTTTACTCCCGTGTAAGAAGCGTTTTTCTGAATGTGTATGAAAACAGAGAGTGAATGATGGTATGAGTGCACTTTAAAAAAAATAGAGCAACCGTCAAAGCAATGCACTTTAACAGTATTAAAGCTCAACTTCTCTACTGTTCACAGTAACCTCCATATAATCTTCATTGTGGCATTAAACCTCTCACTGCAACAATATTTCAATCAGGGGTCAATGATTATCAATCGATTTATAATAATGTGAACCAAAACCAGCAAGGACTCCATCTTAAAATGAAATGTGCTACACTTAAAATACAAAATTAAAAGACCTTATTAATAATTGTTGCCCCATAAAATAATAATAATAATAATCACAATATTGTTTGTTTTTGAATGTAGTAATAAATAATATTTTGTTGAGAATGTCTCAGTTTTTATTATCTGCACCCTGCTCTTCCTTACAATAAGCAAATCTTGTGAGTCATGTTAAGTAGAAATAATCATTCTTCCAGTTCATACATCAACAACAAAAAACGTGTAAAAGTTGAATTTTGATCAATCTAAAGTCCTGCGGGACAGAAGTAGATATTTTTGTCTTTTTTCTAAAATCTTACGGTGGAGTCCTGCACGTGTTCACTAATTCTGCTCCTCCTGCTTACAAAGTGGTCAAACAAAGACAACGGAGAAAGCAATTTGCTTTTCTTGCTCTTACATGTTTGTCTTCCACTCTGCTCTCATTTTGTTTAGTATTTTACTTTCCTTTATTGACTCACACTGCTCGCCTTTTGTCATTATCTCCACCTTTCCCCCCCTCTCATCCCTCTCTCCCTCACCCCCTCCCTCAGCCCTCTCCCCTCCACTGACATTGTAATGTTACTGCACATGACTTTATCTTGCCTGAAAAGGTGAAGCCATGAATGATCTCTCCAATTTAAAAGCACTCAACCCTCACGCCGCCTGAAATGAATATTTTGCATATATTCATGCAACAATGATTCAATTTGAGGATATTATTTGCAAACAGTGGCTGAATTCTCCGCAGCATTAATAATGGAGCGGAGCGGTCCAATATCACCAGGATGAAAAATGTATTTATTCTGACATGTTTAGAATGAACCAGCGCGATTAATTAAAAAGTAAACAATAAAGAGAAGAGTCAGATGGAAAAACAGAGATGCGATGAGTCGGAGAAGAGACAACTTCAGCCGTAGAAAGAATTTGACTCTGAAACTTCACCATTTGGGCAGCAGTGAAGAGATGTAGTACTGAATTACTCTTTTTATTCTATATTTTAGGATTCATCAACTGTATAAAAAGCAGTAGATATTTTGGTTTAAAGCCATTATAGTTACATGGTCCCACACTGTATTCCACAAGAATGAGGTTTTAATAATCAAGATGACACAAGTTGTAGCTGGTAAAAATATTCATACCGCTTTAATTTATTTCTATATTGTCACCTTACAGTCACAAAAAAATAAAAAGTATACTGGGGAAATTTTATGTAACAGATCAATACTATTTAGTGCAACAGATACATAGGTTTAACATTTTTACAGACAAAAGTCTTAATAGTGTGGACTGAATTTGTATTTGTCCTTTACACCGATACATGCAACCAAGTGGTTTCACAAGATACTAAATTAGTAAATAGCGTCCACATGTGTGTAATTAAAATTTCACTATAACTGCAGGAGTTCTGTGATGGTCTTAGAGGTTTGTCAGAGAACATTAGCTAACAATTTGGATCATGTTTAGAGCTAAAAGTGTGGACATTTTTCAAGTTGGATTAAGTTACAATCCCAAGAAATAAGCATGTCATTGAGCACACCATTCAAAAATTGCCCTCCTGTAGCGAGATGTGCTGGTTCACTGAGACTGGCAAGCAAAGTGAGCAGAGGATTAATGAGAAAAACAGCCAAGAGGCTTTGGGTGATTTTGGAGGAGCTACATAGATCCAGAGCTCAGGTGGGAACAGCTCAACTATTAATCTCTCACTCTTTTAAATGGTCCTTATTGGAAAAGTGCCAAAGTGCAAGTGAAGAAATTTTACCACCAGAAAATTCATGATTACGGGATAAATGAGATACTGTTGCTTTGACATATGATTCTCCAGGTCAAGTCATTTATAAAGGTGATCAAGGCCTTCTTCACAAAACACAGTTTAATTGATAGATAACAATAATGAGAGTTATTTCATTTGCCATGTATATTTATAAGCGCACTGATGGGCTGTCAACCTTTCTGGGTTTAATCCAGGCTCTCGGACATTAATTGCTGGAGAATAAGCACCAATAACAGCTGCAACCCTTCAAGACAAAGCAGATGTAGAAAATGGATGGATTGATGGATTCTGAATGTATTATTATGCATTAAAACAAGTTATATTTTTGTTAAACAGATGAATGTGAGTTCATCTGGTGTGTGCCCTCATAGAGTGATTGGCTTACATTGTAAACATTTGGGGGATGATATTTTTAATGACAATGTGAACAGATGATTGGGGTTTTGTGCAGCAGAAAGAGTGTGCAGTAAGCACCCTTTGACAAACTGTATTTTGATACGAAAGATCATAAAACATTCAAGACAAGAGAAGGAAGCAAGTTCTCTCAAAGTTTATACAGCTGCTAAATGTCATGGAACTGAAGCAAGATGTTCGTATAACACACTGTATTGCTAAACATGGAGCTGTTCAACAGCTGACAATTTATTTAAGAGGCTTTTCTCTGTAGGTCAAAGCAGTTTCTTTAATATACCGTCAAGCAAAGATGAAATGTAGCTACTTGTATCAGCCAGAACCGTGGAACCGTCATCCTCCTGTTTGATGCAGTTTCAGTTGTTCAGTTATGGCTCTGCGATAGGGGTGAGTTCAGTCAGCAATCATTTCCTGACTTGTGTAGCTTAGCGCACACCTGCACTACTTGAATTCAATGTTCTTCTGTCTTTCCCACTTTGAATAGTGGCTCAGACAAATTGTTCTCTGTATCGGATTCTATTTATATTTCCGGAAAACAGGAAGTGATCGATTGCTAATCTGAAGTTCCTAGACAATCTTACCAGTTGGTAAAGTGAAAGCATAAAATAAAATTCATAGATATAATGTATTTTATTATGGACACCAATAAGTTTAGAGCCAGTGATTTATTAAAGCTGTTATTTTTTAATATACTTATTGGTAAAGGTTTTCATACCTTTACCAAGGGTGACAAAAAATGCGAAGGATATTTTATATGACTTTTCATGATAGTCTTTATAATGTTGTACCATTTTACTGCTAAGCCATAATCAGACGTTGACTAAATGGTTATCAAAAGTTGGTATTAAAGACAGTTTTTCCTGCACAGTTGGGGCACTGTTGAATTGCAGTAAGAATTGTATGTTCTCCCCTGCATGAGTCAGTTCTCTCTGGGTACTCAAACGTCCTCCCACTGTCCAAAAACATAACTGTTAGGTTGACTTTTCTCTCTAAGTTGCTCTAAGGTGTGAGTGTGTGTGTATGCAGGGTTGTTTGTCCCATATGTCTCTGTGTTATACCAGGGTCTAATAGTATGTGTTTTTATTTAAGCATTTTCAAAGTTTAGAGTACAACAAGAAATACCAGGAGATTAGGAGACGATTATACATCCAGACTTGATGCTTTATCCTTTTATCCAAGAATTTAATAAGCAGAAGATTATTTTCCTGAACGCTGATGTCCGTCGATCCATCCATCATCCGTCCATTATCCATTAATCCATCCATCCAATTGTAATTGATGGTGATGTCCTAGAATGAACTCACAACTTAACAGTGGTGGGTTGACAAGACAACTGTCCACAATCAAGGCCTTCATTTTTATACCACAGAAATCACCTTTTTATTAATTTGGAGAACAAAGCATGCAACATACACAATCCTGTAAACTCCTCTACAAAAAAACAAAACATTTTTGTAGTTTTTAAATAAAGCATGCAGATGCTTTGATCCATTTTCATGCACTTGTGAGCACGCGTTGTCAATGTGAAATAAGTTGTTCATTGTTGGTGGAATTAGTTTAAGAGGATTACTGATCATTTAAATAAGTAATTAATTTACTCATATTTCTTTTTAGTAGAGAGATCTAATCCTTCTTTTCTACTTCTCAAAGCAGATACAGGAACTGTGTGTGTGCGTGTGTGTGTGGGGGGGTGCGTGCGTGTGTGTGTGTGTGTGTGTGTGTGTGTGTGTGTGTGTGTGTGTGAGAGAGAGAAAGAGAGCTTTACAGAAGTTCTCTGTGTGAATCAGTTTCCTGTGTCATTAGTCTAGATCCACTCTAATGATGGTCCCACTGGAGCGCCACTTCACACACATGGACAGACACACACATACACACCCGCACAAACACACAGAGGCACAAGCTGAAATGCGGCCTGTGTTAAGTGCGACAGATATGAGAGGCTGCGGTTGCACATGCAAGCATATGTATGTAAATTCCCTCATTTATGACATTATCTGGAGGAGGTATTGTCTCTCCAACATAATGTATGACTGCCAGGGAAACATGAAAGACGGAGAGAAATAGAGAGGCTCATATGCATGCAGAGAACTGATACGCTTTAACATATAATGACAGTTCCTGCATATGGAAGAAGAAACAGGCAGCCAAATGAGAAGGAGAATTAGAGGGACGTGAGACAGAGGAAAGGAAATGTGAGAGAAAGAAGAAATCAGGATAAAATTAAAAATGGAGTGGATAAAAGATACTAATAGACCTGAAATCAAATTTCTGCTTTTTCAAAAGAGAAATTTAAGGAAAAAAAATACATCAATGAGACCACTTGAGCTTTTAGAGATAAATGACTTGGATGGTATTATTGAAGAGGTGGAGGACACTGAGAAAACATAAACAAATTTGATAAAAATAACAAAAAAGGTCAATCTCAGCAGAAAAAATGTCAGACCAGATAAAGACAGTGAGCAGGTGCATCGAAAACTGAGAGCAGTAAGTAACAGCAAAACACGAATACAGCAAAGCTAGTACATACAACGTGACTATGGGCCCACGTTTGGATACACACAATACTGTTTAATGTGTAAATATGAGGCCTGAATAAAAATCACCTAGTTTTGGAAAATGTCCCGGTTGGACAATGTTTCCAGCTTTTTTTCTGGAAAATGTTAAAATAAAAAGACAGAAAAAAAGAGTCATACCCAAATTTAGAAATATAAAAAGAGCTTAGCTTTCAACCATATTTACTGCCATTGTTATTTGACTTATTAAAATATATTTTTTATTATATGTGCCAGTTATTGTTGAATATTTAGAGAACTATTTCTTATTTCAGTTAAGAAGCATTATTACTTTGATTATTGTTATTAAAACCAAAAATATAGTTTTCAAGAAATGAAAATGTTACACAAGGCCAGACATTACAGATTTAAATTAATATTGTTTGACAAAAAGCTTAAAATATTCAGACATGTTGCCATCGTTTATTATTGGATGTCTATAATTCTCATCTGCAATGTATAAAGTACAGTGTAAAATATGCAAATGTTAGAAGTAACATTTTCAGAGGCACGGGAATGGAAAATGGAGGAAAAACATCAGCAGATGACTTGGATCCCCAAATAATCACTGTGGAAACTTCACACTGGATGTCAAGCAACTTGGACAGTCATATTTTTTTCCAAAATATGACTGTTTCCATCAATGTTATTTTTTTAAAACCACATTTTGAAATGTAACATTAGAAAAGGTTTATGGAAACTGAAAAATTCTACATAACTTTCCCAGCTGAGCAAAGACGTTTCTATACTTGCTTGAGGTGTTTGTACAAAAGAGGAAATGGAATCACATTTGCCAAATGAGTTCTGAATAAGCACATTTTCCCATCCCATGGATCTGTCTGTTACTCGAGGCACAAAACTTGGAAAAATATCAAAGAGAGGGGAGAACTGTCAACCAGGAGTGGCCGATGAGAGGCACTCCATGCTGGGACGCGTGTGCTGGAAACAAAAGCTGCACTAGAAAACTTTTTGAATGAGGGGCAAAAGGAGGAAGTCCTGCACCAGACGTGCTCCAAAGCATTCTGCACATAACCTTTCAATGTGCTATCAGCTCTTGGATAGAGGCATCAGGTCAGTGATATTCCAGTGGGAAATATTTTTACTGATTTATTTAGTGGCCTCCTCTATGGTCTCCATGCATAAAGTTGAAAATGTATCAATGCTTTTTGTCAACTTGGTTGAAAATGTCTGCACCAAACACACAGGTGTGTAAATAGAAACCTGTCAATATGACGATGGCCTTCAGATTTTTCCATCACCATTTTAAGCAACGATCATTTCGCAAAAAAAAAAAATTTAACAGAACTTTCTCATCCATTGGTGGGTGTTGGAGGCAAGAAACTAGGAACAATGTCAATGTCCAAACATCCAGCTGAGAGAAGAAGACTCTCGCTGCTGATATACGTATATTGGTGTGTTTCATGTGAACAGTGATTTAAATGTTAATTATCACTCTCTATCTGGCCCAAGATTTATTTATTTATTTTTTTGGTTTTGTTTGCCTTGATCATTTACTCCTCAGTAGGAAAGCTTTAATACTCAACAGATGCTAGTCGAGGCACACCAGCTTCATCCTGCTGAAACTACTGCCTCTGTCTAAAGTGTTGTTCATTTCGACTCTGTAGCTCCATGCTACGATTCCTCTAAGCATAGCATAGTGGAGGCGAATGCCCATCTGATGTGTTAGCCACTGTTTACCACTTTTGCATAGCATGATGCATAGTTTGGACTGTCATTCATACTTAAACTGTGAGTATAGGAAGCAGTGTAGTGGAAGAGATCAGAAAATTACTCTGCTGTGTGCGTTGGTGACGAAATTAATAAACAGAGCACAGCAGTGGAACAGGTTTTGACAAAGCAAGTCTCTTCTCTCTCTTGTTGCGTCCCTCTCTTCTCATCCCTGCTGTCCCATTTCCCCTCTCTCTCCATCTCTCCACTGTGGCCTAATAAGGCTCAATTACACTCAGTTTCTTCCATTCATTATCAGCATGGGCCCTCGCCTTTCTTTGTGGACTCTTAATAAATACTAACACAGAGAAATAGCCGGGGCCTGGGCTCACTTATGAACTCGTTAATAACTGGCTGCTGTTGCAGTGATGGAAACAGCTTTCTCAGCAGCCTGTCTCCAGCTGCCACACAAACACAAAAACACAAAGGATAGTTGTTAAAAAAGAGAGGGAGCTAGCCCTCTAGTTAGCCTTTGAGGCAATGCTTTGGCAAATGACAAGCACCGGCAATTAGCGCTTCCATGACGCTGGGGTAACCCTATACATCTTTGTCTGTTTCAATCACGGAGGGACGCCAGTCATGGCGAGAATTAGAGCCGAGGATGCCATCAATTTCCCTTAACCTGTTTTATATTGCTCATTGTAGGTGAATGCATGATAGATTGTTTTTGTCATCCTATTAAAAGTGACGTCGGGCATGCTAACAGAAGAGGCTGGAACACACCCTTCCAGCCAGGAAGTGCTGCATTTGTTTTTGTATGAATTTGTGGGGTTGGATGGCGGAAAACAATAGACTCGTTCTCACTATTTATGTTTCTTCTTACACTGAGATCTAGAAATTAGGTTATGAGTACAACAAATGAAATGACACAGAGAATGAGAAGTATGTCTACAGGAATATATGTAGTACTTAGAAAGTTCTGGTCCGATCTTGACAAAGTATTTTCAAATCTTGAAAAGTCAGAGAGTCTTTCTTGTGGAGTCTAATCTTGAGTTCTTATTGATTTTTAATAGGATTCAAGTTAAATGATTGAACAGGCCATGCTAGCAGATTAATTTTATTTTCTCAAAAACCAACAGAAACTTTGGGTTCTGGCTTGTTTAAATAAGTTTAATGTTGTTTAATAGAATATCTAAGTAAATGTCTCCATTCATCTTTTTTCAGTCAATAGTTTGTCAGTACCGTATGATGAAAAACTGATTTATATCATGATGTTCCCACCTCCAAACTTCATTGTTGGTATGGGCTTTGGGAGTTACGTCCAATACTATTCCTTCTCCAAGACAGAACTCAGTTCAGGTGTCATAACCATCTAACCATATATAATATTATCACAATATTTCATTGGCTTGTCCAAATGTTCTGTAGAAATGTTAAAACTGAAAACACTTCTTCTTCAGTAGGGGCATCTTTTGCCACTATTTTCACAGAAAAGTTGTACCTGCTAAACCTTTTGCTCTTGCAAAAGGTTTTTTGAGAATTATTTGGACTCCACAGTTAGAAATCTTACAGGCACATCAGTTACTTGATGGTAAACTGTTTTTCTTTCCACATGGATAAAGGCCAGGAGGTCGCTCGCTTACCCAAATATACATAAAACCAATGACATTTTTGCAACAATATGCTTGCGAACGTTTTGAGAGATTTCTTTTCTTTGGTACCAAAACCCTGGTATTGACAAAACCAGAAGTAGGACCAAGCGAGTTTCTTTCTAAACACTAAGGATTCTTCACAGTGATTCTCTTGGCTTTTCATGCCTTTTTCCTAAAGTGAGAATTATTTATTATGATATACTACTTTATTACACATAACTGTTGTTAAAGGGTTTAATTATTTAGTGTCCAGGCACATGAAATGGCCATTTAATAGCAGAATCAACTAACCATGTTATCTTCAGTATTTGTAAAAAATGCTGTATATATCAAACATGACTTGAAAAATATTTGACGGCTTGAAATTGGGCCTCTGTTTCTTTAAGTAACTCCTACTCTTTCCAACGCTCAGCTTTCAGCACATCATCACGACAAAAAAAATCTTTGTGGCATTTACAATCACCCTTAGGAGCGTCGGACTGACAAGTTGATCACATGATAAAATCAATAGATCTGCTGCCGATGGAGCTGAGTAGGTAAAGCGTGAGAAGCGGTGCTCCAAGAGGTGGAAGCTCGACTAGAGACTACAAGGAGGAGATTTGGGAAAATAGGCGGTGCTTTGTGAGAGTGAGTGTCTAGGTACCTCTAAATGCTTGGGGTTTAGGGGTCAGATGGCTGCCAGAGGAGATTCAAGGATTCCTTAAGTATGTATGAAGGAATCAAAGCAGAACTCCAGGTGTGTTTTTGATGATGGGATAACATTATGACATGATGTAAAGCTCAAAAAGTCACTTTTTACGTAATATCCACCCTTTAACTAATGTTGTTAAATGTTGTGAGTGGATTTATTGGGTTGTAACAAACATCTCGTTTGAATTTCACGTTTATGTGCCAATCAGAAATACTGACAAAATCCCTGGCACTTTCAACACTTCTGTCGAGATATCGAATGACTTTCCTTACCGCGAAAGACTTTCAGCTTGCTTCTGTCCATAACATTACCGACGGATAAACACACTCTAAACACACTCCTCCTGTTCACACAGCAGTTCAATCTTCCCTCCCTGAGCCTGTAGAGTGTCACAGGGAATCAGACAGACAGGCTCTTTATGGCAGTCTTTACGACTCTGACTGAAATAACTGTATTCCCTGGTGGGAGATAGAGTGCTGGTGGGAAATGTAACTGTATACATTTACTACGATAGGAGATAGGATCCGTAAGACGAGAGATGTCCCACACACTGGTCAACCAGAAGGACTGAATTCCCTCAAATTGGCCTCCTACCCTTATTTTCCTGTCTGCCATAAAATCTCTCTCTTTCAGACAAACATCTCATCCGTCTGTCTTTGTTCATCCTCCCTGGCAGGTTTGAACCGGCAGCCTGGTAGACTGGAGTCCAGGGTTGTCCTGTAAGATGAAAGATGGCACGGCTGCAGCGCTCATGGACGATCACACCCTTCACGTCACGCATATGCACGTCCTCTCTATCTCTTTTTCTCTCTCACCCATGTGTGTTCCTGGTCTTTCATTTGACGTTGAAATGGGCCCTGCCTGGGCTAATTTACATAATACACTTCTGACACCTTTACTTTCTTCATCAATCACACCCAGGCAGCTTCTCCAGGTCCGGGCTTTTGTCTGAGCATGTCTGTTGTCTGTGGCACGTGTAAAGGCTCGGCACAAAAGATTAATTTCACAGCTTTTTTTTTCTCTTCCTCTCCTTCGTCTTCATCTTTTCCCCTCTCTCCTTCCCTGTGTCCCTCTACCTCACTCCTTATCATTGTCCTTCTCCTTCTTCTTTTTCGTTCATCACTTACTTTCATTTCACAAAGCCTGCAGAATGACAGCAGCCAGATAATGAAAACAACAATGCAAGCACTTTTTTCCTGCCTCTGTTAACTCTGGGAGGCCATATTCCTCCTCAGGACTATGTTATTCCTGTCTTCCTCACATATTCCTCTGTTGTCACAATTTCCCATCTGTTTGGAGTTTTTCTTTTCATCTTTGTCATCCCAACATGGATTCACTTCATCAACCTGTAAAGGATCCCTGGTTCCCCTTTCTCTTACTTGTACACATTAGGTTGATTTTTGTTTGTTTACCTTTATTCTGAAAATAAAACTCAACTCAACTTTGAAACCTCTGGTGGAGGCCAGAGGTACTGAGAATCTACAAACGTGCAATTTATTTTTCTCGATAAAGTCAAAGATCCTGCACAACTAGTGAGGAGCAAAAGCTTTTAAAGTGGGATTTACAAGCTAATTAAATGCTGTATATAGCAACAAAGTATATAATTTTGTGTAGGACCCCACTACTCTGTCCGCTATTAACTGGGACAAGAACATAAACTCACTGGTGGGGTGGTTATTTGGGTTCGTTAAGTTCTGGTAGATACCACACAGGTTTACCTATGTTGAGTAAATCCTTACTCGTCCAATTACCGTATACACATTTGAAGTAACATAAATAACTCCAGACAACCAGATAACTGAATGGTTTCTTTAAGAACTTGGAAAAATAAATCGTTTTTATAAAAAACCCTTCTTTTGAACTGTTGTTTCAATATAACCAGAATTCAACCTTTGTCACTAACATAACTCCATACATTTACCGGAATTTACAGTTTTGAACACAATATCACACATGGGCCCATACTCTCACTTACACACACACTGTCCGGTACCAGTTGATGAAGCTAGGGTGCGACGTTGTTATGACAATCCTCTTATCCCCGTTTAAACAATAAAACTGACTCAGACCTGCTTGCTCAACCGACTTCCTCTCCGTCAAGGTTGCTTTGCGAGTCCAATTTCTGTTAGAACTCCGCCACACGAGTTGCAGGACTCCTCCTCAACCATGCTAAAGCTAGCGTCGCCATGTTGACACGTTCCTCTAGCCACCTCAGATCAGCCACAGTTCTCCTCCGCAGTTCTTCGCTACACAACACTTCTGTAGATACTCTACCCACCGGGTGCAAGTTTACTTGTGCAGAACGTGCATAAAACAGTCCAGTTTTTGCTCCCACCTCAACCTCTGCTCGCATTATCAGTCGTCTCCATGAGCTTCCTCCTTGTTGTCTCCCGCGTTCTTCCCATCATCCCATTGTTCCGTTCTTTTTTTTTTTATATGTTGAGTTCACTTCCCTCGTTAACCTAAACTACTTCATAGATAGGAAATTCAATACAGTTTTTAATAAGTACACAAGTCACATCCAGAAAAGCTTCGGCTCTCATTTTTTCTCAAGCTACTCACAACAGTAACCCCGCATGTATATAATCACTCGGATCAAAAATGTACAAAAACAATACAAGTTTCTCACTTATATTTTCTGTATACAACCAACCTTGTAAATATTTTGTAAATATTAAAGGGCCTTAAGAGCGTGGTTTTTAACCAGGGGCTGCATTTGCATCTGAATTAGCTGGAGATGTCCTAAGAGTAGGGTGTGTCTTGTTGGCTTCAGAACTAATACAAACACTGGCAATGGTAATTTGAATTTTTAAGGCCTAAAGATGAGAAAATGGAAATGGTGTTAATATAATCTTGTGTGATTAAAACAACAAACAGTATGTTTATTACTTCCTTCCATTGTTATGGTACCTCAAGTGTGCCTCATATTTCAATTACACAAAATAAATGAAAAAGACTCTGGAAATCTCACGCTTGTTCGCTGATTGAATTGAGAGGGCAACTGTGGCTCATATCAATCTTTCAGCAGATGGGCCACAAAGAGGGGCCGTATCTCCCCTTTCAATTAAAACATCTGAAACAGTCGCAGTTTAACACAAATATCTGTGTCAAACTAAGCCGCTTCCTTTTCTATCCACTTGCTCATTGGCCTCTGGTGGACATCTGGGCTTCTGCAGGCAGCTCCCAGCTAGAGGCACGCGCTAAAAGACTATTCAAGTGTCTGACAAATGGAGGTCCAGGTGAGAGAAAGTTTCTGCTGTGGTCAGTGCTCCTTTTAGTTCTCGCCTTCCCACCGCACAGTGGGGCACCGGAATGCAGCCAGTAACATAATGAGCCCCAGAGGCCTGGTTTTAGTAGGATGAAAAGCAGCATTTCACTCAGTCTTCAGCACTTAACACCAGAGGAACTGTGCTGGCATCAATAATGCTTGATGACTTACCAGCTAGGTTACCTGTCTTCTCACTTTGAATCATAATGTGAACTTTTAGTGCTGATTTAGGCCCAGATTATGACCAAAATAAATCAGATTAATGTGGAAGCTTAGAGATTGGATTGAGATCCTGCATGTATTTCATATGAACATACAGTTATCTATTGAAAAAATATGTTAAAATATTGTGAATTATCCAGATTTTTTAATTTTATTTCTTTAATACTAATAATTTAGAGGCCATAATGCTTTTTAGCAGCCAAGGAATTACTAAATTAATTCCTTCTGCAGTTCTGAACAGTTCTACATTTACAATCACACTGGCTGAAATTGTAACATTCATACTCATACACACATGTAAAACTCTTGGGAATTTTACATAAAACCGGTTTTAAAACTGTTAAGTTTCAATGTGCTTCTTTCCAAGTCCAAAAGAATGCATGTTGAAGGTTTTAAAGCTCTGTCCAGAAAAGATATTTTCAAAATCTACATTTTCTGCTACTTTTATATCCAACAGGTTCTGGAGATTTTAAAGCTGTGACTAAATAGACAAAACTGATGACATAAGAGTCTATTCCATGCATCTACACCAGAAACTGTAGGAACACTTCAAATTATTTATTGACTTTTCCACATCTCTGTTGCTTTCCAATAAACTTGAAATATGTGCTGGAATCTTTAGCCTGTTACTTTAGCCTTGCTTAAGTTTTTCTTCCTTTGAATTTTTAAGTGCCATTAATTTCAACGGCATCACCACCTAAATCATGGTTATTTAGCGTTTATGTTGGAATTCCAGAGAGACATTTTTATACTGTGTAAAAATACTAATTTAAATATCCCTAGAAGTGTCAGGGCCTAAGTGCCATAGCTATGTATGTTTGTGTAGCACTTATTTCACATATTTTTGTCCACATTATTATTAGTTTTTCTGTTGGGTTTGCGCCTTCCCTCCACATGCTAAACAAGCTTTTCCTACAGATAAGTGCCAGCTACTGTACAACTTTGTAACGATTAAGAGGGTATAGAAAATGTGTTAAATTAATCAATGCCTGGATTATCATTACATCTAATTAAAACTGCCAATAGTACAGAGAAAGTAAGCTGATCAAAAGAGATTCAAATAAGACTTTTTAAGAAGTTTAAAAGTTGACAATGTAAATTCTACTGTGGCATGACTGTATATATATATACACTGCTCAAAAAAATAAAGGGAACACTTAAACAACACAATATAACTCCAAGTAAATCAAACTTCTGTGAAATCAAACTGTTCACTTAGGAAGCAACACTGATTGACCCGACGAGGGTCCCTGTTGTCAATCAGTGTTTCTTCCTAAGTGGACAGTTTGATTTCACAGAAGCTTGATTTACTTGGAGTTTTATTGTGTTGTTTAAGTGTTCCCTTTATTTTTTCTAGCAGTATATTTATATATTTATATATATATACAGCAGATTATAATATGCCTTGGTGATGTCAGAAAAAACCTCACAGCACTGAATGACTGGATGAAGTCGACCAAAAGGCAATATTGGTTCAACTTGTTAAAACCCAAGTTTGTGGAGTATCATCTCTGAACACACAGCACAAAACAAAAAAACTTGAATCGAATGGGGAAATGCAGCAGTAGAGCACTGGGTCCACATCTGTCAACTATGTACAGATGTGGCTGTGCATCTACATGGATTTTATGTTTTGGGAGACCAGAAAATATCATTTTGAAACTCGGTTCCAGACTTGACAAATTTCGGAATGACAGATTAATGTTTCTGTCAAAACTAAAATGTTTGTTGTAATGCAATTCTTTTCTGTAATTTCTGTTTCATAACCGATCAACAACAGACATGATGTGAGACTTTGTTTATAATCAAATGAGAGAAAACTTTTGAGTTTGACATTTTTTGTGTGTTCCACGCACTTATGCCCATAACAGACAATCATATTTGTACCTGAAACATTTGAATCATTATTATTGGGAAACCTGACGGTCACATTGGAAGATCTTCATGGTTCTGATCCCAAGGACTTTCCTCTTCCCCTGCCAGGTGCATGCACTTCTGGGTTAACACCCTACCATCTTCACACACACTCACACCGATGCTCGCTTCCCTCCCCTCCATTTCTCTCTGAAGGAAATTAGCGCTATCCTCCCACCCCAGGTGGCAAAGGGAGGGGCAACGGGAATGGAGAGGCGGAGAGGGCGGAGGAGTGTCGAAAGCCTGATTTATCTAAGCCTGTCAGGCCCTGAGAGGCCTTGCTGGGTGCTTGTGTGTGTTGGAGAAAGGCAGTGGTGGTGGTGGTGGTGGTGGGGTTCGGAGTGTTTACAATGGGTGCAGAGAGAGAAGTGTCTCTCCCACCTTGGCCTCTGGGTTGGCACTGCAGAAGCCCCTATCTCCCTCATTAGGAAGTGTATATGTGTGTGTGTGTGTTATCGGGGGGGTGCAACAGTGTGACAGTTCAAAGTGACATTCACACTTCCTTCTTTTTCTCCTGTCCTATTTCTCACTCTTGCACACATACACATGGAAACGGGGAAGAGGTGCCAACATGTGACATTAGTCCTGATGTCTATATGATACCTTAGAATCTGCAAAGCCACCAAACTGGACGTCATCCACCAGCACTAACACACACACCTCAACATGCATGCTGAAACTCACTTCAAAGATTACTCACACAAGAAATAAGGATGAAAAAAATGTGCTTCATGATGTCTTTCTACTACATGAAAGACATGAGCTGGTATTTATTTTTGCTTGCACAGTAAATAATGTCAACTTTTATTTTTAGCTAAACTCAAACCCTAGAGGATAAAATATGACCCTTTTTACACCACAGCAATTACCCACTGCTTGTAAAATCTAATTTTTGACCTTGAGAAAATTAGGCTAAACTTTGCTGGATTTAGCAAGTCACTGTCTGTGACTTTTCTTTTGTACTTACAACCAAGCACTGCCCTCCTTTTAGAAGATAACTTTGTTTCTTGTTATATTTTTAACACTAACTTTGTTATCAAAATTTGGAACATCTTTATAAAAGCTCACAGAAATAATTGAGATAAAATTCATAACAGTGTTTAGGAAGTGCATTTGAATATTTCCAAATATTCAATATTTAACTTTAGAGAGCTTCAAATAACTAAAACATTGTCTATTTTATTTATTTATTTATTACAAATTGATGTTTCATATAAACAAAATAACTGTGAAGAGGCAAGTTGGGTTACAAAAATAAAACACCAAGAAGCATAAGAACACAGAAGAAACATGTAATGAAAAGATGAGGGACAACAATTGCACAAATTAGTGAGAAGCATCACTTTTTCTGTTTTGATTTCCACTTTCATATCCCTCCCACCCCCCAGACACTTACACACACACACACACACACACACACACACACACACACACACACACACACACACACACACACACACACACACACACACACACACACACACACACACACACACCCACACACACACACACACACACACATCACTTGCAGTCTCCCGCTCCCTCCCCTTACAAACTTGTCTTCCACTCCTGATCTATCTTTCTCCCTTTAAAGATGGGCAGTGTGTCACAGTAGAGAGGAGCGGTGAAAGCGAGGAGGAGGAGGCTGGTGAGGAGGAGGAGGAGGAAGAGGAGGGGGTATGCACTATGCAAAGCAGGGCCTCGGTCGCCAAAGTCGGCAGGCTGAGATGAGGTGTCAGCATTGCACGGGTGCACTGATGTATGAATGCGGTGAAATCAAACGCGTCACTCAACAGACAGGAGGGGGTTGGAAAGGTGAAACCGGCGCGCTGGGAGAGAGCAGCTGTACATCGGCGTCAAGGTGCATCTTTCTCTCCCTCCCTCCGCCTATCACTCTTTCTTTCTAGTCTTTTTTTGTGTGTACTTGGATTCCACTTATTTATTTATTTGTGTGTGTGTGTGCATGTGTGTGTGTGTGTTTTTTTTTATCTTCAACTTGCTGTCGCCATTTCTCCCATTTTGTGGCACGGAAGAGGCCACAGCCCTAACAAGGTACATTGGTCACAAAGAGAGAGCAGCAGAAACACAGAGACACAGCTACTCAGAAAATATTAGCATATCCCCTAAGGAATACCAACTAAATTGATACCAAATGAAGCTAACCCCTCCTTCTACCCATTTTCATTCCACTTCCCGCCCTCCCCCTCATCTCAGTCCTACTCCAGCTCCTTTCTTCCTTCCAGACCCTCTCCCAAGGTGTCACGGTGTCTTATTCATTAATATGTGTAAATCCTTGTTTTCGTCAACACGGTGGACGACATCGGGTGGACCGGTGTCACCGCCTGACTTCACAGCCCTTGTTCATCTGAGGCTCATCACTCAGAGTGATGAGTGAGAAGGAGCTGGGAGACAAGGGAAACGGAGGAAAAGGAAGAGGAAGCAGCGGTGGGGACAGGTAGGAGGGAGAAACTGTTTGCTAGCTTGTTGGGTAAGTTGATGCAGCCTGCACTCTGTTTACCTGTTTCTATTTAATTATCACTGCCTCATCGCTAAAGAGAATAAATGTTTTTCCCCTTCCTGTCTCTTAAAGAACGATGCATTTAAGTGTACAAAGATCTACTTTTAAGAGAAAACCATTATAAATCAGTGCTGGTGTTGTCTCTGATTATATCTGTTCACTGATTTTCTATACCTCTTTAATCCTGTTTAGGGCTATAAAAGAGATGTTGATTAGAAAGCACGGGTTGTGAGAGAGGTGGGGGACATCCCTGCTCATCATCCTGACACGCAAACATGACGACACATTTACAGAGCTTTGCAAAAAAATTCAGAGGACTATAGCGATTTAGCCCTGTCACAAATGTGTTATTTTTACCAGATCAACACAAAAGTAGTGAAACTAAGTCAGTTTTGAAGTTTTCAACAACAACAAAATCTGAAAAATATTCATCCTTTCTATCCTGAGGAAAGTCTTTTCACTGATCCTCAATCGTCGCCATTGCCTTTTGAAGCCATGGAACCTGAACAGTTTGAAATGTTTGTGTCTTTTATGAAGAAAACAATGCATGAATGTGCTGTAAGTCTCTGATTATATCTTCATCTGATTCAAAACAAAACTGGAGTAAATATTTTTAGACCTAAACAGGAACGATCAAGAGTCAGCACACATATCCAACTATTATACAGCTGGAATACTACTAATATAATACTACTAAACGGGCTTTAAACTGGGGTGTAATAATGAATGTATCAAGGATTAAAGGACTGATGTCTCTGCAAGACCTTGGCAATCTTTAATTGCATTGATTACCAGTGTCTAACCAGGCCTGCCTAAAAAGTCAGAGAGCAGCAGCTGATCCAAAACGCTGCTGTTCGTGTGCTCACTAAAACCAAGAAGATAGAGGATATCACCTGCTCTAACGTCCTTACACCGGTTCTCTGTGGCTCAGAAAAACAGACTTTAAAATACTGTTGGCATTTTATAAATCACTGAACGACTTAACACCAAAATATATTGAAGATCTGTTGTCCGTGTATCAACTTTTCAGCCCACTCAGGTCTTCTGTTTCAAGTCTACTTTGCATCCCCAGAGTCGGAACCAGAATCGAATTTAGGTATGAAGATGTGTGAGAATAACTCAGCGGTTACTGTGTTTGAGGTACTGTGGTGGGTTCTACCATAGAGAGAGGGTGGATGGATGATTTTCCCTCTGGAGGATTTCCTAGCACATCCAAATGCCATACAGCACTGGGACAGACCCAGGACAGCAACTGGGACAAATGCTTTGTCCTTGGAGGAACGATCCAGGGTTTTGGAATACATTACGATCCCATGCAATGACTTAGAGATTTGTTAGGCAGAGTAATGTTTGGATTTCTTTTCTGGACCTGACACTTCTGAAACATTTTATGATCTGTGTTTTTTTTTTTCTCACAGATTTGATTAAAAATGCTTTGTTTTGTCAGCGTTCTTTGCTATGCCCCAAACAGTTAAAAAAAAAATCAGAGAAATTAGAACTGCAAACAAGGAAATTCTGCTTGTTTCTTGCAGTAAACTGTAAACTAGAAAATGTTGTAAAAAATTGAATATTTTTTTATGTCATGTACATGAAAAAATATCCCAATATCGCAAAGATCTTTGAACTATAGTGTGAATTTCCTCAGAATATTAAATGATAGCATTCTCACATTTTCATTACTAAAGATAAACGTATTTCTAATTTTTTTCCTCATAAATTACACATATTAACGCAATTATAAGTTGTTTTGTCTCTAAGTGCACTCACAGAAGTATTTTACATGAGTCATACCTTTTAAGAGCACATAATTGGAAGCAGTCATGGCCACATTTGAAACCACTTAGTTGAAACAATAGAAAACGAGTACAATGTGCACTGTTGGAATTAAGTTGTCTGACTTAATGTGCTGAACTGCCTTTTTTTCTATTCTTCTCTTTGCAGGCAGAGCCTGTTTGCTCAGTGCATGTCCTGACATACAGTGGACATATTAAATTATAGGACGTGAGAAAAAAAAAAATCAATTAATGGCTTAAGCAATAAGCAATAAGCTAGGGCTGCTTTGACATGTCAGACTGGAACACTTGTGACACTAATACATTTTATGTTATTTGAATAAGGACTGTAGGCTTCCTCCATTGATTTTATTAAATCAAATTGATTTGAATAATGCTGCTAATGGGGGTAGTGAAACCTAAAGGTTAGATAATGTGCGTAATGTTCAGAGGAGGCTATGCGCAGTTCCCAGGCATAAAGACTCAAATGCAATATGTTGGTTATTGACATCACAGCAAGTATAAAACAGCTGCCCACTAAATATTAAAAACAACCATTTTAAACCTTCTCACTGGTTAACAGTCGGAACGTTTTGTTCTCATATCAAAGCAAGGGTCAAAAGGAAAATGTTTATATTCGCTTATATTCCAGGAGTTTGCAGCTGCACACGTTAAACCCTCTCCATGGTAAACGAGATTCTCCATTACCAAGACGACGCCGCGGTGAACTTTCCACTGAGGCCATGCAATCCACACGAGACATGAGGGATGCGTAGAGCGGCACCAGTATGTTAAGATTTCATTTAGATTTCATTCAGGTTTTAAAATATCCCCTCGCCCTGTAGCTGTATTGGAATATATATATATTCCATGAATGGGAAATGCCCAGACGAGCACATGTGTTTGTGTGCATCCCGCGCCGCAGGACCATTCGTCGGCGAACAAGGCCCTTGCCGTTTTCAATTTCCAGAGGTGTCAGCTGGACCCGAGGAAAGCTGAGAGCTGATACATCAGCGAAGTCGCCAGCGCTATTGTGTGTACTCACTTCATACAGAGATACACTGACATGTTTGGGCGTAAATTCAGAGCTATTGTTGGAGCCAGCCAGGTAGCAATAACAGCGACTTGTTCCTTTACTGTATTCATAAACTGCAGGTTAACTTGCTGGGCCAGACATCGACAGAGTGAGGATGGTATTCTAAGCACTTTTCATTGATTCTCACATAGATAAGTAGGAATGCATTTGAATAGCTGTAGCATTTGGCAGGAGAGATGAATTCATTTCCTTGACTGTGTTTGTCTATTTGGCTCCACTCCGTCCTGCGCACCTTTGAGTCCTGACGCAACAATAACAAATGCATAAAGCTTGGGAAACACACAAGCAGAAAGACACAGACACAATTTTATGCATCTGATAATTTTGGTGTGTTTACTCAAGCAAAATGAGTTACATGAGGTAGATTATAGGTTTTGTTCAGTCCACAAATTTAGAGTCCTGTGCAAAAATATTCAAATATTAGAATATTTGTGGCTAATATTCAAATATTAGAATATTTGTGGCTAATATTCAAATATTAGCCACGAATTTTAGCCAAATTTGTGGCTAAAATTTTCACAATTTAGCCACAAACTTCAATAGAGTTTAAGTGATAGTCAACCACCAAGTAAGGGTAGCAGTGGCAGCATGAAAACTGCAAAAAACAAATAAAAAAAATCCAAATACTGGGATGGACGTTCCCCTTCAAGCCAGACAAAAGCTAAATTATTATTTGTGATTTCGAATGATTCAAAGTTCAAACCTAATTTCAGATGCAAATCTAGGGAAGACAGAAAATTTATTCAAAATGGACTCAATCCAATCTGACTGAAATTGAGCAACTTTGCAAATAAAAACTGGAAAAGATATAAAGTTTTACATGTTGGTAAAGACACACACCTGTAAAGTTGCAGATCCAGATATAAAAATAATAAAAAAAGTGTATGCTTTCTTACCATTTTACAAATATGCTCTATTTTGTGCCAGTCGGTCACATAGAATTAAATAAAAACAATGTAATCTAAAGTTTTAATGTGACAAAATGTGAAAACGTTTAAATACGTACAAATACTTTTACAAAATACTGTTAGTAGTCATTTTTATTGAATTGACAACTCAACACTAAAGTCTTTTTCCAGTAGTTCCTCTTGTGAGCTTCTGTTTCCCTTCTGCCAGAAAAACATCAAGATTCATATGCAACCTGAGGCAGCAACACCTCTGTGAATATAACAGACTTATAACAGCAGACTGAAATGAATCTACATATGTGACTGAACAAAGATCATCAGCCAGATACAAAACAGTGCCTTCCAAAAAGTTGTTCCTTTTTATTTCCTGTGTCTTGTCTTTACATTTTTCATTACTTCTTTTGTTTTTCTCCCCCACGTCTCACACCCACAACCCCTTCTCTTTAAAATCACAAAGAAGGTAATAGATAATATCTGTCACTGTGACCCTTTGTGGAGATGGCGTATGGGAGGTGTCATTTTAATAACATGCTAGCAGGCACGCTGAGAGACATGAAAGTGCTAAAGCAGGAGGGATGAGACATGAGCTCTTGCAGCTAATGCTCTTTTATGAAGTGGAGGCGTCTGAGCCGCCACCTTATGAAACCCTCTTACGCGAAGACCTCACTGGCTTTGGTCGCACGATTGAAACGATTGCACCGTCGTCCTAGGTTGGTGTTAGCAGTTTGGGTTTCACTTTATTATATTTGGAAATGTAAGCTCTGTTTTGACTCAATGTAATTCTCTTTATATTTCACAGATTCTGATGTCCTGGCACAGTTCATACTGAGAAGTAGATGGCTGTTCACAAGCTCACTTGACACAATCTAAATATATTTTAGATTCAGATGTGTTAGACTTAAAAGGTTGTCATTGTCACATGACTGCCACTGTTTCAATGGTCTGCTGCAGTACCATCAGCAGGAAGGAACCAATATTCTGGTGGATTTACTGAGTTACTTAGGTTATTATTGTAAAACATTATGAATTAATGAACTTAAAAGGTCACTCTCCTAATTCGTATAAGTTAAAATTAAAATTAAATGAAGGTATGAATTCATTTTATTGTCTTTTAGTTTTGTGTATTTCTCGCCAGCACAATTTAAGATTCAAAGATAAGAAAATAGTTAATGATGACATCAAAGTTTACATATTAATCAATCTCAATTTAGTTGAAACCAGAAATTTTTGTATACTCTGCATAAAAATATCGGTACTTTTTTCCCCTCACTGTCAGCAAATAAAAAAAAAAAAAAGTAGGTATGTTTCATGCCTACTTAAAAATTATTTTCAAAAGTAACTTTTTCTGACAAATGAGTCTAATCGAAAAGCTTTTGTAACTTATTAAATATGATTGTATTTTACTATAAAACCTCAAAGGCAGTGGTTTCATGTGTGACGTCATAGGAAAATAAAAAGAACTAATAAAGGAGAATTGTGGACCTCAACAAATCTAATTCATCCATAAGCACAATACCAGGATGCTTGTTGAGAAGAAGAGCTGAAAAAGTGAGAAGAAAAAAAAAGTCTTCCCCATTATTCTGTTTTTTACTGAATAGAAATCATTTTAGTCATCCTAACTTAGAACCTCTGACCTTTACAAATAATCACACAAAGTGACATTTAGTAATAAACTCTGCAGGTGGAAATAATTGAAAATCTGGACATTTTCAGATAAATAAATATTTTCAATGTTCTTGATGCATCATCTGTTTGTTTATGTGAAAATTACTGCTATAGGGTTAAAACCCTTTGTTACCTAAATGATTGTGAGAAACAAAGAGCACAGGGACTTCACCTGAGGAAATTAAATCAATTAAATATTTGTAGATTATATTCCTAGAAAGCATGAAAAGAAACAACATTTTCTCTTAAAATTATGAACTGTAATGCTTTTGTGTCTGCAGATGTTTTGTGTGCTATGATAGTACGATTTGTCTTTTTTTTTTTAGTTTTCCCTCTTAATCTAAGAGCAGTTGAAGAGAAATACTTTGCAGGAGCCGCTTAAGCTTTCCTTATGTAGTAGCTTTCCTTTGGGGGTTAAATGCGTGCCCTTCTAATTCTTCAGGCCACAGAGTAACAGTGGGAAAGGATTTTATGAATTTACGGGATGCTGTTTTTACGAGCGGCTGAGGAGAAATAATGGGGTTGAGTGTCTCCCTCCTTTGTCCTTCCCTCACTCTATCCCTCTTTTCCACTCCCCAGGCCTCTCCCATTACCTGCCGGCTGGAGGACTCAGGAGTATCGCTTAATAAAAGTTAATCATGAGAAACTTGTTCATTAATTACAGCTCAGTCTGGCTGCCTGTGTGCCTGCTTTCCTTGCTGTTTCGCTTTCATGTCAAAGGTATGTCTTAATGCTTTTACCTGGAGCTGCACTCCATGTTTCCGCTGCTCCATCTCCTCCACCCACATTTGATAGGTACAGATTAGTGTGGTTTGCAAAAAAAAATAAAAAATAAAGATTTGTTGGATTGCTACACATCTGAGATCATGCAGCACAAGGAAGAGGGTTGAATAATGGTTTCAGTAAAGTCAACATTAATGTTTTCAATTAGCAATAATTGGCAGCTAACAAAAGACTAAACTATTGCTTATATGCATTTTAATTGTTTTTTATGTTTGACAATTATGGAAAGAATGAAAATGCAAATCCAAACAAGGTGCATGATTCTCAGTTTTTTTTATGTGTGACTGTATTCAACCCGTTTTACTACGATACCTGTAAATAAAACCAGCTGTTCGGTGAAGGCCTCACAGGTTTGCTAAAGGTTACTAGTGAACAAATAGCTTTTCTTCACCTTGCATAAAAAACATCATCTTGCAAAAATGATAATAGCATTTTCATGATCTTTTTCTTCAGAAGAGAAGCTGATCAGATTTGATGGAACAATGGATGAGCTAATATGCATGAAAAAAACAAACTTGTAGAGTTGAGACTAGTCTGAAGAATCTCCTTCCAGAAGAACAAGTGTAGAAAGATTTGGAAAAGACATTAATTTGTATCATTTTCCATTAGCTTCAAAATAATATGCTACTTTGCATTGGTCTATCACCAATGGTTTTTTAGTGATAGACAAAGTATAAAAAGAAACAGAAGTCTTATACTTTTTGTTCACATCTACGATTTATGTTTTTCTTTTTTGGACAAACATTTCCATTTTAACTTCATCTTTTTTGTAGACTGTGACATTGTGGAATCTGATCTGTAATTTTGAGTGCCTGATGTTAAATTTAAATAAGATTAGAACCTAATAAAGACCAAATTATTTCTTCACTCATCAAGACCCCAAGCAAAATGTAATCACCCAAACAACTGAACAGTGAGGCAAATGCATTTTAACCAGTCTGAAGAGGCATCACTGGATATTGCTAGACAAATATACTGCTCAAAAAAATAAAGGGAACACTTAAAGTGTTCACTTAAGTGTTTAAGTGTTCCCTTTATTTTTTTGAGCAGTGTATATTAAAATTCTGGAAAAAAAGGGCAATTAAAATAAGGATATGTTGGCCTTATACAAGTGTGTACCATTTACTTTTTAACTTTTGCGGCGTATGAAAAAGTTGCAAACGCAGACCCAGGAGTCAAAGATTGATGATCGGACACTTTTCAGCTTCATCTTCCAGCCTGACTCATCCAGAGTTTCCCAGTGCAACTGAGAAAACGTTAAAATGTTGTTCAGGTCTCTCCTGCCGTCTGGATCCCTGTGTTTGTTTCCATCTTTCTCAGACACATGAAGACAGACAAAGAGTTATGATCCGTTTAGCCATGTGTCTGGTGTTTCTTCACGATGTGGTTAAGCCTGATCCACAGACAATCATTGCTGGCTCGTTCTTCATGGGGAGTCTTCCCGACTGCGGGACAGCAGCAGCAGAAGGGCCACAAGGCAAACGCAGCAGACAAACAGATCGTCGGGCCAAAACCAGCAGGGTTTGGACTTAAGCTTCCTCTGGAAAGTGAGAAGAAAACAGGCTCTCCATGTACTTGCTCTGTGAGGTCACCAAGCGCAATGAGCCGAGTCGTTTCAAAGTACAGACACACACGTACTCGAAATGATCAGCCTTGATTAATGTCTTCATGCACTTTCCTGCCGTGGACGGTTTATTTCAAGAAACGCTAAATAAGATGATGTCAGTGTTCTGTCAGCTACTTTTATTATCTGAATCCAGATGTTTCAGAGCCATTCATTAGCACTTTCTAAAATGTTTTGTTTTTACAAAAGAAGTCTGTTAAGATTTGTCTGTGTTTCAATAAAATGATTCTTTAATTTGTGTTTTTTCATAGGTTAGTCAGAAAATGACCAACCTTGTTATCTGGTAACAAAATTTATGTTGCAGATGGTAGCACTGTTAGCTTGCAACAACAAGGTATGGAGTTTTAATGCTGGGCTGTTAAGGCAGATTTATAGAGAAAAAAAGAGCAAATGAATAAAGCCTAACGAGACAAAATTACTTTAGGCATAATTAGTCTGTCATCTTCTTTCAATGAATCAGATTTCGTTACAAACTTTTAAAATGAAAGTTCTTCTTTGGTCATTAGCTGTGTTTCACTCATTTTCTGCCATGTCTCTGGTCTAATTCATCTCCACATATAAATTGGTAAATTGTACCCATCCGAATGATCTAATTTGTACCTTAGCTCTTACAGAGTGTGCTTACAAGCACACACTGTAATAGAAGGTAGAGAGTAAAGAAGATCCAAGCATAAAAATCATAAAATACAGCAGAACAAAAATCAACAAACACTAACAATCAGACCTCAGAAGATCATTCCTCATTATTCATTCGTTTTTCAAGTGACTTCGTGTCCTTGAAAAAATATGAGTTATAAAATATGCGTACAAACAAAGCAATACATTTACTAAAAGGTTGGTGAAATCCAACAAGTTGACAAAATAAATGATAAAAAACAGTAATAAACATTTTTCTTACATGTAAAGTTTTCACTTTGTATTAAGTTCTTAACAATATGACATATGTAGGTAAAATGATTGTGTATTTTTTATAAATATCCACTGTTATATGTGTTTGTGAGCGTAAATGGGTGAATATTACCACAGTGCAAAGTGTTTCAGTGGTGTCTATAATTAGTAGTCATAGAAATCCATAGAAAAAAAGTTGCACTGACTTAAAGTTTTTCCCCTTGATAAATTAAATAATCATTAGAAATGTTTAAGTTGCATTTATTCAGGTTATCTTCATGTCATTTAAAAAAAAAAATCAACTTCAGATGAATATATCAATGCTCATGCAATTGGGTGATGCATTTCTAGACCCGTCAATCATCTACCAGAGACGAGAGATGATTGAGAGAAAACTGGCCAATCCCTGGACAGTTAACCGGTGCATAATCTTTTTGAACTTGAGTACCTTGAAAAAATGTTAAAATATGAAGCAAAATTTTAAAATCCCCACTGATAATGTTTTAGACTGGAATCTAGTTGCTTTGCGATTATACTAACCCTCTACAGCTTAAATTATGCCATCCTTTCTTTTCTTGGTTTTGTAGCACAATAGAAAACCCTTCAGCCCAAAATTACTACAAGAGACTTTTTCAGCAGTAAACAAGTTAAGCTCCAACTAAGTGAGCTTTTTATTTCATATGAGATTTACTCTTTAATTTGCATAACCTGTGCTCCTGCATTATGTATTGTGATGATGCCTGATGGGTCACGATGGTGTTAAAATATGCAAAGTCCTCGTGAATGTCGGCACTCTGACTGCTGAGATGTGTTGCTTTGCATTGTGTTAGTCAGTGGAGTTGTGTGTTATTAGAAGAAATGCTGTTAATTAATGTATGCAAATAAGTGCAAGATCACACCTTGGAAAAGTATGAGACAGTGCGGTTGTGCATCGCATATCTCTGTTAATTAGTATTTATAAAGAGTACGCTGTCCTTAAAGTATGAACTGGAGATGTGCATGCTGGATGAGTGTGAAACAGAGAAATTAAACACAAATTAAACAGTTTTACAGTTTTGAGTAGACGTTTGTGTTTTGAAGTTCCACCTGTACTTTGTGCATGAGCATAAACAAGCACATGCACGTGATCCCGGCTGCCAGGGTGACGTTCCACAGGCACAGATAGAGCGAAGCAGGTAAGGACATTGTGGGGGATTCTAAAAAGCTAATTTTCCCTGTGGCCTTCTCGCACCTCTGCCCTTCATATCCAGTCATTTCCATAAAGTGCTTCCCCTGGGGAGCCAACAATAATAAACAGTTATTAGTAAATGTATTATGCCAGCATGTCCCTTTTGCCCTCTTGCCTTTTCTCAATAGCCAACCTACGAGCACTCCCAGCACCACCGCAGCACCAGTCGGACCCAACACAGAGAGATGCATTTCTGTGCACGACTGTGTGTTTGTGTTTCTGACCCGTCTCATCGCGGAAGGCTGAATCCGTGAGGGAATTGGACTAATGCTCATAATAGCTGGGGCTATTACAGCAAAAAGCTTTGGATGCTCTATGGCTGCCAAACTGCAAACTGTAATGATTTTACCTGATTGCCTGGTGCTTTTAGTTATGAAATCCTTTCATATTGCCTTTTTTTTTTATTTGTCAGGTTACTTTGCACTTTCCATTATACTGAACTAAATTGCTGTGAATTAAAATTCAGATAATACTTTCACTGATGTTTAGTGATTCAACCTATTCATTTGTGGTCCATGACTGGTCATGTGTCTAATTAGGGAATTACAATGGCTCCATGTTTGTAAGCGGGCACACTACACCCTAAAACAGGAAATGTTAAATTATTTAAGAATTTATTTCTGATAGGTTGGTTTGAGTTTGTCTTTATCAGTGAGCATTGATATGTTTGTCTGGCTAAATGAGCAACATAATTACAGGCTTTACTAGCATGTAATACTATTAATGCCCTGTGAACTTCACCAGCCAAACAGCCAGGATCCTCAAATCAAGAGCTTCTTTTTTCCAAGAAAAGCGAACGAGCTGCTAAACTTTAAGTGATGACGTTTTCTTGTACAGTATAAATTCTCTGTTCCTCCATTTTTTCAGGTATTTTTGCCACTTTGTAAAAACTTCTTGTTCTACGTTTTTCAATGTAACATTTTTTGAAAATTATTGACACTTTCTCATAGTCTTAATCTCTGTAGGGGACACATCAAACATGTGAGATATAATAATTTAGTTGGAACAGCCACATAAGAGCTGGCGCTCTGGATGCTTATAATGTGTCTGTTACTGTAGCACAGCTGAAATTATGGCTGAATTGTCTCCTCAGTGTGTCATGAAATTTTGGAGATCCGTTTATGTAATTTCATTCATCTACATTAAACCAGTGGAGCATCTAAAATATGCGACACACTGACTCTTTAGAACTAGAATAGGCGTCCCCTGGTTTATATGAAACAATAGTCACGTGTTACAATGGTCCAGTTAAAGTTAAGAGTTATACTAATTTGACAATATGTGATGTAAAAAATTAAGTGCCGGTTCCTCATTCAAGCTGTCTGATTGAATTTGATTCTTCAAATTTCTTTCTCTGTCACACAGTTCATGACTTGTATTTAGGGAATGTGGGAGAGTTACTCAAAGGTTGTGACATTTAATCGGAAAGCAAACTGATCAGAACTTCGCTGTCCAAAAGCAAAGAGTGCACGCAAGAGTGCGTCTGCCCAGCAAAGTATCTAATTAAGGTGTACGAATTTATGAATACAGATGAAGCCATCTCATTTCAGTAACAAAGAGCAGCACAAATTAGCATTGTATCCTGAACAAGCGAAGTTGATGAGGGCATCTGGAGCCGAAACGACACAGGCGCGGTTTGTTATTTGTAATCTGAGGAACATATTAAAGTAAAAGTGTGAGGGTGGTTGTTGTTGTCACTTCTGGACCCTGAAACAGTCTGAACACAATCCCCAAATTAAGGTTGGCATCAAAATAATATAAGAGCAATAAAGTCCCTCAGTCATAAAGAAGAACTTGGTGTATATTTTACCTGGTGTACTAAAACTACTTAAATACCAGAGCAAAAATGGAGATTTCACTTAAATTTATTTATATCACGCCAATTCACAACATGTCAAAGAACTTTACGAATAAAAAATATTGAGTACAGTTATACACACATTCCAATTCAATCTAGTCAAACAACACAGTCAGGTTTAGTTTGTTATTTAAAGAGTAACAAAAAGAAAATCATGCTTGGCCCAGTGTAACAAATTTTGTAAAGTTTTCCAAAAGATGTGTTAGTTATCTCAATGTCGAATAGATGAATAATAGCCTGAAATAAATATAAAAGAAAAAAAAAGTTAAAATTTGAGCTAAAATGAGTTATGGAAGGAGAGTAAGATGGGGTGGGAGTGATCTGCAGACATTGATCAGAAAAGGAAGCAGCTGAGAGTTGGAGCAATCTTTGTTGTACATAACTGCTAAATGACAAAACCAGGCTGATTACTTTGAAGTCAACTATTAGGTTTAAGTGCATTCATATTACATCGCAAAAAAGGTGGGAGTCAGATGGGTTAGGGGGCTACAGCAAGTGGAAATAGAAGCATGTGTGTCACATTGATAGGTCGATTATTGGATGCTCTATTATGGTCCACCACTGTTTTTAGGGCTGCAGGACGAAGCAGAGGGTTGCTCTGATTGGCCTCCAAAATAGAAAAGGATGAAGACATTGAGGGGAGAAGAGGAGAACTGAGGTGATTGGAAGAGCTAAAACAGAAATAGAAAAGTAAGGCTGAGGAAGTTAAATGAGGTTGGTTCTGCTTCTGACCAGGACAATGGGCTCAGATGAGTCAGACAGTAAACGTGCCTGCTGAACCCAGGCCCAGATCAGAAAATGACAAATACGACAAGGATCTCATGTAAAGTGTGACACAGAATATTTTAAATGTTATTTAGGATCCAAATTCATTTCTCACTTTGCTGTCAAAGAAGTGAAATCTGTCACACTTAATCTGTGAACAAAAATTTATGCCACACAATTAAATTTCTCAGATTACTTTCCACTCTTGGAATATTGACCAATGAGCAAAGCCGGGATTTATCCACATTTATTGTCTTCTTTTTAAAGTGTAGCTTTTTTGTTAGAATTGACACACAGGGATGCTAGATTTACTACTCGGCCATAATTTTAAATACATTAGGTATTAGTCAATAGTTTCATAAAATATAAAAAACAAAAATCAGATTCTTCAACCTTCTAGGGGTTGTTCAGATTTGTTTCTTTGCTGCCAAAAGATAACTTATTACTCCAAGTTGGTAGTTTGAACTTTAAATACTGGCACACAGAACGCTATTATTCAACATTAAGTCAGACATTTAGCAGTAAAAAAAGCAAAGAGCAGATGAGTTTAAGTGCCTGGATGGGTGATTGCTGACTGAGTATCAGGTGTGCTGATTTCTAATGAATGACAGGTGTGAAGAGCTGGAAACGTAAAGGAAGGAGTTCATTGACTCAATATTAACAAAATCAGCTTGGAAAGTCACCACCTGGTTTTGATGCAAAATTGGGACATTCAGGTTAAAACATGAACTATGCTACGGTGAAGCAAAACATGCCTTTCCTTCAAACTGTGTATTTAGATAACTTCATGTTGCATTTCAGTGTTCCCATCCGAGAGATTCTAA
The DNA here is from genome assembly GCF_904066995.2 of Poecilia reticulata. Taxonomy (NCBI): domain Eukaryota; kingdom Metazoa; phylum Chordata; class Actinopteri; order Cyprinodontiformes; family Poeciliidae; genus Poecilia; species Poecilia reticulata. The sequence goes on along the minus strand of NC_088844.1, from coordinate 24,586,094 downwards.
ACAAAACGACCAAGTAGGGAGGACTGTGAAACCACATCCGGTAGCGGTTCAGAGGGGAAAGTAAACTACTGCTTCCATTCCAACATTCCGGGGCCAAAGTATATGAAGCACGGAACCAGAGGAACCAATAAATCCAGAAGTTCAACCCTTACTTACTCACACCAGGCCAGGGCTGGCATGGGATGAAAGGCCACACAGGAACCCTCAAACCAACCAACCAACCACACACACACACACACACACACACACACACACACACACATGGAGGCGTATACCAATGACTCACCCTTCAGCAAACCCCTGCCTAGGTTCTGGCTGAGAGCCCAGTGCCTATGGAGCATTTATTAGAGAGGAGACATGAGCACCATGTGCTGCTTACCCGCGTTGAAGGAATGTGCCTGGTCAACAGCAGATTACACTTTGGACTTATTTGCAAGGAAGGTTCTCATTTGTGAAACATTCCCAGCGAGTGTGAGCGTGCTTATGCTCCCCAGTATGGTAGCAATTACAGTGGAAGCGATAGCTGGTGTGTCTACATTTAGTTCATGCAGCAGAATAACACTAAGCGGACTTGTATGTGTACATGTAGGAGTATTACGGACACGTATCCGTTCGACCAGATATCTGTTTTCTATGCTTGGTAATTCAGTGCAGGATAAATGCAGGATCGTGTGTAAAAGGTTCAACCATCACTGTGATCAAACACATATGGTTATTATGAGGTATTGCTTTAATGGTTTTTGTTTTCAAACTGCATCCAGATTACATACATACACTGCCCTCCACATTTCTTGGAATCTCTGACATACAGTATGTAAAAAACTCCTCATTTAAAACAAACAAACAATAAATAAACCTTTAATTGAGAACACTTATTCAGAGGAGGGGACACACATTAAGAAATAATGGTCTCCAAGAAAATTGACCATTACTTTTAAAATCAATCCATAGACAACAGTATCCATTATTCTTAAAACAGTGAGCTGCTGTGTGACGATTACAGTCTTCTACTCATGCGGGTTGTAAACTGTTCACGTAGAAGCCGTGTTGCAGTTGCATTTAAGAAAAAAAAAAAAAAATCAGATTTTGGCAAAAAAACAGAATTGAGCATCAAGATCTGTAAATGTAGTCATGTGACCAAAACAATCTTTTCTACTTAGTGACCCAGTAGAGTTTGGAAAACTCCACGTTTACTTTTGTGATGGTAAAACAGAAAAGGCTTTTGTTTTGGCGTTCCTCAGAGCCTGTGTTCATCCACATTTCCAACTGTATTTAACTTTCAGTTAATCAAATCTGGATTTTTACTTGGACGATGCAAAATATAACTATTACCTCCATTCAGAAGAAGAAAGTAAATCACAAGATCATGTTTCAACCTACAATAATATATTAAATTCTATTGTTTTTTACTCATGTGGTTAAAGATAGTCTTTAGACAGACATTTCCATTCTTAATGCAGTTGCTAGGTTAAACTCTGAACTAACGTGCTTCTGTACAAATTTTCTTTCCGCTGTCGCACAGAGACGACATTAGCAACACACAGTTTACAGCCAAATAACAAACTTGTTAACTTTCAAACCTGCATTTATTGCAGAACAGCACAACAGCCCAATATATATCCACACCAAATTAGCATGCTGGTGCTCTCATTTATGCTGTCTGAAATGTTCAGGCATCCGGGTCAAAGTTGTATTAGCAAGAGGTCAGGCCAAACAAATGAGATTATAGCTGAATTAGTTAATTATCATCATTTCCATTCCCTAACAACCTGTAATATCTACGGCATAATGGTGCTTGACAGGTTTATTGTTGTGTTTGTCTGAGAAGCCTTTGGCCTCCGGTCTCACCTGCTGAAACACATCGCCCAGCCATTAGAATGCATTATGGAAATGAAATCTTTGTTGTGTGTGTGGATTTTTTTTTTTTATAAGCCCTGATATGACATGTTTTTTTTTTGCCTCTGTGTTTTTTTAAGCTCAAATAGCAGAGCAAAAGAAGGAGTGGGGAAAGGCGAAAGAGGTAGGTGCAGTGAAAGAAAAGAAAAAAAAAAACATGGGGCTTTTTTTCAAGGTTAGAGCAGTCTAAAATTTGTGACGGAGTACCCATTACAGACAGACCTTTCAGAGGAAAATTGGACCCGTCTACATTTTAAGGACGACATGCTAATTCATGTCAAAAAGGCTTTTAGTCAGGAGGACAGGGCCGGAGGAAAGGCTGTTGAGTTACATTCACATGTGCTGATGTACACTCATGTCTGTGTCATACCACAAGCAAAAAAAAAAATTATGTCAAGATTTGCTTTGCAAGTGGATTTTAGGACAAAAAAAGACAAATATATAAAATATGAGAATGTGTTTATCCTGCATTTTATGTATACAGTATTTTAGCTGTCTGTACAAAGATGTCTGTAAAGTTTGCTTAAAGGAAACTCACAATTGTTTGGGCTCAGTGCAGACCTTTGTTCAAGCTTTCTGGCAGCTGTTCACCGTGAAATGACCAAACAAAAATACTGGTTCTTCTTAGGATTTGTTTCATTTTTTTTTTTATCTAGACATGGTTTCTTGTGAAAAGTTCTGTTTGTCAGAATATTTGGCTTTGATATTTTCAGATACTCTATAGCTAGTCAAAGGAAATATATCAACATCCTGGATATCAGAGATTTTGATATCTTTTTTTAATTTGCCAGAATTACCTGAGTAAATAGAGCTGGTCTATAGAGGGTAATTGACCCTGAAATTGCTTTTTGGGCTGTTTTGATTCTCACTTGTCTTTGTATTTAGATAACATTGAAGTTAAGTCACCATCATATTAGTTAATTCCTTTGTGATGAATTTCTTAATTCTTTCTTGAGTGTTTTGGTTTGCACTCTTGTGTTTTTACGAATCATTAGCTTTTAGCTACTGTTGCGCTCACCCTGGTTCTGTGTCATTTTTATTTCTGTTTTCTATCATTTATATAAAACTTTTTCATCAAATCCTCCTCACCACTGTCCTCCCAAGTTCCTGTCTGCATTTTGGTCTGACTCTGAAACCCATCATGACACCACTGGGGATTTGTGACAGAAAGAGATGAAGAGGAAAACTGCCAATAGGTAAAACCGTCAGCTAAGGTGGCTAACCTGCTATCCTGGAAGACACTGAGGCCATTTTCAACTAAAATACTATGTAAATCACACATTCACATATGCTACCCATTTTCTGCTGCTCTTTTCTAAATTTATCTCAGTCTGGAGGTCTCTCTCCATTTCTCTCATTTTTCCATCCTTTCCCAGCCAGGCAGAGGGAAGGCCTACTCATTTTTCTGACACCCTTGTCCTTCAGCCTATTGATTGGCGACCGAGCCATCGAGGCCCTGTCTGTTCCTAATAGAAAGTGAAGTTCATCAGCCTGTCCCTTCCCCCTTTCCCCAAGACACACATACACACGCACACATGCATGTGCACACACACCCACACACACACACACACTGATCTAGTCCTCCACAGAAGAAGACATGGTGATCTCCTGAAAAACGGCCAAAGAAACGTAACTTTTCATCGCCATTCCTACTTCCTGCCAAACCCTTGTCCTCCAAGAAGTTTTCTTTATTTTGAAAGGTTTTTCCCCTGAAATCTATATTTATGACTATATATACTATATACCTATTGCCACATATTTTTTCAATGACTTATTTTTTAATGTCACAACATTTAGCCATTTAAAAAGAAGCTCTGTGCATTCAGAGTGACATAATTCATGAGTTTGTCTGTTAATTTTGATGGTTGTTGCTTATCGCTAAAAATTACCCAAATTCAGGTATTTGAATCATTAGAATTAGACATAAAAAATAATTTTTAGCACAGATACCTCATAATATGGCCTTCACAGTTATTGTGAGAACTGCTGTTCAGCAGACATTCATGAACACCATTCACAAGGATGTTGAGCAACAAAAACTCCATCTTACAGAAGCTGCGAGTTTACAAAGTGCTACAAACAAGCATCCTTATCATTTGTTGATCGCAAGAAAGGTGTGTGGTGTAGCAGACGCAAAAGCAACAGATACATGTGGCCTGGAGAGATCTGGGTGGACTGCAGTTTTTCAAGAGTCGCCACACAAAGATGTATCTAAAGCTAGCTATAGCTAGCTATAGCCAGAGTAGGAAGGAAATGTGGAGAAACACATTCCAAGTTATTTGAGATTCAGCATGAAACTTTCACCAACCATGTCATCTGCTGGTGGTGATCTACTGTCTTTTATCAAGTCCGAGGCAAGATCAGCCATCCACCAGGGATTTTATAGGGCTTCATATTTCCTTCTGCTGACAAGTTTTATGAAGATGCTGATTTCATTTTCCAGCAGGACTTGGCACCTGCCCACACTGCCAAAAGTACCAATACCTGCTTTAATGAATCTGGTGTCACTGTGTCTGATTGGCCGTCAAACTGGCCTGACAACAGAGAATCTGTGGAGTATTGTTAACAAGAAGATTAGAGGCGGCAGCGCCAAGAATGCAGATTAACTGAAATTCACAATTAAAGCAGCCGGAGCATCCTTAACACCTCAGACGAGCCATTTTTGCATTTTTCACAATTTCTCTGCAATTACATCTAAGTAGCTGCGCTATGCTGACACCTGCAAAAATGCAATATATGCAAAACTCGCTTTGTGCAGTTATGTCCTTCCTGTTGCAACACCTCCAACATTCTAGAAAAGGGGCTTTCAGGCTTGATGTTGGAAGGGCAAAAGGCCAAAGGTACAGTGTGTAACAGTCATGATGAAAAAGTCCCTTATATTAAAACTGCTTACAACTTACAAGTAAAAGAAATGACACTTTATAACCACAAGTGTTTGTTTGGGATTGCAAACCACTATTATTTTTGACAGTAAAGCATAACGAGCACTCTCTTGTTAGACTGAATTTTAACTTAAACTTAAACTTAATGAAGTTTCTCGTTTCTCACACCTCCACAAATAAAGTGTACATTTTCCACAAGTAATAATTTGGAAAAAAAAAGAAAAAAAGACTAGATAAAGTGCAACAAGATGTAGTAACATCAAGATAATTGTGGTAAAATTTACAGATGCAAAGACACGTCGCCACATGGTGTGAAAAAGGCTACTGTCTGCCTTCAATTAGCTGGAACCTTTAATCTTTTTCCCCTCATCATTTGTTTCAATGTTTTACACAATAAACATGTTCGTTATGTGTGTTTAATTACATGGTGTATTGAATGTTTTCGCAAAAGCTCTTAGAATTTACTTGCCTGTGAGCAGTATACAGTAAGTATGTCTAATAAACAAAAGCAGCACGAGTCAATTGCTTTGTAAAATAAAAAGCTTAAAAAAATGAACTGAAAGTTAAGTCTGCAGGTCATGAGTATTACATATGATCTGCAATATTTGAACATTTGAAAATCACTCGTCTAATAAATCAAAATCACTGGCAGTATTAATACTAACACTTTTCTTAGGATACCTACGTAAGTCTTAAATTTAAAGACATCATTGTGGATTTATTTCCATTGACCATCATTGTGTCCTCTTTTAATGTACAGTAGGTCCAGTTGTACTAATAACACCCTGAATGACTGAAATTGTTTATGTTGATAACATACTTTCATACAAGTTAGCTTGAAAAAATAGAAACTGTGAAAGAAGCCAGGTTTTACAGTTTAAAGCTCCACCATCTACAGACTTTCCCTAATTGATTCCTGCATATATTTTTCCAAATAATGATAATGGAAGTTTGAAACTGTTGAGTTCGTTTTTCACAGGTGGACAGAGTGACAATGATTACAGTGAACTCCTGTTATATCAGCAGGTTACACATGGTCATTTAATGTGAAAATGTCACAAATTATTACTCGGACTCGCACAATCTCACAGACAACCCTCAGGCTCTAAAGATTGCCATTCTACCATCACATCTCTTTTAATGAGCTCTCCTTGGCTTCCTGCACTCCTGCTGCGGCAGTCGTAGCTTTGCTTACAGTATATGTGCGGTATCAGAAGTTCCTGTTTTCTCTTCTGACTAAGCGTTCATTTCTGCAGTAAGAAGTCTTCGGCAGTTTTGGCCTCAAATTTTGCTGCCTTAAGGCTAAAAACAGAAGCCACCTTCAAGCCAGGGAAGATTCTCGCTCATTTTCCACCTTTCCTGCCTCTTCTTTGTCAGGTCTTAAGCCAAGACCAATGACTCCTATTAGTGAGTGTGGCAGGCCAGCTGACAGGCTGGTCAATATCCATGAGAAGGCCACTTCATTAATGATCCCAGCTTGCTCGGAGAGATTGAGGGGCCAGAGAAAGTGGCCTCTGACAGGCCACAGGGAAACATGAGGGGCTTGGGCTATTTTCAGTAGGGCACACTAAAGCTGTCAGAGTTCCCTGCAGTTAAGGATATATTTTGGAGACAATCTATTCCAGGTTTGCATTAAGAACTAAGATACGTGTGAACATACTGCTGGGAAAGCTTTAAATACCAAATATTCAATGTTTTTTTGTGAATAAATTGTCCAAAAAAATGGAAAAAAAATACCTGTATGTACTGTAATTATTTTTACAGCAATTTTAGAGAACACGTTGTTTATTGTTAAATCAGCAGACCAGGAAGGTAGACTTCCTCAATTTCCAATTTTCAGATTTCACTTCCAAGTAAACTATTAACATTTTTAGGCAGATCGAGGTTCCGATATTTAATCTATGCCAGATCTCAGATGAGGTTTTACACCCGCCCAAACGAACTGGAGGAAAAATGAAACAAACTTAGGTTCAGTTTAAAAAAGACTTTAAATCAAATTACAATATGCAACAGTTACTCCTAAAAAAAAAGAGGCCTCTGCCTCGAGCCTCTGTTACCACGAGTTAAAAGTGACAAAAACAAACAGGGAGATACTGGGATAGAAAGACAAAACCATATTGAACTCCGTGTTGACTAATGCTGCATCCTGCAGCGCGGAAGCAGAACAGAATCATGTTGGAATAACAAGGAATTACAGTGACTCCTTTGCTTGTGGGATTGCAGCACTGATACGGTTATCTGCAAGCTATAATGCCGTGCGCCACACTCACTGGCAGCACATCCTGTATTGTAAGAGGAACTGATAAACCATTTCACTGGATCACAAGTCGTTTAGATAAGTTTCTCTCTACAAGCCTCTGTGTCCACACATCCCATTTCACACAACACGGCTCGGTTACACACCCATTTGCCTTTAGCCCTTGTTTTCTATCATGTTGGGGCGCTAATCAGCAGGTGTGTGTTCGGACGGTGAGATGATTTCCCTGCCCTGGACAACACGGAAGAGCTATCTGCGTAATAGAATTATCTAGAGAGGCCACTCAGAATTAACATAATACAAACTCAAAATGTAAATTGTCTTTGGAGGGAATGTAACATGCATACAAATCTGCTCTACTGCTCTTTGTCTTATCATCCTCTCTCTCTCTCTCTCTCTCCCTCATACCTGCACACTTTCTCTTCCTTATTTCCTGTTTCGGGGAGCTGGTGGGAAAAAAAAAAAACCTCAATGTCGACTCAGGCACACACACTTTTCCACACATTTTAGGTGCAAATACTTGAGAGGTGTGTGTTCCGCTGACACGTGTGAAGCTAAATGCCAACGTACCATTTAAGAGAGAAAGGGCAGCGGCACATCCAACCTTTGTAGTGTGTCATTCAGTGGTGTTCACAGTCATTCTCGTCTAAAAATGAGGTCTTCTCTGTCCTGGGGAGCGGCGGAGCCTTTTCACCTTATACGGCAAAAGTAGGAGATGTTAACATCCTCCAAGACATCTGTCAGGAGAATGGAGGAAGGACAAACAGGGACAGAAAATGTATGCAATTACTGGAAATGAATAGAATGAATCATTTGACCTTATTTCAATTCTAATGACAAACCTCCAGTATTGTATCTTATGACTTTGTCCATTTTTTTCTTCTTGTTCCCACAGTCACACACTTATCCACTTTTGTCTAATAAAACAAACACAACTTCAGTGTATTTTATTGGAATTTAATGTGGCAGGTCAACACAAAATAGTGCAAAACTGGTAAGTGAAAGAAAAAGGAAACATGACGTTCAACATTTTTCCATGTAGAAAACCCTACAGGTTCCAGGATACAGGATGGAACCCTAAACATTTAGCCAGAGCTGGAATGAAATGGCATAGATGAAAGCAGATTCATTTTCAGAATGGTCCAGTTAAAGCTCAAGCCTAAATCCAATTGAAAATCTGAGAAAACTCTTTAAAATTGGTGTATACGGACAATCACCAAACAATCTGACTGAGCTCGAGTTGAGGAAGAACAGGTCACATTTTTCACAATTTTATTTGTAATTTCATTTAAAACAACTTGTCATTTACCTTATGTTTTACATTTAGGAGTTATTTTCTTCTGGCTTTGCTGATGCAACACAAATTCTCAATAAAAACAAAGTCTGTTGCTGTAGTGTGTAAAACATGTAAACAGAACAGTCATTGTATATACAATTTTAAAGATGCGGTGAAGATGAGCACTCTGGGCTTTTGGATGCAGCAATTCAGAGTTTTCCAAACTTCCAGTCTCCCCCCTGCCTTCGAATCACATGGCGGGAGGGAAAAGGCCACCTTTTTGTCACTAAATGCCTCCTCCATTCATTCACTCGACAGGAAAGTATTACGTTTTTCTCAAGCTAAAATGCCAGATTTGAAAGCCCTCGATTCGATTAATGTTTAGTGTAAGGTTGTGTGCCACCTTTAATCCTCAAAGTATGTTCCAGTCAAGTAAAAGCCACGCTAATTTGGGGGATGGGAACGTCGACTTGTCCTGGACTGTGAATTATTTCAGCTGCATGTATTAAGTGGAGTTCCACCTCTAATGTATAGATTCGCTGGGAGTCTTTCAGGATAATGACAGCTTAGGCTGTGTGTCCTGCAGAGTGGCTGCAGGCGCTGCTTTGTTAAAAGGCTTCCACAATACGTCTCGCATTTAGAACAGAAGTTACTTTTAAACCTAAACTGTACTCTAAAGTTTGTTTCTGTCCTTGTGGGATTTATTATTTAATGGTTTTTATCCCGAGCTGAACTTTAGAAGGGGGATATAAAACACAACTGACCAAGTCGAAAAATGCATTTTTCAGCTGTTTTTCCAGTGTTTAAAAAAAAAAAAAAAAAAAAAGCTAATCTAAAAGTCAAATAAGTTTAAAGTAGCAGTAATGAAACGAGTTAGCTTTTTTGTAATGATTCCACTGATGAGTAGAATAACTGCGTAAACATTTCCTTTGAATATGTAATGACTTTTTAGAGTGTTAAGGCCATGAAACTTGCTACCACACGATGAAGGTCAAGGGTTGTTTTTCTCCTTTGACGTTAGTGTGCGTATACAGTTACACCCCCTCATACACACTGCTACATAACTCTTTATTTTACTGAAGATTTTCTTTTGTGCACTTACCAGAACTCTTCAGAGACCTTGTAGTTGCATTCTACACACTACTGCTGAAAGAAAACGCTTCTCTCCTCCACAGGTGAATAGGAGTTTGTAGACATTTTGGGTCTTTTTGCAAACAAACTCAAGGTGGCCTCTACATGCAGCTTTGTATGGAGAGAATAGTAATATAATTTACCTAAACCAGAGCTTTTTTTTTATCATGTCAAAGTCTGCACTGGTTTTACAAAATGAAATATCCTTCCCTCGATCTGTTGCCTGAAATTTACCACAGATTAGGTTGCAGGAGTAACAAGTTCAGATGGGAAACCAAGAGAAAAATCCCCATTTCATTTTGGATTTGATGGCCCAAAAGTCTCACTGACCACTAGACCTGTTTTCAACATTAACTCAACAAAAGGTTGAGTGCAGTATATAACAGTATACTGGTATATATATAATGTTAGATCAGGTTATATATCAGTATATATCTACAATTGAACACCCTGATTCAGTTGTAGATATTTAATCTTCATCTAGCTAAACCAAATGTAACAGTTTAACACAATAGAGTAGAATAGAACAGCATACGAGTTTATTGCCATCTCCACAGGTACATTATAATACAAGCACATTGAAATTCAACAATGGTAAAAAATTTTAAATAGAGAATAATTCTAAGATAAAATAGACACATAAAAAGACACCATCCACTTAAGAAATATATTAATCCTCACTATATAAACAGTAATTGATATTGCACTTTCAAATGATCTATCTAATTGCAGTTGAAATTTCGCACCTTAATCACATTTTGTGTTGCAGTCATAAGTTGTTCCTGCCCTTTTTAATATCCTGTGCCACTAATCTGACAGTGGCTGGAAAAAGCTCCTGTGTAGGTGGCCCAGTGTGCAATAACGCTTACAGGCCTACCATGTCTCATGTTGTGGCCGGAATCCACCCAGTGGAAAAAGGCGTGAGCAGGGTGGAAACCGTCTCTGAGAATCTGCTGTGTGCAGATTTAAAAACATTTTAAAAAAGAATGTCAAACACCTAAAGTCTTATTAAGCATTTAAAAGTGGCTTTATTTGGTTCTGTTTTTAGTGGTGATTGTGAAATAATTATTTTAATGTTCACTAAATGCTTGTTTTAGAGCTAAAAACTAAGAACTTAAGAGAATAGCAGATAACATATTTATGTATCTGTACTGTACTGGGAAATGGGAAAACATATTTTTGTCTAAACAAACCATTTTCTCCTTCAACAGAGTCCTAAAAGAAAGCAGTCAGTTTAGCATGAATCATAATTTGCAACCATATGCAACGCAGCACCTCAGTGACCATAATGCTGGCAATATGCAGATGATGCAGCACTGACAGGTCACTTCTGAGTCAGACGAGGAACTGAGTTTATTTTATTTTTGTAGCAAAAAAGTTGTTAATTTTATTGCAATGACAGTAAATGACATTAACATCATTATCTGTAGACATAGGAACCTAGATCTTTTTGATATCTGCACATTAAGAATCCTCATCGTGTAGCTCAAAGGTGTAGCATTCGTCATCAATACATCCTTAGCTTGAGTCCAGCTCATTACAGTCTTTTTTTTACAAATGTGGTCCATCTCAACTGCACTTCTAGTTTGTTTCAATAAATGTTCAAAAGTTGAATTTTAAGGTAGAATTAACTTTCTATTTTAGATGTAATATTTCCCAGTTTTAGCTCAGCCTTGTATGGCTCATTAAGTCATTGTTTAGATATATTTGAACAGAAAATGCTCTTAGTTTACTCATGTAGACCATGCAATGAGAACTAAATGTTTTTTATTTTGTTTTGTTTTCTTTCTTTCTGTAATTTAAAGGTGACCACTAGCTCCAAAGTCGGACTGTCATTTTATGTGACAATAAAATTCTCGCCTCAGAATCTGGCAACCATTTTTCCAACAAATTCAATCCATGCATAAGGTAAATACAACTATTTAAACTATGTTCTAGCTCAGGATGTCTCCAGGATGTTGCTGCTGTTGAAGATGTTAGCACGTCTCCTGGAACGTGGCGCGGTTCTCCACAAGGCGACAAATAAATCACAGATTCTGACCTTTGCTGGCAACACAGACCTTAGTGACTCCAAATTCTCAAGATGAGAGAAAACTGAGACATAAAGGGAGAGTGATGAAGCGCATACAAGTATGGTCAACAAACACACAAACATTTTTCACACTTCTACATTTTGTCATTCTTTTGTGATGAATAAAGTGGGTATATTCAAAAGTTATGTTTATAGCTTTACACCAAATTTAAAAGATTCCAAAATATGTCTTAGCTTGTTTGAATCAAATATAAAAATAATATGTTTAAAGGAATAGTTCAGACTTTTTTAGAAGTACAAGGAGTTTTTGAACTGCAGTTTCTTATTAGCAGTTGATTCATAACACCTAAGCTTGGATGGATATACATTAAGTTGTATACCATAAATATGAGTCGACACAAGAACAAAAATAATTTCTGCCATCTTAAAGAAACTCAAGTGAGCATACGATTGTTTTAGAGTTTAATATGAACAGCACTGCTTTTCACACAACTGGCTATGAATAGAAACTTTGTCTTACAAATGGTGTGAGATTACATTATGAGTTGTTCCATGTTAAGAAAATGAACTGATTATTTTTCTACATTTATTGAAACCTTTAGTTTTAATACAGACTTATTTGATGTTCTTTACTTTTTGCAAATGCTTATCTTTGGTTAATTAGGAAATTTGGGTTGCAAATGACTTACTGTCAGACACATTTTAAGGAACAGCTTTTCTTATTGCAAGGGCTCTTTGTGTTTCTACAGGAAGCCTTTACAGATGCAATTGAAAAACTGTAAAGGCGAATACAATGAAACCCAGCAGTCTATCAGTATTTTCACTCTCCCTGTCCGCCTTAGAATTCACTATGTACTCGCTGCTTCTCAAAACGTATTTCCATGAAAATGCTGTCTTGCAAACTAACCTATACTCGCTCATCTCTGATTCGCTCTGTGAAATGTATTTTTTTAGTCTTCCAAGTGTATGTCCAGTGCCATTGGCCTTCCTCTCATCCCTGCCCACCATCTGAAGTAGGTTCTTGACGTCTGGCAGATGAATACTGGCAAGCGGGCGTGTCATACCCAGCAGGGTGAATGACTGGCCAAGATGGAGGGTGGGCCATGCAGCCACGCCACGCAGCTGGTGGGCTTATTAACCGTTGTGAGTGTGTGTAGAAGGCATAGTGCTTGTCGCTCAGGTGTTACCATGTACATATGTGGTCTAAACACTTCTTCCTTTTCTCCAGCACACACACATTAGACTCCCTGTAGTGTGGCAAAGTGTAGATACTCATCCTTTCAGTTGCAAAGAAGGAGACATCAAAAGCTGGAGAAAGCAAACTGGACGCGGACATAGTGGCTATTTTATTATAGTTGCTACGGTTTGCATATAAAGTGCTTTTTAAAAATCTTTTGCAAAGTAGTTTGTCAGTGCTGCCTGGAGAGTAAATATTGTACATCTTTTGAATATTGAAGCTACATCTAAAAGAATGATCCTGTGTTTGTCAGTGTCTCTTTTTAGGATGGAGCTACTGGTCGAGTCATTTCATTGACTTTTTGTTAGGCCAGAGCAGCAAAAGCACTGTGGAGACTTATCTTATCTGTAGTTTTCTTATTCTTCCCACGAATGAATTGGCTTCCAGGAGATCAAATTATGCACAGAACTCACCAAATTTTTCAGTTGCATCAATCACTGATGCTACTACTTTTTTTAGTATGCCTGAAATGGTACCGTCCACTCACAGGTGATCAGGTTTGATTTTCAGTCTTTGTCAATACACAAAGGTAATTTTTGAAGGAGGTTTGAATTTCATAATCAAATTGGGGTTAAATTTATGATTTCTACATTCATAACTTTGTGATGTTTCATGAAGTTTTTTAGTGTTTTAATTCTATGAAATACCTAAAACCAATCATTACATTATCCTCTTCTTCGACAGTTGCATCAAAAGAAGGTAAAATTTAGAAAAATAAAAAGCATTAATAAATGTTAATGACCCTCCTGTGACCCTGTAGAGCACAGTTCTGTCAAGACAGCGTCTAATAAAACAAGACAGATAGAGGGGGGATATCTGAAAATGATTTTAATGCCACATGGAGGATTTAAAGCGGTGACTCATGAGTGACTCCCCAACTTTGATATCAACCAGCTGTCACCACGGTGCCGACCTTTTACCGTGGCCCAGGGTGACCGTCGCTTTATCGCCGACGTAACGCGACCCCTGACATTTCCATGGCCCAACATCACTGTGGAGAAGGGAAGGCAAGCAGAAAACAAGAGCACAGACTGTGACAGGGTATGCATGTGTGTGTGAGCGTGTGTGTGTGTGTGGCTGATGGGAGATGACCAATGTAGAAGGGATTTTTATGCATCAAGAAAGGAAAAATTATGACAATACTTCCAAAGATTGTAAATATGGATGTTGAGGTTTGCAGATGTTTAATTCTCCTGAACTCTTCTCAGGTCCAAACCCAACATTTCAGTCAGGTTGGGGTCTGGACCTCAACAGGGCCAATGCAGCCCTTTAACATCAATTCAGGATCTTTTTTTTTATTTGTTGCTGAACCTGAGATTATTGGTTTGTTGTTACCAAGCCTCACATTTGCCTATAAAATACTTTGATATAGAGAGAAGTTCATATTTTTCGTACATAAATACTCATGTCTGCTTTTGTATTCATCATTGTGTATGATATGTTGGAAAATCAAAACCAAAACTTTCAGAAATGACCCAGTTCTATCATTACTTAATCCCACACCATAATATGCTGTTCATCCATATTGAAGATTTTTTCATCTCGGTGTGCTGAACACTTGAAACTGAAAGTAAAGTAGATGTTCCATTTAAAGGGAGGTATGGAGGCATTGTGTGACATCGAACGTTTGAGCTTTATATAATATCGTAACGCTATTTACTAGAGATGTGCCGATCAGGTTTTTTCCTGCCGATACCGATCACCCATGAGGGCCGATCACCGATACCAATCACATAATTGTTCTTTTGTATTTTTTATCATAAACACTACCGGTTACATTATGTGGAAAAAGGAACCATGGATTCACCTTAATTTAGACAAAAACTTGTTTTTAATAACTTTTTCCAAGAAGAAAACTAAACAAAACAGGCATTGTGCAAATTGTACTGCTATTGGTAATACTATTTTTAACAGACTGATAACATATGAAGGCTCTGAAGAGGCTAAATAATGCAAAGAGTCAAAATAAAACCTCTCAACATTGCCAAAAAAATTCAAGTATAAAACTTAACCTATGATGTCTGGCGATGTTCGTCATTATGGCTATGCACAGGTGCAAATACAGGTTCCACTACAATAAACAATCCAGAGTTACTGAATGAAAACTTCCTGATAGCATGGCGGCTAGCTGATTACTACTAGTTCTGATTGGCTGTTTCTGACTGAGCGGAGTAATTATGCAGAAAAGGGAGGAGATCAATTATTTTTTCAGAGATTATCTGTCTCATGTTAGGACAGCAAAAGTTTTAATACGTATGTAAAATGTATTTTTTTAGGTTAGATGCTGCAGCTTTAAGCAGAGGTTCGGTGTGAGAGTCACTACTAGGTGGAGCAGAAGCGGCGCTCCGTCTGTGAAATATTACATACCTGTAGCGCGTAGCAGCAATTCAACAGCGAGAGCAGAACCAGCGTCTTACATCGGAGCTCGAAGACTTAAATAATTTTGCGGGTTATTTGTTTAGCTTTCTGACCGTCATGATAATCCTGGTGAGTGTTTGTAGCCGTGCGCTGCTTTACCTGCTATCTGATCCTCCATATGTCTTTTTTACTGCAGTGAGCCTCGATGTAGCCAAACTCCGTCAAGTATGGCATTGTTTTTATGTTGTATTAGCTTTGTTGTGTTGATGCATTTTGATGTGCTTCAATTTTCCGCCGCAACACGCAAACTTCCCCATTCACTCAGTGCGTTATAGTTACACATCGCTTAGGATTTGTTGCTGCGCGTTTGCGCAGTGTGAAGGAAAGAGGAGACCAGCTGCACAGGCATGATGCGAAATGAGATGCAGGTGATCGGTATCAGCAACAAGAGACTGATCGGTGATCACCGATCATGCACTTTTTCACGGAAATCGGCCCAATTATGATCGGTGGCCGGTCGATCGGCACACCTCTACTATTTACTCCTTTTCCTGGAGTGTTGCCTTGATGCTTTCATGCATGTTTGAGAAATCTGTGAATCTCCTATGGCAGCCTCTTGGGGGTTCCTTTTGTAAGTGAGTTGCTTTGGAGCTCTGTGTAGCTTCCTGTGTGAGTTAGATGTGTAACAGTAAAAGGTTTGCTTCAAGCCACCTTGCTGACCCTTTTAGAAAACACACAGAAATGGTGAGAAATGTCACAATGACCACTCAACACAGCTTTGGTCACACTCACTCATTTGCACTTCAAAATAGTCATACACATTCATACATGCACAGTTTCACTCTTCATGTGTGTGTTCAATGACTTGCCCAAGGACACTTTACCATGTGGTAGGAAGCTGGAATTAAACTCTCCCTTTAGACTCGAAGACAACCACTCTTTACACTGAGCCATAGATGTCTTAAAGAGAGGTTTAAGTCCCGAAGTGTTTGGTGAAAGAGGATTCAGATGAGTCAGCAGCACAGCGGAGTAGCTCTGCTCTCACGGAGATCTGGGAAAACATAGCGAAAAATACACACAAGTCCCAGGATCAGGACTGAGGAAAGGTAAAAATAAGAGCGCTGTAAACTGAGGTAAAACATTGTCACACAAGCAAAGCGGTAAAAATTGTAGCGAAAAAGAGAAAAGACCAGAGAGAGAACATGAGACACAAAGACAGCCAGAGAAAGAGAAAGGAACAGATTTCAGGGGTATGGATGGAGATAAAACGTGTATTACATGAAATTAATGGCAGTCTTCACAAGAGGTACAAGAATCACATTCCTCTTTACATTTGCTGAGAGTGGGAGAGACAGAGGGACAGACATACAAGGCATGCAAAGAAGTGCAGAGCTGTTCACTAACGGCAACCTCAAAGATCTTTTCACTTAGCAATGAAACTTAACACTTCCAACAAAGACCAAAAAAAATGCCATAGAGATGCAACATTGAAGAAGATTCCTTATTTAAAGCATTGTATAAATATATGCCATAAATGTACAGAGAACTTAAGAAGTATTTTAATTAACATAAAAGAGTGACAACTCTGGAAAGCTGACTGGAAAGTTGGGATGAAATGTTTTCAGAATCAGAGTGGAGATTAGTAGACATAGAGAATGTCAAAAGAGGATGATTTTTTATTTTTTCTGCTCCCTCTCACTGTCTTTGCTGGATGCTACCACAAGTATCTGTGATTCAATCTGGCATTTTGATTGATTGTGATGTAATTTTCTCCTGTTAGTTTCTCAGAGATTTGAGAGGATTTCCACTTACAGCTGCAGACCATCAGTTATTCCACACCTGGATCCCATTCAGTCTTCAGTCTCACACTCAGACAGCTTTACACATGTAGTGACGTTTTTCTCCCACTCTTTTCAGATCACTTAAACTCACTCAGATTTCTTTTAGAGTGTCTGAGAAGTTATTTTCTTGCCAATAGTTCTACATTGTATTTATCTTTAGGCCTTGCCTGGGGCATATGAATACATTTTAAACTACTGAGTCCACAGCCTCAAGTCTTTTGCGAGAGTTACCAGGTTTCATCCAAAACGATCTTCTGTTATCTCCATCCATCGTCTCATCAGCTCTGACCAGCTACCCGACACCTGCAACCAAAGAGCATCCCCACAGGAAGACACCATCACCATCAGGTTTTATTCCATACATTTATTATCTCCCACTTATGCCAACAGGTTGGTTTGCGGGGCTTAATGAACAAATTCATAGAATACCTTAAAAGCTTTTTCAACATTTCTAGATCAGGAAAATAAAGTCACTTTTTGAAGAGAGCTTCCTTTTGATATAAAACTTTGAGTTTAGAGAGGCATTCACATTTAGAAGATTCACAACACATTTTGAATCATGTTAAGATTTATTTAAAAGGTCTGAGGCATATTTTAGTTTTAGATTACTTGGTTAAAAAACATAAAACAAGGTGAAACTTAGTGTATTATGTGTACTACAACACCAATTTTGCTGTTATTTGCTCATTTCTCGATGCCGGTTTCATATATACGTGTGTAGACATCAGCACTGCATGGGGCTGAATTGAGTGATTGACGTCTTAAAATATGATAACACTTAAGAGACGGGCTCATCTTGTGGAACATTCTTGTGAAAGAAGCATTAAATCTGCGTCCTTCTGGGCTTTTTTTTCTATTCTTTCAAAGAGGATCTGTATATTTGCATCAATTGTTCCAGATGTCTGGCGATGTTCGTCATTATGGCTATGTACAGGTGCTTTGACATCATTTGAAATATTTGTTTTTTTATTGAAATTCCAAAGACTTTGGTGAGATTGTGGCACGCTGGAAATGACATTAAGACCACAAAAGGAGTACATACACACCAAGTCTGCCCAGAAGTCTGTTTTTGTCCCTTGCTCTCTACCGTCTTGTTCCCTTGTGCTTTTCTGAGCTCTGTTCCTGTGTGAAAAAATTCTGTGCAATCTGAAAGTGACAAGGAAGAGATTTATGAAAGTATAAGTGCCTGTTTCTAGTGGATTTCATAGTGCAGAGCAAGGAATATGCAGATGAGAGCGTAGAGGGTGTTGCGGGTACGGGCAGATGTGTTTTCATGCGTGTATATGTGTGTGAGATATCACTATGGGGACTACAGCGCTTCTCCATTTTTCAAGCATTATTATACATGACCTAGTAGCGGCCAAGCTTCAGGAGTGTGGAGGTTAGGAAAGATGGCTTTTGGGATTGTCGGGGTACAGATATTGAATGATAAATGGTGCTCTCAACACTCATGCATAAAGGGACCTCCAGCTATGAGCTGAAAATAAAAGACGATAAGATCATTAACTCCAGCAAACTTATTGCTCTGTTCAAATTTTTATTGTATTGATATGCAATTAAGACTTTCAGAGGTACATCATGAAAGTGATTCATTAGTCCTTAATGAGGAAAAACTTGTTTAAAAGTTACCTCTAACACACCACAACTGCTGCCTTTATGAACAGTTAAATTAAATGCCTGTTGACCGTCTTCAGTTTGTGCACTGTGAAATGAGCTCTATTATTGAAATTTCAAAAATGAACTAACTTAATATAAAAATGTACTCGTCCTCTACTGATAATACAGTAGATGAACTGTGGCTCGGTGACCAAGGTTATTCTACAAAATGTCATTTGAAAAAATTCAAAAAGGATATACATAACTATACAACGTGATAAATCATCTCACCATTATTCAAACCATTGTACTTAGGAACTATGCGGTTTGACATAAACAAGGCAGGGGCTTTATAATAAAAGACGTGACAGCAGTCTACCAAAGCAAAATTATATTGTTTCAAGGAAACCATCGAGTTTCACCTGCATAGGTCCCAGCTAGATATCACATCAATTAAGCAGAACCCTGTTGAGACTTGAGAGGTTACTGATCATCATAAATAGTGTAGTGTGAGCCAAGCCAACACTTCAGAGAGAAAAAAAAAAGTAACACAACAGACAGTTTACTTAACATTTGATAACAGATAAAATGAATAAATATAAGAAGCAGCCAGGCACGTGCAGAGGGGGTAGCTGAGGGGGCTTGAGCACCTGCCCCTTTAGCTCCTTGCCCCCAAGTGCCCTTTTGGTCTTTTTTTTTTGGAGGGGGAGGGGGGGTGGGTATTATTATTTCCTAAGCCCTCTTTTGACACATAAAAGCATGTGCTAAAATTCTTAACTTTTTTGTTTCTTTTTTGTATAACATAATAAGCCGGTCACCTTGTTACCTTTGACCTGTTGCCCGTGACGCATGACGCAGTTGCCTCTCACGCAGTGCGAGGCAACGTAGCAAACGTTCCAGATTACAGAACAGTTTTTGGTGAATTAAAAAAAACGTTTTTGGTGAATAAAGTGGAGTAACTTGCTACTTTTCAGATGACAAAAACGTTGAAGTATCGTTTCTGCTTCAGCTCGGAGTCGCGGTTTAAGCAGAGAGGTAATGAAATATAACAAACACTGACAGGCCTCTGCGTCTGCCTTTCTCTGAAGAACTACTGAGCGGGAGGAGACAACCAGGTGAGGAAAAACTGTTCTCATCTATCGATTCAGTATTTTTATCATACAGACATTAGGCTGTTGTTGTTGTGCTATTAGCTAGCTGCTAGCAAAGCTAGATAACTAAAACGCTTCTCCCCTGTATCGTTAATGATATCAGTCATTCTTTAGTATTGCTTATGCAATAGGGGCACATCGCCCATCCAAAACCGATTATCTCCATAGTGGATATATGTCCGATGTTCTAATTTCCTTTGCTGCATAATGTACATTTCATTTATTCTGCGGTTAGGTAAATGTATCATGAAGGAGAATAACACTGAAATAGAAGTCCAACAAATTTAATTCATTTAGAATTAAAAATAACTAATCCTGAATTACCATGATAGATATAATGCATGTAATAAAAGTGACATTAATAAAGGGGAAAAAACTGAACCCAGACTTTAAGTTTAGGGTCTGGTTCGCAGAGTATGAAGTTAAATTTGTTTCCCAATTATTCAATGAAGAAAAAAAAAAAAAACCTTGGTTAAGTAAAATAAAATTGTAATCAAAACTTTTGGAATTGTAATGATTCCTTTTTTAAAAAGTTTTGTTTAAAATATTTTTTTTAAATGACCAAACATAAATATTTATTTGCACACATCAGGAATCTTTTGTTGTGTTGTGAAAACTCAGTAGGCTTTTCTCATGGTGGCATGCATTAACAGTTAAATTTTTGCTTTTGTGTGTTTTTTTTAATCATTTTTCTGCAGTTCCACGTTAAAGTTTGATGCAGCTCTGCTTTCCTGAATGGGCCATCTTCATCTCCACTGCAGCAAACAGGCAACTCTTTTTATAGATTACGGTTCACTAAAAGGTTGCATTGTGCCCTTGTTTATATTTTTATTAGTGTAATTCTGTAAAGACAAAATATGTCTGGTGATCCAGCTCTGATTTACATGTCTTGCTAAATTGCGGGTTTGAATATTGCAATACTTCCCTATAACAAAATAGACCTGGAGAAAGAAATTACTAATAAAATATCTTACATAGGCATAGTGTTATGCTCTGTATGGAGATGTTTGTTAGCTTTGATTGTATATGTCACATTTTTGTAATTTATTATTGTTTATTGAACTCTGAAATCTGAGTGGCTTTGTTAATATTCTGTCCTAAAATACGGTTAGATGTGCCCTTTTTTTGTTGTTGAGCACCTGCCCCTTTAGTGGTCTCTGCACGGCCCTGGAAGCAGCCATCCTCTTGTTTTTGTCCATTTAAAAGTAAATTCTCGTCCCATGAGGGTTTCCCTGTGACGACAACTGTCTTCACATACAATTCAGTCATTCTGTGGGCTTGCTGCCTTTTCCCTCACAAGCCATCTAAAACATTCTGCTCTGTAACTGCGAGGCAGACAGTTGCATAAAACTCAAAAATGCTGTCAGCAATGTGCAGACTTACATAAATGCTTAAATTTTGGGGGGGAAAAAGTTTGCCTGCCAAGAACCGCAGTGAATTGCAAACTCTGGCACTCAGAATTAAATGTACCACTGAGTCAGTCATCTGGCCCCCACATGAAGAGCTCAAATCTGACTTTTTTTTCTGCTTGAGAATTGGCTTGGTGCATGGCTTCTCAAGTCTGAGTGGACTCTGAAAGCTGTGGGTGGAAATAGTCATAAATGTTACACCTTCAGTCTTTATAGATCTGTTTTATAGAACTGGGATCACCGGTTTTGATTTCACAGAGCTGGTAGACACCACTTTTCTTCCTGCTAACAAAGACATTTACATTCTGATGGAATGGCTGTTAGATGAAACAAAATTCTTGGACTAACCAATCACTTTATTTCATCAGAAAATATTTAACTACAAATCAGAATGTCTTTCCTTAAATTATACATTACTGATCTTTTTTTGTTTTCTTTTTTTCTTAAGTTTATTGCATAGAAAACTGCTCTTACAGCAGCATTTTACACTCAATCTGATTTCACAATCAAATAAACGTGAGGTATAAAAACGGTGGCGTCACACAGCTCAAAGAACAGTAAGAGGCTCGTCAGTGAGCAAAATAACTGTCTTCTGTTTGAGTCATTAAACACACCAACTTCTAATGTCACTTTAAGCAGGGTCCAATCACATTCATCTGTTTGAACAGAGTCATATAGGGAGAGAATGAGAAGTCGTGGAGGGTGAAATAGAGACAATGCTGATATGGTTAATGACAGAGTTGGTGTTTACTCAAGCTGTGATTGCCAAAACCCCAGAGAAAAATAGCAGCTGGACTGGAGATGCTGGAGGATTGTTGGTAAATATACACACCATAAGTTCGATCAACTAAATATCTGATTGTGTCTTTCTTGCGTTGCAGATCAAACAGGAAATATATTTAAGGGTTGTTCTGTTTCAAGGACACTTACCAAAATTAAACAATTAAAATTAAGCCAGTCCACTAAGTATTTAAGTATTAACTAATTTTGCCTTCACACATTGAAACTTGTCTTATATGTCATTCTTAATATATGGGGTTTCATACAATGTTGGTCCAACCTCTGCAGTCGTTATAGCTTTTCAAAAGCTTGAGCTTTTCAGTGTGTTTACGGGGAAGTTTTGGCCATCCTTCCTCATGGGGATTCGTCAGGTCAGACACCATTTTTGGACAAAAAGGCCTGGCTCACAGTCTGTGCTCGAATTCCTCCCGAAGGTGTTCTGTAGAGTTATGGTCAGATCTCTGGAGCTCAGTCAAGATTTCCACACCAGATTCAGTCAACTGTGTCTATGTCCTTGCATTGAGCACTTGTGAAGTCATGTTACAACAGTGGGAGTCCATCCCCAAACTTTTCCACAAAAGCCTAGAGCATGAAATTGTCTAAAATCGGGCAGCCTGTGGTGAAGAGGTAAAACGGATAAAACGGCCCCATATTCAGGGTTATTAACACATCCAGCTGAGGATCAATCTCTGACCTTAGGACCTTTGCTGCATGTATGTCTTCTTCTTTGTTTGTCTATTTCCTTCTTGTATACTGCAGATAACAGTAACCAGTCCCACAAAAACCTTAAAAAACTTAATAGTTTAAAAATTTATTTTAAGGCTGAATTATTGAGAAAATCCATCCATTTTCTTTACACCCTTGTCCCTTATTGGGGTCGGGAGGGCTGCTGGTGCCTATCTCCAGCTAATGTTTCGGGCGAGAGGCGGGGTCACCCTGGACAGGTCGCCAGTCTGTCGCAGAGACACACAGGACACACAACCATCCACACACTCACTCACACCTAGGGACAATTTGGAGAGGCCAATTAACCTGAGAGTCATGTTTTTGGACTGTGGGAGGAAACTGGAGAACCCGGAGAAAACCCACGCATGCACAGGGAGAACATGCAAACTCCATGCAAAAAGACCGGGGCCGGGAATCAAAGCAAGAACCTTGTTGCTGCAAGGCAACAGCTCTACCAACTGCGCCACTGTGCAGGCCTGTTGAGAAAATCCTCACGTAGAAAATAAGTGGCCAAACACAATGCCTGAAAAACAGTTCCATCTTGCAACTTTACATCTAACACAAAGCAAGTTATAAGAATGACATCATTCTTGTAACTAAAACCCAGAGTCATTCTTTATTGCCACGTTTCACAGTCTAAAATATTTAACATTATTGCACTGAATGTTCATATTACAGTAACACTTTTTGAAAAATACTGATTCTGGTAAACTTTTGCTGAGTCTCAATCAGTCTCAAGCTTGAGCTTCTTATTTTATTTCTATGTTCCTAAGAATGTCTGTTATCTGTTACTTTACAGGCAGAAGTAAAAAAAAAAAGTTGCAAGTAGTTGCAAACTAACTATAGTCATTTACAACTCCCTAAAAGTGGTTTTGAATGGCATTAGGCATACTTTTAGAGCCAAATTACTACCAGTCTGTTTGCATTTGTGTACGCAAGTGCATGCGCAACTTTTCATGTGCACACTGAGGTGATGCAGTTCTGCTCTAAGATGTAGGAGCGAGCAGGTTGGGGGGCATATTGTAATTACTCGCTGCATTAAAATCGCTTGGTGTTATGGATCACAGGGGGGATAGTGGTGTCTGAAACGGCCGTCTCCTTCAGCGGTCGTTTCTTCATATGACAGCAAACATACAGTCTGCAGCCATAAAAAAGGGAAGGGCTTTATATGTTTGTATGTGTCGCCAATACACAACACCCTGGGTCTGGCAAGAACATAGCTGTAAAAGAAAAGAGGAATGACTCTTAAAAGGAGGTTTTATATGGCCATGGGGAGAGTTTTAATGGGATCTTTTGGTTTATTAGTAAGCAGAGGTTATGCACACAGTCGTTCCAATCTTTGGCCATTCAGTGTAATGGTGGGCAGTTCTAAATGCCTGAACAATGCCATGATAAACTGTGTAAGCGTACAACAAGATTAACTGACCAAAAAAGAAAAAGAGAAAATAGGCACAGCAACATGCCTAGGTTCAGAAATAGTTAGAAACACTATGTTAAAGTTGTGCAAAAAACTATTCTTTAGATTCCACGTAATAAATGAACTAACTGCACTCTGCTCTAGCTTTTCTTTAGATAACTGTAGTCAAATGAACATTTTTACATTTCTCCCATTTTAACAAATGTCAAACTTACTGATCAGCCAAAACGCAAATAAATAAATAAATCTATCCAAACTAGCATTGCAGCAGTGTTCATTCGTAGCTCACACTGGGGTCAAGAAGAGGCTCACCCCGTCACCAGTCCGTCACATGGCAACACAGAGACACACAGATCATACAACACACACAGTCATAGCAAAGTGCAATCCATAGAACTGCATTAAGATGACTTTCTCAGGTTTAAAGAGGGAGGGATTTGATGTAAGGGAAAAAATGATGCCACTTTTAGAAGAATCCAGTGTTCAGATTCATACTTTGTTACATTTTTCTCCTTTTCAGCTTTTATAACACTTCAAACTTCCCATTCAAATCTGTCCCTTACGTCCTCATTAGAATAAGGCCTACTTCTTACCCAGCAGTGTTACGGCGGCCCGTACTGTGGTCCAAGATAATGATCCAAGGAACAGGCTGTGGGCAATCATCAGTAATAATCCCACTATTGACAGTTCTTACATAAAATCATGCAGTGCACAGAAGTTATCTTGTGTTGCTGAACACATTTCACAATTCATCGACCCTTGCCGAATTTCAGTCTTAAACAAAGAGTGGCCTTGTTGGTGGTACAGGCTCCATTGTCCCCGATGGGAGAAGATGGTGCAGGTTGAAAACAGCCCTAACCTTTCATGCTTGTTTACGCTCTCTGTTGAAAGGACCTGAGGATGGGAGGGATGAGAGGAGGTGGAAGAGGGAAACGACGAGGTGACCTCTCCTAAGTTTACGCAGCCGCCACCCCCATCTGTTCCTCTCGTCCCCTGGAGACCCAGCGGCTGGGCCTTAATGAGGGACCCGATGGAATTGTTGGGACGTCACCACAAAGAGCGCTGGGATGTTGAGACCGGCCGGGCGAAGCAAGGGGATAGAAGAGTGAGCGTGTTTGTGTATGTCCGCTTTTGCCTTTGTTACCGAGGAGCATGGGGAAGATAAAGGGCTCAGGAATAGGAGCCGTACTTGCTGCGAGGATGTTTGTTGAAGGTATTTCCTTCTCAGCTGCTTGTTTGACTTTATCTCTCAAACTTTGTTTTTTCCCAAAAGCACAAAGTTCAAAGCTAATGTCCTTCATTGGGCTTTTTTAAAAAATTAACATTAATAATATTATTTGTGTTAAAGTATTTTGAAGCAAGATTTTTTTGTGTGTGTGTTTTTTAGTTCAGAGTAAATTTTTTGAACAAAATCTAAGACTTAAAACCCTGTAAAAAGAGAAATATAGACAACTGTTAGTAAAACAGCCGACAATAGAGTTCTATACAAGGAAAATCATCTGATACCTACAACCAGGGCTCCCAGAAATCCAAGACTTAGAGGATAAAATTATTTTTCCCAGTAGAAGGGATATTGATCCTAGTATTACAGTCAGCTGTAAAATGACTTTGGGTTTATGATGTGTTGAAGAGGAATGAGCCATAGATTTGCAAAGCACATAATTCTCACTGCTGATCTCTGTGTTCTCAACAAGAACTCCATCTGGTTGTTACAGTAAAGAATCTTTGTGAATTTTTTCAACGTTTTGAAGGAGCACAGCATGTCTTGATACTTTATAATTATTTTACTTGTCTGATCCAACAACTTATAACACATACAGTATATTTTTGGCTCAGAAAACAGCAACACGAACATCTGTAAGATCCACATTCACTATGCTGTTTTCTTGTGCAAAACAGTTTATGCATCTGTTTAATTCTCAGACTGCACAAAAAGAAAGATGGACTCAACAGAACAAGAGTAAAACAATCCATACTTGTGCTTTTATGTAAATGCAGCTAGTGGAAAATGCTCCTATTTACAGATTTATGCAGTTTACAAATAGCAGGTTGAAGGAAGTAAAAAAAATAAAAATAAAAAACGTGGCAAATATGCATTGCATGTGTTTAAAATCTTGTGGTTGCCTTTTTGTATGCGGAACATTCCCATGATTTCCGATAATACTCAAAACTCAAATACATACCTCGTTACAGAACATGTCTCTACAAGGTAGTAAAATTCATCCACTCAATGTGAAGAGACTTTGAGATGATTTGTGGTGAGTTTGTTTGCAACTGCAATTAATTAGTGCAGTCTCCATTTTAGCTCCAGTGAAAAAAGAGAGAAGCATATAGAACATGTAAAAGATTATAGACTCACAGAATTGCATTTTGCCTGGAGCAGATTTTTCTTTTTTATCTTTGAAAGATAGAAACATCATTAACCAGTTTGCAAAACAATTTGCCAAATCTTTGTTTTACAAGAAACTAAGAGGATAGACATTTGATAAGTTAAAGTTGTATTGATAAAATTTTTATTACATTTAAAAAGGTTGAAATGGTACAAATAAAATAAAACTTTGACTACACTTTGATTTTTTTCTCTTTTTCCCTTCATCTACCAGATGTCAACTTACAAGAGCTACTTTAGAGGGTACATTGTTTCGATTTTTCTTTTTCCTATTTAACAAAAATCAAGTCTTTCAGAAGATACTTTGTACTTCAAGGTTTCATATGATTAGTTTTAAACGATTGTTCTCAAAACAAGAGTGGAACAAAAACCATCCTTTGTCAGTTATTGGTAGAGTCTCACTTTGTATATGCGAAGAAATTACAGAGGAACGCCGATATTGAAAGTTTGTACGGAAAACAATGCAAAGAATCTTATTCACTGCATCTTTGAAAAGATTTATTTTTTATTTTTAAGTGAAAAATGAAGGGTTTTTTCCCTCTCCACTCTATTTGTCCTTCAGGCAGCACAAAGTGAATTGCCACTGGCCTCAGCAGGTTTGTGTATAGTGACAGAGAAAAAGAAAGTGGGAGAAACAAAAAAAAAAGTGGAAAAACAATATTTCCTTTAGAACCCTCAACATAGTTTTTCATTTTCAAATCTGTTAGGTGTCGCTGACTTTCGCTCTTTAGTACAAAACAACCACAGAAGAGTTCTGCTGTAACAACTGCTGTAGTACCAGAATGTGAGAGGGAGGTTACCTGAACCCAGATGAATAAGACATTTTCCAGATTGCTGCACTCTTTGTAAAAGGGTAACTGCCGAGCTTTCTTCCATTCGTTCGCATGCCACAAATTCCATCATGTCATTCTTTCCCAAACAAAGGATAAATCCAAAATGGAATTGTTTGTGAAAAAATTGGTGCACCTGAAACCCCTGGTATTTGAATGCTATGTGCTTTCCTTTTACCGTGACTATAGATGGAGAATAAGGGTGGTTAAAACATCCCAACGCAGAAGAAGGTGGCAGATAGGCAGGTTGCAGGAATTACGCAGGCTTTATTTCTCAGGTCTGAACGAAACGAGAATGTGAGAAGAATAAACCAAGGTGGTTCTGCCATGGGATATAATGCAGAACCACCTTCAAAAGCAACAACCGTCAGTAGTTTTATTCTACACGACTTTATCAGACCCTCACATTGTTGTGGAGGAAATCAGGCCTAAAACATATCGGGTTTGGGGATATCAGAGGGACGGGGTCTCAGGAGTGGAGCCACCGGGGGCAGGTGGTTGTCATCCCCACTTGGGGTGGTTGACTCCTCGTGGCTGCATGCTGGCTTTTAGGCAGTCTGTACTGGCAGACAAAGGTTACTGGTTTGGTGGGGTGTCTGCTACTGGGTGGGTTCAAGGTTCTGGGGGTATGTTACCCCTGGGCTGGGTTCCTGGAGGGCTTTGATTCTGGTGGGTATGTTCCCTGGATTTAGGGCTGGTGCTTGCGCTGGTTCTAAGCCCTGGCCTGGGGCCCTGAATGCGATGGTTGCCTTGGGGCATCTTAAGCTGGCCAGGTGAGGTGGTACATTAGAGGGGTTGAGTTGAACTCAGCCTGGGGATCTTGAAAACAAAAAAGAACTGACCCACTTCTTTTTACAACATTGTTTCAGTGAGATAAGTTTCACAGGTAATTAATTCAGTACATCTCATTTAAGGGCTCATGGTAGCATTTCAACCTGATTAGGTCTATTCTGTTGTGAATTTGCTGCTATGTTTGAAATTATTTTCTGTTGATCCAAGTTCAAGCCAAGTCATTGCTGTGAGAAAAATGGCCTCACATTTTACCAGAGGAGATGAAGGCAAAACAACCCAAATTCATCTCTCATCAACAATGGAGCTTAAGATTTGCTAGTGTTTAGTCTATGAAAATTTTGGTTTTCCCCAAAATGGGCAAAAGCATCTGCTTTGGTCTCACAGTGTCTGTCCAAAGGGTATTAAGAGGAAACTTTGCAAACTGAAGCAATGCTGCTATATTCCTTTTTGCAGAGGCTCTCTCCAAGCAAACCTCCAGGCTTTTGGTAATCATTGTGATATGAACTGTAACATTTAATGTAACTGAGCCCTGTAGTAACAGAAATCAAACCGTTTTTTTCCCCGTCTTTTTGGTGTTTCTTTAAGCATTGAATGCAATAATCTTAGGAATACTTTGCCTCTTGTTGGGAGATTGGCAGGTGGCTTAAATTTTCTCCACTTATAAATAATTGTTTTCATCGTAAAAATGTAGAACTTTGGACTTGGCCTTCTAGTCCTTCCCAGATTGATGGGTAGCAATAGCTTTTTTGTCATCACTGATGATGTCTTTCTTCCCAGACATTTTGTTAACACACCCACACGTTCCACACGTCCTGACGTTCCCTCCAGAATCCTGGAGCTTGTAGAATAATTGTGAAGTCCTGAAGCCTTTTCCCCTGTAACAGAATCACACAGTGAAGTTCTTAATTCTCCAGAAATCCTCCTGTAATATTCCAATCAACAGTTTGTCATATCAGGCCATTCTGATATAAATCGGTGATGAATTATTGCTGTTTGCTTTTGAGATAAGTGTTAAAAGAAGACAATTCAAAGCACATACTCTTATAGCAAAATGTTTGCTAAATAAATTCAACGTTTCACAACTTCACCTGTGCTAATATTTGTGCAAATAAGGTAAAAGTAAAAGGTCAACATTTCTTTTAGCTAAAATTTACCAGAAATCATATCAGTCTGCATAATGCAAAAAAAAACAAAACAATAAATAAAAAAATATCACAACAGAACCTAAAGCCAAACTTTTGGCCTTTACTGTAAATGCCTGGGTATGCTCTAAGGTCATGCGTCTGCCCTTTGATTCCTGAACACATATTTTTTTACAAGCGCTCATGCTCGCGGCCACCATCGGTGGCAGCATCTGCGTCTTAGTGTGTGACTCTGCAACGCTGAGACTAAAGCCCATCAGGCTGTGCTCACATGCAATTCAGATGAGCTCTGCAAATCCAGCATGAAATTAAATTTACGACTTGGGCCACGACACACACACAAACACCCCTACACACACTCCTCTATGATGTCCTGATAACACAAGGCCCAAAGTGTATATGCATGTACATGTGTGTGTGTGTGGGGGGGTGTGTGCGTGTGTGTGTGTGTGTCTGTGTGTGTGTGTGTGTGCACTTGAGGTGCTGCGAACTAACAGAAGCAGTGAGTGACTGTGCAACTTGTGTGCATATTTTTTTCACGGTTTCTATGATTTATATTAGCTTCAAAGATGCAGTGTGTGACATCATACAGGAGTCATGATTCAGTTTAATGACAAGGTGAATTTTTACTGAACATTTTTCCATGTGTGTTTATTTGTGTGTCTTCTACCTCCATAATTTCATCCTGGTTTGTAGATCGCTCTGCCCCGCCCTGCTCAATAATAGAGCATTGCCAACAATAACAATAACACTAATGGCTACTAGCATTACACCACAGTCCACACCACATCTATAACAGCTGCCACATAGACACGCATTCACGCACACACACACACGCACACACACGTTTCAATCGAAACTAAGTCTGCCCCAATCATGTCAGCCCTCGCTCCCTCCATTTGCATAAAACAATTACCCTGGGCGGACTCAAGGTTCAATGTCGTCTAGACGACATGTTTCACTGTGGTGTCATCAAGCTGTGTGTGTTTGTGAATGTGCATGCATGCGTGTGTGTGTATGTGTGAGAAGAGGTGTAGTGGGGACACACTAGGCTGGTTGTAAATTAGCTGGGGTAAGGCTTCTCGGGCACTGGCCGCATCACATCACCCTGAGGCGTATGGGGCTTGGAAGGATTTATTCACATAGATAATGCACACATGTAAAAGAGAGAGAGTGTACGCTCTCTCTCTCGCACACACACACACGCACACACGCACACACACACCTATACTGGTTTTGGTGTACTAGCAGGACACTTTTTTCAAACCAGTTTTTTGCAACACTAAACGGACACCCCTTTCCACTTATGCTAGAAAGACGTAGTAAGTTGTCAAAAATCTTGTTAGAGCTACACAACATAGATCTCACTTAAAAATTTAGATACACACTTCAGAACTCAAAATACAAGAATGTGACCCAATGCTGTATTAAAAGGACAAACGATAATGAGGTGCTTGGCTCCGCCCATGACACCAACAGTAATTGTCAGGGCCAATTTTATTTATCAGGACCATGGCATACACATACAAAAAACATAAAATTTATGTGCATTAAGAAGTCCAAAAATGGAAATATGGACTATAACTAGTCCATATTTCTGTGGAGTGCATTTGTCATCCCATGAGATGTCTGAATCATCTACGGAATCAGGAGCATACTCCTCTTCTGATGATATCGCTTCACTTGAACTTTGTTCTGGACAGACCTGTTGATTAAAAACATATTTTGTATACATTGAAAGCGTTTCAGCAAGAATATTTCTACTAAAAGCTTACCAGTGATGTCCTCCTTTTATTTACAATAACACATTTTGTGCAGGGACTGGTTGCAAACTAGACAGAGAAAAGTAAGAATTGACAAAGGGAGGTAAGCATAAGTATTTAAAAAGTCAGTGCTGCACTATGACTCAATTTCAACATACAGCACAACTAGACATGGAAGATCATATTCAAAAGATGAACCCAATTCCCATTCTCAAAAAAATTACCTTTACATCACACACCACTCCATTTCAGAGGTGAAAACAGTCCTTCACATAAAACATTTTTCTAAACTTGACATTTCATCATGGATGATATCATGATCTCACACACAGTTAACCACTGTTAACCGAAAAAAGTGTAATCTTAAAATAAGAATTTGATCCTGACACTTGTGAAGGTATCAAAACCAATGAATTGTTATGATTATTTGTTTTTAATCGTAATTACCCTGTGTTTGAACAGTACTTAGTATTCTCATGACTATTTTAGAAAATAAAAAGGTCATTGAGATAAAACTTATGTCAGGTGAGTTACCAGAAAATAATTTGCATGCATCCAACTCAGCAGCCTGACAAGGCATCTCTATGGAGAGCTAAAATGAAGGGATAAACACTGAATGATTGTTTCTAAAAATAAAACAATGTCCACCTAATGTATGAACCTATCCAGTTTATTACAGAGGATCCATGTGTCTGTGCTCATCTGAACTTAACTTTCATTCTTTTCTACATGTAATTTCAAAACTCAGTCCTCCAAATTTCTGCACCTTACATGATGAGTATTACACAAGACCAGTGTGTTTGAATAGTACTTAATATTATTTCAATGACTTTATATAAGAAACAAAGTTGGTTGTCGGAGACCAAAATTACCTCTGGAGGGTTGGTTGAACAGGATCCGCATACATCCATGTCACCAGCCTGACACAGTTCATCTTTGGAAATCTGAAATGTAAAGAACACTCACTAAATGTGAGTTTGTTGCCAATGTAGAGAACAGTCCTCCCTATTCCTGCACCTTACATTTTGAGTATTACACAGGACCCATGTGTATGTCCACTCCTAAATGTGACTTTCATTCTTCTGTACTTGTAATTTCAATACTCAGTCCTCCCTATTCCTGCACCTTATATTTTGAGTACTACACAGGACCCGTGTGTATGTGCGTTTCTAAATGTAATTTTCATTCTTTTCAACATGTAATTTCAAAATTCAGGTTTCCACATTTCTGCAACTTACATGATGAGTATTACACAAGACCAGTGTGTATGTGCACTCCTAAATGTGACTTTCATTTTTCTGTACTTGTAATTTCAATACTCAGTCCTCACTATTCCTGCACCTTATATTTTGAGTATTACACAGGACCTGTGTGTATGTGCGTTTCTAAATGTCATTTTCATTCTTTTCTACCTGTAATTTCAAAATTCAGGTTTCCAAATTTCTGCAACTTACATGATGAGTATTACACAAGACCAGTGTGTATGTGCACTCCTAAATGTGACTTTCATTTTTCTGTACTTGTAATTTCAATACTCAGTCCTCACTATTCCTGCACCTTATATTTTGAGTATTACACAGGACCTGTGTGTATGTGCGTTTCTTAATGTAATTTTCATTCTTTTCTACCTGTAATTTCAAAATTCAGGTTTCCAAATTTCTGCAACTTACATGATGAGTATTACACAAGACCAGTGTGTATGTGCACTCCTAAATGTGACTTTCATTTTTCTGTACTTGTAATTTCAATACTCAGTCCTCACTATTCCTGCACCTTATATTTTGAGTATTACACAGGACCTGTGTGTATGTGCGTTTCTTAATGTAATTTTCATTCTTTTCTACCTGTAATTTCAAAATTCAGGTTTCCAAATTTCTGCAACTTACATGATGAGTATTACACAAGACCAGTGTGTACGTGCACTCCTAAATGTGACTTTCATTTTTCTGTACTTGTAATTTCAATACTCAGTCCTCCCTATTCCTGCACCTTACATTTTGAGTATTACACAGGACCTGCGTGTATGTGCGCTTCTAAATGTAGCTTTCATTCTTTTGTACTTGTAATTTCAAACCTCAGTTCTCTCCTTTTATGCAGCTTACATATCAAGTGTTACGCAAGACTTGTGTGTTTGAACAGTACTTAACATCATATCAAAAACTGTATTTTAGAAAATAAGTTGGTCGTTGGAGACCAAAATTACCTCTGGATGGTTGATTGAACAGGACCCGCCTGAATCCACGTCACCAGCCTGACACGGTTCATCTTTGGAAATCTGAAATATAAAGAACACTCACTGAATATGAGTTTGTTCCCAATTTAGAAAACAGTCCTCCCTATTCCTGCCCCTTACATTTTGAGTATTACACAGGACCTGTGTGTATGATCGCTTCTAAAACAGCTTCCATTCTTCTGTACTTGTAATTTCAAAACGTAGTCCTCCTTATTCCGGCACCTTACATTTTGAGTATTACACTGGACCTGTGTGTATGTGCGCTTCTAAATGTAACTTTCATTTTTTTGTACATGTAATTTCAAAACTCAGTCCTCCCTTTTTATGCAGCTTACATATCAAGTATTACACAAGACCTGTGTGTTTGAACCGTACTTAACAGTCATCCCCAACCACAGGCCGCAGATCAGTACCAGTCCGTGAACCAATTGGTACCGGGCCGCACAAGAAAAATATTTTTGGTTTACATATTGTCTGAGTATGGAGGATCGTTTATTTTGAAAACCCTTTAACCGGATTCTCTCTGTTACGTCTTGCTCACCAACATTGAGCCCACAATGAGTAAGAAAGCGATATGTTTGGAAAGTTTCTTTAAAAAAGGGGAAAAGGACCAGAGACAGGAGAGTGGATTTATCCTTGACTTGTAGGTGACTCCCATGTTCCAAGCCCACTCTGCATAATATGTACCGGCTTACAGATGAGGCAATGGAGCTTCAAACTGCTTTGCCATTACACCCTCTGCATTGTGTGTCATCGTTTCCAAGGTGGGATCATCTCATTGCAGAGAAACAAGCTCAGGACTCCCATTAATTTGTCATTGTCGTAAGTTAAAATTTTCATGAAAATAAATATTCGTTTTTGTGGCATTTTCAAATCTTATATTGAAGGGATGTGTGAACGTTAGCATAGCGACTAGAGTCAGAAAGCATTATGGCAGTGATCGAGACGAGAAAAGAGGAGTATAGCTTGTAAGTCTTAAGTCTGGTTCACACGGCAAGATTTTAGGATTGTCAGACGATTTTCCAAATTCTGTGACCACAGAGCTGATAAAAGTACAACAGGTTTATGTGTCCAGCCACATAACAGGAGCAAATCTTGCCATGTGAGCAGGCTTTAGTACAAAATGATGTCACAACTACAATCTACCTGCAATGCATATAGCTAGTGTAAGCATCAAGCTTTGACTGAATGAATAGCCTTGTGTCACGTTAATTTAATGATGGATAGCTGAAAAGTTACCGGGTTTATCAACTGTGGTAGCAATTTTGCTCCAACTCCACTCGTCATCATTTCTGTGGATATTCTTTGTACGAAATGCTGAATAAACATTCATGCTGTTTCCACATATCTCCGATGTCCACCGGACTCATTTTGGGCATGTCAGCTCAGCTGTTTGGGATTCCCCTCCATGAGCTACGTCACAGCGCTTTCTGATTGGCTGCCTGTCAAATTGAACAGGTTGAGTTCTAGCTCCCAATCAAGGAAAACCCTACAAGCTGTGAGAATATGCCCGATTTTAGATCGGAGCAGTCCCAATGTTCCAACGACTGGATGCGATCAGTCTTAACAAGCCATAGATGGCAGGATGAACGGTTACGATTATCGCAAGCAACGTTCTAAGATTGTTGTAAGGGGAAATTCGGGGTAAAAAAAGAAGAAACCGAGCCACAGAAAAATGGCCAAGTCTTCACCGGTCCGCGGTGATAAAAAGGATGGGGACCACTGGTACTTAATATCATTTCAAAGACTTTATCTTAGAAAATAAGTTGGTCGATGGAGACCAAAATTACCTCTGCAAGGTTGGTTGAACAGAATCCGCATGCATCCACGTCACCAGCCTGACACAGTTCATCTTTGGAAATCTGAAATGTAAAGAACACTCACTAAATGTGAGTGTGTTCCCAATGTAGAAAACAGTCCTCTCTATTCCTGCACCTTACATTTTGAGTATTACACAGGACCTGTGAGTATGTGTCCTTCTCAATGTAACTTTCATTCTTCTGTACTTGTAATTTCGAAACTCAGTCCTCCCTATTCCTGCACCTTACATTTTGAGTATTACACAGGACTTGTGTGTATGTGCGCTTCTAAATGTAATTTTCATTCTTCTATACTTGTAATTTCAAAACTCAGTCCTCCCTTTTAATCCAGCTAACATATTTAGTATTACACAACACCTATGTGTTTGAACAGTACTTAATATGATTTCAATTACTTTATTTTAGAGAATAAGTTGGTCGATGGAGACCAAAATTACCTATGCAAGGGTTGGTTGAACAGAATCCGCATGCATCCACGTCACCAGCCTGACACAGTTCATCTTTAGAAATCTGAAATGTAAAGAACACTCACTATATGTGAGTTTGTTCCCAATGTAGAAAACAGTCCTCCCTATTCCTGCACCTTACATTTTGAGTATTACACAGGACCTGTGTGTATGTGTGCTTCTCAATGTAACTTTCATTCTTCTGTACTTGTAATTTCAAAACTCAGTCCTCCCTATTCCTGCACCTTACATTTTGAGTATTACACAGTACCTGTGTGTATGTGTGCTTCTCAATGTAACTTTCATTCTTCTGTACTTGTAATTTCAAAACTCAGTCCTCCCTATTCCTGCACCTTACATTTTGAGTATTACATAGGACCTGTGTGTATGTGCGCTTCTAAATGTAATTTTCATTCTTCTATACTTGTCATTCCAAAACTCAGTCCTCCTTTTTATGCAGCTAACATATCTAGTATTACACAACGCATGTGTGTTTGAACAATATTTAATATCATTTCAATTACTTTATTTTAGAGAATAAGTTGGTCGTTGGAGACCAAAATTACCTCTGGAGGGTTGGTTGAACAGGATCCGCATGTCCACATCACCAGCCACTTTACATCACCAGCAACTTTGGAAATCTGAAATGAAGGGATGTACACTGAATTATTCCATAAATAAAGTCCACCAACTGTATGAGCAAAGCACCTTTAGCTGAACACACCTCTACCTGTAGGTACACATAATAAGTAGGATAAACTTCAAACAATGCAGATATATCAAATAGTAGCAAATGAAATTAACATTTTTCAAAATCAGTCAATTGATCTAATTGTATGTCTTTCTGTGGTTACTTAAACATTTTTTGTCAACTGAATGCAACTCATTATTTTGTACTTGTAATTTCAAAACTCAGTCCTCAGACTGTTTTCATATATATATATATATATATGAAAACAGTCCTCCCTATTGTTTTTGTTCCTTGTTTTTCCAGGAACAAGAAAAAACTATTTGAGTAATATATATATATATATATATATATATATATATATATATATATATATATATATAATATAAGCTTTTGTATTTTGAGCAGTTGCTTGTCTCCTTTGGAAAAAGAAAGGTATTCTGATTATAATGATCATCGAACATGATCTATGCTAATAATGTGTAGTATAAAAATTGTTTAAAAGTGAAAAAGAAAAACAAAGGAAAAACAAAAACTTTAATAAAAAATGGAAGCCTATGCATAATAAAGTCACAACTCACCTTTAAATGAATTGGGATATTTTACATCAAATCCTTCTTTATCTTCACCTAAGGAGCAATAACAATTGGAATCATGTTTGCTCTCTGAGACCTCTTTGCTGACATCTTCTGCAAAGATCAGAGAATGTGTTACTGAGTAACAACATGATACTGTACACCAGGGGTGTCAAACTCCAGGCCTCCTGGGCCAGTGTACTGCAACTTTTACATGTCTGTCTGGTCTAAAACACCTTAAGTATATTACTGAAATAGCTCCTCAGTGCAGTCAAGTTGATGACCATCCCATCTGATCCAGCCATGTGACATCAGAAACACATCTAAATGTTGCTGGACACCAGCCCTCAAGACCTTGAGTTTGACACCCCTGCTGTACATAATATGATTTGGTGTTATTTTATGCGAAAATGATGTACTGAAGTACACAGTTCTACATAATTGACTTTCTATTGACAGGTTCTCAAAATCTTAAAAAAATTAAAACATCATCTCAATACTAATGATTACTATCTAGGATAATTTGTGCCCGTGAAACAATATCACTCACTGATGTACAGAAAATGACCAAATACAGTTTTATCTAATTCTGGAGTGAGCCACCTTCCCTTTAAACTCTGGTACATTGGCTAACATGGTTGGTAATTACTAGCTAAACTGCTGCAAATCAGATGCTTTGGTGTATCCAAGCATCAAGTAACCTACAACATTCTGCAAAATTACTAAACTATATGTACTTAAATGTCTTAAGAGATTCTGTATGAGTCTTACCTCTTTCTCCACGCAAAACAAATGAAACAAGTTAAATGAATACTAATGGCTTGCACCTGGACTTGTCGGATTGTACCAAGTTGATAGAGGAGGAGGGATACAACAAAAGGAGAATTCCATTTGTTTCTGAAGCACACAAGGTCTGATTTTTTTCCAGGAACAAGAAAAAACTATTTGAGTAATATTTTGTAACTTTCATTCAATATTTCAAAGTTAAATAGTTTATCATACATTTTTCTTTATTTAAGAGGCAACAGTTAGATGGTATCTCCCACCAGCAATGTTGTCACTTCTTTTAATCATTTCTGTTCAATCAATTAATCATGTTTATTTGTATAGCACATTTCAGCAGCAGGGCAGTTCCAAACACTTGTTTTATGATAAAGATCCAACATAAACTGTTGTCTAATGGCAGACACAACACCTGCAGAAAAAGGTTGGCTGATGTACCTGCCAATAGACAATTTAGACTACC
Source organism: Poecilia reticulata (assembly GCF_904066995.2). Lineage (NCBI taxonomy): Eukaryota > Metazoa > Chordata > Actinopteri > Cyprinodontiformes > Poeciliidae > Poecilia > Poecilia reticulata. The sequence goes on along the minus strand of NC_088844.1, from coordinate 24,548,181 downwards.
TAGACAATCTACATGTATGCAGAGTAGCGACATTGAGATTACGACAAAATATACATTTTAAAAGTTTTGTGCTAACAGTAACATAAGTAATCATGATATTTTTGGCACTTTAAATATTTTTTAAATAAATGCTTTTTATTTTATATTTGTAGTTATGTTTTATTCCATGACTGGTTATCCCTTCGTTCAAATTCAAAAATACTTTATTGATCCTAAAAGGGAAATTAAAAAAAAAAAAAAGCTTGGGTCCTCTACCACAAGCCTTGGAGCGTGAGTGGTCTTCACAGTATATTAGCAGTTCCCAAAGGTGTGCTTCTCTGTATCAAGAGGTCTGATGTATCTCCAGGTATTTGTTTGAGTCACTCTTCCAGTTTAGGGGTCATTACCCTGAGGGTTTCAGTGACCACAGGCACTACTGTTGACTTCAACTTCCACATTCTTTGTAACCACCTAAGACCCAAACTCTTGCATGGCATGCATTATTAATTCATCTGATATTTGGGTTGATTGGGACCTAATGATTGCAAAAACAAAGAATTATCTTTTTACATGATATCTGGACATCTCAGAAAAATACTTATTCATTTTAAATCACCATGTTTAGCACCATGGTAAAGCTATACAGTTGCTAACTTTTGTAAACTTACACAACAAAAGAAACACTGAACATCTTGAGTCTAACCTGTAATGTGTTATAATCTTCCACCACCACTAAGTCATAAAATAATGGCCTAACGTGTGGACACCAGACCCCATCTAGAACAAAATTTAGTATTGTGGACTAGACAGTCCAAAATAAGTCATCCACTTATGTGGACAAATTTTTTCTCAGGTTCTAGGAGGATGATGGTTCTTTTTAGTCTTTGGTATTTCTCTAGTTTTTTCTGTACCTTCTGTTCATTCAGGATAGCTACATCATAACAACTGCTTTGCTCTGCTGCTCAATGATCACCATGTTCAGTTGGTTTGCTTTTCCTGTTTTGTCTTCCTGTATATGGAAGGCCCACAGAATCTTAGCTTGTTCGTTTTCTACCACCTTGTGTGGCATTTCCCATTTTAAAGAGGTGTGTTCAAGGTTATATTCCCTTCAGATGTTTCTTCACACTATTCTGGGTACTTGGTTGTGGCGTTCCATGTGTTCTTATCATGCTACCATCTTGCATCCTGGTGTTAGCTACTAGATTGTCTCAGGGGACTCATTGCATAGCATTCACTGAATATCTTGCTTGGTATTACAAATCTGGGTCGTTATTGCTCTGGTTCTAGGGACCTGCTTATGTGCCATCATGAATACTGCCTCTGTGCTGTGGTTCAGTCTAAGACTTTGTCAAATGGAGCTGTCAGTGCATACCTGTTGATTGTCTGGACCTTGTTTCTGTCATTGGACTTGCCTTACTATTTGTAAGTACAGTGGCTTGCAAAAGTATCCATAGCCCTTGAACTTTTCCATATTTTGTCACAACTGCAAATATATTTTCACAGAATTTTATGGAAAATAAAAGCTAAAAGTCCAGTATTCAGCCCCCGTCCCCTGAATGCAACCAATTGTCTTCAGAAGTTGACTGCTAATGGTAAAAAATTCAACTCCTCTATGACTGCCACAAAAGTTGGCTAAGAGAATATTGGGGAACAAACAGCATGAAGTCCAAGGAACACACCAGACAGGACAGGGATAAAGTTGTGGAGAAGCTTAAAGCAGGCTTAGGCCATCTCACAGAGTACTGTTCTATTAATCATCTGGAAATGGAAAGAGCAAATCACACAGCTGTGAACCTACCAAGAAAAGGTCATCCACCTAAACTTACAGGCTGAGCAAGAAGAGCACTGATCAGAGATACAGCCAAGAGGCTCATGGTGGATCTGGATGAAATGCAGAGATATCCACACCTCAGGTGGGGGAATCTGTCCACAGTATAACTATTAGTCATGCACTGCAAAAATGTGGTTTTATGGAAGAGTGGCAATAGAAAAGCCATGGTATAAAGAAAACTATAAGAAGTCCCTATAACTATGAGAAGTTGCAGTTTGCCAAAAGCCATATTGGGATACAGCAAAAATGATGAGACAAGACCAAAATGAACTTTTTGGCAAAAATGCAAAGCACTATTTGTGGTGGAGAACAAACACTGCACATCAATCTGAACACACCTTCCCCACTGACAAACATGGTGGTGCCAGAATCTTGCTCTGAGGGTGCTTCTTTTCTTCAGGGACAGGGAAAATTGTTAGAGTTGATTGTAAGATGGACTAAGCCAAATACAGGGTAATCTTGGAAGAAAACCTGAACACACCTGAACCTGGAGTCTGCAAAAGACTTGAGGCTGGGGCAGAGGTTCACATTCCAGAAGGACAACTACCCTAAACATAAAGCCAGATCTACAATGGAATGGTTTAAATAAAAACATATTTATGTGTTAGAATGGCAAAGTCAAAGTCTAGACATAAACTCAGCAGAGATTCTTTGGCAAGATCTGAAAACTGCTGACAAGTCAATTTTATTTGTATAGCATATTTCAGCCACAAGGCCAAAGTGCTTTACATCAAAGAACTAAAAAGTCATAAAAATAACATACATTTACCATAAAAAGAAAAACAAAGAAATTAAATTCAAAGTAAAATCAAAATTAAAATCATATACATAAAATGTATTGATACATCTACCAATGATTAAGATTCAGAAACAACTGTAAATTGGTGTGGTTTTAGCCTTGATTTAAAGGAATTCAACTGTGTTGCAGTTTTCTGGAAGTTTATTCAAGATTTGTGGTACATTGAAGCTAAATTCTGCTTCAAAATGCTTGGTTCTGGGGATGCAGAGCAGACCAGAATCAACAAACTGTTAGCAGTGGAATAGTTTGGTGAAAAAATTGCTTTATTATGGTTTATATTTATTTTAATCCATGCACTTATTCCACACATTTATTATTCATAATATTTTAATTAAACAAAATTTGATCAAAATATATATTAATTTCTGTATATTTTTAGGTGCCACATACATTCCAAGGTTGGGTTTAGGCATCCAACTAACCTTTATAAAATATTCAGTCTTATAGCACAGAGAAATCATATTGCCATCTCATCCCCAGTGTAAGAGTTGGCAATTTACACACAATTCATGTGTGTAAACAGCGACACGTGAATTAGAAAGACACTGTAGTAATTAGCAGGACCTTCCGGCAGACAACCAATCAGAATGAGAGGTTGTGTGAATATTCATGAGGTCCTGCTATTACACAAACCTGCCATAGGGGCGCTGTGGTGATACACAGATTATACACAAAATCAGGTTTATGTGTATTAACCGGACATCTCGTTTTTTTTGCATTTTTGGGGTTATTAGACCAATAGAAACCTTTCTACGCTTTTAGATTTTTGTCAAAATTAGCAGGACACCGCTCCTGTCCCGTTAATTCAAAATGTCCTGCTAGTGTTGTGTGTATTCTGACGAAATGTCCTGCTAAACCACATTTACCAACGCACGCACACACACACACACACACACACACACACACACACACACACACACAGAAAGAAAGAACTGACTTCTAGAACTAATATTCATAGCAGGACAGAAAGGCGGAGAAACAGGGGAGAATCAGAATGAATGAGAGAGTGTGTGTGTGTGTCTGTGTGTGTCAGTCTACATTTGTGTTTGTTGATCTCTTTTTTTTCCTCACTATCTCCCTCTCTGTCTACTAAGCTTTCACCACCCCATTATTTTCTGCTACTGAGCCTCGGCGATCAATACTAACAACTCGTCGGGCATCAGAGAGTAAGAGGTTGGCTCCTTTCTTCCCCTCCTCCCCTCCGACCAACAAGAGGCCATGCATAGACAAAGCAGATAGAATAATAGCCGAAACAGAGGACAGGAAACACTTTGTCTACTTGGCCATGAGCAGATCTGGGTTTGGAAATGTTGCCATTTAAGACCAATTAGGGAATGAAAACATTATGCAGTGTGTGTGTGTGTGTTTTAAATACATGGAAAATAATGTAGATTTAAGTAAAGGAAAGTTAAAGTTTGAAAAGCTTAGAAGAGCTCGCTAAAGATAAAAGAACAATTCCATTAAATTATGTTTCAGGCCAACCAGCACAACAACCTCTGTGTGGTGCTAAAGACCATTCAAATCAAGAAAAGATTTATGTTTAATCTTTGAACCCTCTAAAAACTGGCATTCTCCTGCTGTCCCGTTTTGGTGAGTCTGTGTGAACTGCAGGCTCAGACTCCAGTTTTAGCTGACTTGAGCGGCGCCCGATGTGGTCAAGGTTTGACGTGTTGGCTGGTCAGAGAAGGGATTCCTCAAATCTTAGTTTTACTGAAAGGTTAGTTTATTCCAATGCGACATTGAACGTCGCTTTTTTTCTCCTTTCTTTATCTCCTTCCCCATTCTGCTGCTCGGTGGGAACTTCCGAAAATCCTCTTCACCGCATTAATTTGCTAAATACACTGAAACAATCTTATGTGAGTGGCTATTTGCTGTAGTCAAGCATGTACCTAATAAAGTGGCAATTAAGTGTATGTGTTGTAGCTTGAGATGTAAAAGAGTTGGTATAAAAATAAAGAAAAGTGGGAGGATGAAAAAGAGGAGAAAGTCTGGGGTCGGGTAATTGTCCCTTGCAGTAGGGGTGGCAAAGTGACAGGGGCATTGGATGACAAGCCCTTGCCCTCCTTACTCAAACAGAAGCACACACACACACGCACACACACCCCCACACACACGCACACAGATATACGCAGACATAAAACGGGATGAGACGGGAAAAAAGAAAAATGCTAGGATGAGGGCAGCGGAGGGAGGGAAAGGCTGTGACATCCCAGACCCAGGCTAGAGGATTAATGATGAATATAAAAAAAGAGAAAAGAAAATCACACAAAGAAGGCAGAGAGAGAAAAAAACTCAACGGGGGAGCAAAAATAAAAACAAGACAGAATAAAGAAAGGAAAACAGAGGGGCTTTTTTGTCCCAGAAGGATGGATGAAGTGATTTCGCAAGTCAGCCCTCCTAGGGGTGCAGATCTATAGACGCACACACACACACACATTCAAACACTCATTTCCAAAGAACACCCATCACTGTAGGTGCATTTGAATGCAAATAGACAGATTAATGAAGAGAACTGCTTTGTTTCGTCATCTCTTCTTTTGTCTTTATACACAACTGGTATCATACGCAGACGGCACAGTCGCACACACACACCTACACACACACACACACGCAGTCATACTTAAAACAGGCTTTTCCACATTCATACACAAACACATAGCTTTGTGAAACAGGGGATGCTTAATCAATGTCACAATTCAATCAATAGCCCAGTCCCATGTGATGGGGCTCTTGGCTCCATCCCTCCTCCTCTTCATCCACTCTTCCTCTTCTCTCTATTTCCTGTCGTCTCCCTTTTCCTCCGCTTCCCTATCACTTCCACCCCTCATCCCACTCAACAGTTCACCTTGCTCATGCCCTAATGTCGCTTAGAAGGGCAAAACAGTATTGGTCAATACAGCTCCACATTCACCCCCCAAGAGTTTAAAGAAAAAAGGCTGTTTTATCCTATTTTTTATCATTTTGTATTGATTCAACGCACATCCTTTTATCTATTTATTTTAAAGTTGTTCTCCGCACTATGAATTAATGCTGAATTGCATTTAATTTTTGTTCAGCTGGATGTTGTTGTTTCATAAGCTTTATTTCCTTGAAATGCTCACTATATGATAAAACACTTGGCAATTTTATTTTGAAAATTGATTTACCAAGAAAAGGGCTCAAAAACAATTCATGACAGAATGATGAAAATTTTAGTCTGTTTTTATTTTAGAAAATATGACATTAAATTTTAATTTCTCTCTATGATATGGTGTTTGTGGTGTTATTTATTTCAATGATTCAATAAATTAGTTACCATAAAAACCTAAACAACATGGAGCAAATGAACTGTCTTCACTTTTCTCTCATTGTTTTGGTCGTTTCTTGTGATCATACATGAAAGTTAGAAAGTAGATAGATGAGAAAATTAAGAGCTTTGCTTGTTTGTTTCATCTCTTTCTTCACTATGATTTTACTGATGGACAAACAAAGTCGCAGTTTGTTTTTCCAACAGGACAACAAGAAACTTAAACTGCTCCACTTGAGGCAAAAACTGACCTCCGATCTACAGCAAACTTTCCACGTTTTTCCATCCAAGAACAATGACCACAGACCTTTAGGACCTCACTCCCATCCCATCACTTTAAACTCGACTCTTATTCAAGTTGTAGATCCTGTCCAGGAACACCAAAAAAACTTTTGACTTCATGTCAAGAATGCAGACACAACTCTTGGTTTGGTCCTTCAAGGACAGGATAGTCTTTGAAAGCACACACCACAAATTGTTCCTGGAAACGAGCCTTTTCCAGATCCACAAAACATGTTTAACCGGACAACCAAACTGCCACGAACCGCTTAAAAAATATCTCCTCCACCATCCCACAGAGGCTACTCCTCCTGATTCCAGAGTTCACCAGTCAGATGACGACTCCTTTCCGTGATCCGTCGATCGTTGAAATACGCTGTTATTTCACTTTTCTCCAATCCCACTTCATATACAAGAAAAGAAATGAATGAATGAGATTTTTAAAAAAATTTTTATTGCCCTGTGTGGCTTTTTGAGCTCCAACCAGGTGATAAATATATGATTTCCTGACCAAAGTCACTCTTCGGTCAGCGATGAGTGCTATTTTTTTCTGTTTGATGAAGTTGCATTAATTGACAATGATGATAGAAAAGTAAGTACAGGAATTTTAAGTTTCATCAACACAAATTCCTGCAAGTTATTAGGTGAAACCAAACTGCTTGTTTTTAGAGGTTTTTGTGGCAGTAGAGGCCTTGGTCTTGCAGTATGCAGACAGAAAATGGGCAGGGAGAGAAAGGAAGACTGTAACAAATGTCCTGAGGTTTGGAATCAAACTCCGCCTGGCAGAGTTGAGGACCATTAACCTGTACAACACGTAATGCCCCCAAACTGCAAAGGTTTATGAAAAACCAATTACACCCTGAAAATTACAGATAAAAAAACAAAATGCATAGAATTGGAGAATGCATTCAGAGAGCTGCTTTCTTATTTATTTATTTATTTTTTTTACCATGAGTGTAATTATCATTAAATATCAGATGCAGATATATAAAATTAGGTCAACAAGAATCAGCAGTTGAGTTCAGTGAGGACTTATCATCATTTGAAAATATCTTTCTTTGGAAAAATAAATGTAAGTTTTAATTCTCTGTGTTGTAGGAGACAGAGCTATAAAAAGATTCCTTAGTTGAAGTGGAAGCTGCATTATTAAATTACATTATTTCTCTTTTGCAATTTGTCAGATTTTCCTTAAATTAAATGCAATACACATGTGTGTTGTAGGGCTTGTTGTAATGTACAGAAATTACAACACTGAACTTAAAATACCTATTAAAAACGTTTTAGGAAAGAATTGCTCTCAACGTGTTTGTTAGTGAATCATTTAAAATGAGTCTCAGCATACCAGGAAGTCTCCAAGAAATCCATCCCTTTTACACATTCAAGGTTTTCTTATTTTTGATCAATCCTGAACTTTGTAGAAAGTCAATGAAAGCCTTCCTCTCAAAAAATTTGTTAATTTTAATAACCTGAGCTCAAAATCTTTATCTTATCCTGTGCATAAGTTAAAATATCTCTGTAGTGTTAGCGCACTACTTTGTGCATAAACACAGGAATAATAGCCCCCAAAAAAGTACCCATCCAACTCACAGACATATGTGCACTGTATGTGCAGAGGTATGGCTTCATATCCCATGGCTGTAGACATGACAGTGCTGCCTCTCTCTGTCTTCTCCTGGGAAAGGCAGCTTCAGAGTCTTCACACACCCTCGGTCTATGTGCAGTGCACACAGGCACATCCTGCTCAACGATCAAACAGAGTTCTTCCTGTGGTGTAGCGCGCCACCCCTGTTGGGACAAACTCCCCCTGGGTCACTGTGTGCATACATGCTGCACAGTGTGGACACGACTACCAGAGCTCAGCCAGAATTGTTAGCAATAAAGCTATGTTATTAAAAATCCAATATTATGTGAGTCTAATATGATTGTAGCGTAATGCTGGCTTATGAGCATGTAAATGGTGCTGTGAGGGACTAGTTTACATTGCTGTTATTGTTTTCTGGGTTTAAATGACACAATATAATCTTTGCTTGTCCATCTAGAGTAAATCGCTTTCCTTTGTTCATAAAAACACGATTTTCAATAAAAAGTTTGGAGGTTATTGCTGCAGGATAGTGTATTATCTGAGAAGTTGACCAAGTTGACAAGCAAGTTGAAGGTAGTCTACTTTATTATAGGAAATTTAATCAAAGTCATTTTTACCTGAAATGAATTAGAATTCAAATTTCTAATTGACTTGGTGATGCACCTGCATCCGAGCAGGTCTGCATGCTGAACCAGAGCCCAACTCACAATGTCTTGATGCAACCAAATAAAAACAACTAAAAGAGCCACTCTATCCCTTATCGCTTATCTAAAACTGTGCATAAAGGAAGAATACTAAGGTCCAGAAAGGTCATCACTTGCTATAGCACATTTATATCTCATTCTATGCATTTATTTTATAGGTTTAATAAACACAACGTAAAGGATTACAAAGATTTCTTTCTGTTTTCCAATTCCATAACATTAAAGTTTTTTTTTTTTTTTTTTGTTAGTTTTTTTTAATACTGAATAACTTTGTTGTGGATGTCCTGTAGCTCACATGGTCACACTGCTTCCTTGATGTCTAATTTGTTGAGATGCATCATGCATGTGCCACATATGTACATGTGGGGTGACCAGTTCACCACTTATCTGTTCTTCTCAGTTTCTGGTGTCAGAACAGCTGAAAGGAAGATGGGCAGCGAGGTTCCCTGAGTGTCTGTGTGCACCATGTGACCTGTCAGTGGTTATGGCTCAAAATGTTTGTTTTTTTTTCACGTGCATGTATGGCTGCATTTGCATGTGCGTGTTTGTGTGCATGTCTCAAACACCAGATTTGATCTTTGCAAAGGCTAACATCTGTCGCCTGTCATTTTAGAAAGATTGATGACAGCTACCAGAATGGAGAAGTGAAAAGAAGGAGAAGAAACAGGGTGAGGAAGAGGAGGAGAGAGCAAGACCTGCTGGAGAAAATAGACAGGTCACAGTCAGGTTTTTGATGGTGGATCAGGTAATCTAGATGGATTGTGCACAGTGTAGGTAAAGTCAAGCAATGAGTTGCATTGTTGGTTGTGGCAGAAATGTTGCAATTCAACCAATCTTATCTAATATTTACCATTAGGTTAACTTTAGACAGGAGGAACACTGCTAATTAGATTGGCAGTTTGTTTGGTTTGTTTGTTTTCTACATTTCAGCTTATTGTCTCTGTACTTTGTACATTGTATTGTCATGGTCAGAGACCACAGAGGTTTTGCTGAAGAAGTCGACTTCAGGTGAGTGTATTGGAACAAAGATTAATGAAAGACAGCCATGTGAGATTGTGGCTACTGTAAGTGGGACAGAGAAAGATATCTATCCTGATACTCTGTAGCACAAAGAAGCAGGAAATGCAGCTTGGTAAACTGAAATACCCAGTCATACCTAGACAGGACCGCTGTCTAAACTGACCGGCTGCATCCCCAAGAGCGAAGATAAGGAAGACTGCTGATGTTAACTTCTGCGGTAGTACTAAGACAATGTCCGCTGTGCATATTAATGCACATTATTTGGTGTTATTTAAACCATTAAAATAGGTAGGTGTAAATATTTTCAGATGGGCTCCCAAGTATTTATGGATTTTAGCTTTTCATGGGCAGTTGTGATCCCTATACTCCATTCCAGAAGTATACTGTATTATAAATATCTTAGATATGCAGCATAAAAAAAAAATACGCAAATGGAGTCTTGACAAAAGTTCAGTCTGGAAGACTCTAGTCGCACCTGCCTCATCAATCAGCGCCTCCCTCTCTGCAACCTGGACCTATCAGCACCGGTCCAAGCCTCGCTCCAGCCAATCATCGTGTGGGCTCCAGTTCAAAAGGACCTTCACCCATGGCCTCCTCTGCTCACCAGCTGCGATCAACCCACCTCCGCCCCATCTCCACCTTCTGCTCCCGACTCTCAGGCCTCATCCTCCTCCGACCGCCGCCACCAGTACAGGCCCCGGGGGTCTACATTCCTATGCTGCATCAGGAATGTTCATCGAGCTTATCGACGCCCAGCTCGTCGTGCTCGGCCTGAAAGCCAAAGGACTTTGCGTTTATTTTTATGTTCATTTTGTCATTGAACTCTTTTAATCGCTTTCTTTCTCCGTCTGAGTCTCTCCAGATTGAAATATCCAAATCATCATTATGCTGGTGTGATGTGAACTAAGCTTAGGTTTTAAATAATTTAAAACCTTAAATTTGTTGTTTTCAATTATTAAACAATTGCAATGACTCCCTGGTTTCTTTTATTTTCAGCGACTTTACTATTTACTGCACACAGATTGACCAACTGTCCGTGTCTTGTTATATTGTCAGGTTGTTTGCAGCATTAGTATGCTCCTCATGAAGATGTGAACAACAAAGAAAAAGCTCCATTTACAACTTTATAATGCAATCATCTTTTCTTCTTTCTGTTTTTATTTGCCTCTCAGTGTGTCCGCGGGGACAAGTCCCTGACCGCTGTACACGCAGCTGGCTGGAATTAAAAAAAATTAAAAAAAGTGGAAACCTAATTAACTTCAGAGTAGAGATATTATCCAAACAGACAGAGAGAAGCTACACTCATTTAAAGCCCAGGCAGCGTGGGTCATGCTCCATGAATTATTCAAGCTGGCCGCCAGTTTGCAGAGCGAGTTTTAAGTGGACAATGACCCTGTGCACACTCATTTAGCCTGCGCCTCGGCTAACAAGGCTAAGTATTCACTGACTCTCCACTATCCTCCACTAACAAGCTAATGGAATTTCAGTCAAGAGAATGCACTGAATGGCTTAACACGGGCACGCCTCGTTCTGGCCCTTTATACACACACATATCAATATTCAATTAGATCTGTGGGGGGTTTTTTTCAGCGTGGCCTTGTTAAGTAAAAAGTTGTGTAAAGGGAAAGCTTGCAAAGGCCAAAAGGCTAGTTCCAACCAGGCGTTGATGACTTATGTAGAGGTCTATACCTTTTTTCTATAATTACAGCCTTGGCTCAGATAAAAAGAAGTTGTGTTGGAAAAAATGTATCAACTCTTAAAAAGACAAGTATACTTCAGAAGACTACATTATACAACAAAAGGAGGAAGGATGTCTTTTCAAAGTACCTTCTGTATTTGTGTATTTGGTCTTGTTCTCAACAAATACAATGGATTATTTACAATGGCCCCAATATAAAAATTTATTTGTTAATCAAATTAATAGCTTTACACAACATTGAAACACTCCATAAAACTCCGCTGCCTTTACTACACTGGCCATCTTAACACAGGCGATTACACACTGCACTGAGCTCATAATTGAGACTCTGGAGGGGTTGAGGAAGCTCAGATCACCATTAAAGCTGATCTGGGACAATTGGTATTAGTCTACCAAATTTTTTTTTTTTATCTACAATTTTTAATAATGTCATAAAACATCATGTCAAATATGATGGGATGCGTCACATCTTTGCTTTCCAGTGGTTCATTGCATGTTTGCCTATTTTTACACAGTATTTAGTTGTGGATTTGACTGTTGAGTGCTGTTTAGCAGTTGAGGGATTTTACAAGTTGAAATCTTGACAATAGAAGGAATCAGTTACAATGCAACTACTACTGATCTGTAATTTAATTTAAACTCATATTAACAACCAGAATCTTTGAACTTTTAACCCTTTGATCTCACAACTTTTGTCAACATTGTCAAAATGTATGGTATTGTCTTACAATGCCTTAGTAACCATTAGCAATGCAATCTAATAAATTATCTTTCCTGAGTGAGTTATGCACCACCTGATCACCTAAATCCTACCCGATTAGAACGATTATAGAGTGGAGTGAAACTGAAAAATGATAGCCAACATTTGTGTTGCATGTTATGTATTGCTTATTTACTTATAGGGTAAACTTGCATTTAATTGTGACAGATCTATAGAGAACATATGAATCCTGATGTCTTGTGCTGGAGGACTACAGGTCAGGGAATGCATTCTCTGAAACAATGAGTATAGGTGAGTATTTGATGATTTTTTTTTTATCGACACGCACAAGGAAACGCTCAGACTTCATACAGAAAACAGATGGACAATCTGACAAAGAACGTGAGTCATGCTTAAGGTTGGGAAGAAAGCCTGTGAATCACTGGGTTTGCTTATCAGTCGACCAACCGTTGAGAGTCATTCGTTCGCCTCAGTCAAAAGCAGCAGAGTGAGCTATGACTTAGTAACCGTGCCAGCATTCTCACTTCATGTATTCAGTTGAAAGCACAAATAGCTCTTATGTATACATCTCTTACCAATGTCATTGGGTAAAGTAGTTATTACCAGCAATTACTGTCAGGGACTCTGATACTATGCACCTGCAAGTTTATGATAAGTGGCAAATGTCAGTATTATGCTAGCAAAGTATTTATAAGAGGTTTGATGTCTTAAATGAAAGGTAGATTAAGTCCAGTGTTAGTAGAATTGTTGCGTTTTTGTCTTTTGATTTATAGGACTAAAGTTTTGCCATCTGCAATAACTTTAACAGGAAAGCAGTGGAATGATAATGTAAGCTTAATAAAATAGCATAATAATAAACTTTCAAAAGGTGGAAACACTTAAACCAAAGATAACTTTTAAGGCAATGTGTGATGTTTACTTTTTTGTGACCATGCACCTTGTGAAGATAAAAAAAAAAAAAAAATGGATACAACCACTATCAATTAGCTTGAATTATTTTTCCAGCCGTTTCAGCGCCTTAATTTCAAAGTTCATTGAATGTCATCTGAAAAATCCTTGTAGTGTTTCATTGGGGGGGACGTCAGTTCAATTTTTTGTGCCAAACTAGTTGATGTGTTCAATTGAACATTGGAAAAAACGGGACAAAGAAAGAGCAGGCTTAATTCCAATTGGCTATGAGAAACAAAAGCCCACTCAACCTTGTTGATAGAAATTGCACTTGAGAGCAGAGCTGGCGAGGGCTACAGTAAATACTGATTAATTTGAATTCCTAATGAATAGGCTCTGAGCCTGAGAGAAGGAAAGGTATTGAAGGAATGTGACATGTATTCTTGATAGAGTTAAAAAAAAAAACAAATGCATGAATAAAGGAGGGTGAAGAGGGGAATAATTAATTAGTTTGCCAGACTGAAGTGTGCATTCAAACTGAAGGGCATGCTGACAAGACTTGCTCACACAAATGCTCAAGAAGGACAAAATGTGCTACAAAAGTTAAGCAGAAATCAGAGTCCAAGGTCTATGAGATCTGTGTGAATCAGCGTCCCTTAAATCATAAGGGACCTTTTATCCAAAAAGGTTGTTGGCAATGTTCATCAGGTTCACCATGCTCAAGTAGAAGCTCTTAGTTCAGAGCACACAGATTAAAACTAAATGATTTCATGTTTACAATTCAACACCTATAAGTTCTGAGCTAAATGCATAGCTGCCAAACTTCCTCCAGTTCTGAGTTCTGATCAAAAAGCTGGTAGCTGCTGATCAATGGCATATACAGATAGAAATTTTAGGGTTCCGTTTTTACAGAAAACAATCCTTGTCCATTAATATGATATTATAGACAGATAAAAATGGTTGAGTTTATTTTCTGTATTGTTTTTCTTTGTCTGTTCTTTGACTCATCTTGAAAAAACTAAAAGTACACTAAAACTGGCTTCATTAAAAAAAAGGAAAAAGTGGGAGAAGTGCTGTCTTCATTTCACAAAATTCTAAATAGTAAATGAAATATTCCCATTACTTTTCATAGCAACTCAAGAAAACACAGCTGAAGAATCTTGATTAAATCTTTAAAAACTCTGACCTAAAGTTTGTATGAGACCAAACACAGGCACTGAAATATCCCCATTTTAATGCTTTTATCTGTTTGTTACTCGACCAAAGTGGCACAAAAACTAAAATTGCGAAGCAGTAAATCAAACAACGGTCATAGACAATGTGTCCATCATGAAGGAAAGGAATTTCTCCAATAAAAAGCCATGGATTAGCCCTGAATTAAAGGCTGTTCTAAATAAAGTATAACTAGATCAGGACAGAAAATTATGGATGGAAAGAACATCTACAGAAAAAAAATGGAGGTTCAGTTGTAGCATAGCAACATCAGTCGGGTTTGGCAGAACACAAAGCCAATTCCAGACCACAAATCAAGCCCCAGGCTGTAAAAGACCTAGTATGGGTCAACAACTTAAACCAGTTCTTTAACTGGTGTGACCACTAACCCACCAGAATGTTTTCTGTTCTGGAAAGAAAATGATGAATGATGTGTGTGGTGTAATTTCAGCTAAGTTACATGTACACCACAATTATCAGAATGAAAAAGAGGACAGATATGTGTAACATCCTCATCACAACAACTTCTTGCTCCCAATTAAATCTTTGGCGATTACTAAATTACTTTGATTACTTTGGCCCTTACTAAAACAACAGGAGATGGTGCTGATGGTAGGAGAGCTGAAAATTTGCAGATATCTAAGATAAGTGACCAAAAGACAAAGTAGGAGAAGGAAGACAGAGATGGTTTGGACATGTGCAGAGGAGGGAATGTGACTATATTAGATTATGGATGTTAAATATGGAGCTTTCAGAGAGGAGGAAACTAGAAAGACCTCACAGAAGGTATATGGATATTGTGAAGAAAGCTGTGCAGAAGGACAATGTGACAGATGTGGATGCTAAGGATAGCAGATGTGAGTTTGGGGAGATGGATTTGTTACTGAGACTCCAAGCCAGAACCACAACACATTTTAACTCCAGAAGACTCCCGTTTAATATCACCACATTAAGCAGTCCTCATTTCAAGTTCCTCAGTAAGAAAAAACTTTATTATCAGAAAATATGAACCCCTAACTATAGGCTATTTTTATGCAACTCATTTTTGTTTAGTACTTTAGCAGTAAACCGAAAGCCCCACCCAAAGAAAGGTGCAGGAAGTGGTGACAAATGTCTTTATGTTATTTGGTGACGACCCTTTGTGATGGCAGTTTTTTAGAGTGCGTTTACCATTTGACGGATGAAACGCAAAACCCTTTTCACTCCATGCGCAAGACTGTCCGCTGTGTGCTACGTTTGTCTTTTTGTGTCGGAAAAAAACCTTGACGTGGCATCTTTTGTCTTCAGGAAGCCAAGACAAAGAAAAAAACACGAGACACGTCTGCTTTGCTCGTCTCCCAGGTGGAAAAAAAAAAAAAGAAGAAGAGAGAAGAAAAATAAAAGGTAATAGAGAAACGTCATGCAAATGGGTTTTATAAGTCAAGCCGGGCATGTTGTCTTGACACTCTCTATATTTAAAACAGGTCACCTTAACCCCACCCCCACCCGTCTCAATGACAGACACAGAGTGAGACTGCACTGACATCTGTATCTCGCACTGTTGCATGGACACCAGCACATATAAAAAATGAAAGGCACAACCGGATCTTATTTGCATATTCACTCACACACACTCACACACACACATCGCATGCACGATGCACTCACAGGGACATACACAGCACGACAATAGCCATGATATATGTATATATGTAAAGCTGGCCAGCCCCATTCTCTGTAGGCCAGGACCCAATCATTCCAGCGCGCTGAGCTGAGAGACAGGCAGTCAGCCACTCAGCCCAGCAACAGAGGTGACAGCAGAGAATACCTGACCTCAGTTCATTCACCCATCCCTCCAACCCGTCCCTCCCCTCCAGCACACGCTGGCCCCATCACATTCTTTTACTCCTCCATATTCAACAACAGCGACATGCATGCGTACATACAAGCACTGACTTTATGAAGCCATCGTGTGGCCATGAAGAATGACTGCTGCCTATTTACACCTCCCTGGCCCCTGCAGGCCTTCAGGCACCCCCTATTTACATCCTTCACTCCGAAACCTCGATTTTCATAATTTTCATCACTTCATTTGCCCCCTTCTCCGTACTCCCCCGCTTCCTGTCTTTCCTCTCTGTTGCCTTGACCCAGATACCAGTAAAGACGAATGTCACTTCTCCTGGCCTGAGCAGGACCACTCATATCTTGCCACCATTACCCCTCTATATTGGCATCTTTCCACCCCTTTATTTTCTTATCACACTCTCTCCCTCTAACTGTCCATAAAATATGCCTTGGTGTTATCGCTTCCCCCACGCAGGAGAATAATGAAAGGCAGTGGCATGACAGATTGGACATAGATGAGATTGCCGCTGTGACTATATGCACGGCTCGCCTTGGCCCCTTCTTTGCATGTGAAATGGAAAAAAGAGGGCAGGGTGTGTAGGTGTGGGAGGTGCAGGAGGGGATGTTGGGTGCAAGAGTGTAAGCCTGGGGGGGGGTGGAGGGGTGCAAGTGGGTCATTTGATGCCAACGCATGAGGAATCTGTTTCACATTAAACAGAAGTAGCTATGCTTGCGTACAGGTCAGTTATTTGATGTGGAGTCATCACTGGTGTGTATAAACTACTTCGAAGTGACTGGCAGCTGGACGGAGGACGAGATTAGGTAGATTACAGCTGGCGAGTTTGGGCAAGAGCACCGAACATGCTGCCAAGATGGCCGCAGCAGCGTGGCGGCATCCTGCCAGCAGGCAACATGTAGGCACCTGTGACTGCTACAGGCGGACATCGAGCTTTGCCGCGGTGCCAACAACTGCTGCTACAGCAGGAGGAGGGTGGGGGTTAACAGGGGCGGGGAGAGGAAAGGCTGTTCTGAGGGAAAGAGCCTCGTGTTAAACTATTGAAATGCTCCTCAATGGGGGAGTGTAATTAAAGAGTGTGTGATCGGTTTTGTTCAGAGCATAAAATAAAATTTTGTTGCAGTGAAATATCAAACTAGTTTATTGTGTGCTATTTACCTTAACCTACATCAAGTTTAATGTATTAAACTTGATGTAGTTTAATACATCAAGTATACATCAAGTATTAAACTACTGTTAAACTACTGTTTAACAGTAGTTAAACAGTAAACTACTGTTCCATGTATATTTTTTATGCAATGCATTGAAACATTTTTAGCCACTGGAAATTTCTGACCCTTTGCTTCTAAACAGTCAGAGTTTCCGATAGCCCATTAAAGTTTTCTTGATCAGGATTTCCAAAAGTCTTTCCAAGCTTTTCTTCCTTCATTAGCTTTATTTGTCCAGCTAAGTTAACCATTACCATAAATAACAATCTGTAAAAGTTCAACACTATCACAGTACTTACACAAAAATGTTAATCAAAATTGGATGTGTTATTATTGAGTTTTCAAACTACAGTTTAAGATAGGTGGAGAGTGGGTCTGCTTTAGTTTCCACACTTTGCTTGTCTGTGTTTTTCACAACTGGGAAATCTTCTAAACAAACAGTGTGATCTTTTGATTATCAGAAATACGTAGTATCTGGGGAAGGAATACTGTAGCATTCAGCCTCCTTCATAATTATCGGCACCCTCAAAAATCCAACACTCTACTAGGCAGTTTCATCTTCTAACCTTGAAAAATGTTCTGTGGTTTTTTAACAGTTACCCATGCAAATATATATATATATATTTTACTTATCTTACTATTTCTTCTCACTAAAAGTGGCACTAACACCAATTTAACTTCTTCTTTTGCCTTTTTTTGTATCGGATCTCTGTTGTTTTAAACTTCTTAAATTTAGCTCTGACTGTAGCTAAGGGGAAGCTTAGAGAAACAAGTATTCCTGTTGGAAATTTCTTGACAAATGATACAAAACTGCTGTACTCTAACTGCCTGATATCTCGTCTTTCCCAATTTTCAGAGAGGTTAAGAGAATGCCTCTGTACCTCAAATCATATTTATGCTCCATTAAAACAATAAGGTGATAACTAATAAGAAGTTTTCAAGTGTTCCGATCAACTTGAAAAGATGAAATGAAAAAAAATGGCAAGAAAATTCTTCCATAGCATCTCTGAAAAAAAAAAAGAAGAAAAATGAAGGAACCTCAACTTGACGTTGCAACTGGATCCAGGTCATAACAAAAACGGGAGACCATGCTGTGGATAAGGTGCAGAGAAAGGGATATTTATTGACAAAAACTACAGGGGATTGTGAATGTTAGTGTCAGTGGCGATATGCAAGCGCTTAGATGTGTTGTGTGTGTGCATATTGAAGTGTTGAGCTGAAAACACAAAGCTGAGCATTGAGGCCTGGCAGCAGAGCACCACATTCATCAGGAAGCAGAGTGAACGCCGAAGGTGGAGACGGTCAGGTTTAAATATTCTGTGCTCCGAATGAACAGATCAGTCACACCTGTAAAGAGGAAGAGCACAAACACAGTCCAGTAAAACCTGCAGCCCAGCTCATAAGGCCCAGGGCTGCAACACTGGACTTCTCTCTCAGGTTTCTCTCTGAGATTTTGCTTCTCCACAAAGGTAAAATATCAGGTGCCGTGACCTTCTAAGTTCCAAAACCAAAACTTTCCAAAAAAGGCCCTGGACGGTAGCAGGTGGATTGGTTCTTGCACACACTTCCAACTTGATTGTTTGAAAAAAAAAATACATATACTTTATTTCTTGAAAGAATATGGACAAAACAATTACTAAAACATTTTCAACAACTTAATTGAAAACAAAAGTTAGTAATCTGATGTTTCAAGTTCAAAAAGCGGTCAAAAAAAAATCTTTTTACAACAACTTCCCTTCATCACATCGAACATTTGCCAAACAAAAGCACACCCACCAAGCACCCATGTGTTCTTAATCACTTAAATTAATGGGAAGGTTTAAAGGTTGTCAAAGTAATCTAAACAATTCCAAATATAAAAATTAATTACAGACTTAAGTATATTCTCACTGCCCAAAGAAAAATTAAATTGATAGAAAGTACAATTTACATAAATGGCCACAACACAACAGCTGCTAAATTTGGAATGCATGTACCTTTTTGACCCTTTACTAATTTGCAAACAGAGGAAATTTCTTTTAAAGATTTTTTTCTGATTAAAATAAAGTCTACACAATAAATCCTGGTTTTACAATTTACAGAATTTTTCCTGAACAATGAAGAAATGTTCCATCAATTAAGATGAGTAATGTTAAGTTTTATTACTATATGATCCTTTGAGTTCAGCCATAGTCTAAATGTTTCAAAATAAACCCCCAAAAACTAAGAGTGGAATTAGCTGGAAATTGTGCAGAGCAAAATGCTAAATAATTATCTAGCCAAAAAAAAATAAAATAAATAAAAATCAACAGACTTGCGATATACTGGCGATGTAAAGGTGGTACAAACAAACTGAGCAGAACTGGAAGAGAAAGTGGAGGTGGAGAAGAAGGGCAATTAAATGTGGTGTTTTTGGCAGCACAGTCTGAACCGTGTTGCAGCTAAGCTGAAAGCGAAACTGACATGACCCAGAGTGAAGCAGGTAAACAGGCCCAACCTGCTTTGCCTGGGGTGACCATCTGGTCCTGTCTCATGGCGCACCAGCCTGCAGGATTCACACACACGCACACACACACACACACACACACACACACACACAGAGCAATACTCACAAATACACAAGTGTACCTGGTGTCCCCGCTCTGTTCGCCTCTGTTTTTTGCTTTCGTCTCTCAAAAGATGACATGCTTTGGCTTCAAGCAACGGGAAGCATCAGGTAAGGGAACAAGGAAAGCAAGCATATACACACAAACACACACACACACACACACACATCCACGCCGACACCAGCAACATATGGTGAATAGGCACAGTGTTGTAGTCCTTAAGTGGTGTTAACTTGACCCAAGGCAAGAAAGACTGAGATGGGAAGAAGGGAAGACAAATGCATCAAGAGGGAAAGAGCTGGTTAAAACTGTGGCAAATTCATGTAACAGATACCTGCAGCCATCTCTGACATAAACACACACACACACGCACACACACACACACACGCACTCACTTTTTTTTAAAGCAAACCGACTTTCGTTTATTCTACAAAAAAAGCCTTCACAGTGTTGGGTTTCCTTTTAAAACAACCTATCATCTTCACAAGTGTGTTCAAAAAAAAAAAAAACTCTAATTAAAATTTATTCTGCCGCCATCAGCGACTTGTTCATTATGCAGAAACAAAGGCAGGCTCTTTGAATGAGAGCAGAAGAAAGGCTTTTCTGCTGTTACGTCTTTGGCCTTTGCCAGGGACATCATGTATTGTAATGTTTCACACAAGATAAAATATTCATAAAAATGAAGGGAGCAAAGTTCCAGCAAAGGCAGGGGGCAGCAAGGAAAGAAAGTGGGGAGGGAGGGGTGGTGGTGTTAATGAATATGAGTAATCAAGTTTGCTATCTCCTCCTTTTTATTGAAAATCCTTTTTTTAAGTTAATTAGAAACTATTACTATTCTAATTGGCTGAGACTTCCTCGACCAGTTCAGCAGCACCATTATGGAGCGATTAAAGAAGACTCACCGAGACGGAGGCAGAAAAAAAGCTTAATCTATCAATCAATTAGGATCTTTAAGGAAAATGAGATTTGCTTTGTTATCATGGTTGATCTTATGTCTTTGGTTCAGCTGCTATGCTTTAATTTCATCCTTTCATATTTTTTTTTTACACCATTAGCCAAATCTGTAAATCCTTCAATATTCACTTGAGTTGTGACTATTAAGGAGAATGTGTTTCTTTGTCTAAAGGAGCAATTCACCAGTTTATCTTGAACATGTTCTTATTTGAATGTCTTAAATTGCATAGTAAATTTTGTGAATTAACATTTTGTATTTCTGAGGAAAACATCTATGCTCTATTGCTCCTTCGCTTGTTAGTTAAAGCACCTGTCATAATATAATTCTAATCCATTCAAAGCAATGAAGAGTTCTTATAATCTAAAACAAACGAAGGCCCTTTGCCCAGTCAAGAGAAAAAAAAAATACAAGAGCAGCAAAATGAGCAAAGATGTTGAAGATGTTGTCACTGCATGTAGGTTTACATAATCAAGTCATATAAGGTTCCTACTTTTCTTATCTGTGACAATTTTAGACCAGTTACAAGCCTGGAGGTACAAGTGGTCAGAAGGCCCTCGTTTTAAAACCCCGTATCAAGTAATGGCTGAAGAATCATAACAACATATAACGGGGAAATCAAGCACAAAACGAATCAAAGGTACTGAAGAGGAGAAAGCGACTAAAATGATAAAGAGGGAGAGAAAAAAAGAAAGGACACAAAGTGACTGCAGATACAGAGAAGCAACACAAGAAAGAGCATTTCATTCCATGTGCAAATCAAGCAAAATCCAAGAGATAAAACGAGCCCAAAATATCCAAAAAGGCTTCAGAAACAGAACACAAAGGCATCGAAACACCCGAAGAAACTGCACATAAAATGCAAGGAGAAGCAGAGGGTCCGCCTCAAAGGGACAGGCTGGGTTCGCTCAGGGATTCAAACCACACCTGGTGGGAGACTTTTGATTCGTTAGGTTAATTCTCAACCTGCGTGTCTAAATCTGTTTATATGACGGATTGAAACATTCAGGTATATTTATTTGCATTGTTCCTTTTACATAAGTAAAGACATATCAAAATAAAGGGTTGTAATTTCAAAAAGTTTTTTGATGAAGGATTTCTTTTTCTCATAACATGTGCACAATGAGCCAATTTCAGTTGAAACAAAAAATAATTTCACTCGTTATTTTAATAGTTCCATATCTGATTTATTTAAATAATGAGCAAAACAGATCCAGTGTACCGGTACAGTTGCTCCATCGTCCTTATCAGCAACTGCTTCTTCCTTAAGCAAGGAATTACAGTCAAAGACAGAAAAGATATTCGGTAAAGGCGATGAAGTATTACACGGAGGTCAAAAAAGTATCAGATTAGAAGAAGTTGGTGTTGAGTTTGTGTTCACTATCGGGTCAAACGTGGACTTAAGCTGAAGTGCGGCAACTTCTTCTCTTCATACACATTCAGAACAGATTGAGGGAGAGATAGAATTTAAAGGCAGAGGTGAGGGAAAGAATCACAATGATTTCAGCAGTAATTTCTCAGCCCGGTGGAATTACAGCAAGCTCGATCAGCGGCGGCAGCGGCAGAATCTGTAATTATCCCCTGGATTCAATAAATGCGAGAAGGAACAAAGAACGAGGAAAAACAGTTTACTGGTTGGTAAAGCGGTTCAGTGAATTGGCCCTACACTGGTACAGGATAAGACGGAAGATAATAGCTTCATCTGCTTTTTTCTTTTTTGTCTACCTGAAGAGCAACTTCACAGGGGTGCCACAGTGTTTGGAGGCAGAATCGATAACACTATCAAAGGGCAGAATCTCCACCTTAATGAAAGGAAAGAAAATACTGCAGGCAACAGGCACCGAAAGACCACGAGAGATCTCTGTGTATCAGCACGCCCAAGACTAAATATGAAATCAATTCATTACACCCGTTATTCCCTTCTCAAACACAGTCCGGTGCTGAGATAACAGATTTATCTCCCACCTCCTTTATTTTCCTACTTCTTTAAGTCTTTCTTTCTCTCTCTCTCTTTTTTTTTTCCCCCAGCCTCCATCACAATTAATGAATTGAAGCAGTGGACACTTTCCAGTAACGGAAACAGCATAAATAGATTAAATTGCAGAGGAGATTATAATTTATCATTTCTTTATTAAAAAGTAATGCAGGCGAATTAACTTTGAATTAAATTCTATTTGCATGGCATTACAGGAATCATCTGTGTAAATGGCTTAAAATCCCAAATGGGACATTGCTCCCTCCAACTGTATAATTGTAGAGAAAGAAACTTTTTTTTTCATTGCTTTCTCCAGGAAATTAATAAAATTCCAGAAACTAGTCCGAAACTGCTTGAGCGGTGCGAGATGTGTGACTTTATTCACTTCGCCAAGGCGTTTCTTTACACTGTTCAAGGATTAGCATGGAGTTTTATGTGAAGGTTCTCATAAAAAAGTTGTTTATTTTGTGGATTTTAAGGTCTGCTGACTATATATGACTAATATAACGACTAATATTATTTTGTAAATACTGCTACATGTGCCTATAAGTTTATTTAAATATTAGCATTTTTTTAATTTTACACTAAAAATTTAATGGTAAAATTAGCATGACTTTACCGCAGATTTTAAATTGTAAATGTTGTGTGTTGTGCACACAACTTTTTTACTTTCTCCAAACATTTTGCATAAAAGTATGTAAGATTTGTGGAATTTTGTCTGCTTGAAACATGTTTTCTCTCTGGATTAAAACATTTGCACGTCTGCTTATGAGGGAAGCAACATTATTAGTGTGGTTCACCAAAACCCTGGCTAAGTGTTGAGAAGTAGGACTTTTAGTTCCTGCCAACTGCCTAATACATTTTCCACAGCTGGTCAGAACTGGAACAGCAATGACTGCATCTTCCTCAATGCTGCCAGAATGTTTGTGTTTTGAAATATGTATATATTTTATTTTATTTTTTTTTACAAATCAGCCTCCCTACTGGTGAGTTGTTGACTTTAAAATCCATAAATCTAGTTTGTCCAAGTTAAAGCTCTCAGAAATGAATTCTCCTCATACGTACCTCCTCACTCTTTAGCTTATGAACCAACTATTTCATAATAAAACTCTGCCCAAAATGACTTAATAAGACAGTTGTAATTACGTTTCAAACACTTCATAAATCATTTCCAAAACCTTCCAAGGTGTATACTGAGTACATCCTGAACCACGCCAACTGATGGTTTCCATTGCAGAGGAGCAGCATCTCTCCTCCAAGCTCCTCACCTCATCACAACCATACAGAAGATGCTATTTTGTTCCACTTTTCTCATGGATCTCGCTCTTTGGTCAATATTCCTATCCCATCACCAAAGATGAGAGTTGGGACATGGATGGACAAGAAAAGTGAGAGGTAAATAAGATAAGGAGGTAATCTTACTTACCTCCTTATCTTTGAAGGGCTGAAGGAGTCTAGTGAGTTTCTCCAGCAGCCATTGGGCGAGAGGCGGCGCACATCCTGTAAAGGTCTCCAGTGCATCACAGGGAAATACAGAACAAACAATCAGACACCCTCCTGACTACAGAGTTCAACCCAAATAATTACTCTTTTGAGGATTCCTTGGTTTTATTTATGACTTCATGTCTCAACATTTGTTTATAGTAAATTGGTCCAACAATTTTTTTTGCCTTAATCCAGGAGTTTAAAATGATCTCACCTTAACGTCAACATTTTCTCAACACCATTTTGACCCATGCCGGTGGTTCTCAGTCTCTAATAAATCTTGATGTGGCTGCATGGCGTCCAGCATCATCAAGTTTTCTTGTGACACATTTTAATGAAATGGCTTAAAAGCAAGTGGGGAGTAAGAGACCAAGAAAGAGAAAGAAAGACAAAAAAACGAGGCAGACATTGATGAACAATTTGATTGGCACATGACTCGTGGGACATACCAAATGAGGGGAGACCCAAGGGACACGGTAGAGATCTGATTAGCTGGGCCTAGTGAAAAATAGAGAGTACCACAACTAATTCAAGGCAGAGTGAAGAGAAATTGAAAAATTGCCCAAGCCTCATTCTCCTCATTGCAGTTTTTATTGAAATTCAATACATCTCAGCAAACGTCTCCTTGCCTTTCTGCCAATCTTTGCTTTGTTTTTTTTACAGTCGAAACAAACACACACACGCACACCCACGCACACACGCACCCCACCCCCCCCACACACACACACACTGGATTTGGTTCATGAAATACACAAATTTGCCATTATAAATACACAGATCTGTGCACGCACACACACACCCCCACACGCACACACACTGAGGGCTTTTATTTTCTCCAATGGAGTATGTTTTCAGTTCAATCATTACTCTTTGATACTGAGCCATTTTGCTCATGCTCAAGGCCATGTACTGAAGATGTGGAAGAGGAGAGTGGGGGGAAGGCGCACACGCACACACACACACACGCACACACACACACACACACACACACACGCACACACGCACAGAGCTTGAACATCCACTGACAGTGATTGGCTCCGATGTTTTTGGTGTTAAGGCGGTGGTGCAATATTCTCCAACACAGTGTCAGAGTAGAGCCCAGCTGTGGTGACTATTGATATGGCTGGCACAGACAGGGGCTCCCTGAGGCCACAGCAGGCTTCAGCTTTAGTTAAGTGCAGTCTAAACTGGCCAGAGCACAGCTAATGCATGACGAATGACAAGGTTCACTACAGTGTACATGCTGTAGTGACTACTGTCAACACAGTTGCAGCATTGCCACTGTGGTGCTAGTGTGACTGTAATTTCTGTATTTAGTTTGAAGAAGCACAATAGGACTCAGCAGTCTGAGATTACAGGGGGATTCTACCATGGAGCCACATAAAGTGAACAGTGACTGGAAGTTGGTGTTTATAAACAAGCAGATCTGGACCGACACTCAGTTATATTCGAAAGACGATTTTTGCGTATTATGGAATTGTGTTCACCTTCCTTGTAATAAAGCTAATTCGATTAAATTAAAACCTTTCCAAACAATCCGATACAACCTTCATGTTGTGAAAACGCAGCATATGAGGTGGAATAATTCACTTTAACCAAGAAAATAACCGAGTGAAACAGATCTACGTAGATGATTCTAGAAACTAATATCTGCAAAGAGACGGAGGAAAAATGTAACGGCGAAAGCACAAAAGATTCTGGCCTTCCTGATTAAAATCCTAAAACATGCTTCAAAATGCACAAAGTAGAACAAAAAGCAAGAGCGGAAACATGTAATGTATGTAATTTACGTTTTAAGCATTTAAACACCCACCCTGAAAAAAAAAACCACACAAACAAAACAGAAGTAAAACCATTGTTAATTACTTCAGAAGATTTTAAGGTGTGCTTTGTGAGAACATGTCCAGTAGGGAATTTGTTCTGTAGCTTCATAAAAGGTAACATATGGAACCGAAATTTATTTTTTTTCCCCTAAATCTCCTTTACAATTCATTCCTTAGTGGTTAAGGTTAGGGAGACATATAATATGGAGGCTTTGTCAGACAGACGTTGTGAACATCAGCATTGTCCCGTTGAAAGACCCATTCATCAACATGCAGACAAAGGCCCTCAATCAAGAGAGGAGCCTGCTGCAACATCTTCAGATACCCAGCTGCAGTTTGATGACCCCAGACAACCAGAAGCTCCATTGTTTCACTGAAGGACAAAAACCTCCCAGATCCTGATGGAACCTCCTCCTCTGTGGTGCACGGAAAATGTCTCCTGTCGAGTCTTCTTTCAGAATCATTTGTTTTCTTGTTAATGAATAATACTTTCATACCTCTCCCTAATGACCCATGTTTGGTACTTTTTTGCAGAGTTCAAGTGGTTTTTGGTTTGGAAGGATACGGGGGCAAGAGGCAGCAACAATTTACAATGGTTCCAATGTGAATCTTTCAAAATTAAATCCACTTTTTCCCTCATTTTACCGAACCAGTTAAACCCTTTTTAAACTTTTTTTAAGGCTACCAATCTGCTGGGTATGTGAATGGCCACAGATACCCATTCAGTCACACACACAAGTGCATGCAAAATCCCCTCCTCAAGTGCATTTCCTCTCACAAGCACACACACACCTACCCCCAGTGTCTTGTCCTTCCTGTCTTCTTCCCTTTTCTCTTTCATTCTCCCCTTCTCTCCTTGCATTTGTTGGAGATTGTTTGAACTCTCTGGCTCACTAAGATGGTGCTAAAACAGAATATAAATTAGCCTCCTCCATCTCCCCCAGATCTGCCTTAATGCTGCGGCTGCTTATGCACCCCAACCCCACCGTCAAACTAACCACCAACCCCTCCCCATGCATAAATAATAAAACAATACAAAAGGAGGAGAGGCCCGCTGTCGAGGCACACATGAAAGAAGTGCCGAAGTCGGAGACAGAATGACAGAATTCCAAACTTCCTCAGAGAGCACGAGCCGGGTGTGGTGGGAGGCTGGGATGGAGCACAATGAAATAAAGCAAGTGCACATGTTTATGTATGTAGAGTGCATGTGTGTTTGCATCTGCACACTGTTTGTTCTCTGCGTCTTGCCCTTCTTTGGAAATATTTTTTTTACTGCTTTTTTTTTCTGTTTGTCTTTGTTTTCCTCTGACTTTGCTGAACTGTGTTGAGTATCAAGTGTCAAGCATATCAGGTCACTCTCTGTAAGCCCCTTTTTCACATAAAGCTGCAGATCTGTAATGAATTAAGAGAAATCATCAGTGAAAGCAACATGTTTATCTGTCTTATTTATCAATGATGCCTTTTATGATGCTCAAGGACAAAATCTCAAGGTGAAACGTTGAAGAAGAGTGTGATGTCTTGAAGTGCCATCATCTATGGTTCGGGGCTCTGCAGTGCTAGCAAGTGTGCATACATCTCCTCTTTTCTGGATCTTAAACACAAACACAAGAAGTTCAAGTAGCCTACTGAAAAAAATCTAAACATTCTGGAAAAAAATGCCTGATCAAATGATCATCTGCGTTAAGGATGGAGAACAGACAATCACAACTAAGTCAGACGTCACTGAATGAGCTGTCAAAAAAACCCCGTCAAGTATCCCATTGTCTACATCTGTCCGATTGTTTGGTGAAGACTACGCCGGTAAAACTTCAGTCCAGGACTGAGTCGAATGAGTAAGACAATAAAACTGTCTATAGTACGATGAGCAGGAATCACAGAAGCAGTGCAGGGATTCTTTCAAAATAATCCATTCCTACAGAGTAGATAAAACTTTTCTGGATCTTCAGTTAGAAAAAATATGTTTTTTCACATTTGCAATCAACAAGGCCATCATTTAAAAAAAAAACTTACCTGCTTGCTCTGCAAAAACTGAACAAATTCCTAGGACAGTACTTGGTAACAAGACTTCCACCAATATGTATAAATACAAACATGTACATTTTAGTACCTTTTCCCAATTTAGATGGTAAGAATTTTATTCAGTGCCTTTGAGCATGGTGTGCTTTGAAGCAATGGCTGTTTTCAAGGAATTTTTATAGTTTCGGATAAATGAGGGATATTGATTAGTTATACACACACTTTCACACAACCTTGAGAAAAGCAGACTTGATGCGCACAACACAACCATACAGGCAAATCCTTTTAGCGTCTAAAGAGTATAACCTTAACATTAATTCCATAGCCTTAAGATGACTGTAATTTGTATTTTTCTGTTACCTCTCCATCATCTCCACCCTCATTGCTCTCATATCTCCAATTTATCCAAGTCTGGATTTTGTTTTCCCAAGACATCAATCTGCATGAATTAAATGCAGTCCCTGGTTAAAAAAAGGGAACTATTTTCCTTAGCGATGCTGTACTATTCCCATGTTTTAATGCTTATTAATTTATATTTTGTATGCAGAAAATAGGAGAAAAAAGTGGATTTTGTACGATACACCCCTGTAAGGACTTAAGGTGAATCCATGAAGCACAGTGTTTTTTTCCTGGTTCATTTTGTCTAATCCATCATTTTTACCACATTTAGATCTAAAACATTTGAGCTACAGATCCCTTGTAATGAATACATCTTAACCTTTATTTAGATCTCAATAAAATGACTAAACTCATGGAATGTTAACTTTTTTCGGGTTTCCTTGTATAAAAATGTGAAAGTACACGTACAAAATAATTGCCCCAAATATCAACCCTGAGGTGAGACAGGGATATATTAAACCTGTGTTCAAGTTAGAAAAGAAAAAGAAAAGATCCTTTTGCCAAGCCAGTGAATAACTGTCAGTATTCCTCATTAGGAGCAATGATGAAGGTGCAAACGGCATCCCAGTCAAATCTCTTTTACTACCTCTTCTGGACAGGCAGCTTAATGTGCCGTTATTTAGAATTAATGTAATTCACTGAGAGATCCGAGGTCCATTGTACCTTAGATGTGTATTCTCGTGTCTGGTCCCCTGAACAATGCTCTGTCATTTTAACAGAAGCTAATATGATTAAAGCACTCTGACAATAGATGGTGTAATTCATTTCATCATTAGGGATTGTGGACAGGGCCATGGGAGACGAGGGGGTAGATTACTGAGGCTGAATGCTAATTCGGGCTCAGTGGAGAAGGCCGACAGCCAAATGGACTTCAGATGAAAAGTATCATTTAGAGTCGAGTTGTCGGGAAAAGAAACCAAATTTCTGAAAGTGATCCATCACACTATTCGAGGCAAGGGTGGAAATTCATCAATCATGAGATAGGAGGGAATTTATGAAGTGTAATAATTGCAATAATCCCCAGTGCGCTCCTGGTTAGGTTTGGATGAGGTGTCCATTTCAATGGGAGATGATGCCAGGGTACAGAAGGATCAGTGTTTCTATTTCTAAAATACTCTATTTACAGACAATTTTGCTCTATTGCTGTGCTAAGGAACAGGACATTGGACCTTTAGCCTCTACTGAAGGTCTGGTTCTCATTAGCATCTAAGCAGAGCTAGACAGTGTCATCTGACAAGTCTTTCATCTTCAGGGAATGCCTGGCACTCTCTGCAAACACCCAGTCACTGGAGGGATACCACTTCACATGTTTGCCTATAAAGTTACATGCCTATTAGGCCACCGCAGAAGAAGTGTGTAACATCCACCGTCTGGACGATTATGAATAAGCCTCAAATAATATCAAATTTTGCAGCCCGCACCAAGAAATTGGGTGTTAGCATGAGAACAAAAGTAAGCTTCAGCATGGTTGGCAAGTCAGGACCTAAATATGACAGAAATGCAACATAGGTGGAAACTTGCTGGTACTGCATGCACTTTCTTAGCTGTAAAGTCCGTTTCTTTTTCAAATGGTGAATGTCAGACCCTGAAGGATTAAGTCTGCTGAACATTTTGTACATTTCTGTGTATTTTGCTCCAAAGTGCTTTAAAAAAGTTAAACCTATTCCTCAAACAGTGTTTGACTGCATGGAAGCTAAAACTGTAAGACTTATATATATATTATATATATATATATATATATATATATATATATATATATATATATATATATATATATATATATATATTATATATATATTATATATTTTGCAACATGACAGTGATCCCATGTAGAGTGGACGACATATAGGATGTAAAAGTATGCCCAACCTTGTTGATTTGTGTCAGGGTATTTTTGTGATATAAAGTACATAGATTATACATTTCAAACATACTTAAAGTTTAATTCAGCTGCAAAATAATTTGTGGGGAAAATATAAAAAAATAAAACGTTGCTGTAACCTAGTTGCATAAGTATGAAAACTAAAACTTTTGATTTATTTTCAGCCTCCAGTCAGGTAGAGTTCACACCTGCCAACATTTATAGGACATTTGATGAACCTGAAAGAAACTCTACACTTGTGAGCCCAAACACACATCTAAATGCTCAAAAGAATAAATTCACCTTAAGAAATGTAACGTTTTGTAATGGCCTATTGAGAGTCCTGAGCTAAATCTGACAGAGAATCACCTGAAGAGGGTTTCAGACAAGAGATGCTGCCACAATCTGAAAAACTGTGAGGCACTCTTAACAAGAATTCTACTAAAAGTGAATGAATGTTAAAATTGAATATCAGTAATCTGTTTTTCTTTTTCTTTCTTTCTTTTTTTTAATCTAGGTTAAATTTGCAACAAGTCAGTTTTAAATGGTACAAAACACTATAAATTTAGGTCAACAGTCAAAATCATAATGTAAAAAAATAATCTTTTACACCACTTGTATCATTTAAAAACACGTAAACATAACAGAGTTACTTAACACTTACATTAGAAGAAAACTGAAGAGCTGAAAAAAGAAATCATGGTCATTATGGTGATGCCAATGATGGTAGTAAAAAAAAAAAAATCAAAAGACTCCCAAAAAATATTCAGAGATGGTAAACAAGTGCAGAAGCATTTCTCTCTAGATCATAAGTCTGCAGAACATCTGGGGAAACAAAGGTATTAGGAACAGACAAATCCTCCGCTTTTCTCTCAAAGACGGTCGTGTCTATTAATAACTTTTATGTCTTCAGACATTATTGCACACCATTGCAACACCCAGGGTGATTTTTAATTGCCAGTGGCAATACATTTTACCATAAGCTCTTCATTGCAGTCTTTCAAACTCTTAAGATTATCATATAACTTATATACAGTGTTGGAAAGTTGCAGAAAAAGTTTGTGTCATCTTTGAAGTTCACATGTCTTGTAATGTTTCAATTTTGTGTCCATTGCATGTTACCAGTCCTCACAGTTCAATACAAACTGTTCTCATATATAAATATAAAAGGACAAGGGACCTGGCCCTGGTAGAGTTTTGGTATTATGAATCTGCAGGTATCAGGCATAACATTATGACCTAGAAAACAGCCTGTTGTTAATCTGAACAAGTTTCACCTGGTGAGTTACTGAGAAAATGAACTTTTCAATAAAATACTGATTTATGGAGTTTGATAATATTATTGCTTAATATCATAAAATCCGGGCTGCACAGTGGCGCAGTTGGTAGAGCTGTTGCCTTGCAGCAAGAAGGTTCTGGGTTCAATTCCCGGCCTGGGGTCTTTCTGCATGGAGTTTCCATGTTCTCCCTGTGCATGCATGGGTTTTCTCCGGGTACTCCAGTTTCCTCCCACAATCCAAAACCATGACTGTTAGGTTAATTGGTCTGTCTAAATTGCCCCTAGGTGTGAGTGTGTGTGTGCATGGTTGTTTGTCCTGTTTGTCTCTGTGTTGCCCTGCGACAGACTGGCGACCTGTCCAGAGTGTACCCCGCCTCTCGCCCGGAACGTTAGCTGGAGATGGGCACCAGCAACCCTCCCGACCCCACTGAGGGACAAGGGTGAAAGAAAATGGATGGATGGATGGATGGATGGAAATAAAATCCGCACACGCAATCTGCCACAGACTGAAAGGTTTATGATTTATGGAAACCAAACTGACTGATTAAAATTGTCCATGTTACAAAGCAAAGTTTTGTAATAAAAGTCCATTTATAAAATGTGTATGTCGTACTGTATTTACTAAAAAGGGAGTATTTATTGTTGCTGTATGTGAAACGAGAAAAAAAATCTGCTTTATATTCAGTCTGCAATGATAAATGCATCTCAGCAGGATGCATAAGCCCTGTCCTGGCATCCAGGCCCTGTGGTCTACTCTGACACCCATCTCTCCCAAGACCAACTCTCATCCTTGCCCTACCTTTCTCTCCTTCCTTAAACCTCCGCCCACTTCTTCCACCCACCCACCCCTCACATCTTTTCTTTGCTCCCCTCCTTACACCCTCAATTGGCTGTGGAAGATGGCTTCAGTGAGTCATCTTGGGACTGAGATCAAAGGCAAATTACAGCTGACGTCTATGCAAAATGTAATATGGAAACCCTCAAGCTACATCCTCACTATTGATTTTTCTCTTTTCTCTTCCATCCTCAGCTTGCCTGACTGTGTCCCTTTCTCCTCATTTCTCTGCTCGTTTTTATCCAAGCACAATGATATTCAGTGTGAAATTTGAAGTAAAAAGGCCCCAAACTCTTTTTCCAAAAAAAGCAGAAACTGGAAAAAAAGCGGGGGAGCAAGAGAACGATTTGTCCCCAGTTATGCCTGTTTGCATTTAGCGTCCATTTTGTGATGTAAGTAGTCCTGTTACTTGTGTGGAGCGCCACTTAAGGCGAGGGTTCGGTGTCAAAGGGGGAGGAGTTGCAATATGTTACACCCAGGCTTTTCTCAAATTAAATAAACTCGACAGGCTGCGTCCCTCACAGCCAGTAGAGCCGTATTTATTAAATATCTGGTTTTGGGGTTAAGATGTAACTGCGAGGCTAAATGGAGTTCTTCAACAGATTACTTGTTCTCTGAAGTCGCCGAGGCCCTGCAGGAAATTGAAATGAATTGAAGACATTTTCTGTGCAAAAAGGAGCCTGTGACTTTTTCTCTTTACTGTGAATTTGTTTAATAGTGCTGGAGTCATCTATTTCTGACCCGTCAACTTATTCTCTGACAGAGCAGCCATTTCAAATGGAAACACACACATAGGCAAACCCACTTTCACCTTAGCAGGCTTCAGATCATAAATGAGAAATGTCTTCAATTTTGCTCCATAAAGCCTGGGTACCAACAATGAATTGGAAACAAGAAACTGATTACATACTTTACCATCACTTATATTATTTAAAGACTATTTTTATGTCCTGGAGTACTGAGCCGTCACCAAGGGCTCAAAGACATGCAGAATTTGAATAAATGCTATAAACTGAACAAAGGTAGGGAAGTGCACAGAATGGAACTTCAAAAGTAAAAGCCCAAAAGAGAAAATTTACATTTAAAATCATAATAATAATAAACAGTGGCATAAGCATTCTAGTTCTTTTCTAAAGCATCACCGATATTAGAGAAATGTTTAATCTGGATATTAGAGGGCCTTTTACCTTAGATCACTCCATTTCAGGCCTCAGGGTGTAGTTGTACCCAAAGCTTAGAGGATTATATATTATTAGAGGAACAATTCAGAAAACGTAGTTTTTTTAATTGAAACCTGGTTCCTTGATTCCTGTCTTTCCATATGTTGCGGCCAAATCGATATCCATGTTACCATTAAGAAGTCAAATCCTCACAAGTCGCAATGATCAAGCCAAGGAAATGACAAGGTGAAGTGAGGAAAAGTGGCCATAAAAAAGAGAAGGTTTGTTGCTGGTAAAGTGCTATGGAGAGGGATAAGGGGGAGGGGGTTGTGTCGAAACCGAGAATGAGAGATCAACAACGCCATAAATAACCTTGAGAGACATCACCTATCCTCCCGCAAGCAGCAGCTTGTCAGGGAAATGAATGGGTTGTCACTGTTGTCTTTGTGCCCATGGCTGAGGGCACTGAAGCTGGCAAAGCTGCACTCAGACGAACAGGAAAAAAGGCTTTCTTTCCCTTTCTAATGTCTGAGCACCTACGGTACTGAAGCTACAACTAACAAACACACAAACCTTCACGCGCACAGTTCACAAACACTCTTTGAAAGCATGAATTCACTTCAGTAACATTGAAATGCCAAAGTAAGGAGGTGAGGAGCAGGAATGGAGGAAACGTCATACCTGCTCACCACTCACACTCCTCTCTCAAGCACTGATTTTTATTTCAACTCCAAATGCATTGATCTGGTAAATTACTGAACTATATTTGTGTTAATCAACACATGCCACAAAATGTGTGTTTTTTGTGGACAAATAAATCAACCCTGGTATATAAGGATTTTTTTATTTTTTTTGGCAAATTACAAATACAATTGTTCTCAAAATCATCTTTACGCATAAAAAAGAGTCCTTAATAAAAACAAACAAAAAAAAAATTTAATTAAATCTATCAGTACAAATAAAGTATGATTTCCACTTTAATTTTCCAGGTATCTGGATTCTATCTGGCACTGTTGATTGGTGTTTTTAGATACTTTGTAGGTATAACGGGGCTGTACTATAGAAAAAATGTTGAGATATCGCCATGGTAATGAGCATTTAAATCTGTCTCTCCGCAAAAATAACCGTGACAGTTTTGTTCTCTTCCACTGGCTGGTGTCAGTGTATGATGTGACACATTACAGTCCAATGAAATTTCTTAGAACTTCATAGTTAATACATGTTATTTTTATAGCATTTTTCTATGTACTCAAAAGTGCTTTACAAGTGTAAAACCATATAAAATCAAACAATGCAACATAACATAGCTAAAAGGAGCAGTTTTAAACATGAATGCAAACCTAAGAAAATGTAATTGTCTAAACTACAATTTAATTTAAACAGTAGTCTTTACTATTAGGCCAGAATATTTTTAATAGTTCATAAATTATTTGATAAATCATATATTTACTTGCGAAACCTAATTATTGAGTAATTAAAAAAAAATTAATAATTGAAAAATATTTACAATAAATAAAACATGATTTAAAAATGTGATTTAAAACATAAAATGTTACACGAACTACCTGTCAGCAAACAAAGAGCATCTTTGCTTCAATTTGCATTAGAAACAGCAAAAACTACGTCAGAAACCATTAAGCTTTTGTGCTGCTACTTGTTTTCTATTGGACTTTTTCTTGAAGCATTTTGGATTTGTTACTCAAAGATGCTTGATCTCTGTAGGTCCAAGGCAAATTTAAATGTATGGCTTATGCCTTCATTACTCAAATATTTTGCCTCATGTAGACACAGCTACACAGCCATAAAAGCAAGGAAAAACACACATTACACACACACACACAAAGGCACACACATTGCATGCACGGGTAATGTGATTTAACCTGCTTTGGCGAGCTCTGACGGGTACTCGACATGATTAAGAGCCAATATATTGCTGCATAAAGCCCAGCTAAAGATGTCTTTTTTCCGAGCCGCTCTTATTTGCCTGCTCTTTAAGTCCCTCTTTGCATCCTCCTCTACGTGTCTTTTAAGCTCTTCTGAGGCTTCTCCGAAGGAGAACGTTACACACATCATTTTGAATCGCTCACTCAGAGGCAGAAGCGTATCAAATGTCAGTGAAATCAGGAGCGCTCTGGTAATAAGGTGTTTTTAAGGTCCTTTCTGAGAGCCAAAATGCTGAAAAGTTTAGCACGGGTTCATCTTTTCAAGGGGGGTTTTCTTTTTGAGCAAGTACCCCCCCTTTCCATTTCCGTTAAGACCAGTCATTATGTGCTTGGAATCAGCTTGCTGCAGATGCTAAAGAATTTTTTAGGCGGCCAGGTGAGAGCCAAGTGAGGGATTTTGTGAAAAAGTGGCAGAGGTGTGGTTCACCCGCAAGCTTCTTGACCCCCCCTGTTTACATCTAAGTATGTGTGTCAGCAGAAAGTATTCCTGTGAACATGAAGCACAAACCCGCTTCATGTTCAGTCCTCTTAAGAGCTGCTGAGCTGTTCAGTATCCAAAACTTTCCATCCAATCGCATCCCCTCCTTTCCTCCCACCCCATTTGTCATTGCTTTCTTTCTCTCCGTCTCAACTTCTCTCCCTCTCTTTTCCATGTTGTCCCGCTGGCAGCTCGCGGTGAGGCAGGCATCATCTCGTATACATGGCGCGGTGCGTGATGTGGGACCACAGTAATGCAAGCATCTGCTCGCAGGGCTTTTGTGTTCAAAAGATTCAATTAAAAAATAATTACCAAAAGATTAGTGGTAGTCCGGTACGACTGTACTGTTTGAATAGATGTTTCCTTTTCATCTGCTGTAATAATAGGATGCTTTTTAATTAAAGAAAAGAAGAGGAAGCAGATGAAGAAAGAGAGGAGGAAGAAAAGGGAGAAAGGCGGACCCGCCTCAGTACACCCTGTCTGAAGACAAAGTTTGTTTGATGTGCAGCAAAATTAAATATTTTTTTTTTTGATCTAACAAATTAATTTTCACCCCAACTCCCTAGCCCTTCCTGTCCTTCCCTTTTCTCCCTCTTTTACTGGAGGAGATAAAGACAATTTAATTTAGATACAAATGCTGTGAAGAGCACAGTGCGCATACAGATACACACACTCTCAGCTGGTCAAGCCTGATTTAAATCCACCACTGGTAACTCCACTGTGAGGTCGAGAAAAACGCGGGCAGCACAGGGATGTGCGGGCATTAAAGCCAAGTAGGTCGTTGTGTTATTGTCTGAATAATTGGACATGTATGTTTTTTAATTTGTGCTTTAAGTGTGGTAGCAAAAAAAGCAGTCGATTATAGTAGAATCTTCTATTTGTGTTGTGTGTCATGTTTAGAATGGCCTGTTCCATTTACTAATTTATGACAAGAGTACCTGTTGATTAAAATAAACTCTTGTCTTAATGCAAAAAGGTGGTGCCATAAAGTTTCCAATTTTAGGGCTTCACCCTTTTTGAAGAAGGTCATTTGGACCTGTCTGCTGTGTTCTTTAGGCTCTATGATGCTGATGAATTAATTCACTGAATGGCACAGCACCAAATTGCATTGCAGACCTATTGTCATTGTACCAGCCATCCACACCTGTCAGGTCTTCTGGTCCTCAAATCTTAAAACCCTAAACTCTGTTAAGGGTTTTAAGTTAATCAAAGTCTATTTTGCCTTTGATTAACTGATAATGACGTTTGACAAAATGTAATGCTTATGGCTTGTTTTACAATTTGCTACTGGTTGTTGGTTGTGGTGTGAAATACTTTAAACTCCCATAGTGCTGAAATGTGCTTAAAAAAATTACTTGGCTTGTATTTTACTTAGATATAAATACACACACACATGGACTTTGGAAGATGTGTTATATGTATAAAGTTTTTAAAACCTAAAAATATAAAGCATATTTCAAAGAATATACTGAAGATATCACCAAATGTCCACTTTGGGATAGATATCGTAAATCTCAAGGCTCCCTAATCTACTCCTCTTAAACCTGTTAAAATTCCTTATTGGGGTGTATTGGACCTGAGACACACCTAAAAGCTGTCTGGCTCTGGTCTATGGTGCAGACATCAAATCCAAAGGCATTTCAACGCATTTTAAGAATACTCACTGTCATAGGAAAGTCATAAAAAAAGGTTTTGTCCTTTAAAGTTAAAGTTCCCTAAAAGGAGAGTTCGGTCTTTAGAAAAACTCCTAAAAATCTTACATAGGTACTTTTAGAATCTCAAAAAGTTAACAAATTTTATTTTTCTTGATTAACAAAGCCATGAAAATAAAATTATTCCAGCAGAGTACTTTAGCTTTATTTAACATGTTTTAATCATTCATTTGCTGTCTATGTTCTTTTTCGGTTTCTGGAAATAAGTTTTTTGGTTGTTTTCTGGGTTTTATGCAAGTCAAAGAAGGTTCTGATTGAAGTAGAAAATAGTAATAGAAGACAGAAATCAGTTTGTGTTGTTTCAAACGGTTATGAATTTTTATTGATTAATAGTCCCTTTGTTCTTTGCTATTTGGTGATTTATCTTATCTATCTCACACAAAATGTTCTCTTTTTTTTAAATTTAGACAAATATGTATTAATATTAATTTCCCTTGTGAGTTTTTTTAGTATTATACTTTGGTGTAATTACTGACAGAGACAGGGGCCAATTTAAAGGCATCAAATTATATAAGTTATATTTGATGAATGCAGGATTTTTATAACAACTGAAGGTAATAAAGTTACTTGATTATGCTGTAAAATAGCACTATGTACCTGGAAAATACAAAACATCATCCATTTAAACTCTCTTATTATGTTTGTAAAACTTTGTTTGAGAACATTTGCTATGTTGTGCTTTATTTTAGCTGCCTGAAAAGAATCTTTAACTCTTATCACGCCCAACTTAATCTTTTTCCAGCAATGTGACAGCAGGTTGAAGAATCTTACTATTAACTTCATCTGTTATTAGAAATCTTTTACATTAAAATTGATTCATTCCACACAGATATGTAATATAAAAACACCAACCAAGAGGCAACAAAGGGTAGGAGGAAGTCTTAAAGAGGGAGACTGCAGTGAGGCAGGTGAGAGAAGAGCCTGGCTGAAAGAGACGTCATTGATTCGGGGTCCCGATGGCTTTGTTCCTGCCATGCTCTGCAGCACAGGGCCGGCGGACCCTAAGTCAACGTGCAACAAATGGGCACACAGCGTTTCTCACACTCACCGGCTTTGTGCTTACTCTGTCAGCCATGGCAAGACCTGTCAACTGCTGACCACTTCATCGGACCCCCAGAGAAACAACGGAGAAGAAGGCGGCAGACAGACGAGTCAAATGAAGGACCTCTTAGGTCCAGAGGGATCCTATCCAGAAAATTTCAGTAAAGAGTCCGAGAATATGGAGACTGTCTCAAACTTTTGTTTATTTAAATTTACTTCAAAATGAACTTGATAAGGTATGTCAAAGCTGCTCACATCGTTGCCTTGCAGGAATACATTTTTGGGTTCCAGTCTCCGCCTGGAGTCTTTCTGCATGAATTTTGCATGTTCTACCTGTGAATTTGTGGGTTCTCTCCAGGTACCCCCTTCTCCTACAGACTAAAAAATAGAACAGTTGGGTTAATTGATTTATCCCGTGAATGTTTTCCTAGGACTGTATTTAAAAAAAAAATAAAAAATCAATAGCAGTAAACATCTTTTAATGATTTCATTCTAAACAGGTCAACAACAAAAAGAACAAAGCATTTTTATATAAACGTGATGATTGTGATTAAAGATTATTTAAGCAGTTTACAAAAATATCAACCTTTTTTTCAGACAGATTTAAAAGAAAGAGAAATCAGGGTAATCTAATATACATACAGCTCACAAAATGTACAGGTGACACTTGGCATCTCATTTTTCTGTTAGCACAGGGAGGAATAAAAGACGGGGGCGTGGGGGAGGAGTAGCAGCATAGAAAGATATTAATTAAGCAGGGATTGTGCATTGACTCTGTCTTGTGCATAATACAAAAGGTTAAGCAAATGCCAGGGCAACAGTGTTACTTCAAACAATGACTATTAGCTTTGGAATCAGTTGTGTGTCTGCTGAGGAAAGGAGTCTATTCAGACTCCTGATTGCTACTCAGCACGACGTCTGTAGAGAAGGCAGGGGGTGGTGGTTTCAGAGCTGGGGTGGGAGTCACTCTATTTCAGTCTGTCATTAAATTAGCTGAAGGTAGCGGAGGTTGAGAACACACAATTATTGGTGTGGGTAAGGCGATTGGGTGGAGAGGAATGACGCATAAACAAGATGGCAATAGAGAGAACGATTATTTAAACAGTTGGTGGTCAACATAAGCACGGTGACGAGGAAAGGACATGAGGGAAACGTTTTTCTTATAGTAAACTAAAACGTTTTGTCAAAGAAAACCTGAAACACCCAGTTAGCTTTTGCGCCAGGTCACTTTGCCCCCTCGTGAGTTCTTACCCCTCCTTTGGTGCCCAGTTTCCCTGGGGGTGCTTGAGCACCCCCAGGGAAAAAATAAGTGCCCTTATTTTTTATTGCATAAAAAATAAGTGCCCTTATTTTTTATGCAATAAGGGCACATCGCCCGTCCAAAACTGATCATCTCCATAATGGGTATATGTCCGATCTTCTAATTTCCTTTGCTGCATAATGTACATTACATTTATTCTGGCGTTAGGTAAATGTATCTTGAAGGAGAATAACACTTAAATAAAAGTCCAACAAATATATTCATTTAGAATTAAAAATAACTCACCGTGAATTACCATGATAGATATAATGAATGTAATAAAAGTTTGTCATTAATGAAGGGAAAAAAACTCAATCCAGACCCGACGAGGGTCCCCGTTGTCAATCAGTGTTGCTTCCTAAGTGGACAGTTTGATTTCACAGAAGTTTGATTTACTTTGAGTTATATTGTGTTGTTTAAGTGTTCCCTTTATTTTTTTGAGCAGTGTATATCTCACAATTTTGTAATTTATCACTGTTTATTAAACTTTGAAAGCTGAGAGACTTTGTTAATATTCTGTCCTAAAATACGGTTGGATGTGCCCTTTTGTTTTTTTGAGCACCTGCCCCTTTAGTGGTCTCTGCACGGCCCTGCTCTCGACTGCCTCACTTTAGCTACATTCCTATGGGTGGAGTCCCAGAAGGGATCCGAAACCCGCTACATATCCTTGCTGCCTACTTAATGCCTTGGGATGCCCACAAAACTGCTGGGGAGAGGAATGTTTGGGCTTCCTTCCTTCCTGTTAACTTGGTCAAATGATCCTGGATAAGTGGAAGGGTAAAATAACCCTACAAAGAGTGTTGATTGTTATCACTAAAAAGGCAAATAAAGCCAAAAGAACAGAAAAAAGAATATCACAGTAGATCCCCAGTACTCATAGGAGTTATGTTAGGGACCACAACTGCCATGAATAGTTAAAGGCACCTTCCAAAAATGCTTATAACTGCTTATTTTCTAACCACATTACCTTAATGTGTAATAATATGCACAGTAGAAACCGTCTTAGCACAACTGCAGAACCTAATATCTACAGTCTTTCAGATTGTCGC
This sequence comes from Poecilia reticulata, assembly GCF_904066995.2. NCBI lineage: Eukaryota > Metazoa > Chordata > Actinopteri > Cyprinodontiformes > Poeciliidae > Poecilia > Poecilia reticulata. The sequence goes on along the minus strand of NC_088844.1, from coordinate 24,507,240 downwards.
TCTAAGAGTACAGCCAATCAGTATTGAGGAAAATAAATGGCACTCCTGGATTGGCTGCTTTGCCAATGTCAGACAGCATCTTGTCAAATGGCATCGCATCTATGTATTTCAGCTTCCAAAGCTGCATTTCCCTTCAAATATTTTAGATATGCTCTCTAAAAAATAGACTAATTTTTTAAACCCAAACTGGGTTTCACAAAACAATTGTTCTGTAAATCCAAAAGGAAAAGTTTTGGTCACAGTTAATTCAGAAATGTCTAAAAAGTAAAAAAAAAAAAAAAAAAAAAAAAAAATCCACCTGGCATTGTAAATTCAGAGGGAATCGAGAGGAACTCAAATCTGCAGTTTGTAACTGTTATTAAAAATATATATTTTTTACATATTTATTAAAACTGTGGGACCAGTGGTGTCCCAGCATTACTTGGAGGAGATGGAGGACCTCGATTTTTTCACAGATTATCCGTTTCATACCATCACAACAAATTAAATATTGCGGAGAATTATCCTTTCTCCATTAGGTTCTTGATCTTTAAGGTTGAAGAAGAGTCAGTGAGTTGAATTCATGAATTCCATTTATTAAGACCAAAATACAGCTGGTCCACTTGTTCATGCTATCGTTATGGGCTAACAAAGCAAAATAGCCTCAAACAACAGTTTGCAATTCCCTTTGTTAGCATCTATCTAAGCTATGTGCTCCCTAGTGTTTCATTTCCATTAGCCTTAGCTTTGTGCGCATGTATGTAACTGCATGTATGTGTATACGAGCATGGAGATAGCTAAAAGAGATGGAGTGAAATGCAGAAGTACTTATTCTCAACAAAAATATATTTTCTATAATATATACACATATATGTGTGTAAAAGTTGCATGCTTTAAGGGGATCCAAATACAAAAATGTAATTGTAAATGAAGATCAACTATTCAGTGATATGTGAGACCTTGCTAGCCTTATTCTATTTTCTGTCCTCACATTTAAAATATAAATGAATAGTAAATAAATAAACAAACGCAAATTTCTCATTGTCAAGTGATTTAGTTCTCCTTATTGGGAATCTTTCTAGATCGAACCCAAAGATGGCAAAAAAATATCATTTCAGGCTTCAGAGGTCTACAATTTTTTTTTTTGCAGTGTCCTATAAAATGGCTTAAATATATGTTAACATACACATTATATGTAGAATACATGTTCAATTCAGGAACCCTTATAATAGACAAAAAAAGTCATTTAACTAAAGTAAACCCAGAACCTGCTTCTTAACATGCAAGGACTTACAGTGAGCCTATTGAGCAGCAGAAGCCGGCTTTAAACTAGAATAAATTACCGCATCAAAATGACAAAAAAAGGTGGAAATAAACAAACCAGTAAAGCGGAGAAAACCTAATGGTAGAAGCCCCTTTTGTATTGAGAGAAATTACAGGAGCGTTTGATTTGCGCCGAGGTGCCATCCTGAACATATGGCATTTTAATTCCTGCCCGTCTCATCTGGATAACTTGGGGCCTGGTGAATATTGTAGCACCTTCAGGGAAATATGGGCACAAGCAGAATGCTTAAAAGCAAAGAGCTTCAATTTCCCACCTTAATGGGCCTTCCCACCCCCTATCTCTCCTTTCTCTCTTGTTGGTCTCTTAAATCCTGGAGTTTTTTTTTTCTTCTTTTCATTTTTACAGCCCTCATTTCTAATTTTTTTCACTCCTCCTGCCCTCCCTGTTTCCCTTATTTGCATTGATTTCCCCACTTAGAGTATGAGTGGACTCGGAAGGAAAATAGGCCTCTATCAAACCACACTTGTTTTCCACCACACACACCTGACACACAGAAGAGGACTAGCGGTGTGCACAATTTGTTTGCGGCTGTTCATTTTTTTAATCGTCTGAAGCCTTTTGTGTGGGTTGACAGCTTGAGACTAGTGACTAATAAGTCCAGACCTGGTGCTGTCCTGCTGGGCTGAGCAGTCTCTTTACACACGCTCACATACATACAAACACACATATACAAAAAGAGACCCCGAGCTCGGCTTCTTATCCCGCACACACACACACACACACACATATATACACACGCCTAATCATCCTTGTGTCGAGCTCTCCGCTGGCGATCACCACTCCACCACACTGCCATCATGGGCCAATTAAGTGGCCATATATCTGTCTAACAGTCTCCTCTGTTTGAATGGACAGTAGTGAAGTAGCCCTAGTAAGCAGCAAGATGAGGCCACCCGCAGCTAGCAGTCAATTTGTAGCTTGAAGCCCAGTTGCCACAACACTCCAGCATTATTAGGACTAGTAGCACCATAGAGAATTTTTCTGTTTGTGTGTAAGAGAGGAGCAGCAGCAGAAAAAAAGGATGTCCACTCCTTTGTATGTGTGCGTATATTTGCCAAAACAAACATTTCTGTTCTTCAGGCTTGCGAACACGTTTATGTTTTCTATGAAAGCAGTTTTGATTTAGTATGAAATTGAGCTTATCGCCTTGTTTAGCTTGATCAGTCACTGCCTGGTGTTATTCTGACTTTTATGGAAAAAAAAATAGTGTTTGCAGTCAATTTGACTGTCAAGTAGAGATGGTTATTTTTAATGTGGCACCAGCCAAACATAAATGTAAGCACTCTTTAATGCAAGTTGGCAGAATTAGGCATAAATGGGCATACGTTAGGTCACTAGATGGCAAGAAAGCTTGTCCAACGCATTCCTTTGCGTGTGCAAAAAATATGTTACACCTTGCACCACGCTGGTGGTGCAAGGTGATTTCAGGTGAACTTGGAACTTTTATACAATTGTAAAAAAAAAAAAAAAGGAGCTAAATGGTATTTAAACTGCATATAAAGCTTCACTAAATTTTAAATAATTATTTTTTCTATGCCCTTTTTTGTTATTCTACCAAAGTGATCAAATCTCAGTCATGGTTCTGATTGATGTTTAATCTGATTGTCCGTTAGGTCCAGTCACACTTTGACCCCAGCTTAAGTTGTAACAATTCTCTGAAAGTATGGACAGAGTCATGACTCACCTCTACCATTTTATTTTACAAGTGACAGTTAAACGAGATTTTATGTGCAGAAAAAAGTTTGTCTGAGTGCCTTTGAACCTATGTCTCATTGTACTATTTTTTGATTTAGTTTTAAATCCTTTTTCTGATATTCAAATTACACTGTAGCTACCTGATTACATCAGCATTAATATAAATTAGTAGATGGTTGACTTTTGACAGGGATTTAGTCTTTCGAGGCCTTTCCTTAAGTTAGAACAGAAGATAATTTTCTTAGAACTCCAAAAGGATTTTGCTTGTTACAAAAAGCAAAAACAGAAAAACACCTACTTTAGATGGATAATGTAGAAACTTCTGATAGTATAAAATTCTACTCTTTTTAAAAAGCAAATGTTTTAGTCAGTGGATTTCTTGATTTTATATCTTGCCCATTAGAGAGAGAAAGTAAGACAAAGTGTGTATGTGAAGAGTCACACAAAAAAATGTACATGAATCTCCAAAGTAAATCAAAGGAGAGAAACTACAATACAGATGAAAAAAAAAAAAACAAAGAGGAAAAGGAATAGTGAAAGAAATGAGGTAAAGCCCAGAGTGCTTTAGAGGTGATTATTCTAATTTAGGAACCAATGTAAATCTAAATGAAGTCACGTCAGGAGTCGCCGGTTGGACACAACATAATCACCCTGGGACTTCCCATCACATCATCCTGCTCTCTCTTCTTTCCATCCACCTCTCCCCATCTCCATCTCTGAGACTCTGTTTGAGACCTTTTGAGTGGGTAGCCTCAGCAACACCACACGCAGAGGGACCAGTGGAGGTATTATTGTGCTCGGTATTGGTTTTTGGGTGGAGTAGTCGTCGGAGCGGTACTATGGGAAAAACAGGAACGCAGAGGTGTTGAAGGTTAGACAGCCTATATGGGCTCTCTCACAAACACCGTCACACTGATATTCCCATCTGGGTCCTAACAGATCGGGATGTGGAGACGTGTTAACGGAGCAGGTTTCTCCGTCCATACGCCCACAGACGACTGCATAAGCTGTAAGCGCAGTATGTGTACAGTGGATGCCTGTAAATCCGATATGTACGCAATCACAAAATCAATGAAAAAAAGAGGTGATTTTGTTGATGGTTCAAATATTTAACTACTGAAAGCAAAACTAATTTTGTCACCATGCACGATGACATTGAAAGGATTTTTCCAATAACATTTTAGGATCCATTTACCGTCTGATTTTGAGACTAATTCTGAACCCAGGATGTCCCATACAGCTGGAAAGATAATGATTGTATAAAAATAACTCATCTAGGTTTTTATTTCTTACTTTATTATTAACACTTTAAGAAGATTCATAATTTAACATTTTCAACTACACAAACTATTGATTGTGTATTGTTTGTATACACAGGAGTCACTGGTTGAATACTACATAACCTTTGTGGCTTTATATATATACTGCTCAAAAAAAATAAAGGGAACACTTCAGTGTTCATTTAAATGTTAAAGTGTTCCCTTTATTTTTTTGAGCAGTGTGTGTATATATATATATATATATGTAACAAATTCTACATTTTGTCAAATAAAAAAGTTATCAAGTATAATAATCCTCAAATATTTTAATGAATGTTCCTGTTTGTCTTTTTTCTTGTTTTTTTTTTCAATCAAAGATTTGCCCCCTATTTTAATGTCAAATCAAAGCTCTTGGTCAGCTGCCGATCTGTTGTACCATCTTTGATCGCTGGCATCGCCCTGGTATTGGGGCTGAAATCTGTTTTTACTGGTGGACGCAGCAGATTTGTTGATCCTGTCAAGCAGTAGTCACACATGTCTGATGTTGTGTGCAACAGCCCAAACTACACAGAAGAAATTAAGAGAGCTGCATTTGCTGAAAGTGAGACTGATGTAAAAGCAGTTCTTAGCAGGGTATATATTGTGTCTCATTGTTGGGATGTATTATTGGTAATAACATCCCTGTTTTTAAAGCGTCACTTTTGAGAGCGAATATTATAGTTATGCTTGTGTGACTCATATACAGTGTGCACTGGTACATTAGATATATATCATAAATAAACTAGCATAATTAAAATCACAATTTAACAATCAACCCAGATCAAGGCTTACAAATAAAATCCTGGCTCTGGTTTAAGATTATAGTTTGGAAATCATTTTATTAATTAATAAACATTAACATGAGCAATTTATTGGCATTCTTTACCTTTATTTTTATTTCATAAAGCTATGAAAAGCCCATTGGTCAGTTAAAAGCACTTTAGTAACTTAAAAAGGTATCTCACGTGTTCTGTAGAAAAGTACCATTTGGACAGACATTGCTGTGGTTATTTCAATATGTATGTATATTTAATATCTAATTTTTCTAGTTTTTTTATCATATAGTTTTGGAACTGGAAAACTACAAAAAAATCACCTACAAGCTGAAGGTGAAAACAAACGCACAGGGACACAGTCAACCATTCTAATGTGAGTGTGTAGCTTTTAGTGTTTAATAATAAAGATATAATTTAATATAAGATAGAAATGACCCCAATTTTAACTTAGGTTCAACTATCACATGTGTAGCTTACTGAAAAGTGAACATAAATGGATGTGCGTGTCAGCAGTGGTTTGGGGCCCCAGCCGACAGGCCAGCGCAGGGTTGAAGCTCCTTGCACTTAGTGGTCATTTATCATGGGAAGAGTCCCAGATAACACCTGCCTTCACCGGCAGGTCAGGAGAGGGTCACATCTGCTGACCTGGATGGCAAAATATTTAACCATCACCTCCCATGACCAACACACGTTGACGGTGTGAGGGCAGAGGGGAATAATCTCATTCTGTGAAGTGTAGCCTAAGTGACCTCTCGTCTACATTTCATCCAAGGAAGCTTGGCCTTACCTCTGTTAGAAGCACCAGCAGCAGCCTGTCAACCTGTGACGAGCCTATGCAACAAAACTCTCATACGTATATCCTTTCAATACATATATTAAACTATTATTTCTGCTGCTTTTGCATTCGCACCAAAGCAAACTCTCAATGAGGACCTAAGAATCTTCTGCATTAACTGTCCTCCCCAACCTTTCATACTTTAAGTCCCCCGTCTCAGTGTAAAGGAGAGCAGTGTGATACGGACAGGAATAGAGACACAGAGAAGATAAAGGACCCTTTTGATATACTGCTGCAGGCAAAAGAAGAGGAAATTGATTGAACCTTGATGAGAATAATATCAAGGGGTGTGTTCACTTAGTGCTGGACCTGCTGCATGCGCCAGGGATTAAGACACCCTGTACATATGTATGATCTGTGCTGGGCTGTGATTCTAGGTTAAAAGGAAGCGCAAGGGAACAGCACATTTCCATGATTTTTCCTTTTAACCCTCTTCTGACATGCCCTCTGATAACACTGGTTTGGGTCATGTAGAGATAAATAAGTCATAAATACATTCTGATAAAAGAGAACTTAAAACTGTCTCACTATAAATAAATGCATATCCATCTAGATGTAGAAAATGTAGCTTCTTGAGCCGGTGCACATCATTTCCTATAAGACAGACACTTAAAGAAAACGTTTTATTGTCTGCAAACGGACGAAGTTAGAAATTACCATTTGAATCACTATAAACAACATTTATGAAAATACAGCAAATACAATCGCTTCACAATTCTGATCAGCCTCGTGTGTGTTTACTTCAAAGTACGATGAAACTACACAAATGAAATAAAAGAGAATGATTCAGAGGAGGATGGTTCCACAGTCGGCAGCAAGTATGTCAACGAAATTTGATTTGGGGTAATATATTGACAAAAAAAAAAAAAAAAAGGGATTTTACTGTACTTGAACAAACAAAGAATAATTAACATTACACTGGTTTCACAGCATGAAATGGATGTAAATTCTGGCAGGTTGACAGACTGAAAATCATTCCATCAGACCTCTGGTGCGGTCAGATATATGTGTGCATGCATCTGTACATGAGAGACAGGCTTGTGTATATATGCCATCTGGCAGAGGCGCCTCACACCCTGAGCTACCCGTCCCTGTGTGTCGGATCAGAACCGGCGGACCGTGGATCCAGATCATTGCTTGTACCAAATACCACCCAAAATAAACACACATGCAGCACCAGAGCACAGATGCTATGAGAGAACACACTAATTGCAGTCTGTGGTTGTCAATCAAGCCTCCACCTACCCACCCCCTCCTCCATTATCTTTCTTTTTAGCATCTACTCTCCCTTCCTCGTGCCCCATGGAGATCCCCAGTCCCTCCCTCTCTCCACCACCTACTGGGGACAGCTGAGAACAATCTGGGAACGCTTTGAGACATTCATTAAGACTGCAGAAGTTGCTGAAGCTGCATATTTTCTGTGCGGTGGCATCGCTGTGGATGAAGATAGCCTCAGAAAGGTAAAGAGTGATCCAGAAACACTTATTGTTCTGTAAGAATTAGTTTGGTCCAAACAGCTATCAGGGCTCTGAAAGGGTTAAAAGTTGGTGTTGCACTGTTTCCTTTCTTGCCATATAAGCTGGCATATTAAAAACACGTCACATAGGTCTATATGTGAAGACTTTAAGGGGATTTAAAATAAAAATGTAAATCCCGTCACATCTTTAATGTGTGTTGCTTTTATTATGCTACAATCTTACAATCCCCCTTTTTCATTGAGTTGATGAGACAACAGAAAAGATGCTGGAAAGTTTCTTTCCTTCACTTTTACAGGACAGAAAAGACACTTAAAGCTGATGGCTCAGTCTCTGAATTTGCTGCATATGCAGGTATATCTTAAAAGATTATTTTTAAGGGGAGAAAAACATCATAAATACATAAATATGATGTGAGCATGTTTATGATATACCTTTTTAGTTGCCACATAATCTGTATATTGGGATGTGTTGTGATTGTAATAAAGTGTACTACGGCATGATTACTTAAGTTAGTTTTGCAGTACTCTCACCATGTTTTTTCTTTTTGCATGACTCCTACTGGTCAAGTTATTACATGAATAATCTGACTAAGGTCAACTTCTCTGCCACCTCAAACACTTTATGCATTCGACATACTCCGGAGACATAATTTTCATCAGTGCAGACAGAGCGTCTGCATAATTATGCATGGCATTAAGTCATGGGATGTGGTCATGTTTCCCGTCCCACGCTACAGAACTTTTCTCAGCTAGTTGAGTACATGCCACCAGGAGCGGAGGCTGTACTCCTCAACGCGGTTGTCTTGGATTCAGTTTCCGGTTTCGAGTCTCCCTGTCTTGCTGCATGTCCATGTACAATTTTAGAATGGATTCTAGAGTCTAAAAAAATCTTAAAAAGGAAATGTTTAACATTTTCCCACTCGTATTATATTGATCACAAGTATAGTATCAAAACATCTTCGTCATACTTCAGGTATTTTTACCGTATTTGTAACAATCTGCAAAGCAAGACTTAGGACACTTATCTGATGCTTGAGTTTATATTGTACAGGATCTGTAAACATAAAAGGGATCAAGACATCAAGAAATTATTGCTTAGGATGACGGTTGTGACAAGACGCAGAATCAATTTACGCTTCTTCAAAACCTCCACTTGACGCTGGTGGCAGGCAAGAAGGAGCCAAGATGCTAATCGCCTGAAAGATCCTGGTGTAATGCTTTCCCTCCCATTCAGCTCGGCTCTGTCTGAAGCCCTCTTTCCTAATTATCTCTGTAGGACATACATTAACAGACCAAATGCCATCGAAACTACAATGGTCCCACAGTTGTCATTATCGCAAGGCACTAATTGATCTTATTAGCTAGTTACAATAAGGTGCTCCTAATAAGTAGCTCCAAACATTTTATATTTACATATATAGATATAAGCAGGCCTGCACAGTGGCGCAGTTGGTAGAGCTTGCCTATCAGCAAGAAGGTTCTGGGTTTGATTCCCGGCCCCGGTCTTTCTGCATGTTCTCCCTGTGCATGTGTGGGTTTTCTCTGGGCACTCTGGTTTCCACCCACAGTCCAAAAACATGACTGTCAGGTTAATTGGGCTCTCCAAATTGTCCCTAGGTGTGAGTGTGTGTATGCATGGTTATTTGCCCTGTGTGTCTCTGTGTTGCCCTGCGACAGACTGGCGACCTGTCCAGGGTGACCCCGCCTCTCGCCCGTTAGCTGGAGAGGAACCAGCAACCCTCCTGACCCCAATAAGGGACCAGGGTGTAAAGAAAATGGATGGATGGATGGATAGATATAAGCACGTAATAATTTGCTATGAAACTTTTTACTTTCATTTGTTGAAGATCAGTGTTAGTGACACTCCAGTTGAAAACTACTGAAAGCATGACATGGATGGTGTTATTCAAATCGTGTCTTACTCTGCTGAAGGCAATATCTTGTATTTTCCTGTTTTGTGACCCAGACTCACCGATCCACCGCTTTCGGTTAATTCAGGAACCGTCATGAAAAAAGAAGAATCTTTAGTGAAATCGTAGGTTTTTAACAAAAATAATATGACATAATGTTGTGAGATTATAACAGGTAAAGCAACACAGAGGCTTTTAAAAATAATAATAATAAAAAAATAATAATAATATATATATATATATATGCATGTTGAGCTAAATTAAATCAATAAAGAAGTATAGTCTTACATGTGGTCCAAAATGAACTATAAATAGAAAACAATCTTTGCAGCAAATATTTACCCAATCTGATGGAAGTTAAAAGTTTAAACTAAGTTTTAGAAAGCAATTATTTTAGTTGGATTTGGATTTCGGCACACATCCATGTGGCAATATTAGTTCTTTCAGCCAAGGCTTTTCAATGAATTCTTCAGAGACGGTGTTAGAAAATGCAGACAGAAGTTAATAAAAGTCTAATCAAAATAACTTCCAAAGCTTTGGCTTCTTTCACTTTCTAAATGAGATCAAAGCAAGAGTCGAAACCATTTAGGAACGTGCAACATCACAAAGAGAAACAACAACAACAAAAAAAGAGAAAATGTAATGAATGGCCAGGCAACAAACAAATAAAATAATGGGAGAAGAAAAAACAGAGCAAACAGGAGGGATAGAACAATCCACCCGGGACGCTTCGCCTTTATTGTCTTGCCTCTTCTTTCATCTCATGTATTTTTGTTTCTTTTGTTTATTTCTCCATTTGAGACATTTAGTTTCTCATGTGTTGTCCAAAGGGGCAGGATGTTGGGGGTTGCTTTCCGGGGGGTCGACTTATTATCATGTGTCGAAAGTGGGTGTAAGTGCGTGAGAGTCCTTGTTTGTGTAATTATGCTCTCCACATTTCCATATTTGAAATGTGCTGAGCTATAATTGGCTTGATGATGTGAACAATTGTTGATTAGTCTTTGTTTTTAATTATTACAGTGTCAGAATCTCCGTTTTTGTCATTCAGACTGGATTGGGAGCGCAGTCAGGCAGCACTTTTGTCAATACCGTTCTACAACTGTGCAGTTTCACGCAGAAGTGAAGCTCATACAGATTCTTTATATGTGCAGTATTTATTTCATTTCTGTTCATTTTGATGATTATAAACACAGACTATAAAAACAAAATTTTGTTCATTACTAATATTATGTAAGAGCAACAAAAGGATGAGAAGTCATAAATAGTCATTGCTAATAAAACTGTTCACAGATTGCTGTATGCAAGTGTAACAATGAAAAGTTGAGTGCAAGGAAAAGGTATTGCCAAAAAATGTACACAAACAGCAAATATAAAGAGCCTTTAGAGAATTCTGAAACTAAATCGATCCAAGAGTTTGAAGATACACAAGGTGTGGACTGCACCGAAGTCAATTCTTTAACAGACTCTGTACAGACGTGTCCAGGCCATGGGCCATAACTGTTGCACTCTTTTTGTTAAGTCACTTCTAAACCAGACGACATCAGAAATATGGGCTAGAGCTAAGGCCAGCATCCAGCATGTTTTGGTTCTCTCATCTGAATGAAAAGATGGCTTGTTAGCAGGGCTCTGCAGAACATTGACTTTCTGTGGAGACATCTGGTACCAGGGTGTTGAAACAGAGGTAGATACCGGCAGGATACCGGCCCTTGAGGACTGACGTGGACACCCCTGGACTAAGGAGAAAACACATGAAAGCCAGGTTCATCCCAAAAATCAGTGTGACAATTTTGGGTGCCAAGTCATCTGCTTGTGCTGGTTTGTCAGTATTCATTCCTCTACTGACAAATGTTATGGAGATGCTGATTTTTTTTTTCCAGCATGATTTGATGCTGGCCTCATTGCCAGTACCTCAATTTCAGGAGGACTTGAAAGACACCAGAGGCAACAGTGCAGAAGAGCTAAAGGCGGATATTAAAGTAATTAATTTAACTTTTCAGTGGTATCCTAAATTAGTGACTTGCACCCGCATGCAAAAACTCATTTCTTCTTAGGAATAACTGTTTTGGCACTCCATGTGTTTGGTACTTTAACCTGCACCATTATTGCTTTTATCGGTAGGTCAAATGTGGAATTCAATTATTCTTCATAAATTGGAGAACTACTCCTTTTTATCACCGCACCGAGGTGTCCACTACTGCGACTTGTGAAGAGAGGCTGGTTGTCCAAGGAGAGAGGAGGGGCCAACCTGAGTACAGAAATGAAAGGGGCATAAAGAAATCAATATTGAGCGCGATCTCTTTTTCACCTTCCACTTGGAGGAGGAGGTTTGAGGCAGTGGCTGAAGGGAGGGGAGGATGCGGAGTGATGGCACTATTGGACACGTTAGGTCGATAAAGAATCAATCAGAGTGGGTGAAACCGTAAGCTGAGAGGAAAGGAGTGCGGAGTAGGCCTCAGCTACTTCATATTGTATGGGAGGTTTTGGTACTGGATCAACACATAATGACCAAACCCTGTAGTGCTGGGCTGCACTAAGCTGCTTTTTTAATCCAGTAACAGAGCTTAACAACATTTTAAAGTCCAATCAGTAGGAAAAAAGTGAATAGTTTTCTTCATGTTGGGAGTGACTCACTTCTCCAAATCAAGTCAAGTTTATTCGTACAGCACATTTCAAGAACGAGCTGCATTCAAAGTGCAATATGTGATAAAAACAAGACACAATAAACAAACATAGATAATTACATTGAAGAATCAAAATAAAGAGAGTTAATCAAATGCTGCAATTCAAACAAGACTTAGTCAATGTTCCATCTATTCTTAATCAAATTCAACTCCATCTAAATAGGCTCTTAGCCTTGATTTAAAGCATCTCTGTGTTTCAACAGTTTTGCAGTTTTCTGGAAGTTTGTTCTAGATTAGAGGATAAAAACTCCATATTTGGTTCTGATTCTGAGGCTGCAGAGCCGACTACAACCAGAAAACCTGAAAGGTCTTTAAGGTTGAAACAACAACAGCAGGTCGTTAATGTATTTTGGTGCTAAGCCATTAAGTGATTTCCAAACTAACAGAAGTATATCAAAGTGTATTCTCTGAGCTACAGAGAGCCAGTGTATGGACTTTAGATCTGGGGTGATGTTTTATATTGTCCTAGTTTTAGTGAAGACGAAAGCAGCAGCATTTTGGATCAGCTGTCTGATTGACCTCTTAGGCAGACCTGTGTTGCTGTAGTCAATTCAACTGAAGATAAATGCATTGATGAGTTTCTCTAGATCTTGTTGGGACATTATAATGTTCTTTAATCCTGGAAATGTTCTTCAGGGGATAGAAGACTGACTTAGTAATTTTCTTTTGTGTTTCTTGATGTGAGGTCTGGGTCCATCACCACACCTTGACTTCAGGCCAGTTCAGTAGTTTCTTGCTGTAATAGCAATAAAGTTTTGTTCCTCTTTAGGTCCAAAAACAATTACTTCAGTTTTCCAAGTGGAGACGCTAAAGCATCTAGGGGTGTGGTTCATAAGAGATGGAAACCATACCTCGGGTTGCCTATATATATATATTTTTTTCCATAATGTGGGTTTGTGATTGATTGAGTCCTGCCTCAGGCCAGTCCCTCCTTCTGGTGAGGACAAATATGGAACATTTTAGAATGTGTGTCTCCCAATACATCATAAATAAAACTAAAAGCATTTTAGAAAAAAGATCATACTGAAAAACAGTGTGACGATATGTGACACCTGAGGAACTTTGCCAAATCGATGGAAGCATCAGATCTGTTCTCTAACACAGAATTCTGTATTTTTTATCTTAACCTTGAGCACATTTAGATTTTGCAGCAGGATAATCTGTCTAAAGTGCACCAAGTCCACCACTGAAGCTTTTGAAATTGTCAATTCAAAGTCTGAACTGAAGTCCGATTGAAATTTTGACCTTAAACAGACTTTTCATGCTGGAAAGTTCTCAGAAATGGTTGAATTAAAAATATTTCTGTCAAGTAGATTGCACCAAATATCCTTCCCAGATCACGGCCAGTTAGTGAAAACAGTTGGTTGCAGTTGTTGCCACAAAGGGTGGCACAACAAGTTATTAAATCTAGGGTGTAGTCAGTTTCCAGAAAGGATCAGGTTGGTTTGGATAATTTTTTTTGTCTCTCGTTAATTTAAATTATAATTTCAGAACTGAATTTTGTGTTTGTTCATAACAATTTTCAGATATTTGTTTGATAATTTTAATTACTGAAGTCTGACAAGATGGCAAAACCAGAAGAGATCTGCAACAGGGCACCAACTTTGTCACAGCACGTTGCTCCTGCTACTGAACACCTCCTTATAATCCATAGTAACACAAGCTGTGTTGCCGACTAGATAACACCCAGAATGATGTTTTTTTTCACCTTTAAAGAATATAACTTCCTGTTGCTGTAAACATACTTAGTGTTAAGTGTTTACAACCTTTAAACAGTAAAAATCCACTTACTAATCACATGAAATCTACTACTCAGCTCGTTCCCTCTCTGAAAACATGCCCAAGTCACTCTTCATTATAATTTCACTGGATGTGTTGTGACATTCCTGACATGTGAAAAATAATGAGGAAATGGAGAAAGGATAATAAAACAGCCTATGAGAGCTCTGTTTCCTTTGCAAACATTTCTTTGTCTCTCTGCAGGTGATGTACAAAGCTGCCACTTACACAAATAAAGATATCAATTAAGAGGCATAATTGAGATGGTGTAGATATGTAAAAATGAATTTCCCAGAGGTGTCCTGGGTAATGAGTTCCATAGAGGTATTAAAGGTAGACGTGTGTCATGGGCCTTGTGAAAAAGCTCTTGTGACACTTGCACAAAGTGATATCGCTTATCTTTTTTTGTTTAATATGTGGATCTTTGTCATTTTTCCAGCCTGATCTTTGAAGAAATAGTTCCATCTGATTAGAAGCTGAATGTTTTCGGGTTCCTGCGAACGACTCGTTTAACAGCTGAATCTTTGGTGTGTGATTTGCAGGAGAGGGCGTATGTTTTGAATAACACAGCTGATGTGTGAAAATATTAGAAAATATTAGCTCATGTATCAAGCATAATTCCTGCATCTCCAGAAAGCAATGATAACTTTATGCAGAAATGCCGTCAGCAAAATGTCCGTCAAAGCCTGCAAGGGCAGAATTAAGACTCAATTAATGTCGACAGAGTCTTGGTTAATTATGTCCTCACATAGATGTCTCTTCATGTAGCCAGTTCCACTAGTATTTACCTTTTATATAATGGGTACTATGGTCTTTATTCCCACAGAAACATACAATGATACCATTAGAACACAAAACTGCCTCTACACTTGCTACCTTATTTGTTTCTTACATAGATTTAGTGAGGTGTTGGAAACACCTCAGATTTTGAGTCATGATGACGACAGTCAAAGGTGCTGCCATCATTTTGACATGATAGTACACTGTACATCCTTTCAAGTACAACAGGAATGTACGTCCAGCAGGTACATTATCCTGCTGGACGTAGCGATCAGAAAAAAGGTACACCTTGGTCATCAATGGGTGGATGGACATTATCAAAATCAATCATACAGGTATGACACGTATCAAGAAAATGTCTCCCTCACCATCGCACCACCCCCAGCTGGACCTAGTGATTTGAGACAGGAACAACATTCTTCCAATCTAGTATTGTTCAGTTTTGGTGAGGTTGTGTTCATTTTAGCCTTGGCGCTTTGACTTCTGTTGCTTTCCATTTAGTCAAACTTGTCTGGTTGATCCGGGCATCATTTTTGCTGTTTTAGTGCACATCGCTCATTTTTTAAAATTCTTTTGTAAGAGTCTTTTTTTGTCAACTTTTTGGTAGTAGTTCAATTATTTTTACCTGCTAACAAACTAACGAAATCTCCTGAAAAGGACACACAAACAAAAACAAATATCAGAATACAGCTATTAAGTAAACTCTGTCATTAAAACATTTGAAACAGTTGTACATCAGAATTGTTGAATGTTGGAACTTTTTTAACAGGTTCAGGAGATTTATGCAAAAAAGAAAGGTGACTAGTCCAAGTTTCTATTTCACCTTTTGGAGTGGATATATTTGTCCCTAATGACTCTCAAGGCTAGTAAAAACACCTTCGGGTTAGAAGCCCAATCTGAAACTCAGTTGAAACTACTCAGTCGCTGCTGTGATTTGTGTTTTTTGCCTTTTGGGGTAAATGTGAAATTGAACAGGTGTACTAAATGAAGTGGCCGGTGAGCGGATATGTGTGTTGAGCATGTGTTTTTCTTCTCCCTTACCTTTTGTGCAGGTAATGCTTGGCCAGATAACTGTGTTTATGGTTTTCCCAAGAAGTATAGAACCTCTGTTCCGTTCTACTGGAGGAGAATGCATAATAAAGACAATGCTAAAGGATAATGTGCAGAAAAAAATCTACAAAAGAGACAGAGTTGTATAAGCCCAAAAAAAATCCAGTCAGTTGCATCCATACTCCCTAACTCATCCAACTCCACAAACATAAAAGATGCAGGGTTCTCCATCTCTCTGAGGACAGACTCGGTGTTCTGCATATTGAATGAAACAAGAGCAGAACGAGATCTATTTTCAGGGCAAAACACACACTTAAGCTAACTTTCAAAGCTTATTTTCAGTGCCGTTGGCAGCCTGGATGACAAGGTCAAGGTAGGAAAGTTTGGAGGAAGTTGAAGAATCCAGACTGAAAAATGTACTTAACATTGTCCAGTTAAAGAACTTGCCCACCCTTCCACTGTGGGAAACTTTGTGAAGTTTAAAGTTTGACACAAGATCAGAAAACTAATGAGCCAGCATATTTCTATACAGAAGCAGATTGTTAATAGTCTGAAGGTAGATTGGACCACAGTCTTCTTGAAGAACAGTATTGGTTACACATTTCAGTATAATGAACAGAAATCTTGTAATCCCACTAGAGAACATCTGCACTTTGATCATAATGTCAAACATCTGAATAATTCAGTGGAGGCTAGGTAGAAAGTTGGTTTGAACAAATGACACTAAACTAAAATTATTTGATTTCAACTTGATTTCCAGTGTTAGGACTAGAGAAATGTACGACCCAAAGATCATTACCGGGTAAAAAAAAAAAAGACATCACTGATGTTGCTTAACATTTTTAAGAGCCACAAAATCTAGGGTTTAAAATTAGTAGAAATTTGCCCAAAAAAGGCTGAAAAATAGATGTGGAAAAACAATTAAGTTGGTCAGATATGAGAAACGGCAAGGTTCAAGGAACCGAGGAACCAAGAATAAAAAAATGAGGACGAGTGAATGGGTGCAAAAGACACAAAAAAAGAAGAGTAAGACTGGAATTGGACCAAGGATCAGAAGAAAAGGAAATGAAAAGAAAGAACAACTAAATCAGAGATGTGCACAGGAGAAACGCTGCATTCTTCCGAGTTTGTATGTGTGCATCGTGATGTTGTCATGGCATGCAGGAACCTAGCATGCCTTTTAATTCTGCTGAGTAAATAATGCATCCAGCACAGTCCATAATTTATATAAGTGGACATGCAATCAGTTCAGATTAACATGCATGATGCCCTTGTGTGTGTGTGTGTGCGTGTGCGTGTGTGTGTGTGTGTGTGTGTGTGTGTGTGTGTGTGTGTATGAAAGGAAGCAAGAGGAAGATACAAGGGGATCTCTGTAACATGACAGGTCACTGACTTTATCAGTGCAGCTCTTTGCCACTTTTTCCTCGACTGGCTTCTGCTTTACTTTCACGTGAAACTAGCAGTTTGCAGTGATTTCAAAATAGACGTTACTTGTGAAAATTAATGCGAATTTACACATATGTTATGGCTTAAAAAATCTTGCAATCTGTTTAAAATCAAGGTTTAAGCAAGTTCAATTAATAACCAGTATATATGTCAATTAATAAAATTCAATACTAAGAATAGATTATGAATTTAAATTCACCTTATGAATTTGAATTTGGTCCCACTTATAATATAATGAAATCAATTTCAGTGTGCAAAGCCATTTGGTAAAATAATCTATTTTTGGAAACCTGTTGCATTGACTCACAATATATATATATTTTTAAAGGGATAAATAAGAGACTTTTCAGATAAATGCAAATCATATTTTGTTTTACACTTGTAATATTTATAAACCAGAGCACCTATTTGCTAATGAGGAATGTCATTTTTTCTCCAAACATTTTCAATATCAAAAGAAAAAAAAAAAATCAGAGTAATTCAGAGGGAAACTCCAAAGGAATCTGCTTGGAGCAAGAAATGTGGTCCAACATGTTTCATGTCTCATGTCCAGCTTTACTCCCAACTCCAGCTCCTGCTGTTTTTTTCCCTGCAGCATGTTAAATGACTATTCCACAGATAGATCTCCACCGGGCATTTGGTTTAATCCAGACCAAATGCTAATAGGGCTGTTTGGTTGCTGGCCATCTGCCTGGGCTGGTGGTCAACTGTGGCAAGCTGTGCTGAGCGGTGCAGTGCCTAGTCGCTGTGCCAAAGTCTGAGCTGTCCAGAGACCACTTCATAACCAGAGGACACTTCACGACCAATCGTCCACACTTACTCCACGGCGGGGTAATGTGGTCAAATTGATCTTTTCATGATTTTGGAAGCAGCGTGTACATCTCTCACTCCCACACCATTAAATTCCACATCAGAGGATGTTCTTGTTGAAAATGGAGCATTTGGCTGTGGCTACTGAAATTAGCTTTGATTTATTTCTGAGAGAAAAAAATAAGATGTGCTCTCTGCAGTTACACACGGGGCTGACAGTGCTGTGGCCTCGACACCTCCACTAGGACAGAAGCTCACACTGAGAACTTTATTTGTGTAGCACATTTCAGCAACAAGGCAGTTCAAAGTGCTTTATGTCATAAAAACATAACAGTAAGCAACTATGAAACAAGCTGTAAATGTTGCACTCTGCCAAATGTCATCAAGCAAATGCACAACAAATCTGCTGATCAACTTTCTACTAATTGAAAGCATTTCAAAACAGGTGCGTTTTTAGTCTTGATTTAAAGGAACTCTGTGCTCCCGTTTTGCAGTTTTCTGGAAGTTTGTTCCAGAATTGTGGAACAGAAGATGGATGTTGCTTCTCCATGTTTGGTTCTGGGTTGATATAACAACAACAACAGGTATTTAATGTATTTTGGTGCTAGTGGTATCCTGCAACCTTGAATGGGCTGAGGGCAGGGGTGAAAGTAAGGGGGTATGGTCGGGTACTGCATACCCCTATAAGATTTAGCGGGGGTACGCAGTACCTGCAAGAAAGGGGGGCGGCTGTCTGCTGTAAAACATCAATGGGTTCACTGTGCAGCCGTGAGTGATTAGTTTTTCAAGAACAATCTAAAACACGACTTAATCAGTTAATAAATAGCTTTTTTCCCATTTCATATTGTTTCTGAACTCTTCGTGCTTTGCTAGAGCAGCGGTGCAATATGTCGATCGCGGGAGGTTTTGAGTCGATCTCAGCATGAGGTGACAAACTCCAGGCCGCTGAGACCAGCACGTCCTCCTCTGACTCCTTATGAAAACGTTTGTAACTTGATTAAAGAACAACAACAAAAAAAAATCAACAAAACATGTTAAAAATTAATGACCCAACAACAATAATAATCCAAGTGATTATTGTTTCAACAAGGTGTTGCGCAATTATGTGCGTTTCGGTTCCATGACCAAAATAACCAGCAGAGCAGGAGTTTAAAATTAACTAATCAACCACCGCGGTGTTCATGAGAGGCTTATTAATGATCGCAAAATAAATATCAAGCCTGCAAACCTAATATCGTAACGGACTGAATGTTATGTTTTTAACATAATCTCTGGTCGGCTTGTGGAGCGCAGGAGCTTGCCATGGCAACGGCTGTGCTTAAATGACAGAGAGAGACAGAGAATAAAAAGGTGCGAGTGGTTTTGAGTTGATCACCTATTCAGGTTGCTTTACCTTTGTTTACCTTTGACGTGGCTCATTACAGCCGCTGTAGTTTCTGAACTTTCAATAAACGACAAACTTGGACTAATTACCTCGTTCTGTGTGAATATACGTCATTCACAACAAACATCAAACACGGTAAATATGTTTCATTAAGTATTTAACAAACAAATGGCTTCTACCGCGATAATGATGTGAAATTAAATTAATTGTTTAATATAAAAAAACAGTTTGGAGTCTGAGAGGCTTTTCCTAACCCTTCCTGATAAAGTTATCAAACAATTTTTTTTGGCTCTTATTTAGTGGAAACATTGATGTTGATGAGATTTTCTTCAAAATAACCTTTTTCAACCTTTATAGCTCCACTGTTGAAAATGAGGCTCTAACATTTACAAATGACATTGAAATAAAATCCAGTCCAACATCTGGTTTGAGGTGATTCCTCTGGAACCTGTTGGAGGAAAAACATCCCAACTTCAGAAGATGAGCTTTAACCTAACAGAGCTCTGTGGTTCCTCCTATCAGTATGAGAGTCAGGGTGAGGAGGCGCCATGTTAGGAAGAGAAGTGGAAGCTGCAGGATCTTCAGAACAAACAGGTCATGATGCTGAGCTACTGATTATCCCTCTATCTGAACACAGGATCAATAGAATCAGTTTAAAAGCTAAAATGAATGGTTATATGCCAGACATGGAAAACTGGGATGCATCCATGCCATGATGTTCAGAATTTAGGTCTCATGGCATCTCAAGGTGCCAACATCGCAGAAGGTGGGCTGAGAGAAATACAGCTTTATTTTGTAGCAATTCAAGAGCTAACCAGCTTTTATCGCTTCGCAAAAAAATTAATCAGCACAGAAACTCCAAAGCACCCCTGGCTGAGAGTAATGTAGAAATTCTCTTCCCTCACCGTGTGATGCTGAGGCATAAGAAAGACGAGACACATGACTTTTCAATACAAAAAAATCTTTCTAAAAAGCACACATATAAAAAATAATAAAAAATTAGTAAAATGCTAGATAAAAAAAAAATTAACATCATATAGATTATAAAAAAAAAATAATTAATAATAAGGCATAAGAAAGACGAGACACACGCTGAGCTTCCTTTCATATTCAACAGGAAGATTTATTCTTCTTGTGTTCTCAACTTTCTCAATGCCACCAACGCGACAGGCGCCCCTAGCGGCTGTGTGTGGAATTGCCAGGAATAGTAACTAAGTAACTTATTACAATGAGAAATTAAAGATACAAAACGAAAAATTATGTTGTGGTGCCTATTTTCTTAATTATTGTTTTCATTTACTTATAACTTGTTTTTCTCCATGCACTAAATTTTTGGAAATGAAGTTACAATTCCACACATAAAATGAGAAAGTTAACCTTTTGACTCCAGAAACAGCAGACAAAACAAACTTTACCATAATCTCACAAGTCCAGGCTGCCATTTTTTCTAAGTAAAGTTTTTTGGGGGTATAATAGTGGTATTTATAAATTCTGTCACACAATGAAAGTACTTCTTTCCCTAAAACAATGACACAATTGATAGAAAATTAATACTAGCAAAACGTGCCAATAAATCGACTTTTAAATACTAAAAATTGTTTCCAAATTGTTGGGGTACATTTATGCAAAAAATATTGAGTCCTAGTACCGCAAACAAAGTGAGAAAAGTAAATAAAGAAAATGCAGAAAGTGCAATTTTGCCAAGTGCTGAAAGTAATTGTTCCCACAATTGTTTCCGTTTTTTATGCTTGTATTATCTCTGCTGGGACTTTTATTGTTAATAAAGTGAGCCAAGCATATTATAGCCTAATTCACAGCAGTCAGGTCTTTTCTCTCTTTTTTGTCTTGAAGTCAGCAATAAAACTCAAATCAGTATGCAAAGTGCCACAGCATGTTGGCTCCTAACAGCAAGACATCTAAAGCTTTGTTGAAACTTTTGGACACCAAGTGAAGCCTCCTGAGCTGAGGGAGAATGCCTACGACACAGACCAGGGGAGAATTAAACAGAGTATCAGCACAAAAGAGAAAGTACGCTTCTAACATTGTGTTCCCATCCAGTACTCTCATTCTTGGCTACAGTGTGGTCGACTTAACACCCAAATATAGACGCTAATGCCCACAATCGTGGATTTTGGAAGGCCTAGCCGGCCTTACAGTGCGCCCGCCGGCTCCTGAATATGCATGGTGCCGAGCAGAGAGAAGAGAACGCCAGGCGAGACACAGAGGATTTGATGTTCAATAAAAGAAAAAGCCTTTGACATGGAATACGAGCGGGGTCCAGCCTCAATATAAAAGAACCAGGAGGGGAATTAGATGGATGGAGAATTCCTTCAGAAGTACAGACAGGGGACAGACACAAAAAGAGAGCTGAGAGGAAAGGAAACTGGATATTTGAATGTCTCTGACTGCGTGCGTGTGTGTGTGTGTGTGTGTGTGTGTGTGTGTGTGCGTGTGTGTGTGTGTTAGTTGTGGAACAAGCAAGGAGAGTACTTACTATTTAAGTAGATACATTTCTCTCTGCAGCCTCTTTGAGTATGGATAATACAAACCTATGATACACATGCATAAGTATGTAAATGAAAATCTCTCCAGCTGCTTCGCCGACATCTGAAAAAGCAGCTCTTACTTTCAGTTTTCACACAACTCTTACCAACTTTCTCCGAACTTTGCACAGCTCTTAAACATTACCTTTAAAAATCATCAAGTCATTTAACAGGCTCTTCAAATTAGGCAAGGGCCGTGGGTCAGCCTCATTACACTTCCTATTAGTAACCACGCCATAAGGCTGTACATGAAAACTGTTGTTTAAGTGCTACTTAATGTAGGGGGGTTATCTTTACAAGGAGGAACATTAAACTAAATTGCCCAAATGACATATTTCCTCATTTTAGATTTTCATTGAGTTAAAAAAAAAAAAAACTAATTTCAGCAAAGACCATTTTTGGTCCATGTTAACATTAATAAATCACCAAGCCTTTTGCGCAGAGATGGTAGTGCAGTCTAAACATGTTTGGAAAAAAAAATCTTTCATACTTGTTTAAATAGTATATTGAAAAGTTGAAAATTGCTGAAGTAATGTGAAAATTGACTGCAATTATTTAGCTGGACTTTCAATAAAAATTCATTTTATTCAAAGGTTTAGTGACAATCTAGTGCAACAATTCAGAGGTACAATTGCTTAGGATCATTGTGCTGCTGCATCATCCCAGTGCACTGAAGGTCAGGATTAAAAATAAAGTAAACCAAGCAAAGTAATGACAACATTTTCCCTCGAGATTTTCTGCTAGAGGAACAGAATTCATGGTTCTATTCATAACAGCAATTGATCGAAATCCTGAAGCAGGAAACGAGTCTTCCGCCATCATAGCATCATCACCCAGTTTGGCTGTCAGTAAAATGTTAGTTTTATGCCAAATGTAATGGGAAAAACACAAAAGTTCTAGTTTTGTCTCAAAAGGATGCAGAATATTTTGACAAATATGGGGTAACTTTTAGTTATCAGTGGTTTTGACCTTGGAACTTTCTGAAGAATAATTATTTTAACCAACATCTTTTTTATGCTTTATACATTTTGGTTTTTTTTTTTTTTCAGATGCATCATCATTGCACTCTTGGTGTAATTTTGCAGTGTCAGCCTTTCACCACTGCTCCATGTTTCCTCCATTTGTGAATAATGGCTCTCACCGTGGTTAATCTACATTCAGATTCAGTTTTT
The DNA here is from genome assembly GCF_904066995.2 of Poecilia reticulata. Taxonomy (NCBI): domain Eukaryota; kingdom Metazoa; phylum Chordata; class Actinopteri; order Cyprinodontiformes; family Poeciliidae; genus Poecilia; species Poecilia reticulata. The sequence goes on along the minus strand of NC_088844.1, from coordinate 24,484,280 downwards.
CGATGGATTGTCAGATGTAGCCATGTGCAGCGGTTATACCTTTATTTATTAATTTTATTTGGGTTAATTGGAAAACGCAGTGCTAAATGAAACAATATATAAACTTAACTGTATGTTCAAAGCATTTCTTATGCAGTTCAAGAATTCTAAATAACTGTTCAGAGCACTCGTTATGCAATTCAAAAAAATTCTAAATAATAAATGTTCAGAGCACTTTATGTGCAGTAACAGATTCCAGTTGAAAAAGTCTTTCCCAGACTGTTTCAGAGTTCTTTGTGGTTCTTTTGTCTTTTTGAGAGTTCAGTTGTGTCCTTCCAATACTACAATCCAATCCAGAATAAAAATCAAAAGGGAAAATAAAAAAGTAAGAGGTCCCATCAGCTCGCCATCAGTTCGGTTCTGTTCAGTTTTCATTTTAGAAAAGAAAACCTGACCTGTGAAGGGTCAGAACAATAATCAACAACAATTTAAATTCAATCATTAACTGAAATCCGTTTGCCAGGAAACATTAATACCATACATCATTTAAATAACTAAACAAGCAGTTCAGAAATCGTATGCGGCTTTCAATACAGTATTTCTTAGGAAAACTCATTAATTTAACTGCACAGTTATAGTCAAAAAATGCTACTTCCGGATAGCATGCCAATCACAAAACGAGTCAAAAGTACAAAAATAAAATCCAAAATCAATTAGGCATCATAGCCAAATGAAACAACACATCTTTGCACATTAATCTGTGTTCATATTCCCCAGGTGCAATTCAATTATAAAAGTCTAAATTAAACTTCAAATTTGTAAAATATTTTCTCAAAGTAGTTCAGTGGTTGCAGTAGCAGCCCTGCAACAAAGGATTTTAAACACCTAAACACTGTTTATTTTTCTATAAACTGAAAAATAAGTACAAAGCTTACCACATGAGTTGAATGTGTATTTATATGTTGTGTGGCAATGGATTCTGAAGAGCAATAGATGGTCAATTCTGATTAGAACACCAAGTTTTCATCAGACATCCTCAGCAGGAGCCAAAACTAAGACCAAACAAACGTTGACACCCCCTCATCAGGTGACTAAATTGTTCCAAGTGATTAACAATCATGTGACATTTCTTAGTTCCTTTATAATGCATTTTAATAACATGGGTTATTAAAATGAATGAAAACATGTTGGTTAATTACAGACATTTCAAGGAAACAAACACTTCTCACTTAAGGCCAAGATAATTTGTCTGATGATCTGAAGCATTCAAGTCTGACAGCAAAGCTTAAATGGAAGGAATAAAAGTCTGTAAGGGCGCAAATATATTTACATGACTCATTATGTTGTCTTGAGATGTTTCATATAAATTGGTACTAACTGAATAACCTTGTCTCTTCCCATTTCTGCTGGAGAAACAACCTCAAAAGCAGTGCAATCGGACAGTTAAGGAATCATTTCATTGATTTTTAAAACCTAAATCCGTAATTTGAAGAGCTGCTGTTAAGACTGAAAATGCAAGTAGACAAATGATACAAAGCGGTGTTGAGATTCATGCTCATATTTTCACAAAACTGTGCATTGCATGGTCACAAATACAAAAAGAGGCGTTTCCTTTCGCCAGTTGGGATTGCTATGCGTGTGCGTTGGTTCGGGCGAAGCTCCACATTAAGTCTGTTTTGGAATGCAATTAAATCTTTGGCCTGATCCCTTCTGACATGGTAATTGTTATTTCAAACTCAGATTAATAAATCATGGACATCTAGTTAAGAATTAAAATAGGTCTCCAGCACTGCTGCAGCCCTGGCTAACCTCCACAGCCCAGTCTCTCCAAACACACACAGCTTTCCTGAGCACAGAAAGTCTCATAGTTCACATCCTCTCTTTATTCACAGCATTTACAAATCCATCATATATACACACACATGCTAGATTTTTATTGATTTGAAGTCATGAAATGAACATTTATGAATTGAATCTCTACAATAAGTATGCAATATGTTTATTTGCAAGGTTTGCATCTCTCAGGATTTTTAAGACATTTTGGCAAATAAAAAACAAATTTCAGTCACAATGCAGCCTTAGAAATTGACAAATTTGCAACTAAAAATAAATACTCTCAGGTTATTTTATGACTTTTTTACACAGGCTTTGTTTTGTAAGATGCAGTAGGGAGTTCTAAGAAAACTGTGGACTTAGCCTGAACATTTGAACAAGCACACGTTATAGAAACCTCCCCCCGGCTAGCCAGTAATCCTTAGCTTGAACAACAGTAAGCCCTGTGTGGGGGATGAGTATGAGTAGTACATACATGCGCATGATTGACACTGGTTAGACATCCCTCCTGGCTCTGATTGGTTGTTTCTGACCAGGAATGTTTTATTTCCTTAAATGGCAGAAGGACCACTTGGAGGAGCTAGAGGAGCTTATTTTTTTACAGATTAGTTGTCTTATATTCTACCATCATGACATAGAGACAGTTTTGGGTTTTTTTGGCTTCAGTGGCCTTTATTTGAGAATAACTAGTCAGGAAAGAGGGGGACGACATGTGGCTAAGGTCATCAGGGCGGGAATCGAACCTGTGATGGCCTCCTTATGTGGGTTGTGCTCTACCCCTGCGCCACCACAACACCCCACCCACATAGTGTTTTAAAAAATATGTAAAACAACATATTTTTCTAAAACTACCTACTACAGAAACACAAAAAGTGTGGAAAACATATTCCTTTGCATAATGAATGCATGAGTGCCACTTTTTAATTCAATCATCAGAATATTACATTTTGATGACACTACTGTATTCAGACAAAATGAGAGAACAGCACTAAGACAAAATAAAAAGTTAAGCTGACCACCGTGTGACTGTATTTACACAACCATCTGTTAGAGGCAGCCACGTTTCTCTCATCTCTCTCTATTTCGAATATATTCACATATTTCTTTATATTTCTGTTTTATGTTTTGCTTCAGCTTTTCATGTTTGTTACTCTCTTGTTCAGTTGTCTTGTGAACTCCTGCTCCCTTTGTATTGCTCCCTCTCCCTCCCCATCATTTGTACATAGGATGACGGGAGCCTTGTGGCCCGATGCAAAATTTATGAAGAATAATGTGCATGGTGGCCATCTCTTGTGTTGTCTTCTTCATGCTGCCTGACCAAAAACATAATCGTACAAACAAAGACACACAGTCTCCTGTGGTCAACAAAGAGCACTTTAGCTATCACTGTGGATTAGCCTGACACATGTAATGCACTTTTAAGTATGCTGGGGCCTTTTTAAGCAACAAGCCTTCTCTACATACCCTAACATACACACAAGTACAGACACAGACCATCCTTACTCTAACCAACATTCAGCCAACTTACAGAAACTGACCATCTTCAATGTTCACATGTGCCTTCATATATGAACATGTAAATTTACATGTCAGATTTAACATACATGAGGATGTTTCAATAGACAAGCAGCTGTGATTGCAACTAAAACACTTTCCTTTTGTGTCTTTTAGTTTTTTTTTATAAAAGTGTTTCTTGCTTTGCATTCTTATACAGTTGAAAAGTGTGTTTTCACCTAAATGGTGCCATTTTGAAAGGAAAACATGCCGCTTCTTCATTCTGCCATTGACTCTTGATCGTTGTTTTTTTGGAATTGGAAGATCTTGGTTATTAATTTCACAAACTGTGGCCATACAAAATCAAGATTTATTTATTTTTTATTCCAAATCTTGAAAATGAATCTGTTACTGAATACTTATCTAAACAAATGCAAGTTTTCTCAGTCTTTGTATTATTACAAATAGATTTTTATGTTTTTCTTGCATGACAAAAACATAAGGCATATTTAATTTTTGAGTCCATTCTCACAATTTTTTCCTTTTAAGGAAAGTGCTTTGTGTAAAAGGTTGAGAAATCTGATTACCCACATTAATTATACATTTTGTATTTTGGTTTGAAGAGAACTTTCTAAATCTGAGTTTTAGCTTTGACATACACTGAAATTGCTTTTTTTGCTCAGTGGGGACACATTTTGTTGCCCAAAATCTGTGTATATAATTTATATTAGATGAGGCCACCATTGCCTCCCCCAAGGCACTGTGGACTAATATTTTTGATAGCTTGACTTTAGTTTTTTTTTTTTTTTTTTTATGTGAAAATGTTTGGAGATAAGGAGTAAAATTTGCATGCTTAGCCTCTGTATTGCTTTATTCAGATATTACCATTTCTGGATGGTTCTTCTAACCAAAGACTTGATATCCGTTTTTTTAAGTATGTAGTAAAACTAATGATCACATTCCCTTAACAAACTTTTGCATTCATATTTTTATGCCTGTTAAGTTTTTACGCAGCGTGATTGTGTCCGGAGATTGTTTTTCGAAACTCCAGTTGACCCTGTTTAAGGTTACGATGATGAGTACACGTGTACATGCGAACGTGATGTGCTGCCTGTGGAAACTGCTGCGATGGATCAAAAGGGCTTTGAAATGTGTTTCAGCACCCCATGACAGATCAGCATGCAACAATCCTCGGAGTGGCCCTGGGAACCCCCTGTGGATGACCCCAACATCCAGAGTGAATGCAGCCACTTAATCCAGTGTGTCATCTTAAACACCCGGGCCGTCCACCTTCCAACATAGAGACGAATCAAAGAGAAAGGGCCCTCTCGCTACTCTCACTCCCTGAGAAAATACAGCAGTGCAGAGATGACCTTATAAGAAGGCACAGATTAGATCAGATGGAGAGATGAGAGGTCACAGAGAGCGGAGGAGGTAAATTAAAAAAAAAAAAAACGAAGTAGAAAAAGTACTATTAAAAGAGGAAAGAAGTGGGGCAGATGAAGGAACAAGGGCAAGAAGGGAGGGCAGATCACTGTAGTGGAAAGAGAGATGGGTCTCAGAAGGATTAAGTGGTCATACCTGGGCTGTTGTGCTTGTATCTGAATTTAGTTGAGCTGCAGTGAGTATCACAGCGTTAGTCTGGTGTCACTGAGTCATTCATTCTGCATGAATTGAGCATATGTTAAAGTCACATTCTGTCATCTTTGACTAACAAACTTTAGAGTCATTTATTGTAACCTTATGTGACAGATTAGAACTAACTCATGCATAACTATGAAGTGGAGAAAGCAATACATGCTTTGAAACTCTTCCTTGAAAAGATTTTGAATAGTGTGGCATGCATGGGCAGTCAGATTCTGAGTTAAAACATTTAATAAGCGGACATGAAGTTTTTTGAAGTGTTTTGCACATTTGTACAGTGAAATTTCTGCCTGTTCATCTTTGCAATATTAGAAGGAGGGTTTGTGTGAACATTGGTTTTCTAGTTTTTGTGCATTGGGTTTAGGTTTACACTTTTACTGATCCTTTTCAAAATATGAACAGAGACAAATCCAAGACGTTCATTGTAGTTCTGTCTTTAGGTTTTCCTGGATTTAAGCATGTCTAACCATGCTGAATATAAATCATCTTCAAAAACACAACACTTACACCATCATATTTCTCTGTAGCTATAATTTTATTAGATATTTTTCCAGATGCTTTACCTACATACTCAAAAGATCAGTGTTGTTTCATCTGACCACAGCATCTCCTTGCACACATTTACTGTCCCATGTTGAGACTTTTGGGAAACTGAAAACAGGAATTGAAAAATAGCTTTTTCAACAATGGCTTTTTTCTGGTCCCTCTTTTAAAAAGATCTAAATTGTGAACTAGAAATGATCTGTTAACTGATTTTTATGCCTAAACTCTGCAGCTGCTTCAGTGTTACCTCTTGACTGCATCCCTGTTTCATACTCAACTCGCTCCGCCTGCCAGTTAAAACGGTTTATAATGACTATCAACTGTAATCCAGTGCGGAAACATCTTTTAAATCTTCCTGCAAAGATTGTGAAATGAAGTGTTTGTTTCTTTTTCATCTTGACAGTCAGGGTCAACAATGTTTGGCTGTTTCGATCTAACCTCAGACCCCTTGAACACAGGCATATATTGCAGTTTAATTTATATGCAAGTGGAGACTAATTCTAAATTTTAACATCATATCTAAATACTGTTACAGTTAACCTTTTTTCTAATCTGTTTATGCGGTTTTATTGGACTGAATTGGATTGACTTCGACTTTCATATAAAGACGGACAAACTGTTCTTTCTGGTGCCAAGGCTGCACAAAATCATATTCAAAGACTGCTTTGAGTCTTGCAGCTGAAGTCTGTTTTAGCTCTGTTGAACAAAGCAATGTTTTTAACCCAGCAAGGCCCTGGCAGATTTGTTTTGTATTTTTATTGTTAAGAGGCTGAACTTTCCTCAAGTAACCACCTGAACAGCCTCTCCAGAAGTGAACTGTTGTAAATAAATTAGGTTTCTTCTTCTCTGGTGGTTCAAATGGTGCAAAGACATTTTAGCTCACTTTAGAATGCCTTGCAAACTTATTCTCTCCATTGGCATTTTTTGTGTTTTGCTAGCTCACTACTTGATGACAAACTCAAAATGAGCCTTCCTCTTTATACCTGCAAGTAAAAGCTTTTTTTCTGGTCTCTCTTTCCTAGAGCCCAGCTCTGTGATGTGTGTGGCGTATTGTAGTTGTATGGACAGATACTCCAGTCTCTGCTTGTGAACGCTGCAGCTCCTTCAGGGTTTGCTTCGGTCTCTGTGCCGGCTCTCTGTCCAGACTGAGACTTTTGGTGGGCGCCTCTCTCTCTCGGCAGGTTTCTTTTGGTAATATGTTATTTCTATTTGATGATAGTGGATTTCGTTGTTCTCCAGGGAATAATCAGATTTAGACATTATTTTTTTGTAACCCAACCCTGATTTGTATTTCTGTCAACGTCAAGTTCAACTTTGTCCTGGACCTGTTTAGAAATCCTTTTGGTCTCCATTGTGTTGTTTAGTTAGTATAAATATGCCTATTTGTTGAAAAATAGGAGCAGAAAGGGATTTTGAATTGAAAATGTTGCTTATTTTGACAATATATGGTTTTTAATTAAAATACGATTAACTAATTACAGACTCTGCAATTAACTTGATTAAAAATTTTAATCGACTCCCACCACTACTTAAATTATATTAGTGTTTTTAGTATTTTAGGTCATTTATCCTCACAGCACACAAACAAATACTCAAACAAAGGATGCTGATCATCTTTTCCTCTTTTTTTGTATATGAAATGATGCCTTCAGCCAAGTGAACATTTGTTAACAACCATGTGACATTTCACACCAACCAGACATACCTACTCCTGGACCTTTTTGTTCCTGTAATCTGCCTGCCTTAAATTAAAAAAATTACCCCACTATTTACAATTTTAAAAAAGGCATTTCAAATTGAAATATGTTAAATTATTATTTTGTTATGCTTTTATTATCCATAATTTATTCTTCTTTAATCCAAATTAAGTTCAATCTGGTGAATTCTGACATCACTGAGAACCCAGTTAGGGATTAATAAATCAGATGGCAATCCTAATACTTATTTGACATTAAACACACCACATTTTCTTTATTATTGGGAATATTTCTTGATAAATACTCTGTAAAAAATCAACACCTGACAACACGTTTACTTGTTTTTAATCTGTGTTGTGATCATAACACACTTGCAGTTTGAATAACTCATTTAAGCGTCAATGTCCGTGCATTTTTTTCGTGTTTTGTCCCGCGAGACGTCGAATTGGAAGAATGCAAGCTAATGGTGTTACCAGCTTTTTTTCACAGCGGCCCTGTAATCAATTAATTTAATGTGTCTGAAGAGTCTGCTGTCTGTAGGTATCTTTAAACAAGTCACCATGGTAACTTCACAAATGCATGTAATTTGCACAAACGCTAAGAGATACTCTATTTATAAAAACATATGCTATATGCTCTTGACCCGCCTACACGAGCATTCACCCTCATTTGCACACACTTGAACACACGCTCGAGCACAATGCGTCTTTCTCGGACACTGAAATAACTTTCTGCACAAATGCTTTGGCAATCACACACTGCTGTGACCCCAGAGAGCGGGCCAGCTGTGCGTGTGCTGGAGCAGTAACCCCGGCGTTAATTATAAATCAATGGGCCAACTGTAAGCGCACACAGAGTTCACACATGACTTCTCCCATGCATGTCAACATCCATGGGGTATATAAGCTGTTTAAAGTGCTGGGGTGGCTGCAATATTCATGGCTGATTATAACAGATGGCTGACACTCACACAGGGAAGCACACGGCGCTGATACAGAACAATGATACAGACAGATTGAGAGGGGAGCGATGGGTTAGGACCGGGGCATCATGAACTGATAACCACTGCAAACAGACTGCCTCAAAGATCCATTTTAGGCCAAAGCAAGTTCAAACACTTGGCAATAATGTACATTAATGAGCTGCTCAAATAGAAAAATCTGTTTGCAAGCTATTAAATGTTTAGTGTTGAAGGAGAGAATAAATGATTAAGGGTTGCATTTTGCCATTTCATTTTATTGACTTCCTTTTCCATTGCTTCATCTCATTTAAGTCATTTGAATATTTTCAGCCATTCTTGATTTGATTTGAGTTTTGCTTCTATTTTTGAGACTGAGGTCATTCTTGGTTCTGATTTTCGAGTCTTAAAACAAAGATATTTATTTGGCTGCACATCGGTTATTTCCCTAAAGGCCGACCTTATAATATTTCTTCAAAAAGCTAGTGTAACATCTGTACATCAATCCAGAATGAGGTACTGAGTGATCGAAGTTTTCTTCTTGCTCAGTCACAATAAAAATCTTTAATTTCAAAGTTGTTAATGTTTGAACTATCTTAACAGGTTATAAAGTTTTTTTTTAATATCTGAAATGTGCAAACTTTGACCACAGATTCCGCTCCACTATGTCATCTGTCAAACTAAAGAAGACATTTAATTGTGATACTGTTCCTGCATTCTGCAATAACTATATCAATCAAGATCAACCAAAAAACGGTCCCTTTCTTTCTCACAGTGGCCCAACGTGCTTTGTGATATTTAGGACAAGTATGGCAAGGATCAAAGACAGACAAAGTCTATCCATCAGGAAAGTTATATCATTAGGATGCAGAATTTGTAGAATTCCACCGTTTTTATCAGAAAACAGCGACATTCCACTTCTTGGACAACCTTACAGCACTGCAGCATTAAATTAAAATAACGTGTGTGCTTTGCTTTCCTCTCTACAGTCAGCCATTGAAATCTTCAATTCTGGAAGAATTAATTAAAAACTAATTAATTAGAAAGTCTACAGCCTATTGATTTATGTCTCACTTACAGTAAAACTTTACCAGTTAGTTTAAACATTAAAACAGAAACATAAAAATTAAACATACGAGTTTGACTTCCTTACCAGTGTGATGTCCTCATGTGAACTTCCCACAGGTGCATACATTTAACAACCAAATCAATAATGCATACAGAAATACTGTAGTAGTGCTGCTGTCATTGCAACGTCAGCATAAGCAGCTTACACTTGGAGTAGCAGCAGAGGGGAGAAATAGATGGATGGAGACAATGATGGAGATGAAATGAGGAAGATCAATTAAGTGGTTCCAACGATTATATGTAACTATGAGTGCAATTATGGATCTATATAACCAACTGCAGTCTGTCAAAAATAGTGACGGCTCAGCATTTGGATGTGATTACCAACACAGTGCATCATGCAGAGGACGCAAAGAAGGAGAGAAACTGGATAATAGATTGAAATTGGTGGTTCATTTTGGTGGTTCATTTTGTTTGATCCTCTAATTAAATAAAGATATAGCAAAAATAATATTGCAGAAAATTCTCTACGCTGTTCCAGACATTAGGGTGACCTCTAAAGAGTCGGTCACCTTTCTTGTTGGAGCTAAGAGGTAAAAGGTGAAGGCTGTAAAAGTAAAAAAAAAAAAAAGTTTGCTACAGGATGCTAAAAGTTTTCATTTAAAACAAATGGCAATATTTTAAAGTTGATCCTTTACTGAACAGAACGTCAGGGCATGAAATCCATTTTTAACCCTACCGGGACGAAGCCCGCTGTGGAGCGGGCAAGCACGTGACACATTTATAAGGCTTCGTAATAACACAGATGGCATACCGAGTGTTCATTTCACCTCTGGTGGACAGTACGGACTTCAAACTTTATAAAAGTTGTGTTTTTATATTGGTTTTGTGGTTATTTACTTGAAAATAAAGCCAGGAATATGATCGATCATTTCTGCCTTACTGTGTGGGGGTCTAACTGTACCACATTTCGACACAACCAATGAAAATGTGTTGACGGTCTGTTGCTAGGTAGAACGGAGACACGTGGGGACAAACGAGGGGGGGTGGATTTGGATACGGCAAGAGACTAGGGAGAATTGATGCTGTGGATTTTACTAAGAGTGTTTCGATAGGTTTTTTTATACAGCAAGTATGTTATTTAGAGTTTGTGGTGTGTGTAGTGTTAGTAGTAGTTTTGCTAGCGATCGCTGCATGGCTTCATAGCGAGCTCTGACGCACTGAGAAGAGAAAGACTGCGCGCCGGAATGGCCATTTAGACCTTGGCCTATAAGGGTTAAAAATAATAGTATGAAAGCTTTTATTTACTCTACACTCAACATTTGTTCATCAATAGTACTAAATGTTTTGTATTTACACACATGCCTCCTAAAATTTAAGCATAAAGTAAAATGCATCTACTTATTGTTTCCAAAAATAATAAATTAGGTATTTGTATGCATTCAATATGAACGGCAGCAAAGACTAAGCTGATTTTAAGTGTTTTATAGTGACTTCTATTGCTGCAGGTTGTCACTGTAAACCTCCAGAAAGTAAGAAGATCATGAGAGTGAGCAGAAGTCAGGTCACTGAGTTGTCACATATTTACACCAACCGAAATCCATAGGTGTTGAGAAACACACAACTGGGCACAACGAACCACTGGCCAAACAGCGAGTCTCCTGCACTGCTCCTGCGTATGACCACTGTTTCCGTATGCCTGCACACGCTTCCTCGCTGCATATTTACAGGCACATGCTGTCGGAAGTAAAGACAACCGCAGTGTCAACAGGCAGAAAGAAAGCAGCAAGAGTCAGAGGGAGGGAAGAAGGAGAGATAAGACAGAGGAAACAGATCCAGTATAAATCACTATGCTTGACAGATTCGGAGAAGAAAACAGACGGCCGCAGTAGAAATGTTAAAGTATGCGATTTTTACATGATTTAGCACTATGAATGACACTGAAGCATATAAGTCATGGTCAACACACACACACACACCCACACACACACACACACCCCCGCACACACACAAACTCACACACAGTGAAAATACATCCAAGTTCCTTGCAAAAAAAGATGAAAATAAAGGATATGTTATGTGCAATTATTGACAACTTCAATGAAAAGTAAGGAAAACTTAAACGAAAAAAGATTTTTTTTGTAAAAACTGAAAAAATAAAATGTTCACCAAGTTTGTGTCTTTAGTTTTATGAATCTCCAGCTAATTTTTACGTTTAGACAAACTTTGTCCTGCATTAAATTTTCCTGGAACAAAAACTTTCAAAAACATTTCATCATGAGTCACACTGAAAAGCTTTCAGCCTGAAGCCTTTTTAGCAGACGCACCTACAAAATTTTGTATGAAAACGTTGTATTGTCATACAAATTTTTGTCTTATTTTGTATGAATTCCTTAAAAGGAAGTTAGAAAGTTACACAATAGGTGTTTAAATGACGTGAGAGGTATTCTTTAGCTCCCAGTATATCAATTTATCGTTTCCTCTGAACAGTATGGCAACAGGTCTCTGCGGTCCGGTACAATATGATATGGTCCGGTATATTCAGAGAACCTTTTCCACCGGCAGTTGGTCAGAGTTTATCGCAAATGTCCAATGTTACATCATACTAGTGCAACAAAAATGTGACGTAACATTTGCCTTGAAAATCAGAAACTCAAGAGCTGCAAATGCCGTCACACCTGAGTTAAGGATGATACTGAGTTAACCAGGTGACATAGTCAGAGAAGGCTGGCTTCCACTATGGTCGACTAAATAGCTGTTGTTTATTTTACCTGTCACAAACATAGATTTAAACACTTCCTTTCACGTGCAAACACTGCCCCCCCTATCAATGCACTGTGTTGTGTGACGTCAGTAGCGAACTGCTCGGACCTACAAGGGGGGACATGAAGTTGTATAAATCATTCAATGGAAACAAGGCGCAAGAACACTGGCATCATGAGCTCCAAGGGCCTTTAAGCATCAAGATAAAAAGACACACTACCCTAAGAAATACGGAAGAAAAGGGAGAGAAGGTGCAAATATATGGTAAAATGATTTTGAGAACCAAAAACATGGAGGAGAGAATAACAAGTAAGAAAAGAAGGGACAAAGTGATTGAGAAAGAAGAAAGAACAGCAACAGAGAGGAAGAAAAGAATCTGCCAGCTCTTGCACTCTGTGAAGCTTCTTAGAGGCCTCGGCGTCTCATGTATATTAATGACGCTGTGATATGACAATAGTGACACAAAGCCTGTTTACAGTAACTGTGCTGGCTGTAGCCAGGTTCAAGATGTTTAGCATGAGCCTCTGCAGGGATTTATCTCACTGCGCTCATGTTGAAGGCTGCTCAGCCTAATGCAGCAGCACAGGGTTTTTTTCTTATGGTGCATTTACATTTTTTACATCACCCTCCCAACATTTACCAGCAACATATGTTGAGCAACTTACTATGATAACAACTTTAGTATAAAAACCTTGACACACACACACACACACACCTATATACATACACATTCCTTCTGTAAATTATGTTCAATTCTAAAGGCAGCAGACTGCCGACATGTTACCCCACAGAGAGTTTGCACTGTGAACGGCCTAAACACCAAAAGGTATACTTATATTTTGCGACCTGGAATATTTTGCCCCTTAGCTTAATTTCCAGAAACCTATCATTTCACTCTGGCAGTGAGTCGCCTGTGTTCAAAGCTGTCACATCCAAAGGTTTGCTTTGCTAAACTTAAGTAGAGAGGGCCACTGATCCTATTGAAGGAACATTCAGCTGTAGCTTCAGTGATCTGAGGAGACACATGGCCCCCCATCTCAACAGCACAGTTCATAATGCAGTAATACCAATTTAAACAAAATCAGTGAAAACAGCTTATAGCTCCAGGAGAAGGAGTAACAGCTGCAGAAGTACCCAGTGAGAGCAACAAGCTGGTGTTCCACAGCACCCTGGTTGGGATAACTCTAGAGCTGTTACACTTTGGACCAGAACCAAAGTCACTTCTAAGTCAAAGGAAGTCTGAAATATCCTTTGCTTTTTATTTATCGAATTGTGCAATATGTGTTCCTAAAATCATGAATCACACACCCACACACACACAGCAGCAAAAGCCATCCATGTCTGTTTCTTTCCCTCTATCATTTGTTCTACACTATTTTGATTTGACTGTGATTCTTGCTATGTATTTTACAAGGCTAAAAGACTGGCACCACAAAGGTATCCTGTCATGGCAGAATGACACACAGATGGGACTCAAAATAAAGTCAATACAATTTTTGATACCAAAGAATCAAAATTGTGTTTCTCACCGCCTCCCTGTGATGACAAGACGAGACGTTCATGTAAAGTTGATGGTTTACTTAAAGAAGAACTTGAAAATGTGGAAGAGAAACTGGAGAAATTCTGGCACATAAACACATAAACAAAACGCTCTGACGGACAGTAAACAAAATCTCCTGCGTTGGTGACAGCCGAGTTGGAAAAATGACTAAAACACAGAAATCAGTAAAATGCAGGACACTGAATGTGCGATTCAAGGAAGAAGAAGAAAATGTTTTACAGTCTCAAACAAAGTAGCTCATCTGATCGTACAATGGGCAACTCATATTGAGCATTTCTGCTAGTATTGTTTTATTCCCGCAAGTGGTTTTATCGAGATTTTAAATACATTTCAGAATCCTATCTGGGGATAATTTAGGAAATAAAACAACAACCTTCTGATTGAAGGACAACCGCGTGCCACGTTGTGATCCACGCTGGGGTCGAATCCCTTTAATCCTAATTAGTGCAGCATAGCATGCAATCAAAAGTTAGAATAACTTATGAAGTGTGTGATATTTTAATAAGTAAAAAAAAAAAAAAGTAGCATACTGCTCATCCGCAAACCCACAAGTCTAATTTGATCTGCACACTCTTGCAGTGCACAGTTTGCCTCCAGCGCCTTCTCCACCTGCTTGGTGAGAATAAGACGGATCTCTCACTCTCACGTTCTCACCCTCCCTCGTCCACGGTTATGCCCACGTATGCGGGGTGGGGGAGGTGTGGTTAGGTCTGGATGAGAAGAGATTCAAGTCTTTATTGAAAGATCATATGGGATGACTGAGGAATCCCATTACTTGTTGATTAAGTATTGATCCCGAGCTGTCCAAGTATTAACAAGTAAGCTAATATGGGCTGACCCATGGGAACCAGTGGCTTGGGGGGGTTGTTTGTGCGTGTGTGTTTGTGCGCGCGCAGCTGTCTGTGAGTTAGTGACTGAGTCAGAAAACAAAGTTGAAGAGGCAGAATGAGGGGAGTGTGCGTCTGAAAGTGTGACAGGTTGAGAGATAGAGGAGAAAAATATAATCAAAATAAAGGCTGGCGGAGAGAGGTGGCAATTAAAGTTTGAGATGACGCTGAGACAAAGTGCAGCGAGAGCTGAATGCACACAGAAAAGGTGGAGCCAAGTGAGTGTTCATGGGTCAAACGAAGAACGAAAAAGAGAAGGGAAAGAGATCAGATGGGGGGGTGAAGGGGCTCAGAGGAGACGGGGGATAGGAGGGTTAGATGCTCAAGGCTTTGGTTGAAATGTCATGTGATCACTGAGTAATGAAGATCAATTCCTTCACTCTGCTCTTACTATTAAAATCATCACGACATTTCTCTATTGAATTGATGTCCGTTGTATAAAACCCATTTGCATCCAGACACTGAATTCCTAAAACATTGTCAGCAACACAAATTAGATAGATAGATAGATAGATAGATAGATAGATAGATAGATAGATAGATAGATAGATAGATAGATAGATAGATAGATAGATAGATAGATAGATAGATAGATAGATAGATAGAGAAATGCATCACGAATCATAATGACAACATTTTGAGGGTCTGATCTTCTCATAATGTAGTCTCTACTTGCAGTAAAGTCAAATTTGAGTCCAACATGTTTATTGTCGCTTACTGTTTGCATATTTTTTTCTTGCCTCTTACATAAGAGTTGCCGGGATTTGCTTGCCATCACTGGGGATTTGTCGTTCAGCATCTTTCTCATCACGAATGTCGAGCTCATCTGTAACTAAAGTCAGAGTTGAAAGAGATATTCCTGCATCTGTATGACACAGTGAAATTGTACCTAGAAATGTACTACTGTTTTAGCAGAGTCAGCACAGTAGAGCTTTCTAAAGATTTCCTCTTTATGCTTGATGTTCTACCCAAAGTGTTGGTTTGAACAAGTGTAACAAGTTTTGAGATTTTATTCCATGCACTAAAACATGGCATAAAACAGTGGACTGGACTAATGTACTTTAAAGTGATCGTAACAATGATCTGTGGTAGCTGCTACATGGACTTGAAGATTTTGCACCAAACTTCTCCAAAGTCACACAAAACCTAGAACTTTATTTCATCCTGTTGTGAAAGTAGAGATAGATGATCAGATTATCATACAAACTACTTCTCAGTCCAACGCTCCTAAGAACAGTTTTAAATGGCATTGTTATGATGACGTATTGGAAGCAAAGTGTTGGAAACTACTCAGAGACAGAGGCCAGTTTCAAGGCATCAAACTGCAAAGTCAAAGTTATTTTGAGGTTTACAGCATTTTTACAACAACTGAAGGTAACAGTTACTTCACTGTCTGTGCTATAAAATAGTCCTATATGCCCAAGAAAATATACGATACAACCCCCTTTGCAAAAGAAAAGCCTTTCATTAAACATAACATATAGGAACTATGTTAAATTAAAAGTAAATTCATTTTCAAAAAGCAGGAGGTACATTTACTGGATTAAGCTCCAACTACATATGTGGGATTTGGTGTGCACAGTAAAAATATAACGGGATTTAAAACCTTTTTTTTTTTCCCTGTGTGTGTAAAACATATCACTGTTTCAAAAAGACATACATTGGTCATATCACCTTCATACATTTGTCCTCACTTCTCCGAAGGTCCAAGCAAACTAATTAAAAATGTCTTTGTTCATCAAATATACAAAGTAATCTGCTTTAATCTGCCTAGTCAGTGTATCCAAAGCAAACTCCAATAAACTCCATGATTGCATTACATTCAAGGCTTTGATATCACCTGCTCTTCTTTCTTTCCCGTCTTCTGTCCTACAGCCACAGTAAATAATTCATTTTTCATTAAAAACTCATTACCACTAAAACCCCTGCATTTATATCATCACAGACTACCACCAAAAAAAGACAGAGGTAGAATTTGTGTGTGTGGAAATGCAGAGAGCGAGAGAAAAAGAGAGAGAGGGAGAAATAATGGAGTTGAAATATGAGGCAAAGCCATAAATAGATTGTATGCTTTAATGTGATTGTCATCCTGTGGTTGCTCTTTGTCTGCAGAGAATGCAGAGTGATGAGTCCAATGAGAAAGAGATCAATGAACGACAGAGAGGAGAGAGGGAGGATGGTGGAAAAAAGAGTGAAGACAGAAGAAGTGATGAACAGGTTTTCTGTTTGTGTGCGTGTGTGTTTGTGTGTGGGGGTGTGCGTGTGTGTGTGTGTGTGGACGCATTTGTGTCGCATACTGAGAAAGTGAGAGCTTATGTATCACACTGTTTTCATATGCAGATCAGTTGGTGTTATTATTCACTGTTCACAATCTTCACTGTATGTTTATTTATGTGAATATACAGTGCTGTCACATAACACTTCCATCTCTGGCTCTCATGTTGAAGGGTTGCAGCTGATCAGCATTTATGGTGGTTGCTGGGAGAAAGAAAGTCAACACCCAAGGTTGTCTAACTTTAATAAAACCTTCAGAATGTGTGTTTCTGATACCCGTCTTCCAAGAAGCTCTGACCAGCTTCCCTATTCCTGCTAAGGAAAAGCGTCCCACATCACTGCGCTGCCACCACTGTGCCTACACATGGGGATGTTGTGCATTGTTGGCTTTATGTTTGCATGAAGGCCAAAAAGTTTAGCTTTGGCCTCATCTGACTAGAGAACCTTCTTCAACATGTCTTGTGTTTCCTCACGGTGCCTCTTGTGAACTTAAACCTACTTTTAGCTTTTCTTTTAACGTAGTCTTTCCTCTTGCTTCTCTTCCATTAAGACCAGGTTTGTGGATTGCACAACTAAAATTTGTCTAGTCAACATTTCTCCCACCTGAGCTGTGGATCTTGGCTGCCTTGCTGATTATTTCTCCTCTTGTCTGGTTGTCAGTTTAGATGTTTTGCAATTGTGCCAATCTCTTTTTGTTTTTTTATATGATGATTGACCCAGGAGATGTTCAAAGTTTGGGATATTCTTCCATAACCTAACCCTGCTTAGCTTGGGCACAACTGTATCACTGACTGATCTGTTTATGAGTTAGGTGACTCCTGAAGGCAGATGGGTAAACGGGATCATATTTTGGGGTATTAGATTAAAAATGACTGAATCCAAATATTGTTTTAGTGTATTGTATGGGCAACTAACATGTTGATTACTTATTATCAAATCATTACACATGCAAAAACATTTACCAAGGAGAAATTTTTTTTTTTTAAATAAACCTTTCAGATTTTTTTGTGCTCTATCTTTTCCCAAAGTAGAGCCAAAAGAGGTTAAAGCTCTTTTCTTGTTTGAAGGTAGAACTTGAATTGCAGTGAGGAGTACTAAAACAGTTTTCAACAGTCAGATCACTTTATGAAGTACGTCCTTGTCAATAAAGAAAGCTCTCCAAAAAATGAAAATCACATCTTTACCTGAATGTTTCTGTCTGATTATGTGGCAGACCAGGCCGGTGTTTGGCATTCGCCTCGTCTCTGGTCCAGTCAATAAGCCAGCGTGATTATTCAGGTGGGCCTCAGGTTTACCTCTATCCTTCTCATTGACTTGATGAAGGTTTTAGTCCTGTTAAGAAGCTGACACACTTCATTACGGAGAACATTCCCGTATTGATTAAATCATTCCAGGGTCTGGCCTTTCTTTCTCAGGAAGTAACACCTCAATAATATCAATACCCAGCTCAAATGCAAACACAACGATTTTGCACATGCACGCAACTTCATGGACAAATGAAATAAAAGGAGCTCAAATTAAAAAGTAACACAGATATTAATTTTGGTCATTTTTTTTCCAACAGTAAAATGCCTGTAAACGTTGGGTAAAATGGATCCAATTTCTTAAAATTGAGGCACAGCTTGATCATGAAAAAAAAAAGCCAAATACTTTAGTCTCGGCTATATTGTTTATAAACATCTGCCTGATAAGGCTTAGATTTTATAATAAAAGATTAAAGCATAAGTCCAGCACTGGCATTATCTGAACAGCAATAAAATACAAATGAATGGAATAAATACAGACGACCTCTCTCTATTATACAGTGGATTAACAACATAACTCAACATTACATTTAGTTACTTTATCTAACAATCTCACTAAGGTAGTAACAAAATAATGACTAAACTAAAACAACAAAAAAATACCAGCAGTAAAAATATTAAAAAGTAGATAAAAATAGAACAATAAAATGAGCCAACAAAGTCACAGTTCAGTATGAATTGTGTGTGTTAGGAAAATGGTACTTACAACGTAGCAAATACAAGGGCACACACACATACATTTGTATCTAAAATCAATTAGGAGTACAGTAAGAAGTTCACCTACATTTAAATATCAGACCTTAATTCTACAAGATAGTAGTGATGACTGTTGGTCATCGTGCAGCCAGAAGCATTTCCATTTTAAAATAGCAATTTAATAATTTACGTGTTCATGCCAAAGCTGATTAATCTCTCACAGACTCAATGCGTCACCAATGCAAATAAACGTATCTTTTCTGGTCAGATTCCAAATAATAATTGCTCAATAATAAAACAGAATCCAGCATACATGATCAGCTCCTGTGCCGTCATTAACTTCAATGAAAACAACTGTCCAAGGATGATACCAAGTCTGTTTTTGATAGATTCATATTTTATTCAAAGCAGATAAGCACCATTTGCACTTGTTAGACTGGTGAGCAAAAGTAATGTAAAATTTATCACAGCTTTCCTGTTTTCATTCAGTTTACTTGAAAGCATATTACAGATGTTTTACATTACACATCTGTCAATTATGCTATCTCAAAGACATTCATGTTGCATATTTCCAAATAAATTGATATCCTACATAATGAGGAGTGAATGATAGAGACGTCAGCTGTGTTCAACCTTTAGTTGTGTTTTTATCCATGTGTGCAAATAATGTAAACGGTCATTTTCAAGTCTTGAACAGACATTTAATTGGATATAACTGCATCAGACTACAAACATGGTGTGGATGCAGTAACTTGAAGAGGAAGAAAAACTTTAGTAACTAAATGAAACGTGGGAAATGTGGAGACTTTACATCCATTTCGTTTCTAATTGTAAAGCAGCCTTGACCAGGTCGCAGAGAAAACGAGTCAAAAAGGGAAAAATGGACGTGCAACACTAGCAACACCTTGAAGGCCAGACCAGAGGGGACAGACACTCCAGAACACGTTTTATGAGGTTGAAAGCAGATGTTAAAATGGGTAACAACAGAGTATAAAAAACTGGAGTAAAGGAGAAGAAATTCTGTCAAACAATTGAAAATTGCATTTGAACTAAACTCCCTGTGTAGTCAGGGTTTAAGACCTGATCAAAGGTTTAAGACCATAGTCCTAACAAGCTCAAGTCTGTACTTTAACATCCTTTCTCATCAGGCATTTACCCTGTCATGATGGCAAACGGAAAAAAAAAAAAAAGCTTTTATATCTTCCCGCCTAGCAGGATTGTTGAGATGCACAAGCAAGGCATTCTGCTTGTGCATGTGCTGAATGAAGTATCATTTGATTGTTTTAAAAGAATCAGAGGGCGATCACCCTGAGTGTGGGGATAGGGAGGTTCACTAGTAAACCCACAAAATGCATTAAATCAGAAGATTTGACAGAGTGGAAGAAGCTCAATCCTCAACCCATATTAAATGGTAAAGGGATTAGAGGTTAGGTTTAATTTCCAAGCGTTTTTTTTTTTCTTATCATATGCATCATATACACATAAGAGCACTATTTTTTTGAGCCACACATAATCGGCAGTATCTAAAGACTGTCCCATCTCTTCTGCCATTTGAAACCAGGCAGCAAGTTTCTTAATAAAACAGACCCAGCACATTACTAACCTTAACCACTAACTCTACTTTTAACTGTAAGTTACGATACGATAATGGTGGCACTGTTACTCATTGTACTTCACTGCTCAGTTCTCCGTTTTCCAAGACTTTTGGCCAGTAGCTTCATGGAAGTTCCCCAAAATACACACACTGGCGTGATTGTGTGGGCGCCACCTCGGTGATTGCCTATTTAGTGAGTAATTATCCTTGTCTTTCCCACTCTCAGCCAACACAAGCACTGATTGAGTTCCACTCATTGTGGGTAAAGTCTTATTTATCATAAGAGCCCAGTGTGAGATTTGCAGAGAGAGAGAGAAAAAAACAAAAAACAAGAAAGCAAACAAACAGAAAACCAAAAAAAAAAGAGAAGGCATGGAGTGCAGTCATCTGCAGCTTTGGAAGATAAGAGCTACAAAAAAAAAAAAAAAAAGGTCAATATGAGTTTGGAATGGTTTGGCATGAGGGAATGGAGTTTCAGTCTTTGATTTTGTCAGGCTAATGATAACGTAACAAAAAAAAGAAGTGAAAAGTTTTTTTTATATATCAAATTAGAGAGGTCTTGTTGCTTAAACCTTCTTTAACTTGTTCACTATTGCAGGGAGGCTGGAGGTTATCAGCAGCCACTGAAGTGGTACCTGGTGCACAAGTGTGCATGTACATTTACGTATCCACATACATTCACATTTGTATGTATGCATCATAGAAATAAAAACAAGATCTGAACATTTGAATGTTGGCACGCTGCGAACAAGGTTGGTGAGAAAACAGACGTCAGAGTTTAAAAAGATTTGTTCCTATATCCGATCAAAAATAATAAACATTGTAAAACTCACCATACGATGAGAAACTGAAGAGCATTCTGCAGACTTCAATGTCTCCCATGTTGTGTCCTCGCTCCTCCCCTACGAGTCCACAAAGCATTCTTCACCGTCCTCATCTTCAGCTGGAAACATGGAATGTTTTCCAAAGTAATGCAGTCGTTATCGTCTCGTTATTCTGCTTCAGCTTGTTCTGATTCAGAATCTGAAGTGAGTTTTGCGTAAGCTTTGGTTGAGAAGCACTGCCATAGCAACGCATTCAGCTTGGTCCATCTTTGTTCAGTAACAGAAACCCAACCAGGTGTCCTCATTAAATAGCATAAAGTACCTGCAGGTTTAAGTTGCCATGTGTTCCTTTCAGATGTCCACCTTATTGACAGAAACCGACAAGAACAGTAAAATGACTAACCAAGCAGACGGCATGTTAATCAGCTGTGCATTTCGCCACCCGGAACATTTTCTCTGTAAACAAGCCGAAATCAAACACAAAATTTATAATTTAAAAATTTTAAAGCATAGGGTGATTTCTTCATGACATCACCTGAGAAATAAGGCAAAAAAAAATAAAAGGAAATCACTGTTTTCTCAGAGATGAATGTTTTTCTGTTTGTGCCCTGGTGATTTGTTCCTGGTTTTTTCCTGGCTCATCACATTTAGATTGAATGATTTTAGTCTGTTAACCTGGAGTACCCATAGAAAACCCATGCACAGGGAACACATGCTAACAACACGCAAGAAGACACAAGCAAAGATTTGAAGAAAGTTATCTCTGTGTAGCAGTCAGCTTCTAACCTGATCTTAGCTCAAATTCAAACTGTTCCAGCAAAAATCTGACTTTATGTACTCAGCACTGAGGCTTCAGTGAGGATTTTTCTATTCCTGACACAGTTTAGGTTGTCTGATAGTGCTTGAGCTCTAAAGCTAATCTGTTTCTTTGTGTTTATTGGTAAATCAAAGGTCTAATCAGCTGCAAAGCTGCTCAGGAGAAAAGCAGAGGACGAGAAGAGGAGCGGAGAGGAGGTATCAGCTATTTTTCAATCTAATGGCCAATTAAGATCAGGCTAAACGAGAAGGCAAAGGAGCATTGTCTTCTGCAGATCTCATTGAGGCTCTAATAAAACGTCAAAATGCCAGTGGTTTTCTTGCACGTGCATCGGCAAACGCAGTTGCTGTGTCCCTTGATCACTTTGTCCAGGCCTTTCATTCAATTTGTTTCAGCTTTCCATTCCTGCTCTCTAATTTCTTGTTTTCTACTCTTCACCCTGTCATTTATTTTGCCAGAATACACAAACATTTACAGTCTCCACTCCCTCTTTTATGGCTTCTTCATCCTTTTCAGCCCGTTCCTGCACTCCCACACACTGGCTTTGCTCTAATCTCCTTTTTTTTTTTATTTAGAAGGGCAAAGACAGAGATTTGAGCTTCATACTGTATCAATTTTGCCCAGTGTAAATGACCTAAATAAGGAATTCAATACTGTGGGGTCTGAATAGGAGCGCTTAGTCCACATATTTATTGAATCCAGCCTTTTTGTCCAGTGCCAGTACGCTCTGTGGTTTTAGACTCCGTTCCAGTGATCCAACGTGGAATGGAAATCCGATCCGTCTCCCTCTTTTTCTCACTTTCTTGTTTCTGTTTTTCTTTCATCAAGCACATGCCTGGTGAGATGGAGATGAAGGGATGATTGTGGGGGGAGGAGAGATAAAAAAAATATATATATATGTAAGAAGTCAGTGAGGTTGTCTACACTGGTTAAGCCTATAAACTATGACCAATCAGATCAATCTTTGCAAACAAGAGATTATGCGACATCAGTTCATCTCACATTTTATGAAATATTTTTGCTCAGTTGTCTGCATTGGCACTAATCATGTTTTACTTCCAACATGCTTGATGGGATGGCATCAAATGAGGAAAAAGTGCAATTCTGCAAAAGGACATACTCATAATATAAAATACATGTTTCATGTAATTTTAGAAATAATCTGTAATAGTGGTGTGACTAATCATCAATGCTACACCCATGGTTAAGAATTGCATCATCAACCATCTGAGGGTGAACTAGCACAGCACGTATGATGGTCTGGTCAGAACAAACGTTGTTTTTGGCCTCAACAGGGCAAACAAACCTGCCAGCTCTTGAGGAGTATGTGCATGACTGGACACTATTTATCACTGAATACTGACCACTGGATTTTATATTCACTGTCTGGTGTGTAATGTATAGTCATAGGCTTTGGCACTTGTGTATATTTTCATTTGCAAATCAATAATTGTTTTGCTACCAGTTTCAAACATAGTGATTAGTGTTCCTCTCACATGCTTTAATTCATGCAACAACCCATCTAACCATTTAAAACTGGACGGCAAGAAGCTTGGACAGATTCTTTTTGTTTGGCTAAATAAAAAATAGTGAAATTTTACTAAAACTTGACTGCTCCTCTACAAGAGAGCACACATCTTTTGTAACATTTTGTAAAATGTAGCTTTGAAACACAGCAAAAGCATTAGTGAAGCAAGTTTAAAGTTTCTGTTTGTTGTGAGAATGCACTCTGGTGTCTATTTTATGGGTTTTGAGAGGCTCCACCAACTCATTTCATCATTTGATAAAAATATTCAAGTAAGCAAACCCTGAGGCGTCTCAGTAGTTGCACAAAATTGCATGAAGGTTTTCATGCTTGTTCTTTGTGTGTGTTTGTGGTTTGCGTGTGTGCGTGTGTGTGTGCGTGTGACCTTTTTAAGAACCAGCCACACAGCTAAACGCACTCCCTTTGTGCCTGTCATTTACAGGTTGGCTATTGACGTCTTACAGTTTAAACTCGGGGTGGGGGTGTCGGAGAGAGCATGCTAGCATCATACACAAAGTCTCCCACAAAACTCCTTTATCTACAGGCCAGCTTTTCAGATCTTATGGACATGAAGAGGACCAGCAAAGACCGGAGTGCTAACTCTGTGTTAGCACACCTTCTTCCATGTAGAACCTATTTCTGCCGAAATGCTGTCAAAGATTACCAAGCAAGTACATCCCTTCATTGTCGGTGATGGACATGGGTTCAAAAGCAAAGCTCCTCCCTGCTTCCACACATCTGCTTTTGGTAGAATTTGGGGGCCGGAAAGTCACGCACCCATTCCAAATCAATAGCTGCATTTATTTCATCAAAGCCTGTTTAATCATATCTGCTGGCAGGCTTGCACATTGGAAAAGCACGCGGACAGCTGATCCCTGCTGTGGCTACAGGCTACTTGCATGTCCCAGTGTGTCTGCTGCCACGTACTCGGGCTCTTCCAGCTTTGCCTTTCAACGAAGGTTAACACGTAAAACATCTCTCCCCTCTCCCGGTCAACTTCTCTGCCTGCCAGCATCACCTTTGATTCAGAGCGATCGTGAAATGTACGCCCACATAGGGTGGATTGTTAGAATAGCTTTGGGGGGTAATTTTGCGACGGAGAACTCACATATGCTCTTTATCACAACGAGTGAAAATGAGAAAGGAAGGAGAAGGCTACTGTCAGCTGTCTGGAGCTGTTGGAGAAAGCAAGATGGACTTACTGTGACAGGTCAGTGAACAACACTACAGGCTTTCATAGGCTAAACATTTACATTCAATGCTTTTAATGGCTATTAGGGGTAAATTTAGCAATCGTCTGAAATATTTCTAAATTGTTGATGAAAAACGTTTGTTCTCTGATAGACTGGCAGGCTTTCAATCTCGTGCTGGCATAACGCCAAAAGACTACTCAAGGTACCAGTATGAAAATAATAAAAAAAAAAAAGGCATAAAAATTATATTATTTTTTAATTTCTTTAATTTTACTTCAAATCAATGACTACACTTTTACAATTTGCAAACAATTAATGCCTTAAATGTAAAGTTTGTGGGTCCGTTTACTGAAAATAACTCAATAGTTTCTATCATTATTACTCATAAAATTTGTATGTGATAAAGTTGTACAATTAAAAATGAAACATGAACAAAGTTAGCTTTAAACTCTGTAATTTAAGAAGTAGCACTCAGGGTTTTACAAAAATTGTGTTTTCCTTACTGATATGATTTGAAAAATTAAAAAGCTAAGAAGAAACGATCTATGAATTAGATAGATTCAATCTATGAAACTATATAATTCATGGATGGGATTGAACACAATCTGTTTGGATCCCAAAAAACCTTAAATTTTCCAAATATCCTTCTCATCTCTCCTTCATGCATTAGATTATTTCAAGTTGCAGATTTACTTGATTTCACGAATTACTTTCTGTTCTCCAACTAAGAAATATGTCATAGGTGACACAATCCTTTTTTCTTTTTTTTAAATACTTGCAGGTGTATGTTGTATCATTCAGCATTGAAAAAGAACAGCTCAAATTAATCCTTAAAAGCCCTAAATTGATATGACATTCATGCCTACGATGAGTCTGTGTAAACTTCTGACCGGAACTGTAGCTTCAGATTAACAGCTCTTTTTGGAAGAGTTCCCTCCAAAATTGAACCATTTAATAAGAAAACAAAACAGAAAAGAAACAGACCTGTTTTTCCCAGATAAGACCATTTCTTCAGGCTATTTTTGACAAAAGACGCTGTAATACAAAAGCAGAAACACAAAATGGCTCAATTCCATGAAGCTGTTTGTTTTCCAGGGTGCTGTTGCCCTGTATAAAAAGCTCAGTGTCACTGTGACTTGCTGGGATTCAGGAATAGAAAAGAGCCATTGTTAATGTTCTTACACCTGGGCTGCTCTCACTGCTTTGTAAATTAAATACTGATGTGAAAATTGGACCATCCAAGTAGGGATAGAAGTCTGAACGAAATGTCTGATTAACTGACCAATAGATTTTTTTAACAAAAAAAAAAAAAAAAAAGAGCTCAACTTTCTCAGCATAAAAATGACCTCTGGACAAATGTCTCCAAAGGAATCTTTAACACAATATTTTAAAGAAGAGGCTCAAATTCCCAAATGAGCAATCTGAACCCGCTGGGATTTATAATAATATGTAATTAGTCACCTACATAAACATGAAATGTACACAAAGACAATGATATTTACAGCAGAATAATTCACAAAACAGACTGATTGCACTAAACAATCAAAGGGATTCAATACAATACACTTCCAGATTTCCATGGAATGTAGTTTCAATGTATTAAATTAAAAATATTAATTATTTCAGAGTTTGTGGCTTATTAAATCGCTCCTTAGGTGTAAATGCCATAGGGCAACAGGAAATTCACATTTCTGGGTGCAAAGTAATCAATCAATTCATTTCAGATTCAATAACATATAACCAAGTGTGATTCTTCGAGGTTTGCCAGGAATTTCTTACTCAATAAGGTGACCA
Organism: Poecilia reticulata; assembly: GCF_904066995.2. NCBI lineage: Eukaryota > Metazoa > Chordata > Actinopteri > Cyprinodontiformes > Poeciliidae > Poecilia > Poecilia reticulata. The sequence continues at coordinate 24,457,832 of NC_088844.1, read as the reverse complement.
CCATGTCCAACGAGCTAAAAAAAAAACAAAAAAAACACCATCAGGCTCTGTGCCTCATGAGGACGTATTTTAGCAAAATCAGCTTTATCCTGCAGATACCTTGATTCTTTTTTTCTTCTTGCAGCTTTATTACAATACCATCAGAAAAAGCAATATCCGTACAAGAAAATGGTGACCCACAAGTTTTACATGAACAGACATCCATCTAATGATGAATGAACCATCTCTATAAAAATGGAACAAGCTGCAGCTGCTCAGAATAACCGTGAAGAGCTGCAAAAAGTTATTGAATATGCCTCTGATTTTACCTTTATAAATATAGGGCATTTAGGCACTGGTTGTGAAAAAAAAATGATTACGGTTGTTTGCTTTGTCAAAGACTTTTATTTTTCATCTGTTACTCTTCAGTAAGAAGTCAGATTGAAAGTTTCATAAAGGGCATTATAGTAGCAGCACATTTTGGAGGGAAATTTACATCATGTCAGACGCAATAAAAGCCCACTCAAAAACAAAGGGTCCAGTAAACGGGTAAAATGTGTGTGTATTCACTTGTGTATGTATCTGGCATTCTGCTCCCATTTCACAGGTTCATATGGCTCTCCATAGCAGATATGGTAATGTAAGATTAAGGAGAACTCTCTGGGCCAGGATCCAAGATTATGCTGACAAGGCACTGGCTGCATTTTAAAACCTGAAGTATGTGAAAGTAAAGCTGCTTCCTCCTTGAGCAGCTACTGTCAAGGTGTCCTTCAGCAAGGCTTTGATCCGACTCTTTCACCGGCGGATCGAAACATCTTAACGATACCAACCCAAAGAGGAGGTAAGTGTATAAAGAGTCAGTTTAGCTAAATCACAAAATAGTACGTTTTCTCACTGGAGAGTAAAAGCCATGGAGTCTTCTTGTTTTAAAGATCAGAGCGGCACGAGTTTGAAATTGCCCGTAGCTAATTTTGTTTCGGTGAATAAGACATTCACTCTTTCCTAAAAGTTGCCACTGTTTTCAACAGGGTTGGTTTATTCTAAGAAACGGAGTTTTGGAGGCTACAGCCATGTGAGTAACTTTCAACAATGTAATGGAAAGCATTTGAATTTAGGGGAAGAATATTTTTTTAATATCTAAGAAAAGCTAATTTTTGCAGCTTCCACAGGATTACACATGAAGAGCACCAGCTCTTCTTCAAAATCATCATCATTTCTGTTAAGACATGAGATTTGGCACCTTTCTGATCCAGAGGTGTGTATTAACTAAATGCAATGGTGGAAATACATCTGCAATGAAATAATGGCAGCAGCTGTTGCTGCCATTATTTAAGGTCAGTCCATCATTTTGCAGAATGAAATTGTATTCACCACATTTTTTTTTCTTTTTCTCAGATTTAATCGTCAGATTTTTATTTATTTTTTTGTCCTTAAATAAACTCAAGTACATTCACACTGCCCAAACTGGGAAATCATGAATGCCAGACTAACATTTGCCAAAAACAACATAGATATAGACCAAGACTATTGAAGTAAGGTCTGGTGTGTGGAGATCTCATGCCAACTGGCAAGCAAGGAATTGTAAGGTTGATGGTTTGGGCTTGTCTTTCCACCAGACAACCTGGACACCTTGCAGTCAATGAGTAAACTGTGAATGTCTCTGTACTCCAGAGTCAGATGTGAGGCCATCTGTTCAACAGCTGAAGCATGGCCCAAAATGTGTCATCAACAGGACAATAATCTCCCAAAAAGCTGCAACTAGCCATTATAACAGCCAAACAACCTTTTAATGGTCACACTCATGTCTAATTTAACCACACACGCAGAACAGAAAGATAAAAACGCGCAACAAAATAATGTCATGGCATTCATATTTATGAGGAAAACTATTATTTGGGCTTCATGTTTGCTTTTGATGCCATTTTTTAGTTGCTTTAATATCCCGCTGCTCGCCACAAATAATGCTGGATTATGTCCAGAACGCAGAGGCTAATTGAGATGTAAGATTCGCAACATCGAGCAGTAGATGAGAATGCATAATGAGAAACGGAGCTGGGTTGTACACTAAATATATTGACATAGGTGAGGCTTCAGATCACGCTGAACATGAGGCGAGTCTTCTCTTCATCTGCTTCCTTCCCACACATGTACACACTCACCCCCAACAACACACAGGTGCACATGGCCAACAACCAATTTCTGGAATGGACGGAAACACAAGTATGCGCATTCACACGCTCTATATAAATGTACAGAGATTGGACGCATACAGAACCATACGAAGGCTTCACAATCATAATAAAAACACACACACACACACACACAAGCACAAGCGCAGGTCAGAGAGTCCCGGTGGTGGAGAAACTGGCAGGCTTCCTTCCACTGGGCTCAAACAGTCTGGGAGGCTTTTCTTTACCACACTGCCAAAGGCTGCACGCATACACGCACACACACACACACACACCCACACACACACACACACGCTTCTCACTGATTCCTTTCTCCTCTCCAATCATCCATTATTCTAAGCCCTCACAGGCATTGCAGACAATGAGAAGTTGAATGGGAGAAAGTGAAGCTAATTTGTGGACATGTGCTTTGTTATTGTTTCAATAAAAAATTCCCAATGAACATGACAATTACATAAGTACAACAAAGAGGCTTTTGGCAAGGCATCCCATCATGCATCTTCTGTACAGATGTCCCTTCAGATTATTCTGTGATGGATCATTAGCGAAACGTCTAAATATATATCAAGAAGTTGCTGGTGATTCTTCATCATCGGGGGTTGAAAAGTCGTAACTGTAAAATAGGACTGGGATTTAAACTTTGTGAAGAATTTTACGAAAGGAAAGAAAAATATTTATTTCTGTCCGACATGCAGGGGGACTGGATTTTAAAATAAAAAGCTAACACTAAATATGTGCATGATTAAGAACTTCATTCCCGAAATGTTCTGTCAGTACATATGTCGTACTTTGAAAAAGTATCCATGCCTCTTGAAATGTTCAAAAGTGCTGCGAACAGTTATTCTGTCGTCTGCAGCACCTCCAGACACACCTGGAGGCTCCTGGCTTCTTCTGTGATTTGTGATGTCATTGGCCAAGCTGTCTGTTTTACTAAGCAAGTCTTGGTTGGTTTACAGTTGTGCTGCACTGTCTCCATTTTCACATGGCGTACCCTGATGGAGAATCCTGAAGAAGGAGACGGATGCTTTTTAGTTCCTTGCGATTTCATTCACACACTCACTGCCGATCTGCGAGTGGCATTCTTTATTTAATATTTTGGTCTGATGAGTTAATGAACTCAAGATTTGTATTTATTTTTTTTAATCTATTTCTTATTTGTTCAATTTCTAAATCTGGACAATACAAAATGAGTAGTGATAATATTTTAGCTGCTCGTTTTTAGTGGATTTGTTCAAACATTTACAGGTAGCACCTCTGTCCAGACAACTCAGGCTGCATTAAATGGACCATCATTTAATGCAGCTTGCAAAAAGAAGCATGCATATGAATCTAGCAAAAGCGTAAAAGAGCACTGTAAAAAGTTAAAAAATAAAAAATCAACTCACTTGCATTTCCCTCACAAAGATTTAAGTATCAATACGTAAGTTTTCCAGTGGTACAAGATTTTTAACCAAGAAGCACTGTTACAAAAAATAACCAGTCAACCAATCAGAAATTATTGTTGTGTTAAGTTTTGCATATGAGAGTCAAAATCATTTTATTAATTCAGTAAACTCTGAGTTTGCTATTACTTACAGTTGCAACACAAAGTGTCAGGTATAATCATGAAGTCAGTTTACAGCTTCACTGTCTGACTTATCTTTGACCTTTCATAATTGGTGTTTTATGGTCCAACGGGTAATTATAACACAAATCTTAGGTTTTCTGTCTCTCTGGTTTGCCTTCAAATTAACCCCACCAATTTTCTGACAGCTCAAATGTCTTGTTTGTGCCATCATAACTGTTTCACCAATTAGTCCCCTTTGCTAAGGATGCATCTGTCAAATAATTAGTTTAAGAAACTACAAAAATACCTTTTGATACCGGCCTGTAATCAGTCTCTATTAACGGGACGTCGTAACCGGGAGGCACAAAGAGGCATCGTGGGTCATGGAATTAAAACCTACAACTTTAGCAGGTCTCGTGTCTGACCCACATTCACTCAGATTGGGTCATTTGCACCATTCTTAACCATCCTTTTCCCTTCTACACACACACACACACACACACACACACGCACACACACACACACACACACACACACACACACACACACACACACACACACACACACACACACACACACTAAAACAAAGTAACAGTATTTTGGGCCTAGCAGCTCTTGGCATCCACTTCATGGTTTTGGCTTTTTCTCTTGCACTGTGACACACACACACACACCCCCACACACACACAAATACACAAGCATGCATGCTCTCCTCTCCCATGCTCTAAGATCCTGCTCATCAGCCTTTATTGTCCCAATCAAAGCCTTGCCTCCCTGACCGCTTTCAATATTCAACACTGCAAGATGGTACATGAGCCGTTTGTCTCACTCAACACAGCCGGCTAAAGGAGGACACGACGTGTGTATGTGTGTGGGTTTTGTGTTCGCAGGCACGTACCCTTCCACACAAAGTGAAACTGGATAGCTGCGAGTTGCCCCTGACACCAAACTTAATTCTCCGAAGCGAAGCTGGGGATAAATATTTCAAGGTCATTCTGTTTGCTCTCTGTTGTCTTGTTCCGGGAGCACTGACTATAATAGGAATATATGCATGCCTAACTAGGGACTTTAGAACAGAATGACACCGCCTGCTGCTCGCTCTCTGCCTATAGGCACAGGCCAAGAGATGAAAGATGACTGACAGAAACACTGCAGTGGACATATAGAACCATGCATCTTCATCTGTATGGTCTAGGGAAACATCTCTACTGAAGTGCTTCTTTAATCTTTTTTAATGCTGCTTTAATCAGGCCTTTGCTGTGAGGAGCTGCCTTGGTTTGCCAGTCTCTTTAAACAGGAATCTTAAGTTACTCCTCAAACTGAATCGTCCATCACAGCAGAATCTTGGACCTGGAAGGTAACCAATGCGTCTCTCAGAGGCAATGTCGCTTTTCTATAATAACTGTTGTTTGATTTGAATGGCAAAGCCAGAGTCTCATGTTTATTACAGGACAACTAGAGGTTATACATGTATTAACTCGTCATATAAGAACATCTTCCATGTGGTAAAGAATTGCGGTCAGCAACCTGCTAGCTCCTGGGAATTGTGAGTTCACTGATCAGAAATACGTTCTGATTCTCGTTTTTCAGTACAGTCGGTGGTGATCAGACTTATAGTTGGTCAGTTCAGATCAACAGCAAATTTATGTTTGTAACTTAGAATAGTTACATCAAACATAGTGAAGTTAGCAGACAAGTCCTGCCTCGTAATGGATAGCCTGCTACTTTAAAGCCTTTTCATTAATGAGACTGATTTGTTTTTCTAAGGTCTTATTTCTGTTTGAAATAGATGAAAAGGGACTTGGCACTTAGCATCTGTTTATTTTGCCTTTTGTACCATAAGTGTATGAAACTATGACCCAAAAACCAAGGCTGCAACAAACTATGACTGTTGTGTCCTCCTTACAGCCCTCATTTCAGGACCATCTACCAATTTGAAGACAATTTGTAGGCTGATGAAGTTCTGCAATTTGCAGATTGTCTGCTATGTATAAGCCATAGTCGGATTTTTAATCCTTATTTGACACGTCTCCAAATAGCCTCATTTGAAGTAAATACAACTGAATCAGCTTGAAGCTAAATTATCTCATCAGTGTACTTCTGAAAGTGTTTCACATTTCCTTTTAGAGGTTTGAGAAAGGCAAAGGGGGCAGGAGACACTAACGAAGCGTGGTCAAAGTGCGAGCGAGGAGAGACTTTTCTTCTTGGCGATAGATGCAAAGTAATGAAGTTGACACCAGTGTCTACCCCATTAAGCCGAGCCTGCATGGACCATTACAGGCAGGGTTAGAGGACAGCCCAGAGCCACAGGACCCATCCAAATACACACACACGCATCTAAAAAACAAGGTGGTTTACACACATGCTTGGATGAAAATGTTGAAAATGTCCTCCCATAGCTTTCATTCCTCAGGGGTTTGTCTATACCTACACACAATCTAAGTACTACTTGTGTTTCGTTGTAAATTCCTCTGTACGGGAAGATAAGCAAGAAACAAAGTAAAGTCCTGCTCATCCTTCTTTCACGTATAGAAATATAGAAGTGTTCAGCCTAAAGCACAGTGCCTTGTAGTGGCATTACCCCTTGACGATTTCCCCCGCATTTGGTTGCGTTGTAAACACAAACCCTAATGTAATTTATTGAGTATTCGCGTGTTAGAGCAACACAGCAGAGTGAATACTGCAATTCTGATGTGGAAATAAAATGAGTCCAGGTCAATTGTTTGTAGTACCACATTTCACTGCACTTACATCTGCAACACTTTTAAGGTGTGGGTCTACAAATGTCCCTTTGCTTGTTTGTGGCCGTTTTCCCTTCTAATAATTTCTTCCCCTGAAAATGTGCTACACACATAAAACTGGCTTGCCTTACCAGCTTTGTACCACTAGAGACTGAAGAGACTTTTGTGCAGAACAGCACAAGCCGGAGATTGGCCGGAGAGCATCTGTGTTTTTATGTCTCAGTTAAAATATTCAAGTCTTGACTTTAATAGGGCCTTTCATACACATACATATGCTCTGATGTAAACTATCCTACTGTTTCTCTGACATTATAATTAATTTGAATCTCCACCTCAGCTTCAAGTGTTTTAGGGTGTCTAACAGGTTTCCTTCCAGGACTGTCCATGTTGGTCTAGTCTGATCAAAGTACCTTCATCCACATATTTATTCCAACTACCTACATGGCTTTTGGCAAACTGACTACAGAAGTACAGCTTTGTTCAACACTACTTTTCTTCTTGCTCCTCCTCCACCGAGGAAAGATATCTGAAGTGCGCAACTAATATTTATCTTGAATCTCTGCAGCACCTCCAAAGTTACGATGGGTCTCTTGGCTGCTTCTCTGATAAATGTTCTTTATGCCCAACCTGTCAGTTTAGGTGGATGACCTGAACTGTCAGTAGGTTTGCTGTTATGCTACACTCTATACATTTAATAGAGTATAGCAAAGCTTGGGATATTGTCTTACAACCCACCCCTGATTTCAACTTCTCTACAACTTTCTAACTGATTTGTTTGTTTTGTTCCTTGTTCTTCATGAAGCTGTTTGTTCACAAATGCTCTCCAACAAACCTCTAAGCCTCAGCTGGACAATTGAATTTATACTGAAATTGAACTAACACACTTAGTTAGTTCAATTAGTGGACTCTATTTTCTAATTCAGGGGCCTCGGAAGACAATTTGCTCAACTTTTTATTCATCTGTATTAGAGAAAATTAGGTTAGTCTTACCTACACATTACATTTTTGAGATTTTGATTGTAAGAAATGTTGAAAACCCTGTATCACTATCTTTACCTCTCACAATTAGGCACGTTGTGTTGATCCATCACATAAAACCATGCAAACACACAATTAAGTTTGTGGTTGTAAGTTGCAAAATATAAACAAAAAATGTGGGGGTGTTAATATTTATTTTCAAAGCTCTGTACCTCATGTGTGCGTTAGTCTGTGTGGACTGGAGCAAGATGGTGGCAGCCTCCGTTCTCCCGTTCGGCCTGTCAGGGAAATATAATTTGCGCCTTCGGTGCTTTTCACCTGGCTCATATGCAGCATGCAAATTTATTTCTCTAATAATCCGAGTGCGCTGTGGCCCTCCTCCAGGATTAATGACAATATTCCCGGGCCCTGCCTCCACCCTGGACGGTCAGAATATTACCAACGCAACTACCCCGTACCCTCTATCTCATTCACACACACACACACACGCACACGTGCGCGCACACACAGATTTTGACATGGAAAAATTGTGTTAGTTCTACACAGAAAAACGGTGGGGTATTTGTCCTGCTAGACAATATAATGGGCTGGTGCATCATCAGATTGCAATGTCATTTTGAAAAACCTTGAATACAAATAATGTGGAGAAAGTGGGGGAGGATGGGGAGGGAGGAGGAAGGGGAAGACTTGGAGGATAGATGGCGCGTTTTCTAATCCTGTGCGGTTGTTATCCTTCATTTCAGGTAGAGTGGTGTCGCCATGACACACACACATATAAACAGTAGAAAAACACGCTGCTCCGTTATTCAAATGAAGTGCGCCGCATTGTGCAGAGCTTGCTGCTTTCCCTGGACACATCCCTTTTCTTCCCCTCTTCCACCTTTAATTAATCTTTTCTGAATCTTTTTTAGCATCCCTCCCTCTCCCTCACAACACTCCAGAGCCGTGGCTCTTTCTAAGCAAACAGTATGAAATATGGATACGGGAGAAGTATTAATTATAACCCCACGTTGGAGTGTAGGTGTGTATCTGTGCATGTTGGAGAGAGGAAAAGAGAGGAGAGAGAGAGAGAGACAGAGGAGGAAACAATGTGCCAGCGCCACCACCCACCGCCTGGATCTGTCACAGGAGGCCGGGGAAGGAGAGAATAAGAATCAGAGAAAAGCACCAAGACAGTGGGAAAGAGAAGGCCGAATAGTTATGTGTGTGTTCGCGTGTGTGTGTGTCTAATAGAGTGTATAAGTGCCAGCTCAGCCTGTGTAGCCCTTCACCTGCGAACAGAGAGCCCCTCCATCACAGGTGAGGCCATACAAAGCCTCAGTTGGGACTGTCAGCTGCTGCCATCCAGCATAAAGCGGGTTAACTTCAGCTGTGGCTCTGCACCCTGACAGGCCACAACTGCTGGTCACTTATCTTTTTAATTAGCTTCTCACTCGGCCTCTGCTTTCTTGCTCTCCTCCTCCCTGCGCTTCCCCCTCTTTTTCTCCCTGTCACTAATTCTGAGCACATTTCCATGAAACGCGTTTGGCTTCGCAAGCTCATCTTCCTCACACTGCTGTAAAACTTGTTGTACCATAGGGAATTTATGTCATTTAATGTAATTTAATCATGAGTCAACATCTTTCTTTCATTTGTGGTTTTATTGAGTATGGACTCCAAATCCTTTCAACTTGCAGCTAAACAGGTATCTGTTGGTGGACGGACAGTTTAGTATGTGGATAAATGGATAGAGGGTGAAATTGGTAAATTAATGGATATATTGGTACATGGTTGGACAAATGGATGGATGGAATGATGGACAACTGGTAGAGATGGATGGATGGATGGATGGATGGATGGATGGATGGATGGATGGATGGATGGATGGATGGATGGATGGATGGATGGATGGATGGATGGATGGATGGAGGGGGGAGGGACGGACAGACGAGTGGGTGATTCTCTTTCATCTCGTCCAGCTGACATGAGACGAAAGGTATTTTTTGACCTGGACAGCCTGTCAGTCCATCACTCACCTTCACAGTCATCAACTGTTTTATACCACTTCTAACTCAAAGCCAGCTTAAATGTACTGAGAACTTTTGCCTACGTAGAACCACTTAAAGACATTCTTCAAAGTTGTTTGGTGAGCGGCCAACATGTCCTTGATGTTTTCATTAAATAGAACCAAGGGAAACAAAAACACCCATAAAAGCTTCATCAGGACAGATGGAATGCTCCGTGTAAATACTTCAAAGTCCTGAAGTTAAGGTGCAGCTTGGAATGACAAGGATCACTTTGTTATCTTTTCTTTGATATAGATATTATTTTAGTCTTCAATGTGACAGAAACTTTAGAAATACCAAAACACAATGTTAATTGGAATTTTTGACTGCTCTATGAAGGGTACATTGTACAGTGTGCTTTGAAATTAAACTTTTCTCTCCCCCTTCTGTTGTCATGAGATATAAATGAGAGCAACCAATCACTGAAAGATTGGCGTCCCCTTTGAGGTGAATGTTTGATCAAGGGCTCTTACATTGTGTTTCTGTCGGTGCTTGTTGATTCTTAAGTGTTTACATATCTTTGCCGTCATCTTCATTTCCAAGAAGAAATCGATCCCTTCGAAAAACGTGAATTTATGGGCAAAAAAATGTGTCATCGGAATTCAAAGGAGAAATATGAAAGAAACGAGTTGTGTACAAAGAGAGTCCAGGTGAAATCAAGGACAGAAGGAGAATAAGTGGCTCTTGGACCATATAAAAGGCAAGAACAAGCATCTTCTAGCAAACCAACATAACTAAAGTGTATGGTCAGCTACCTAAAATATTTGAGAATGCTAACTGTACAGTATTCCTTTTTGGGTATCTGAAGTTTACAATATCAAAATGTTATTGTAAGCCATTGTTTAAAAGTTATATGCATCTTCCCTGTGTTTTTGCTGGCTCTCTACTTTTTTGTGTCTTTGTTCTCCAGTACATTCAAAATTACAACAAATATAACTGCAAGTATCCAGTAAACCAATTGTGGAAATTAGACATAAATTAGGCAAAATTCCAACATTTAAATCTCTACAAAGTGCTTTAAATGTGACTGTGGTATGTGTTAAATGTGCATTAACTTGCATACCCTATCTTGGTTGCATTGAGACCAAAAGCGAGGCCAGGTAAATTGTTGTCTTCAGTTCCCAAGAGTTTAATACCTGGTCAATGCAGAAGTATTAATTTAATGTGGAATTGGGTCATGAAAAAACTAAGACTATAGACCAGATTTGGAATTGGCTTTCACTAATTTCCATATCTGGATAAGAAGTAAAAAGAAACTAGAATAGAATATTTATTTCCAGAGTATCAATATAAAAAATGTGTACTAACCCGGAATGGAGAATGTCCTACCCTGAGGTTTTCCAGTAAAAAAAAAACAAAAGTTGAAGTTATATTTTAATGACATGGTGTCAGATCAGTAGATGGTCATTTGACTAATGAAGCAAGTCAAATTGTATCTTTGAGGGGAAATAAGGCAGTTGCCCATTTCTGGTCTGAATTACGGGAAATCATGCAGGAAAACAAACACTGAGGGCCATGTAAACGACATTTCTATCATTTGGAATGCTGAGCAACAAAAATACACATGATTTGTTACTCTGGTGCGTCATCCTTTTGGCCCAAGCACTATGTTTATAACTGGAGTGGGTTTGAAAGAGTTATTGAAAGTGCTGATTGTGAAAATAGATATGCAGATTTAAGTGATCCAGAGCAAAACCCAAAACGAAAAGGCAGAGAAACGTACCAGCTTAATCCAGATCAACTCATGATCTCATTTACTCATCTATTCTATATCAGTGTTTGATAATCATGTTAGAGATAATTCACCAACAACATTTTATATGACACATATAATACACATAATGCCTCTTACCTTGTGAGTTAAGAAAATATCTATTTCATATACATGTGTATTTCAGTAACGGGAATGCATCATATAGATTAATTACAAATAGGCCGATGTTTTAAGTCTACATTTCCTGTAGTTATGATGATTCTCCACAATGAAAACCTGACATTTCATTTCTTAGAAGACTGGAATATTCCATTAAACCAATGGGGGAAAAAAAGTTGATCCCTTTTTAAAAGTTATCTTCAAAATGTAGTTTTAATCTGCCAATCAATCCTCATCAGTATCTTATCATATTTTAGTTATTGAATATGACTAGAGTTTGAAAACATTTAAAAATTACAAATAGATTGCTTTTCTATTCTTTTTGAAATCAAAAATATATATTTTAAATTAAATAAAATCAAATAACAGTCCAACCATCTATCCATCTGTTGTCTTATTCTTTCTGGACTTTCTGGAAGTTTATGGTGGAAGTTGAAGAGGTGGCACTTTACTGATCCACATCCATATTATGAATTCATCAGACAGGGGATTTAGGACTGAACCCGTTTCCTTGAGGGCCTGGCCATGTATACAGATGCCAGACCATCCAACAGCCATCACCACTTCTGGAAAAAGGGCAAATCACCTGTGACCAATTAAATATGAAATTGTGGCTGATGCACCTGAGTGGAAGGGTCTGATTTAGTTGGTAAGACCTTATGTGGCTGGAGTTTTGTTGGTGTGAGGCTGGATGTGAGGCCTCAAAGCTGGACCTTCTGAAATCCCCCCAGGCTCATTGGCAGACACTAAATAACTGAGTGAAGACCCTGGTCCAAGGCAATTGTCCTGAAATTACACACCATCGTTACACATCTCAACAAAGAATAAATAGTATTAGATTGTGCTAATCAAGGTAAAAAGTAAAGTTTTATAAAAAGGCTGATATTGAATTATTCAAACACCACATTAAAAAAAAATACTTTTTAGACCTGTATTAATTACTTTTAGTTTCTAATGTTTGCAAATCATAACTCATTTTATTCATAATTCTTCCCCCATCTCACAAAAGCGCTTTGATATTTTCCCATAAAATAAGCCATAATGTCACCTGTCAGTGTCCATCTGAGCAGCGGATGAAGACGTGACAGCCTTTAGGGGATCGGAATACTATTATCGTTGGCGTTTCATCCCAAATGGGCTTTTATTAAAAGGAACGCCTAATTAAATTCCAAGATGAGGGGGCAGTGAACAATACCAGACAGTGGCTACTTTGATTTCTTCCCCCCCTTGTTTTAAAGTAATTATGCAGACTTGACATGAGTGAGCACACTGCCGGAGACCCCTCTAATGAGTTAAGCAAGAAAAATCGCCACAGTCGCCTTGGCTGGCAGCAGCTAATTGCATTGGCCACATCGGGCCACGACTAACACTGTCATTTAAAAAGTGCTTTTCTTCGTCTGCTGATGGTATTTGTTCTTAGTATGCTGGTTAATTAACATTTCTGTAAATGTGGGCTTTAAATGTTGGAAGAGTCAGTGCTCTGTAAATGCGAGATGACGCTGGTGTGTGGAGAAGTGGCCTGATGGTAAGGCAAGGGTCAACACATTTTTACTTAAACTGCTTAAATTTTACTCTTGGGAACTTGCTGTGTCATATTAATAGCAGTGTGTTATGAGGTTGCTTTCCAGGGAACCTAATAGGCTCCTTTAAAGATTAGAAAAATGTCTGCTTTCTTATGCTGCCTTGCAAAATAAATCATGCACATGAAGTCCCTTGAAAGCAGAAAAGCAATTGTTACATGTAAAGAAAATTGTAAATAGTTTTAAATATTTTTCACAAAGAAATTGTTATTGTGTTGTACATATGCATCCAGCCCACTTTAGTTATCCCTTAATACTCTTGCACACCTTTAACACCTTAACTTTCCTGAAGACATGAGTGAGTGTCTTAATTTCAGCACAAATACAGTTTTGAAGAATTTCACTCCTGGTTATATTGTAATACAACTTAACCTTTGACATTTTTGAAAATTCAGATTTTCTTTGAACACTTACAGCATAACAACATTGTTATATTGACAGTGATGGTATTGAAGCAGATTTCAGATTAGTTTAGTCTTGGTCACACCTCCCTTAAATTCTTGGTCTTGACAGGTTAGGTGATCTTGAATACTTCAATTATGATGGGAGGCACACTTTGCTTCAAAAGGAATACTTTACCTTTTAAATTAAGCACTACATTTTGTTGGTTTTGACACAAATTTCAAATCAGACAAAGAGAAATCTTTGCCTTAATGTGGCAAGATATGTTACAGCTAATTAATAATACGCAATAATGCACTGCATTTTTTGACCTGGTCTCACAGGGATGAACGATAAAAGAAATTTTACATATCCGTCATTTCATCTCCAGTGAAAGGAAACATTTTCCAAGAAAACAAGAAGAGAAACGGAAAGGAAATGGTCTGAGTGCAAAAACACCACATCTCAGTCATGACATTTTAGTTGCCCTAAGGTAGCGATGTCCAAATCTATATTAATCAGTTGAAAAAAAACAAACAAAAAAAAAAAAATCAATTATAATGGCACCAAAAATGTCACTGCAACCCTGTCAGTCATCTCATCTCGCAAGCACGCACACACACACGCACACACACACACAGCACAAAGATAACCATGCCTTTGCCATTGTATCTACAAATGTATCTACATCTGCAATGCCACTGCTAATGTTGGTGACTGTTTCTAGACCTCCAAACAAGGGAATCAGTGAGACAGCACATAATTATTCATATGTTTCACTTAACCTTTAACATGCAGTCACGCGTAGTGCCCCAGCCAGCGTGTGCATATCGCTACCAGATTATTACGAGAACGGCTAGGCATTTGTCCTTGTTTACGTGCCCTACTGAAGCATCCTTGGCCGCGCTCGCCTTACACTCCAGATGAATAGCATTCCACGGCCCCCAGAGGCCCCCCAACTTCTCCTGAGACCTTTAAGTGTTTGTTGACAGAGTAACAGACTTTGGCTTGTTTAGCCTTCTCCACTCTCTAAAATCTGAAAGGTCACTAGCAATTCCTGAACCAGCTGCAGCAACCCCCTTACCCCCTTGGAAAAGAGGGAGGAGGAAAATAAAAAACAAGACCTCAAGAAAATGCCCTTACGAGCGGACCTTGAGTGCTCTCTGGGAAACAAACAGGATCCCTGCTGCCACGGTTACCAAGTTTGCCAACATGTCTCTATGGCTACAAATTAAACAATAGCCAGAAATTTGCCCATCCTCAACCAGAGAGACAAACAAAGAGGAAGAGAGCGCAAAGTTGGCATACCAGTTTACCTGGCGTTGCCTCATTGAAGGTTTTCACAGAATATTTTCATGGCAAAAATTTTTTAAAGCAAAAACCACTGAGATAACATCCTCCATATAAACATGCTCCATATGGCACATTTGTGTGGTCACTCTGTGTCACAACATGGGGTGCAGCAGAACAATCAAATTATCTGGCAGAACATGCATAATCCCCCCTCTTTACGGCAAACGAGCACTGCACCCCGTTATTTGGGGTCTCTATTGTTGCCATGGCACAGCTCATTATTATGGGCTGTCTGGTTCAGGTCATCAGAGAGGCTTTCGCCGCTGAGGTCTCGGTGGAAATCGCCAAGCCCATCTCTCTGCTTAGCAACCGAGCCCTGGGGCCTGTTTTGCACAGTTTAATTCAGATGAGAGTGCAGCGCAGAGGATTGGCCAAGTTTGACCCGCAACCCTCTCCTCCCTCTGACACTTGCTGACACACAACAAGCACCTGCACTCACTATCTCCTCCTCCTTCGCCACATTCCTACATTGGGTTTCTCGCCTGCTCCCTATCTTTTTTTATCTACCTTGTTTTTTGTGTTTGCCTCAAGCTGGATCACATTTTGAAGGTGGTTTTGAAATTGGCTGAGTCTTTTAGCACCCTGAAGAAGTCTGGAGGTTGTTCCCTGCGGCATCATGGGAGGGGTGTACCAGTAAAACAACTGGATTTGTTTAAAGTTTGATGAAAATATCAAACAATTTGCTGCTCCCAAGGCTTGCTTCAAAACTGCATATGAATCCCTCACCATCACTGTGTACTGTATGTATTCCAAACATCTGCTGAGATTATTTCAAACAATTGTTACATCTCTATTATGTTATTTTCCACGATATCACCTCTGAAAAGAAATACTTTCTCAACGTTGTAGTTAATTATCCAACACTACAGGCACATTACAATGAATTAAAATATAGTCAAAAATGGTTATTTCACTAATTCAATTTAAAAAAGTGAAATTCTTAAGATTTAATAAGAATAACTTTTGTTCTCATTAAATAGTGTGGCTTACAGTTTAATCCCAAAACTGAATATTTTAGAAACTTTGATTACACAAGATCAATTAAAAATGGGGACCAGCAGAGGTGTGGCAATGAACCAATCACTTGATTTTGATGGATTTAACCAGGGAAAATTAAAACATGCAGGACACTGGCCTTGATATACTGATGATTTACCAATTGCCCAACATAAAGTCATTATCACCCTCCAAAAGGAGGGTTAGACAGAAAAGCTCATTGCTAAAGAGGCCCATAGTTCTCAGACTGTTGTCCTGAACCAATGACATCAAAAGTAGCTCACATAGAATAACAACTCTCCCATAATCCATCCAAAGTATTGAAATTGCCTCCCGTTGACATAGTTGCGTGATGAAAATTGCATCATTTTTTTTTCGGAGGGACTCATCCACCTCATTGAGTTGTGACACTAAAAATTCAAGTGGGTTTGCAACATCACAGCGCCCAGTGAATATCCTGTTGCACCACGCAGCCATACATGACTGCCAAAAATGGAAGAACGATTTTTTTCCCCCCTCTCCCTCTGGGCCATGAGCAGGATTGGGTGACATGCTCCTTCGCTGCCTTCAACATGGGTAGTTTATTTTGACTCAGTCCCACCTGCACTGTCTGCTGCCAGAAACAATCAGTTAAGCACCACTTGTGCACAAAACCCACCTGAAAATAATTCCCAACAGTCACAGGGATCTGAGTGGTGAGCGCACAACTGTCTTGTCAAGCAGGAAATGAAGTTTATACTATATTGCTAAAAAACTGACATCTGCAGTTAAATGTTGTATTTCTTCAGTGACATCATTAACATGTGCTTATGTTATTGTTTATTTCAGAAGTACTTCTAATTATGTGCAGCGAAAATCTCTGCTGTGCAGTTTTTTCGCTACCTCAGTCAGTGAATGGTTGCCATGAGAACAGATTTGTTTTTGTGGGATGGCTTTGTAGTCTGCGCATGAAGGTGTTACTTGCTTGTCTCTCCGTCTGCCCAGTCATTACATTCACAAAGTGGTTATGGGGAAATCCTTTGAGAATTACTCCCAAATGAGTCAACCAGCTTAAAGTTTATCACAGTTTGTTATTATTTTTCAGATGCAATACTTCAGAAAATACACTAAATATATTAAACCAGCAGCCTAAGGAGCCATGTGTGTTCTATGAATCTCCCCTCCTTGCCTCTTTACCTCTTTCTCATCTTTCCCTCTCTCTTCCCCAGCACTCCCTCTACGCAGCTTTAAGTGGATGGGAGTGGGACGAGAGAGGCATCGACAGCGGTGTGGCTGTGACTCAGGCAACCGGCTGCTGCAGTGTTGTGACGGTAATGAGGACGGGGTCAGCGGATACAGACAGACTGAACGACAGAGGCACACAGGAGAGAGGAGAGAAAGGCAAAGAGGCAGCTATACAGATGCTCGAAATAAAAAAGCTGGGTTCACACAGGGAGTGAAAAACAGCGCAGAGAGAGAGAGGAAAGATAGGAGTGGACAGATGCCAGCTGATAGCAGAACTCCACAGCAGTGATAGCCCCACGGTGAAAGTTCTGCGTTAAGCAACTTTTTGTCACACACAAGCTCGGGTGAAAGGATGCTGAACACATGCAGATGTAACCGGATCCTTTTCTGCGTTGTGCTGGTTATTGAGTGAATGGACCGTGACACAGTTTGTCTTTCGAACAGATGATTCTCGGTTTATTTCTGACGAGAATACAAAGACAAAACAACGGTGTTCAAGGCTGCCCGCTCCAAGTCCTCTCCCGCAGGACAACATGTCAAAAGGCGGGAACACCTCTCACAACTTACAAAAAAAAAAAACTAAACATTTTTGTATAACATACCTGACGAGAATGCAAAGACAAAACAACCGTGTTAAAGGCTGCGTGCTCCAAGTCCTACACCAAACAAAAGTATAAAACAAAAATTAACTTAATAGATCTATAAATAAACTGAATGTATTTAGATGGAAGAATAAAAAGCACACACCTCTCCCGCAGGACAACATGTCAAAAGGGGAGGGGCTAAGGGGCGCAAACAATTTAAAGACAATACCACAGAAGAAGAAATAAAAAGGAGGGGCTTCAGATCTTAAAGTAACACGGTTAAAACAATGGCAGAGGCGTTTCAGTAAGATAAGGAACAAGACAAATAACCAAAAAAGACATTTTGTGTAATTATAACAAAAGAGAATTACAACCAGGTTACACAGACTCACTTAAGGACACAGAAAGGATGCAGGAAAATGCTTTGTTTGTTTTTAGAGCATTTATGATATCTAGAGTGCTGTGAAAACCAAATTCCTTCCTTATGTGTATATCTGCTGGTTTTGATTTTGGGTCACACTTAAGTGTTCTAAATTAAAACCAGACAAACATATTGAGTAAATACAAAAATATGTTTTCTGCAGTGACTTGCAGTCAAAGGAGGTAGTAAATCTCTAACAATGATTAGAAAAAATAATTTTACCCACTTTTCTGTGCTATGTATTTATCTTCTGCATGATTTCAAAATTCAAAAAGTCAAAAAAACTGAATTTAGAAATTGCTTGTTCAAATATATAGGAGGAAGGTGATGTGAGGCAGTGACGAGCTGTGCCTCTGGGGGCGCCATATCACACACTGACTGATGCAGGCAGCTTGGGAATTCCCATTGTTGCCTCTCTTTACTTCACCAATATTCATGTTTGATTACACACGTTACACATGCTGATGTTCCACAGTCTGTCTGAAATATTTAATGTTTGACATATTTAGTCTCTTTGATTAGCCATAAATGCATATTAGTACATGGTGAGTCAGAAAGTACCGTGCCATACTTACACTTTTAATGTGTGTGTCCCATTATATGTGCCATACAATTAACACATTTTAGAAAAAAAATGGTTTTACCAACAGTCAAACATGTGGCTGCTTCAGGGCCTGGATGACTTGCCATAATTGATGGAATCATAATTTTTGATCTCTAAAAGAAAATCTTGAAACAGAACCAGTTTTTGGTCTTGACCTCAGGAGAATAACGTAGATGGACCAGGAAGTCCAGTTCTCAAAGCGTCAATAAATGGTACCTTTCCGTTTTCTGTTTCTGTCTTGTGTTTCCTGTTCTGTGACTTTCAAATCAGCCTCAGCATAAAGCATTTCTAGGGAAAGTGTCAATAAAGCTCAAATAATAAAAATCAAGTTAAAACACTTTTACTGCAGGTTCACACCCTCTGTGAAATAAAGAGACTCCAACAGTGGGCTACAGACAGAAAACTGCAGTTTTTCAGCTTAAATGCAAATGCAAAAAGGTTTCAGTGAGTTTTATTTGAGCTTAAGAAAAACGCTTTGAAATAACTTCACATCAGCTATAAGGTAACTGAGAAATATTGATCAGATCTTCAGAAAAAAAATTCAATATTGTTTTGCTTCACAGAAGAATGTCCTATCAGCAGATATTTCAGAGCTGAGCAAACTTTTGTGTATATCATCAGAGCTAATTACAAGCCAAAATAACTTCTCTGAACACTTCAGTGATTCAGTCAGTCCTGTTGAAAATGCAGACTTCTGCTATTATCTCTAACCAGTTTATTAGAGGGGGTAGAACATTTCAAGCATTTATGTAGGAAAAGGAGGAGTGAAATAGAAGGAGCCAGTGGCAACACGGACTCCACTATAGACACAGTGTTTAACATCTTCACCCGTGGCGGCTCAATTACCTGAGTGTAATTGCAATAACTCCAATGCCACTGCAGTCATGCTTGACTATTTCCAGACCAGGTCTGTAATTGAAGGTTGATATATGCAACTGGAAATCAAAGGAGGCTAGCATGGTAACGAGAGAACAGCTAGGCTACGACTTTCAGAGCAGAGCTGTGAATTGCTGCTGTAATAAAAGGCCGGAGTTATTAGCAGAATTGTGAGTGGCAAATTGGTGTGAATGCCAACTCACTGGGGTAAGAGCTGAATGAGATGGGAAGTTAAAAAAGAGAAAGGGAAGGAAATGGGATGACAGAGTGAATGGCAAACAGGAAAGGTTTGGCTGTATTGTATGGAGGCGTTTACACTCTTGAGGAGCTGAAAGATAAGTGGTCAAAAATACTCTTAACTACTATTGGTGTTGAGAGCAGATACTTAAAAAATCTTTTATGTAATCTTTTAAGTAAGTTGCTTAAAAGATGCCTCAATCCCCCCAAAAACACCTAGAAAAAAAACAGACAGACTTATGACAACCATAGGAAAGTAAGGAAAGAAAATCACAGAACCAGACCATAACCATAAATTGGGAGGTGTTCTAGGCCCATATTCAGCCTATAAAGGTGACAGACCAAGAGGACAGGAGGTCTCTACTTCAGAGTATCCTCCTTTGCTGAAATACTTACTTCCCCTTTAATCTGAAAGTGAGTTAATGCAATGCATTCTGGGATTAATAGTTTCATACCAGTCTCTTTGATCCTTGTGTGTACCTCAGTCCTTTGGGCTAAGTCCTAACATTAGATTATTCCAGCAAACTAGAACTCATCTAAATATTTGACAAAGAAAATGGAAATAAAAATGCTTTGTTCACAGAAGGTTACCAGTAAAATGTTTTGGACAGCACCACAGCCTGTTAAACTTATCTCCACGAGATTTAATTTGGTCAACCCAAACTTGGCCAAGTTTCATCTGGTCGTAACCATTTCAATGAAAGCTTTGTTGGATTTATCAAAATTTTTGGTTGAAGCCACAATTGGATTGTATAGACTGCATCATCTTCTTACATCAACACAACCATTATGGCAGTGTGCAGTTTTTGTCTTAGATCATTTGCAGTAACAGCTGTCTTTATAATTTCCCTTTTCATTGCTTTGGCACTTTGAAGCCACTTGTGGTCAAGTTTGCTTTGGGACCAACATGTGTGTGGGGAAAAAAAAAAAAAAAGTTGAGCAAACAACGCTTCCAACTGATTGACGGCTGCGAAGTTCTGGGTGACCAGCTTGTACAAAAAACAGCCGAGGTTCCATCAGAAAGACCACACTTGGTGCTACTGCTGCACTTTAATGTGGTCTACAGGAAACCTGAGACAGTGTGTGGTTGCGCATGGAGAGCTGAAGGGCTTTGAGTGATTCCAGCATTCCTACATATATCTCTAGACAGTCCAAAACCACAACCCCTGACACAAGCGGTGGTTCCAGTATCAGCTGCCAAGATCCACTGTGCGGAATATTCCTGAGTTTTGTCCAAGAACCTTCCATAAGGATTTATAGTGGGAAACATAAAGTACTGAGAGAAAATCTCTGTCCAGAAAAAAAGTTTTAACAGACAGACTTATGACAGCTGTAGGAAAGTAAGGAAAGAAAAGCACAGAACCTGACCATAACCATAACTTCTAAAGACTTAGGTTACAGATGATGTATTTACCAAAACAGTAAGACCTAAAAATGAAATTTTGGGCATATCAAAATCTTCTAGACTAGACCGATCAAGTAATATGCAAAGCCTGGCAAAAAAAAAAAAAAAGGGTCACACTATGATATTTTATTTAGCTTTGATTTTGGCATGTATGTGCTGTGGCATTGTTTTGATAAGCTTCTGTAATGTCATAAGATTTATTTCCATCCTGTGTGGTATTAATCTTTCACCAAAGTCTTATTTTGATTCTTAGCGGGGTCTGGACTCAGTGGTGGCCAATCCATGTGTGAAAATGATGTCTCATATTCCCTGAACTACTCTTTCATAATTTTAGCCAGATGAATTCTGACATTGTCATCTTGGAATATGCCCGTGCCATCAAGGAAGAAAAAACATTGATCAAACAACGTGGTCATTCAGGATATTCAGCCAGATGGCTGACCTCGTTCTCTGGGCACATTATGTTGCTGAACTTTGACCTGACCAACTGCAGCAACTCCAAATCATTGCACTGCTCCTTTTAGAGTAAGCACTAGCCATAATGGGTGCATCACTGTATTTTCCTCTCTTCTTACTCTGATGTTCCCATAATTTTAGACCAGGGTACATCTGGACCTGCTTCCATTGCCTAATACTCCAATCTTAATGTGGTTCCCTATGTTCCTTCCAGTTTTTAATAAAGGGTTAGATATTTCTGAAAGGCCTCAACATGTTTCATCCAAAGCCGAACAGTCGACGTACAGTCATGTGGTTCCGAACCGTTCAGATTCACACACACCTTTCATACGACAGCACAGACCAACTGGGGGACACCCGTGCCGCTTCGGTATACGTCACGCCACTACCAGCGGGGGTTTCCCTTCCCTCCCTGCATCCAGTTTTGATTTTATGAAGCAGTCACAAAGCAAGCGCCAAACGTTTCTGTCGCCAGAACAGCAACAATTTCCATCTAAGAGTAATGAACTGCGCGCCAAACAAATGACACCATTCTCATCACCTGTCTACGTTATTGAGAACCGATTTCGGCAGTTCAGATGAAGTACGTCAGTGCTCTAAACCAGTTTTAGTAGCTTCTGCCATCTCCAAAGTCCTCAGATGTTTTCTCTGCCTGATCCATGCAGGCCATCAAGTTCAAGTCAAACAGACCAACATCTTTTCCACAAGATGTTTCTTCCAACATGGTTAAGAAATAAGAAGCTACTCATTACATCAGTTGGGGTTGCATAACTTGTTGCCAGCTGAAAGACAATTGGCCATGCTGTAATTATCAAATAAGAGGTTTATAAATATTTACATAGTAAAATGAAGGTGCTTTAAAAAGAAATTAACCGGGCAATGCATGATGTGCTTACTTTTTTAAAAAAAGTGTAGTAGCACTATGATCCCATTTAAAAATCTAGTCAAAGCCCACACTAATACTGACAGAAATTAAAAACTACAATAGTATTTGTACAGTACAAATTCTGCAGCTTGTCCTCATACTGTCAGTGTCTTGAATTCCTACTTCATCAGGGTTCCTGTTAAACAGACTGTAGGAAGACAATTTGAGCTGGAGGTTTGGGGTGGGGGTGCATTGCAAAAGCGCAGAAATGTGGCAGCACACTGGGAATAACTATTGGCCGAGGAGTTAATAGGCATGGAATGATGACAGATATCATGGAGTGGACGCCTCGCAATGACTGGGAAGGAATTAATAAGCAGGAATGGGTTAATAGTGCATTAAGAGCCAGCAGGAGAACGGCAGGAGACTGGAGCAAGAATCTTCTGAAGTCAGCTGTGAGTAATCAGCCCATGGCGAGCCTTCAACGATTACCATAACAGAGCAATTGGACGTGAAAAATGGATAATAGTATGGACATAGAAATGTGGGGCTGTGTGTGTATGTGTGAGGTGGCTGTGGGGGAGGAATAAAATGCACAAATCCCACTGGCTTTCCAATTGTGACAAACAGAAGATGATGGGTTTTTTTCCAAACAAAAACACTCATGTAACCAAAGTGTCTGCTAATTTGATTTTAGTACATTTATCTGAGCCTTTTCTGCTTCCAGAGACCAACTCAGAACTACAGTTAGCATCCAGTTGCACATCAATCAATTATAAAATAAAAGCACTTTTTTTTTCAGTGATTTAATTCAGAAGTAAAAATCATATCTAGAGTAACTACATACAGAGTACGGAGTTGTGTTTATTTCGGTTAATTTTGAATGGATTATGGATTGCAGGTAATTCAGCTTCTCAGAATAATAAAAAACAATTTCAACATCTTATTTTTGTACTTGGAAACACAAGTTGATGTAGTTCTCATATTTAAGTTCTGACTGAAGAGGTAAATCGATCCCGGCGACGACTAGCCATCAGCTCTCGTTCCATGGTCCACGGCCACACTGTTAAGCTGTTTGTATTTGCCTTGTAAATAATTTATTAAAAAACTTTCTTCTGAGTAGGCAGCCTGAGTACAACCAGAAGAACTTGTACCACAGTTTAAGAACCATGGCCTCAAAGGAACTGTGTTGTGTCTGAAGATGATCTTTGTGGCCTTTATAGAAACTTTGTTTACTCTAAGCCCTATAATTTTGCTTAACTCAAACTATTAAACTATTTATTATATGGAGTATGAGGGATTTCATTTGTCCCTGCTACCATTTACCTTTAACTTTAACAATCCATGAGTTTTGACAAACTCTCTCATTTACTTCTAGTTTGCTCTATCTGGCACACATCCAGGGTCTGGAGTATACAGAGTCATAAGTTATTACACAGTTCCAGACCAAGACAAAAACATTCAAATAAATATATATTATTACCAGAAAATAACATACCCTTAGCATCGCACCTTTGTATACTTCTCCAACTTAATCTGCATGTCGGAAAAGTATTGAATGCTTAATTTTGTGCATAGAATCCTTTACTAAGGCTACTGTCCCTCCAATACGTCCACATGCAATCTCCTCCAATCAAATGGACATTTATCTCCGGGAAAGGAAAATATTCAGCTGCAAAAATGCTCAATGATTATGTGATAGCATAATTACACTCTTAATTTCATAGGAGACAGATCACTCTCACCAAAACTATCAAGATAAATGACCCACTATATTACCTGATTGTGGACGTGTCTTTTTTTGTGTGCCTTGGATCAGTACATTATCTATTCCCAGCAAAAACTATGAACATCTTACTCTAGCAAGCTAATTCAATGCATGACTGAAATAGGCACGGCAAGGGCATATCTGACTTCTTATGGTTGTATTTGTTAATGCTAATATTTACTCTGAAAGTATTTTTTGACTGGCACCAATAGTAAAAATGCATTTCTTCTATGATTCAAAACTGGAACTTTAATCAAGTTGTCATTTGTTTAAGCTGATGTTGAATATCCCTAACGTTCCTGTAAAACCTCCTTACTCTTTTGTCTCAAATCATGGCCATGTACAGTTATCCTATTAATGTTGCAATTAACTGTCTTTGTTGTTCCTCTGTTCTCTCCTAAAGCAGGTATCCCTGGCCGGATTATCTTGTTGGGTTCTCCTGGAGGTCATTTGTCTGAACTCTTTTTGTTCTGAGTCAGGGCTGTACAATGTAATCCAGCACCGACATGCAAGAGGATGGTACTTCCTGACAACACATTCCTATGCAAACGCAGATATGAAGCACACAAGCAAGAAAAGTGGTTCTGAAGTCAAGATTGGATTCTTGATTATTCCAACATATGTTTAAAGCTATGGATGAAAATCTAAGTCTTGCAAGCATGTGCAGAGCAATCAAACTAAACAAAAAAGTAGCACTCAAGATGCTCTTTCTATTAGGTCTTCCATGCAGTTCTGGCAAATGTGTTTTTTTCTTTTCAAATTTCACCACTTCATTCCAGGGATCAGATAAGATCAAATTGATTAGTTGTTCATACCAGTACTTGAAAGTTTTCTCCTCCTTACCCAAGAAAAACCTTAAAATCCTCCTCAGACTCAAAGTTTGGGATGCATATGATAATACTGTAAAGGATATTTTCTGCTGCACGGCAGGAACAAAATACAAGAAGCCCCAGAAAAAACCTATCAGAAGTAGCAAAAGTCTTGTTGCAGTATAAGTTCACCTTCCGGTAGGATCAAAATCTTCATTCAGCCAGCCATGAACATGCCACACGTTTCAGATTTTTGCTCAGTAATGAGTTTGGAAATTGCACTTCCAGTTCCTTTCTCTTCACATCTCTACACTGATTTGTGTTGGTCTGTCACACCGAATCCCAATAAAATACTCTTATGCGTATGTACTTGTTCCTTATGTCTACTCTGTATAAATATTTTTGAAATCTCAGTAGGAACTCATCAGCCATCATTTACAGTGAGTTGAGTTGCAATCCATTGCCAAGCTAACTCTTACAGTATTCATGCTACATTAGCTGTCCGCTTCTTGAAAGCAAACTCCAAAGCAGTACTTCAGGTGACAAAGAAAAGGAAAACCACAGGAAGTGAAACAAAAGGTTTGCAGAACCCAGCTTAAGAAATCACTGCTGACTAACTATTAACTACATTTGTCTTGCATAAAAGCCTCTTTACTTGCAATTATTTTTTTCTGTGTCCACTTTTTTTTCCCCGAGCCTGATGAGTCACTTGCTGCACTCCTCTCGATCTGCCCGATGCGGCCCACGCCATCACATTTAGACCCGGACTCGGAACACCGAGCAGGTGGCAGAGAACATTAGGAGGCAACGGATTGCAGACCAGCACAAGCTGCAATTTGCTTTTTATAAATTACATAAGAGTGAGGACAATGAAGAAACAGAATGTGAGACAGTAGAGATAGTCTGAGTGTGTTTTTTATAAGTATACGGTAAATAAGAAACTTTTTCAAACTGTTTGACAGTTTTTGACTTTTTAGTGATTCATTTTTGACACCGTTTGCCTTGCCAAAGTATTCATATCCCTTGAACTTTCCCTTTTTTTTTCACATTTAAGGCACTTTACAGTCTTTGTGTGAATGACTTCTCCCTGTATGGGTGGCTGCTGTGGTCATACCAAGTGTGTGCCAAAGTCCCTGAGAGTGTGTGGGCCTGTAAATAGCTGTGGCAGCTGTAATGATACTGTATTGCTATGTGTGATCCTAGAGGGTCCAGATAACCAGATGGCCAATATGTTGCTGCCAACACATACAGCATTTTAAACACAAATACATAGACACTCAGGCCAGTGGGACTGCACCTCAGGAGGCCTTCTTTCAGGCCTGGGCCACTGGTAGAGCAGAAGCCCGCTGGCAGTGTCCCTCTTCTGGGTAATAGTCCAGGCGCAAACAACCCGGCAACCAGCAGCTGCTGGGCCTCACACATGGCAGCTGAAGCCTGCTGGAAGGCTAAATGTGTGTGTGTGTGCGTGAGCGTGTGTGTGTGCTTGCCCTTAGCTTGTATGAGCACTCCCCCCTTCCTCTGGGCACCAAATGCTCTGATCAGAGCTTGTGAGAGTTTGGGAGATTTGTACCAAGTTGCAGAGTTGTCTATCTAAAGCATATTGTGGCCGGCTCGAACAAAAGCTTGCTGTTAAGCCAAGAAAAAGAGAAGTTCAAAGCGTGTATGTGCGCCGTGTTTTGTGAGTTTGTGTCGACAGATGTCGAGTACATGTTGGTCTCTCGTGTGAGGAGCTGGGAGTTTCTGTCTTACCTGAGGCTGCTGTGCAGCTGTCCTTCGCTGATCGCTGTCCCTACAACAAACACTCAGAGTGGCTTTCTGAATGTGTGTGTCGATGTGTGTATATAAGTGGTAGTGGTGGTGCAAGAAACCTACAAGTTCTTATAATTTAGGAATAATACGAACTTATAATCAGCGTTTGCATAGTTTTTGACATCATATTGTACAATTACTATGCTGTCTCTGATGGCAACATATGAAACCAGTCACTGGAAATTAATCAACTAGGTAACATACAATTTGTCTTAGTTTTCTTCGTAGCTTGAACCAACCTTGAGTTTGGGGTTCTCTTGTTTTTTTTAATACCATGACTTTGCAGCACTTTCACCCTGCAGCAAGAAGGTTCTGGGTTCAAACCCCAGCCTTTTTGCTTAACTGGGTCTCTGGATATTCTGATTTCCTCCCACAGTCTAAAAGCACAACTTTTAGGTTAACTGGTCTCTAAATCGTCCTTATATGAGAGTGTGCGCGCGGTTGTCTGCCTGTGTGACCCTGAGTTGCCCTCTGATGACCTGTTCAGGGTGTACCTCTCTCCCAATGACCACTGGAGACAGGCACCAGCTCCCTCACAGCCAGGACAGCAGAAAAAACTAAAGGGATTTCTCACTAGGACACAGATAAAGTTTTTGAGTATTTGTTCATGCGAAATTAATTCTACAAAAATTGTATCTTCCCACACCATTTCCTTAAAAACAAAAATCATTGTAGTGTTTGTTCATCTAAACACTGCCGCCCTTTGAAAACGAGCCGTCAGAGTGCACAGTCAGTGTGATTTCAAAAATTTGGATGTCTCCTTAGAGGGTTGTCTGAAGACAAATCGTTGAGCCACATTGAAGGATCATCCTTTTGTTAAGCTCTGGCACAGTTATCAACTAATTTAAAAGAAATTAACAGCTATCGGAGACATTTAAAATATCCAACCTTTTTTCACTGGAATATCTTAACTGGTTCAATGTCGCAGAAGGAGAAAAACAATTTCATTCATATCATATCAATCTTTTGTTATTGTAAATCCTGTGGCAGTCTTCTCATAAAATGCTCTTTTATTTATTTATTTTTTTTACGTTTTTCTTTTCATTGATAAATTAACACGTACTTCTTTAACAGAACTTAAACTACTTTTCTCATTTACTGTCACCCTGAACAAAGGTTTTGAAATTAATATTTAATAAGACATCTACCATTACTATGACTGCATGGATGAGTGGAAATGGATGGATAAAACGAAGGTGGTTGAAAATCCATGCTTATTTTGCCACATAAGGGACAGTCATTTTCAGACAGTTTACACATATTTTTCAGAAGTCAGAAGTAGATGACCCTGCATTTGTTTGTTTGGGTCATGAAATGGAATTATAGACTTTATTAGGACACTGAAAGATGTTTGGGTAGGACACAGAATATAACTGCCAACAACCAATGTTTCATTAAGACACTATACAGAAACAAATATCAGTAAATGTTAGTGCTTTTTGGTCAACACCAAGCTCTAGAGTTACAAATCATTTGAAATATTTCTCACAGCAATTTTTAAAACATTATCTGTTAACTATCCAAACTGTATAATCTGATTACTTTGAACTAAATACAGACCTAATAAAGAAGCAAGCAGCACAACAAATGTTGCAGAAAACAACTTAGCACAGAAGAGACCGATAGTTATAAATGGAGAAAAAAAAATCTTCTTGAGGGGGAGGCGTGAAGGAGGACATGAGAACGGAGACAGTCTGTTCTTCTACACCTGCCACCAACCTGCAGAAAAGCCTCATAAAATACTTTTTTAAAGACCTGAAAAGCTACATGCCTTTGGAATTACAGCCTCACTATCAGTAGCCACAAGCTCCGGCGCGAGACGGCGTGACAGGTGTACGTTTCAGCAACTTAAACAGGGCGGATTAAGCCACTAGTGGCTCCTCTTCATATGCATTCCTTATGGGAGTTAAGGCCATTTGAAATGCAGGGCCAAAGGCAAGATTACCGGCTCACAGGCCCATGGAGAGAGGTGTGCTGCAACTAAAAGCCTGGATTTGAATAATTGTGGCAGGGCTTAGCGCCCAGAATCAGCACAGAACAGAACCAATGGATTATTGCACACACACACGCACACACACGCATGCACACACACACATTCTAACTTTGGAAGGCTTTCACTTGTCTAACTCAATAACTATTTGTATCATTGTCCACGTGTGTGTGTGTGTGTGTGTGTGTGCGTGTGTGTGTGTGTGTGTGTGTGTCTAAATCTATTGCTGATACCTAATTGATCTGTGTCACATCTGTCTTCATTATATAATGTAAACACATGTGACTGATGTTTTTCTGCTCTGTTTTCTGTTATCCTTGTGTAAGCATAATGTGTGCCTAAAGAAGTGTGTCTTTATATTTGGACGTATTTGAGCTCATTTGCTTCCACAGTGTGTGTGTGTGCGCGTGTGTGCGTGTATAAATGCCAGCACCTAAACACAGCAGAGTCACTGTTCCGTCTCCGTACATTTTGACACTGGTTGAAAGCTTAGTGGCGCTTGAGGTGCCAGACAGAGCCGACAGATGAACAGAGGGAGGGGAAGCCAAGGAGCTGCAAGACGAAAAAAAAAAAAGAAAAAAAGGAAGAAGTGGAAAGAATGGATAATGAAGGCAATGATGAGAGATGGTCCCATATGAGTTTCAGTTGGGAGAGGTTTAATGTATTCAAAGAGTAAAAAAAAGAAGAAGCGAGCGGGGTGGCAGGTTTGGAAGGGTGCATTACACATCTGGGATGTGGAAGTGAGGCACAGTAGGAACCAAAATTCAACTCAAACGTACACAAGTATGAAAAATGTGGTCTGAGTTCAAAATATACAGATCAGAGGAACTAGAGTTTTATAAGAACAAGGATGTTATTAAACTAAAACATCAGAAAGATTAATCTATAATAAAACCAATAATTCTTCAAATTTTTGGACTTTTAAGAATATTTACTGAATTTTGGCAAAATCCCCACAAATTATTTTTTGCTGTAATTTGTATTTTTATTTTTACCCAACAGCAATTTAAGCACAACTTTGCAGTATGTATTCAGGAATATTATGAGATTTAGGAATGTTTCATATTTATGTTCAGCTGTTAATGACTTTTTAGATGTTGATAAAAAAAACAAAAATCCCACTAGAAAAAAAAATGGAATGAAAAGTGACAATCCAGGCCTGATTTTGCACATGAAATTTAGCATATATTTACAATAAAATTTCAGGGTTTCATCAATTAAAGCAACTCTTCCATATCCAGAAGCAACAGCACCACGTTTTTTCTACATGAAGATGTTCTTTTTCTAAAATGCTGGGTTGGATTTACTGTAAAAGGATGCACACTTTCCAAAAAGTGTCACTTTTTTCCCCCCATCAGTCAAGACAATTTTCAAAAAGGTTTATGATTAATAAGATGTATTTTGGGGAAATGTCAGACAAGTGTGCCTGTGTTTGTTCAGCCATGGTTTTGACCGTTGGCTTCTGATGTATGTTCTTTTTGCAGAGTCTCTTCCTCAGTTTTTTAGATTATGTTCTAGGTTATTTTGTTAGCTCTTAAATGAGTAATTAACATACGTTTGGCGTAATGCCACTCCTGTGAAGATATAATGAAATCTTGCCCAGATGGACCTGAGTCTATGAACGTCCCCAAAACCCCAACATATGTAAAACAGCAGACCGTGTCCTCACTTTTTAAATGGTGTGAGCGACACTTTGAATGGATGCAGCATCAACACCTGCTGCCGTAATGCCACCGAGGACAGTTGGTGAGATAAGAGGCCAAACACCAAATATAACACTTTGGAGCTGTTCTGACACAACCTTATATACAAAAACACACACAAAAAGATGTGTTAATGTACAAACAAAAGACTTCATTGTGTCTCATCCAAAACGGATCGGGAAAAAAAAAAAAAGAACTTAAAGAATTGTCAAAAAACATACATATTAACTTTAAAAAACTGTGTCTTATTCCATGCAGAATTGTTTGGGGACTGGAGGCTGAGTGAGAAGTGGGTTAACCCTGAACAGATCAGCAGTCTGTCACAGGGCAACACAAAGGCACATCAGACTAACGTCATCGCACACACAAACTCAGACCAAAGGGTTTTTTAAGAAGTCCAGGGAGAAAAGGTAACGCTGTGCAGAAAGGCTCCCAGGAGGTTCAGATTTGAGCCTGGACCTTCTGGCAGGTAAGCAATAGAGCCAATTTTGGTACTGTGAAGTACCTCATTGCAACTACACATTAACAGTGTTCTCTACTTTGTTAGGATGTTGCTATTTTAAATGCAACATCCTTTGGAGTGTAACCAAGACAATACACTCCAAAATCAAACAATTTAAGCTGAAACTACTCCCATGATGGTAGCTTGACCTAAAACTGTCCATCTGACTGACTAGGTAGCAACCTGAAATGTTTACATTTTGTATGTCCATATTCCCTTTCAGTAAACTCTCTGTAAACTACTCTAGATTGTCACTTCTTCTAAATCTCCTGTTTTGTTTTTTTGTTTGTCTTGCCAAGACATTTGAATGGCACAGACAAATTAACTTCCAAACCCAGGTTCTCTGGGTACCTGGCCATTAGTTTGTGTAGACACAAACTGCATTAACTTCTAAGAATTGTGTCCTGTGTTCCGGTAAATGAACATATGGTATGTTATGTAGAATCACAGCCAGCAAATTATTTACCATCCCAGTGCTATGAAAAGATGAACTCCCTGGCTTATGTGCAACAGGACTATATTAGCATTACAAATGACCTCTGCAATGGGGTATGTGGTCCTTTCCAGGTTTCCGTTAGTCACTGAGGACAATGTATTACAGGCAGGTAAATTTGTGATAACCAGAATATTACCAGATAGCAATAAGTGAAAGGAAAGTGACATGATTTGAGATTAAAATGAAATGAGGAAGATGGGTAAAATCATTCATTTCAGTCCCTGGTAAATGAGCTCAAGGGGATCTTTGATGGGAAAGGCTATTTCAATTCTACAATGGAAAGATGGAGGCTTGCACCTATTGTGTGAAGTATGAGGTGTGCTATCCGCCCCCTCCAAAAAAAGGACATCTTTTATTAAGGTGTGACTGTGCTGTCCCTCTTCTTATTTTGGCTGGGATGATGATGCGGTCCTCTCTCTCATCTTTCTGCTGGACCCAGCCTCTTTCACAGGTCCCCAGACGGAGTCATGTAAATCTATCAAGTCATCTGAGAGAAGCACAGGCTTTGGGTGTGATAATGACTTACAGAAGACTACCAACGGGGAGAGGATGTGACTGAAAAATACACACGCACATGCATACACATGAACACAGACGAGTGTACTTTTCCACACCTCTCTACTTCAAGCTAGCTGAGCAATCTCCACACTCATCTTGTTCCTAACCGGCCACATACTGCGCCAGCTGCAGATTGAGGTGGCAGCGCCCGTCATAATGTGGTAGAGGGGGGGCCGATGGAGGGCATTGAGTGTCCTGCTGGAAGCCCAGGTATCCAGCCTGAGTTCCAGGTCTCAGTGGGTAGCGGTGGGGAATGGGCCGGCCAGGGTGGTAATAGAGTAAATAACTCAAATGAGGCAGAGTGTGAATTATTTCTCTGATGGACTCGAGGGGTCCCTGCTGAGAATCTGACCAGGAGGTCCAGCTGAGATGAGTCTCAGAAACGTAGGGAAATGGGTCCAGAATGTAGTAGGGGGTGGTATGTCAGCAGGGATGGGCTGTGTGAGAGTGTTTAATACAGGTGATGATGGAGAGTGGGGAAGGGGGGGCGGTTGTGTAAGGTAACTTTGCCACAACAGGTTTGGGCGAACCTCAATAGCCCAAGGGATGGACAACAAAGAAGATAAGAATTTAAGAAGGTTTTCTGTCTCAGATTTTACTTTCTTGTCATTTGTAGTTTATTCTGCCTGGTCTCAACTATTCACAAATATGCAAATTCCTCTGAAAGTAATTTTTTCCCCTCTTTTTGTGATAGCTTCGACTCTAAAGTCCAAGACTAAATTCAGATAACCAGAAACCGAACAGAACTTCGGCCCTGTGGAGCCCAGATTTTAAGCACAAAAGATACTTCAGTGCTAAGGGATGATTGAAAACCTACTTCAAATATGATCCTGCAACCTTGGGCTTCAAAGGCAAGCATGATGCTGAACTAATCCAACCAGGAAAATATATGAATACATCTTCCTTCATTAGGTGACCTAGAACGAGGTTACATGGTCATTTCTATTCTGCGCCGACCCTCAAGTTCAGACACCTCAGAGCCACTGACGGGCAAACAAAGACTTCAATGACAGTCCCTGCGTGGAGAAAGACTACTTATCATTTCAAAGGGACAGCCCCCTTTCACCCTACCAACTGTATACCAATGGACAGGGTGTAGTCGCAGAACAAAAAAGTCCGGTTGGAAACTTGGGTGTTGCAGAAAACATGGAGTATCTGTCATCTGTATGCAGTGTTGGCGTCAGCATGAGGGACATAAACTAGAAGGCAGTGGCTTTCCTGCTGGTGCTCTTGTCTTGACCTCAAAGCTTAAATGCATCAGAGGAGGACTACACTGTCATGCCAGGTAAAACCTCCAATTCTGAGGTCCGTCTCACATCACCATCACCAAGTTCAACACATTTTATTCAAATGTTAAGTGATGGGAACATTTGGTGTGCATTTGTTTTCACCCACCTCATAATCTCATTAGTAAATTGTTCATTTAATTGAAATGTAACGACATTAAAAATAGTTATTCTGTGTAGGGATCTGTGATTTCTTAGAGAACATCTGCGGGGGAAAAAAACAGCGACATAAAGACCAAGGTACACAGCATTTAGGTCAGGACATTTTGAAAGGTTTAAAGCAGGTTAGACTATAAAACAAAATCCCAAGGTTTGAGCTTTTCACAAAGTACAAAACATCTTCTGAAAATGGAAAGAGTAAGTCAAACATACCAAGGCTGACAGCTCAGGTAAGAGGAGCATTTTTCAAAGAAGCAGTCAAAGCCTGTATGCTAATTCTGGAAGAGAATAAATTGCCAGGTCAACTATTAGTCTGTTTTTTATGGCACATTGGGAAAAGAAAGCCGTTTTTGAAAGAAAAAAACAAAAACAAAGGAATTTTAGTGCATAGTTTGCCAAAAGCGAAATACGAGATACATGTAAGAAGAGGAAGATGCCTCAGTTTGCTCAGACAAAAGTTGAAACTTTTGTAATTTAGGTCTATAATGGAAAAATAACACTTCAGGTCTTTCTGAATACATCATTGCCAAGGTGAAACCTGCTGGTTGCGGCATTAATATACAGGGATGCTTTTCTTCAGCAGGGACAGGTGAACTGTTCTGCGCTGATGGGATCCTGTCTCCGCTGCTACTCCAGCTGAGCAAGCCGTGCACATGCAGTGTGCTGGACTTGCTACAGTCTGATTAACTTCTGCACCCTACTTACAGATTAAACTATCTATCCCTTTATCCACACTATGATAAGTAGATCATCACAACTTTATATTGTGTATTCTGCCTTGGGTTTCTCTGTGATGTATGTATTGCAGGCTTAATAAACATGCCACAGAAGCCTGAACCCGACCATCAAGCCAATCATTCTGGCCCGACTCAGCCAAAATTTTGGTTCAAGTCATGCTCGAGTCATAATCTCCAGCACATAGAAAGAAAAATGTCTAAATGTGAACATTTTAATTAATATAAATAACTTTTTGAGGGAAAAGGTAAAAAAAAAAAAAAAAAGGCTCTGATTGTTTTTTGTGGAAATTGCAAACTTGAGTTGTGGTAGCCATATTCCCCTTTCAGGTAAAAGTTTAGTTTTCGGTTTTGGAAGAGAGTGCATACATGAAGGTTCCATGTCAGCAGGAAGATCTGAGAAAAACCTGGGCTTGCACCTTGCATATAATCCACATCTTACCGGGATCTGTGACCTTATAGCTTTTTCTTAACTTGTCATTCTTCATCCTCACCCGCCTTCTCTCCCTCCACCCCAAACAGATGAACCTCTCCGACTCCCCACAGACGTACAACTCTTCCTTCTCTTTCTCCACAAAAAAAAATGTATATCCTTACTAAAAAAACATGTCTTTGGGCTATAACGCACAGCTGGACAGGATACAGACACCCAGGAGAAAGATGGGGAAAAATCTGAAAGGATTCAACATTCAGTTTCTTCACTAATACACCACATAATGCTCTAACAGAGATAACTTCCTCAACTAGTTGTTTGATCCCTTTCCTCAAACTGAATGCAAGCACCTACACTGGTTGCTTGCTTAAACTGAGCTCAGCGGGTGGCTGCAAAGCCTCTACTAAGAGAGCGTTCTGCTGGGGGAATATATTTCTTTGTTTGGTTGGATTTCAGGTGGATAGGCACTAAGCCGTGCAATGTGCGGCTATATCCAGAAGATATGAGATTCATAAAGTCCCAGCTGATGCAGGTCTGATTTTTGGGTCTTTTTTTTTTGTATTGGTATGTGAGTAATGGTGTTTATGTGCGTATGCAATACTTAAATCTGAACTAAGCAGAATAGACTCATCTTCAACTGTTGTTACAGCATTTGCTTTTTAAGCAATTAAATGCTTCAAAAGCATTTGATTAAGCTAAATAAAACATTAATGCTTTAAAACAAAGCAAGGGGCTGAAACTGGTCTTTTTTTGGAAATAAATGACTGATTTTCAATATAATACAACGATATAAACTGAGGATAAAAACAACTGTCATTATCTTTAGGAGCGTATCTAAAGATTTCAGTGAAATTGTGACATTTAGAAAGAAAACAATTAGCTGAATTTTTGACTGCATATATTTGTCATTGTCTTTCCAACTAGTACATAGATAAACTATTTTACCAACCTCATACTGAGTCTCATTTGTCAAAACTGGAGTAGATTCAGCGTTGAAACTTAATCTGAATTTTTTTGTTGTTGTGTATATTTCCATTTATGTAGATTTTTGTGATCT
This sequence comes from Poecilia reticulata, assembly GCF_904066995.2. NCBI lineage: Eukaryota > Metazoa > Chordata > Actinopteri > Cyprinodontiformes > Poeciliidae > Poecilia > Poecilia reticulata. Next base: position 24,422,195 of record NC_088844.1, on the reverse strand, counting down.
TGTGATATTTAAGATTCTGTGCAAATGCAATGAAGTCAAAAACACATAGTCTGAATTTATGCAACAAGGACAGAAGACTTTTTTTTTTGTCATGTCCTGCCAATTCAGTAGCTTAACATTTTGGGTGTTTTTTTTTTATCTTGCGATTTAAATAATGTTTAGGCTGCTAAAATGATACATACCAAATGGAATATTGTTGCCAACATTCACAACTCTTTAAAGTAAAGTAATAAAGAAAATTTGCTGATCAAATGTAATGTACAAAACATATAGAACCTAAAATCTTGCACCATTAAATCTCCTTTTGCGACTTGCATTAACTAATAATTGAAGTTCAAATTGACAATCTTCTATCCTACGCTCACATCAAAAATGACAGAGTGGTGAATCATCACTGTATTTAAGGTGTTCAGGGGAGACTACATGCATCACAATAACTCTTTTTGATATCAAGTAAAATAATCAGAGAGATTCTTCCCTATAACATATAGGCACAACATAAGCATGAAGTGTAGTTTTCTATCCGAGCGCTCCACATTAAACTCGTTTTATATAAGAAAAAGAACTGGCCAGTCCAACTGAGTATCTTCATCCTTACAGTCGTGGAAAACATTTTAATTCACAGTCAGTGGGCTACTTGGCCTCATGGTGAATTTGGTCTGAGATAGAGGTAGCAAGCATACCAAACACTTTCAGGAACACTGAAAATGTGGCAGATTGCACAAAAGCTGTATTGTTTAAAACGTTTTGTGTAATATGTGTTACACAAAATACAAGCACCCTTTTATTTTGAGTGAAGAACAGTGTATATGCAGTTCTTCACTCCTTGATTTTTTTGGTTTGTTTTTGAAGTGGAAAGGAGAAATTTGGCTCAAGGGCTCAGACTCAAAAGGTTCTGCTGCTGAAGTGAGGCTGCGTTGAATTTATCTCAGAAGCCAGAATTTGGAGGTGGGAATGTCACACCCATGTTGAGCCAGCCTAGCTACAACTCTGAAATCTGTATAATTTGCTAACCCTTACCAATCAGAGCCGGGAGGAGTGTCTTAAAACTATCCATCACGTTCACCAATGAAATTGCTACATGTCCAAAATTCACTAAAATCCACCATATACAGTGGGGCAAAAAAGTATTTAGTCAGCCACCAATTGTGCAAGTTCTCCCACTTAAAAAGATGAGAGAGGCCTGTAATTTTCATCATAGATGTACCTCAACTATGAGAGACAAAAGGAGAAAAAAAAATCCAGAAAATCACATTTTCTGATTTTTAAAAAATTTATTGGCAATATATGGTGGAAAATAAGTATTTGGTCAGCTACAAACAAGCAAGATTTCAGGCTCTCACAGCCGTGTAACTTCTTCTGTAAGAGGCTCCTCTGTCCTCCACTTGTTACCTGTATTAATGGCACCTATTTGAACTCGTTATCAGTATAAAACACACCTGTCTACAACCTCAAACAGTCACACTCTAAACTCCACCATGGCCAAAACTAGAGAGCTGTCAAAGGACACCCGAAACAAAATTATAAACCTACACCTAGCTGGGAATACTGAATCTGCAATAGGTAAACAGCTTGGTGTAAAGAAATCAACTGTGGGATCAATTATTAGAAAATGGAACACTTACAAGACCACTGATAATCTCCCTCGATCTGGGGCTCCACGCAAGATCACACCCCGTGGGGACAAAATGATCACAAGAACGGTGAGCAAAAATCCAGAACCACACGGGGGAACCTAGTGAATGACCTGCAGAGAGCTGGGACCAAAGTAACAAAGGCTACCATCAGTAACACACTACGCCGCCAGGGACTCAAACCTGCAGTGCCAGACTTATCCCCCTGCTTAAGCCAGTACATGTCAAGGCCCGTCTCAAGTTTGCTAGAGAGCATTTGGATGATCCAGAAGATGACTGGGAGAATATCATATGGTCAGATGAAACCAAAGTAGAACTTTTTGGTCAAAATTCTAATCGTCGTGTTTGGAGGAGAATGAATGCTGAGTTGCATCCAAAGAACACCATGCCTACTGTGAAGCATGGGGGTGGAAACATCATGCTTTAGGGCTGTTTTTCTGCCAAGGGACCAGGACGACTGATCCGTGTAAAGGAAAGAATGAATGGGGCCATGTATCGTCACATTTTGAGTGAAAACCTCCTTCCATCAACAAGGGCATTGAAGGTGAAACGTGGCTGGGTCTTTCAGCAGGACGATGATCCCAAACACACCACCCGGGTAACGAAGGAGTGGCTTCGTAAGAAGCATTTCAAGGTCCTGGAGTGGCCTAGCCAGTCTCCAGATGTCAACCCCATAGAAAATCTGTGGAGGGAGTTGAAAGTCCGTGTTGTCCAGCGACAGCCCCAGAACATCACAGCTCTAGAGAAGATCTGCATGGAGGAATGGGCCAAAATACCACCAACAGTGTGTGAGAACCTTGTGAAGACTTACAGAAAACGTTTGATCACTGTCATTGCCAACAAAGGGTATATAACAAAGTATTGAGATGAACTTTTGTTATTGACCAAATACTTATTTTCCACCATATTTTGCAAATAAATTCTTTAAAAATCAGAAAATGTGATTTTCTGGATTTTTTTTTCTCCTTTTGTCTCTCATAGTTGAGGTACATCTATGATGAAAATTACAGGCCTCTCTCATCTTTTTAAGTGGGAGAACTTGCACAATTGGTGGCTGACTAAATACTTTTTTGCCCCACTGTACCTGTGTTTCTGCCATGCAGATGAGGGGGCCAATGTGAAGGAACTCTTGCAGTGGGGTTTCCCAACTATACCAAAGTAAAAAGTGATGAGGAAATAAAAAACTTTTTCTGATTGAAAGGACTAATATGGACAGAGGACATTTGACAAGGACACAAGTAAACAATCTGGTCCGCATTTTTGACAATCCAAGGGTCAGGTGTGGACTATATTTACCTCTGTGCACTCCCAGAAAATGGCTGCTGCTCGCCCTTTAATGTAATTATAGCCGTTCGCCTTGTGTTGTATCTGTGAATGCGTTTGTCATCTGCCCTTCTTTCCATTCAAACCAACACCAAATATCCTCCGCCTAATGGTGATTGAAATATAGGTGCTGCCTGTCTCTGCAACCACTTAATGTCAACATGTCAGAGGTATCAGGGGGGAAGTAAGTCCAAAACGACTGGACTGTCAAATCATAAACGCAACAGGGAACAGATTTCTCAGGGATCTGCAAGCGATGAAAAGAATCAGCATAGGTTTTGACAGGGATTTCATTTGGCATCGCTCATGTCTCAAAATTAATCCCGCCACAAAATTATGATTTCCTTTCATCCCCAAAGTCCCATTTCCATGGCTACAGAGTGAGGGAATCTCTGAAAGCAGAGGGTGCTTGGAAGTAAGATGGAGGGGGGGTGGAGGGTGGAGAGGAGCGTTGTTCGTCTTTGATTAGATTTAACTTCTCAACTCAGACAAGACAAAAAAGAAAGCAGGATCTAATCTGAAAAAAGAGAAAATTAAATTTTAACTGAGGTTTTATTGTTTTATGCAGAAGGGGCGAGCCGGGAGAAAGAGTCGCTCTGACAAAGAGATTCATTGGTTTGCTCATAATTAAGCTAAAAGTAAAGACATTTTAATTGCTCCTGTTTTTTCCACTTTCTCTTTCTTCCTCTAAGATAGTACAACCGTTTGCAGAAAAATGAAGCATTAAACATGTTGGAAAAACAGACAGGACGAGTAAAGTACATTTTGACTCACTTATCAGGCCTGGAGTTAACCTGCATGCTTTACTGTTTTGACTTTCCAATTCTGCAGTCATTTTACTTTCTACCACAAGTATCCATCCCATTTAACTGTAACCAGTTTGTATTTTCATGAAGATTCCCAGTTGTCAGCTGTTACCAGTATTTCCGTCAAACATCCTTCCAAGTATGCTGGTAGAAATCCAAAATCTTCCCACAAATATGGAGTTCAATTTGTTACCATAATGAAGACTCAAATCAACAATGCTTTGCTGGAGTAGAGAGAAACTGACACAGTATACAATGACAGCTTAACTCGACCTGACCATTTGTGAGTAGATGGCACACACCTTCTTACGACTGGACTGAGAAGAGAAACATGTTATTGACCAGAGACTGAATCTGTAACATCATTGGATGTCATTGAACTTCAAGTCTTTGTTGAAAAAATAAGAAAAAGTACAGACTGTAACTTTAATCTGGGATTCTGTTGTAAAATCGTGATGCTGCTCTTCTTTTTTGCAATCTTCATAAAAATTCTAAGAGGTGGCTTCATGAGTTACACTCAAGGACAGGATTGTCCTTTTGCTTCAAAGCAGATTTTGTGGGGTGAAGCTGCAGTTTGAGGTCAAAACACTTGATCATTCTAATGAATCAGATTCACTTGTGCCACATGCTGGAAAAGGTTTCATGCCTATTTTAAGATAGTGTATAAATAAAAAGCATATAATAGATCTCAGTGAAACAAAGCTCAGCAACCATATTAGGTTTCTCTTGACATTTGCTCATTTACATCTTGCAACTCAAGTCAATTTGCTAGTGACACAAATAATAAAACTGATCTTATTGTACAAAGGTATCAGTCAGGAGATACATATAAATAAAACTGACAGTGTTATGCACGTGAAACCAGGTATTTATAAGGACTATGTAAGAAGACGCATGAAACGTTTTGTATAATCTCACTGTGTCCAAACTGATGACCAAAAATAGCTCTATTTGTCTAATACCAGAATGACACTTTAGAGAATTTTTTTAAACTATATGAATCAGAATCAGAGTCATTTGAAGAGAGCTATGGACAAGCAATATCTCCATAATCTGGTAGATTTGAAGCACTTTTCCAAAGCACAGTGGCAAAAAATAAAAGCCATTTTAAAATGTTGGATGCTGTTACAAGTTCTATCAAAGAAACTGAATCAAAGATAATTTAGAATTAATTTAAGGGTGTAAAAACTTATGCAACCTATTTTTTTTTAGCTTTTTTTTATTTCAGATTTTTATTTTACTGTCAAACAAATGTGTTTGGTGTTCAGTCGAAGGCTGAAAAATATTAAAACGATTAATATTGTTTTTACATCACAAATGCCTGTCTTATAAGGAGGATTTCCTTTATAAATCCTATAACCACAGATTGAGAATTGTATAATTACTATTAATTATCAGTGTTACTGTTATATAATATTTGACTATAACTGTAAAGCTAGCAAGATAAAACATTTTACAATTGTACCATAGCTTGTAGATTCTTCATTGTTGTGCAGGAAGGCTGAAAGATTGTAGATTAATTATTCCAGTTTCAGTCTACCCATATCTCCTGCAGTTCCACTTTTAAGTCATTAAATATGGAAAGAATTGTAATTTGTGTTTTTATTTCTTAATTTTCTCAAAAATTAAGAAATAATTGTTCTTAATTTTCAGAGGAAAAGACCAGGTAAAGACAATTACTCACGAATGAAGATAAATGGAAAAATGTACCAGTGTATACTGAAAATAGAGATGGTGAAACATATTAGTGAGATCACCAACTTTGGTCCTCTAATTCCCTCCATCTATCCTTATCCACTGCATAACTAATTTAGCTGTATTTACCCAAAATCCCCAGCCATGGCGACTGCAGTTCAGTTCATGCAACGCTCGCTGCACCGTCAAGGGTGTGCATGAGCGTTTCTGCCCATGAGTGGGTGGCACTTCCCTCAGTGTAGCCGCTCTTTTTTCTCTGGCATTGAACTTGACCTGGAGCGACCCTTCTATAATGAGTGAATTGAAAACATCTCCCTTTGGAGTGTTACGTGTGAAGAGGGGAGGCCATAGCTGAACTCATGACCCCTGCTCTCTCCTCTGTTTGTGTGCGTTCACTGTGAACAAATACAAACTTAGTTTTTATCCTACCTGTAAATTTCTTGGAGGCGTAGGGCCAGTTCCAGCTTTTAATTCTAAGTGAGTTTATTATACCTGGCAAAAGTATTTGATGCACTTGAAAGATTTATTTTTTACTTTGTCACTTTTCACCCACAATTTTTTTCCAAATACTTTCGTCACCTCTGATAACACGGTTCATAAATTATTCCTAGATACAGTTTCTGTACTTCCAAGCCCAGGTGAACGGATTTTATTCTGGTGTTTGTGCTGATAAAGAAATATCTTATTATTCCTTTACGATGGCGGAGCGATTTATATCCATCACGACTTGGATAAAAATTGGCACGATTTTTAAAATGTGAGAAGTTGCTTGTGTAGGCATGTGCATCAAAAATAAATGTAAAAAAAAAAAAGATAAATAAATAAATCCAAACTTGACGGAGTGTGACGTTGAGCCGTGTTTGATCTTAATCTTGATCTATCATCCGAAGTCGCCGTCACCATCCATCACACACGTATACAAACTTATGTGTAAGGGGGAAGGGCTGGTGACAGTGCTCTGACGGAGGTCTCATAAATAATAAACAGGACTAGAGAGGTCCAGGTAAGGAAGCATGTGGACACGCACACATATGCACATCTTCCTTATAACCTGGCTCTCCTGCTGCCCTCGCCCTCCTCTTCCTGGAGCCTGCATGTTTATGCATGAAACCCTGTTTCATATGTATCGGCCACATCATTCCCCTTGTTGTCACGGGAACTGATGACACAGGCTGCATTAAGAATGATGTCCCGCCTACAGATTACTGTGCTGTTGGTACGCATACACACATTCTGGCACGCACAAAGAAAAGCACACAAACAAGCACCTAGATACAAGTACACACACGGAGAGATTTACCACGCACAGTGACTGATGGTGAAAACATTTCCCAGTGGGACATGATAACACCAGCACGGCAGCCGAGCATCTGAAGTGTAGCACAAACAATAAATAAATACTGTGAATACATTTTAAAAAAGAGAAGAACAAAAGACGCCGGCCAGTCAAAACAACCCCCCACACATGTAACCCCACTCTAACCTCGGCTAGTAAACCACAGCACGATACAACATGATGCATTTATGCAGAAAACTGCTGCTTTTTCTGACAATTTACAATGCAGCGAAAACACCGATGTGTGGGCAAAACTGACTAATATATACTGACAGATGCACAAAAAAAGAGACATGGAGAGATACTGAGGCAAGCTCCGGTAAATAAAGCCCAATTTATTTACCAGCTTGTCCAAAGAAAAAAATCCAGTGGTTTCACCAACCCTCTGCAATGGGTATTTTGGGACCTTAGTGGCAAGCACTGCCACTAATTCTTCCATTTTCTGTTTTATTTATGCGAACCATATTCTTGTGGCAAAAAGAAAAATAATTCATAAATTCACCAACATTTATTATTTGGTAAAACAGTCCTTTAAATGCATTGACTCTGTTGAAGTTTTAAACTTTACCCAACTGCTACCGTTTGGCAGTGATGTATGTAATGCAACAGTTCGACGCTATGAATCTTGCTCCAAATTGCGTGCTCTACACAACCATCCTCCACTACAAATAGACTACAATTCCAAAGTATTCCAGAAAATCAATATCATTGTTCACAACATATCCTTCTGTTTGTTGATAAGCGTGTTCGAAACTCTACTGTAGAAGTATGTTTCAAGAGGAGAAAGCCCAGAAGGAGCACAGAAAGGAATAGCTTCTTCCTGTCTGAGTGGCCTTTCAGCCAGTGTTGGTACAGGATTCGTTTCACTGTAGATAATGACACTTACTTACCAGCTTTAGACAGTATTCTCTTAAGGTCTTTCTTTTTGTTCTGGGATTTACAACTTCAGTTTGCACCAAAACACATTAATTTATGGGAAATAGAGTCCACCTCCCTCCCGAACAGCATGATGGCTGCACATTCCCAACCTGTCAATACTTACATGTAACTGTTTGAATATATGAATGTTGTATCTTCAGAAATTGAATCTAAGCGTGAACCAGATTTGTGGAGGTCCATCACTCTCTTTGTGAGATCTTGGCTGATTTCTGTTGATTTTTCCATGATATCACACAGAGAGGATTTGTGTTTAGGGTAAAATACATCCACATGTGTCTCCATTTAATCAAATTGTTTAAAGGCATAGCACTCAGTCTTTGAGTAAACCTCTGACTTGAGAAAGAAATTAACAAACCTTTTCTCTCTAGCATTTTCACAATTATTTTTCTGAAACGTAGTTACTACAAACATTTCGGTAATCCTAACTAGAAGAAATATTTAGATTTCCATACATCCATTATCTTGGGACACTTTTCCTTGCAGGGTTTGCCAGGGGGCTGCTGCCATGAATCAATGGGTGAGAGGCGTGGCACGCCCTGGACAGGTTGCCAGTTCATCACAGGGCAACACAGAGACTGACACAAGACTGACAACCGTGCAAAACGTGGTTTTTTTTTATTTGTCTTTTTGCAGTGTATGTGAGTATCTGATTTATTTGCAAATAAAATGTGAACTGGTAGTTCTAACAAACTGAATGTCAGCTGCTGAAACACTGGTATTAATCCCCCGTTTTCAGTGAAACCATAACAATTATATTACAATCCAGCAGCTCATCTCCAGTAATCAGTTTCTGACATCTGCACTTTTTAAAACGAGGTCTCAGAGTGAATCTTATGAGTGCAGAAAGCATGGCTGCAGAGTTTGTTCTACACATGCAAGGCTCAAGTCATTTCTGCTTCTACACATCATTTCTATGATTTTTTTTTCCCTTTCACTTAACTTTCCATTTTATACTACTGTTTCTTTATACCACACACAGTCAGCTTCTTTTGTAAATGTATTTTGCAACTTGCAAAACTTCTTGGGAGTGTCAATGTCAACTGTAAAGTTTTTCCTATTATTGTGTTAAAATCTTTTATAATTTTTTTTAACTGAGTTTGGGTTTATCCTTACGTGTATGCCATAAATGTCAAATTTAATATATATAAATGCTTGATATAAGTTACTGTCTATAATAAATCTATATAAATTTTATATAGCCATGAATATTGATACATTTCTGTGCTTGCCGTGTTGTGGGAGTATGGTAGCGGTGCACTTCCTGTTCTTTTTATTAAAGAGTGTGTTAAAGTGAATGAAACTGATAACTGGTAGTTAACAGCTCAGTTTTTTTTTCAATTGTGGTGTGTGTATGTGTGTGTTGTCCATGCAGACAGGTTCCTTGTTCTTTTCTAAACAGAAACAGAAAAAACGAAGGTGTGTGTGTGTGTTGTGTTTCACACTTCCTGTCACTCGTACTCATGATGAAGATTTTTTTCTTCTTTCATCCTTTGTAGTCGACGTGAAACGACAACTGACCCGTCTTTCTTTAACCTCTTCTTTTATTTCAAAAGATAGTTCTGTCGGAAGAAGAGAATACATAGTATATATATTGTAGACACACACAAAAAAAATCAAAAAACAACATGAATAATTTATACCTTGCAATGCATATCTGCAAGCATTTCCATATCAAATAAATATTATATCTGGTCTTATGACTTTGTTTTATGCTTTGAATACTCAATCACTCGAAAGAATTCCTTATATTAAGGTAGGATGGTCTCTGTCTCGTGTCATGATCAAATGACTGAGGGTTTCAAACAGAGGGAAGTTAAAGGCTTCAAGGAGATTGAAAATAAATTGAAGATGGCTTTGAGTAGTTCAAATTTAATCTTGCTTGGTCAAGATGGATGAGTTACCTGCAAAAATATGACATCATTTCAGAACTAAATACACTGTCACCATTTGACTTTAGACAGTTTATAAAGCAGCACTAATGACTTCGGTTTCTCAGTACAAGCAAGTGAATGTGTATTTTTTTTATCTTTATATTGTCAATATTAATTTTAGAAGAAGGGGAGATTCCCTTGAAATAAGTGTCTGAACAATGGAGCGAGTGGAGCAGTTCTCCATTTCTTTTTAAATTGTGGGAACAAACTGATGTTTCTGCTCTCCCACTTCTAACTTATCTGATCATTCCCTGCAGTCCCTCCTTCACCTCGTAGTTGATTCAATCAAACTCACTGCATCAAGCTTGCTTCATCTCAGTGTGATCTCTTCAGTCGGACAGTTTACAGCAAGAAACAAGTACGCTGAATTGAACTGAATTTCAATCAGTTTTTTATGTGATAAAACAATGACGCATTCCCCTAACTCACCATAAATATGATAAAATAGAGTAGAAAACTTGGCATTGTAGTTCCAGGCTGCAGGTTCCTCAGACCCAATATGTAACATGCAAGTGTTTCTCCTCACCATCAAAATTTTTTTTTAAATCATCCACAAAGGTGGATGCAATGAATTCTTCAAACTAGCTTAATAATGACTAAACAAAGAAGCTAACGCAGGATCTCTGGCACAAAAGGAGAATGTGTTGAATGAACAACACTTCTATACTGCATAGGGGTTGCCAGGGCAATCGTAATAGATTACTGAACCGGTTATGTCCCCATTTTGTAGATTTTCATACACAGTGGGAGTAGTGCTCACCAAAAAGGACGAGCGGTAGGATAGAATACAAAAGCATATACATTTTACAAGCAGATGTATAATGGAATATGAATAGAAATATTTATTGCAGTGTTACATGCACTTACGTATAACAATGCCTAAAGGAAGAAAGGGAGTTTGGAAAAGGTTGAAACATGTCTAATTGTTAGATGGAATTTTAGGTTTTACTTATCTTTTCTTTTGTTCAGGTTATCTTGTCTTCTACACCACCAAAAATACATTTGACTCTTTTTGTCTCCTTTCTTCAACCTTTGGTGTAGCCTCAACAAATATTTGTTTGATTCTGATTACTTTTTTCCCCTAAAAATGAGTAAACTAACACATAAATATCTCTTGCACTGTTCTGCCTTTAAACCTTTTTTTCTTTCCGTTTCCCTCTGTAACCTCTATACCTATTTCCACTTGGCTTTCCATCAAAGAATAAACAATGTGGGCCCAATGCCAGTGAACACATTTGAACCTGGATGCTTGCTTGTCAGTGTCTAGGGCCTTATTACATGCCCATGTGTGTGTTTCTGAGGTCTGTTAAAAAGCAGACTTGTGCCTGTGAGAAAACTTCACTTTTCACTCAAACCTCTAAGACGATAACATGATGGCTTTCCTCGAGAAAGTTATGTCCCCCTATCTCTAGCTGAAGTGCACCCACAAACATGGCACTTGGTTTACTTTTACTTTCATCTTTGCCATTATTTTGCAAAAGTCCATATACATTTAGAAGACTTGTGGTTTTGATTATCTATTTTGGTGTGTATATCTGTGTGTGCACAAAGGGCATGGGGGTGCAGTGGGGGTGTAAGAAATCAAAGATGCTACAACCCTGCCTTCTGCTGGTCAATGAGTAATTCTCACTTGCACACTCTTTGGAAAAACTCTGATAGTAGTTAACTTATAGGTCTCCCAATACTCTTAGTGTATATTTCAAATTAAAACAACAGTATATTCTCCAGGGTTTGCGAATGTTGGGTCCAGAAACTTTTATATGCAAGTCACAGCAGAATTCAAGTGGACACATTAACACTCAAAACCAACGCAGAGCTCCCCATTCACATCAAGTAGGTGGCCAAAGCTCACATTTGAATTTAATGTTTGGCAAAAAGTATCAGACTGCATGTTGTAACAGAAACAAACTGTGAATACCTAAAGTTATTTTATAAACTTAGTTGTGCCAAAATGTTGAGGTTGTGCACATGATTTATGTATCACTTAAACATAAAAACAAAACAGGGCAGAACTTATATATTCAAATAACCCAACACCACAAAAACAGGCTATAAAATGGTAAACACTAAGTGTGACACTAAAACTTTAAAACCTTGTGACGGTCTCCGATGCTTTGTCCTACATGTAAAAGTCTTCTGTTCTAAATCCTAGTTTAAGTAATACAAACACATGTGCATCTTCGCCTAAATGACAGCGATGGTATTTTTCATTCCACCAGCATGAACCCAAAAGTGACATCTGTACTTCCATATTTTGAATCCATATACTGTTTCACCCCTTATTTACAGTAACTGTCTATCTCTAAAGTGAATATTGACCAAAATATATGCTTCATGCAGTAAAATACATACTTATGCTAAATAACTGTTCCATTTATAGGAACGTTTTGAAAAGTGATTGACCAGTCCTCTGTTTTATCTTCTCTCTAAGGAAGGAAAAACTGTACTTGAAAGCAAGATATCTGGAGTTGAAACATCAACGGCTTCAGTTCTATTTCTACTCATATCGTTTCAGAGAATAGGTGGATAGGCAAGATGAGGTAAATAAAGACAGTTATGAAGTGATAATCACTATGATAGGAGGGATAAAGAGTGGAGATGAATATAGCATATGAGGAGAAGAGAGCACTGATTAGACCTGGCTCAGGAGATGTCTGTGTTAATTACCTCCTCCTCATCCACCTGCACGACATTCAAACCACAGAAATGCTGATAATGTCGTAATATCACACCCACAAAGACAAACTACACTTGTTGCCTTAGATGTTATCGCTTCTGGGAAGCAGTTCAGCTGTAAATTGCATCTGTGTCCCTATTTTTTTAAATGCTAGAAATAATGTAAAGCAACTCTGTATTTTTGTTGTCTAGGGAGCACTTTTCATGGTTTTGTTTACCATGCAAATTGCTCTCCAGCTATTAGCTATTTGTGTTTTTATGTTACTCAGACAAACATCTGATTAACTTTTAGCCCGTACCCTGGGTATATGGGAAAATAAAACCACTTACCTTTACAATGAGGAAAGACTGCTAATATTCAGTCAAATTTGATTATCTATTTCGGTGTGTATTGGAAATTGGAATATTATTCAAACCTTAATTTTATTCAGTAACTTCATTCACAAAATGTAAACCTGTCTGTATAATTTAGGCTCGACGTAGATTTGATAAAATCTCAAATAAATGCAAACATTTGCAACAACATTTTTGCAACCATCATAGTTGTTTGCTTGTTCCAAGTCATTCTATACACGTATTGTAAGCTCAAAATTAACGTGGCACTTAAAACCATGCTGATTAAGGTAAACTGCTAATGGGATAAGACCAGTGAATCACTGATGGTTTCCAGATTTTATTCACGCTAGAGAATTTGGTCAAACAGCTCTTTGCAGCCAAAGTCCATTTAAATCTTAAAATTAAAGATTGCCAATATTCTAAAAAGGATGACAAACATAAGAACACAGAACTATATAGTAAACAAGACATCGACAAGCCTTAATATTGTATCCTATGCTTACATATGCTTAAGGATTCGAAATACTTTTAAGATATATTGGTTTCTTCACAGATTGATGAGAGATGAGTATCTTTGTTTCTGCTTGAACCCTGGACATGGCTCTTAAAAGCATATGAACTCCCTAACAACAGTTCTAAAAAGATCTTGAATTCCCTCACTGAAATATTTACACAGGAAACATAAAAAAACCCAAATCTCCTGCTTGCTTCCCTACAGTTTTCTTCTCCCTGCCGTTTTACTACACTACACAATTCAGGGCTTGTTAGCCACATTAGCCAGCCGTGTTTGGGCACTTAAACAAGCCAAAGAAACCCAGCAGAGTCTCAGACTTTCCTCAAGCTGTGAATGGAATAGCTTTGCAATTTGTCCTGGCAGAAAACAACATTTTGATCCTAATGAATGGCAAATGGCCACCATTAGAAGTGAGAGGGATTATTGGAAGGGGGTAGTTTATGGCACATGCGTCCATGCCTGCACGTTTGTTTGCCCACTCGGAATGGTCTGCTCTGATCTTTCATTAAAAAGCTCGCTACAGGGCCTCTTCTTGAGACCCTTAAACAGATAGGTCCCAATTTAGAACTCATTTTTAGAAATCTGCAGCATTCTCACACATTGTTGCACAGATTCATTGCAGGAAGGAACAGTGCGTGTGCACGGTTTCTTGACTAGTCATCTGGTAAACAAAGCAACAAACAAGCTTCGCATGGCAGCTTGCTCATGTTTGTTCATAATTGTGTGTCCATCCCTCTTCCTGCCTCTGTGTGTTAATGTGCAGCATGTACAAAATATGTCATCTATAGGTTAAATGCTTTCTCAGCACATCTGTGCTGTCTTTTGTGGTCAGCCACAGCACAGTATCAACTTCCTTCTGAACTGCTTTATCAGAGGTTAGGTGATTGGCTCAAACTTGTTATTTGAAAATGAATGTTTACCTTCCGGCCATATAGGTACGTGTGTTACAGGTTCGGTCTAGGAGAGGCAGACCAGCAGCAGAAGAATGGTTCTGAATAAACAGGAGAAATTATGAGATGGGAAGCAGCATGTTCTGGTTTGATGCAGTTTTTCATTTCAAATTTGTATTCAAAAATACATTTCAAGTCACATTTCTGTCCATTTGCATATTATACAACACAACCATGTTTATATATGTAGAATAATTTTCTATTCTCTTTATAGTTATCATTTTAATAAATAATCTAAACTATTTCTATATGTATGTTCTTTAGCTTTAACCCATATTACCAGAAAATAGTGCAATTGCCTTAGCTTGGTCTGCTAATAAATCCTTTTTATATTTTACAAAAGCAATAATAAACCATATTAAATGTACAAATGAGACTAATAGTACTTCTAGAACCATTTTACTATTAAAACAATGATATCTGAACGTTACAACAGAGTCCGGGACTCTACGCTACTAGTATCAGAGGTAAAGTGAGGGTGGAGCGCCGCCATTACACAGCCTCGTCTCTGTTCCGTAACGAGAACAGCTTAACCGTTCTATCAACCTCGTTCAACATGAGTAAAATCACACATAAGTTGGCTATAAAGCACTGAAATCATATACAGCCCTACTATGTGTGATTTTGTATTCATTTTATGCAATATTACCTCTGTTAACAGGAGAAATTATGAGATGTGAAGCGTCTTGTTATGGTTTGATGCAGCTTCGCTTCAACGGAACAACACCGTTCACAAAAATTCCCCCCCGCCTGGCGGAACCACTGCCTTCACAATACACTGCCCCCTTGTGGCGCACTCCACATCCGCACTCACCTGAAGATCAACCAAACACAAGTAGTTGCTAACATGATTTTTCCTTATAATTGGAATGCTCCTAATAAAGTGTAAATAAACTATTCTCAACATTAAACTATCACAGTTTTGGACACTAACATTCATCAATAAACTGCAGGATTGAACCTTACCTACATTGACAAAGCCATATGGTTAATTTTCTTGTCCAAATACACGAGACTTCGATGTTCAGATTGGGTATTTTTGAATAAGCAGCATATGAAGACTGTGAGGAGACTAAACTCTGATAGTGGTTGCTTTTGTATAGTTCATTAATATCTCTGTAACACTCCTTAACAGACTTGCAGAGTCTGCAATTTCTTTGAACACTGCCCACAATATTATTGAAGTGACCAAGAATTCTGTTGGACAGTTTTCATTTACCACTTATTTTCCTGGGTGTTATTGCCAAAAGATTATTAAAGTTCATGCACATTATTGTCAGAGCAAAGCTGCTCCATGCAAGATAAATGGGAGTTTTTTTGTGAGGGCCACACTATGTAACCAAAAGCATGCAAAGACAAACAGGGCACTTTCAGAACCGATGTCCTCCAACTTTTTGATGCATTCCTGTCCAAAGTCACCATATTTAAATGAATGCCTCGTTACTTGGCTTCTGTAGAGCTCTGTGTCATGCTGAGGAGATAAATCAGCCATGTGATGAAGATTTTTTTTTTCTTTGGTCACTTATGCACTTTGTGTCTATCTTAACTGAGGACAACGTTGAAATGGACTGAATTGGTATGTTTACATGTGCGTATACTTTGTACAATGTGGTCTGTTAATCCAGTACAGAAATTAGACAGCTAGAATGTGCGAAACTTAGAACAAATACTACAGTTGCATGGGCATTTTCCCTTAAACTGCAATAGTACTGAGAAATCTGGAAGAGTTTGCAGCACAGATGTAAACACTCCCCAACCCCATAATATGTTTTGCTATATGAAAAGGCTTGTTGCAAACAAACACTTTATATGTAATATACTGCATGTCTCATCACTTTCTTCTCCTTCAGAACGTCAGCTGATGAAAGGCATCCATTTTCTCATTTGCAGTGGGATGTTCTCTGTCCAACCTCGTAAATTGCTGGATCCATTGTTTTCTTTTTCTCTTTGCTTTTGTTTTATGCCATCTGTACTCCCACCTTTTGTCTGCCTTTCCATCCATCTCCTCTTTGCTCAGCAGAGCTGTGTAACATGGCTAAAAAGGTTTCAGACTAAACACAATAGAGTCAACCATAACATACACATTGTTCAGCAGACTTCTTTTTCTCCAGATACATGTTGCAGCACAATGAGTTTCATTGCACTATGAGCATTTTGTTTCAGGATTTTAGATTCATATCTAAAATCACATCATTTTTTTTAATTAACCAAAGATTAAACAAAAATGTAAAAAGCTTTTCGTGCAACAGATAGAGAGGGTAAGTGGCAGCCAGGTGAACTTAATCAGCTGATGTTAATTTGACTATCTGATTGTCATTAGTGTGACAACTTCTATGAAAACAAGAATGGAAGCTCATTTTCCTCTCATTTTCTAAATGTTAATGTTCTGTAAACAAATGACACATCTTTCATCAGAAAAAGGGAAGGATTTCTAAGTAAGCAATATTTTAGCAAAACAATTTAGGGAAACTGAAAATCCAACATTTTTATTTTATGTAATATAGATTATAATGTATTTTTATGACCCTGTTTTCATGGTAGAATACTCCAATCCAGCTTTGGCAAGACTATATATTGTCCTAATTCTAAAGTGACTCTAATAACAAGGAAATCACTGAAAATCGTCCTATTTTATGTTCACATTAATAGGACAAATATTTAAAATCTCAAAATTGTATTTTTAAAAGGTGATCTGCAGTAGAATTATTGGGGGTAGGTTCAAATACTACAAAAATATTTTAGATTTTCAGCTTGAATTGTACAATTGCAGATTCCTTGCAAACCATCAAAAAGCCCCTTAGCATCATTAGCAACTAACCATTGGTTTAATTTTATGTTATCATAACCAGCTGTGGCATTCTCACCGCAAACTTAAAGTTTCTACAAATCAAGTTGTACAACTTCCATTGTCTGACCATTCAGCTGAATTCATTTTAAACATCAGATAACATGTGGGGTCAACTTCACAATCTCCCAATCAAAATTCAAACTGCTGTTTACTATAGGTCGGACTCTTTGTGTCATAAAGGACTCTTTGTGTCACAAAAAGCCAAAATAACAAGCCATTAAAGCTAAATAAAATGACCTCATTTTAGTAACATTTAACAGCAGAAGGATTTTACATATTTAATTTGAACCAACTTTAAGCATTTTCCGGCATAAAGTCTGGTTATCTTTGATCAAATCACCTAAAATACACAAAGCTACACATGAAACAGGATCTCTTTTATGTTATCATAACCTAGAATGGACCTAGTTTGCAGATATGCGCTTAAAGGAAGTCTGACAGATGTGTTTGTGTGTGCGGCACTTCTTTCTTCATACTTTCTATGTCTTCTTCGCTCCCTTCCTCCCCTCCTCCCCTCCTCATGGCCCACAGCCCAGCAGTAATTCTGTGTTTATCAACTCTTTATTATGGCCTCTCGCATCATCATTTACAATGGTAGCATCTGCTCATTGCCTAGCCTGAGCATGGGGCAAATTGCTTTTATAGGAGGGAAAAAAAAAAAAAAGAAAAAAGCCTGAGCGAGGACAAATACACACACACAGCATGGCCTGCACACAAATCAAGACACAGAGCTCTGGCCTGTTTACAGCGGTTGTTAACTCTCCCGGCAGAATCGCACACAAACACACAAACACTTCACTTGTTCTAACAGGATCAAATGATTAACTGGCCTCCATCAGCAAATCAAAATCAGTCCCCAACCCAATGAGGGAGCTGTTTGGATTTTCCATTTATTTTTTCTTCCCTTCTACCTGACGCCGCACTGTGGAAAACAAATATCACATCTGGCCTTAGACAGACAATCCCTGTGTTTGGCTTCATCTAATTTAGCCACTACAGCAATGTGGGAAACAGTGGGGAAGCAGAAAATGGCAAGACATCCTGTCTTTTTCTTCGCGTTTAACACATTAGTGCTCCCTAAATGATGGGGATGGAGAGTCAGTGAGGTGAATTTGCAGAGAAGCTAGGCAATTTGGGGAGGAAAAATAATCACAGTGCTCCTTCTAATCATAAAAGGCTTTATTGTGTAGGTAGGAGGAATGTGCATGCATCAGTTTGGTTTTGTACAGATGCTTACATAGGACACACACTGCAGCACAACGTTAAATAGTCTGAGGAAAATAGGACGCATGGTGATGTGATGCATAGCAATACAGGGAGGGAGTAGTAAAAGGTTATGCCGTCATCAGATTTTTATCTGTTGTTGCTTTATGGCAAATTTTGAATTTTCAGAGCACCTCCTGGATGAGTTAGTGATGGATTTGTGGAGTAACTTTGGTAACTGCTTGTCAGTGTTTTCTATGTTTGTGTATGTTGGCTCATACTGTGGTTTGCTGGACTACTAAGAACTAGTTCTTTAGTCAGATAGACACCAATGACTTTGTTTCTCTTAAAGCTCTTGATTTTCATTAAATTGGGGTTGAATGTGTTGCTTTGAGAAATCTGAAAAAGGTTGAGTGGTAGAGCAGTATATGTCACACCTCTTCCCTATACACACATGTTGAATCCACTTAGTTGTTAAATCTACGTGTTCATAAGTGTTTCATTAGTGCTTAATACTGCTGCTTTCTTAAGCAGTAGTGTCATCAAAATGAACCATCTGCAGCATTGTCTTTGATTTGAGCAAGAAATACAATTTCCACAGCAGATGGAACAGTCTACTTGCAATTTGCAATTATTTTTAGTACTAGAACATGAACATGCTTCAGAAGAAGAAAATGTTTCATAATGAATATTAATCAAAATTTCTCCCAAATTAATCATGCATTAACTCTCAATATTTCCTGCTTCCAGGACATGGAAATTCTTGGCTATGGTGATAATTTCTCATATTAAGTTATGGTGGTAATTTTGGGTGGACTGGATAGATAGGGATTTTAAAATCTTTTCCTTTATAAGATCAAGTGCTTGAGAAAAAAAATAAATCCAGCACTCCACTGCCTGAAAGCCCAGGTAGAGCAATTATTCATGTTCTTAAAATCTGCACCACATTAAAGAGGCAAGCAAATGAAACTAAATCCAAACACTTTAATAAACATTGAACAGATATATATATATATATATATATATAAAAAAAAATCAAAAAACAAATGACTACTATTACTACTAATACCTATTTGTAAATTCCACACTTTTTCACGCCCAATATGTTTTGAGTATCTCTTTGATCCTGGGGAATATTTAGTCTAGGACCAGTTCATTAGTGTGACTCACTCTCCTGGAGACAAACTCGGTGTGGAGTTCATCAGTGAGTTCCAGGTGGTCAAGCCTTGACTCATGGGGCTTAGTCAGCCTTAGGTCCCAATACCTGTGAGAAGCAAAGTTTAGGAAGTCCATAATCTGGTCCAGGTGGCAGGCAAGGGCTAATTCCACGGCTGTAACATAGTTTTTGTAATGGATGTAGGTTTTATCTACATCCATTAAGAAAAGCAGGAGCGATGTGTCACATTTGGTTCCATCAACTAGATCGCTAACTTAGTTGCATGCACAGCTTAGCCTCTGGTATCCACCACCTGACAATGAGTCTGAGCTCTTTTCTTCTTCTTCAGGTTGCAGAACAACTTGAGGTGGCAAATTACATGTATAGGTATTTTTAAATATTATCTATATTCGAGGCAAAAGTTATCGACACTGCTCACATTATGCTATAATTATTCCATCAACATTGTCATTGCACATGTGGCTATAGTATCCAAGAAACTAAGTAGGCTATTTTCTATGATATTCTGGTGCATTTTAAACCGAAACACACTCGCAGAGCGAGATTTGTTCATCCCAAGGAAAAAAAAACAACTAAACTGAAACCCACTGGTGCGGTTTATGCAATCCAGTGCAGCGAGGAATGCTCAAACCTCTGCGCTGAAGAAACTAAACAGTCACATAAATGGATGGCACAACAGAGAAAAGCAAATCATTCAGTCAAGAATCAGCATTTCATGGCCACTCATTTGAAGAAAGAGAAAAGATGTAGTTTGAAAGAGAAGTGAGGGAAGCCATCTATGTTAAACATGAAAAATAACACTAAACAGATCAGGTGGTCTCAGATTTCGTTTTTCTAACACCAGCATTGACTCCCCAGGTGTTTTTTCAGCAATTCACACCTTGGAACATGTGAACAAACCATCTCACATAGCATGTTAAGGGGCATGTTTGAATTGTCAAGCAAAAACAACCCAAAGTGACACACATGTCCAAATTGCCCCATTAGTGACCTTAATGGCCCTGTTTGTTCTGACTACATTTCAGAAGCCTTTTACTTCCAGCCATGCTTAGAATCAAAAAAAGCCTTTCGTGTGGGAGGTGAAAAGTCTTAAAGAAAGAAGAGACGTCCAGGTACCTTGTAGTGAAGCACTTATGATCTGAAAAAAATAAAATTAGAACCAAATAAGTGTTTCTTTCCTGGTTTCTACATTCATTAGCAGTAAATTAAATTACTGAAATCAGTGTAAGATATAAACACTTTTTGCAAAGATTAATGTTCCATACTGTAGTCCAATGCTTCATTTCTGCACTGGTCTGTTTGTCTGTGGACATGTGCTCAAACGCCACTTGCTGTGCGGTGATACCAGCTAAGCCTGTCAGAAGGGATTGTCATGCTCGCTGCTGTCACTCAATGTGACATCCTGACATTCGTTTTTGCTGGTGTTTATCAGTCAGGATATGTATGTGTGCACGGATTGTGGGTGACACTGGGAGCAGTGAGTCTGGATAAAAGATCTTTGACATTCATGGCTGCACGTGCTCACGCACTCATGCCTGGAAGCTATGCTGCAATGGTGAATAATTCCATCAACCGTCAGGTCTTTAGTTCAGGCCTACATACAAACACACACACACACACACACACACACACACACACGCACACACACACATGCAGAGTTCCCACCACCAACCTGGGAAGCTGTTGGGTAACAATTTAATTGTGTTCAAACAAGCAGTCATGCCTGTATATACTGCCTGACAGTACATTAAATTTGAACTCCAAAATAATTTTATAAAGTAGACACCATGTTCATATTATTAGCTTAATGGTTCTGGTATTTTCCCAAGTAAAGCTGCTCTAAAGTTTGGCTTATGTGATGTAGTTCTGTTGGCTTCGTTGTGTTGTAATGTTTGGCGTGCATTGGAGTAGTTGACAGCTGAATGTGAAGTGGCGGCAGAGCCCACTGCTTCCAGTATGAGGCCATGGTTCTCAACTGGAAAAACATGGATTGTTCCCCTCCTGCCAGAATCCCCCATCTGCACCAAATAGAGGAGTGACTACGTTGTTTTCTTCACAAATGGAGGCAGGTTGGAGCAGGAGGTGGATGTACAGATTGGTGGCGAGGTTGACCAAAAGGTAAAGCCAACAATTTACCAGTATGTCTATGTTTCAACCTGCACTTATGGTAATAAAATTTGGATTGTGAGTGAAAGAATAAAATGCTTGTAACAAGAAATTCTCATCTTCCTCTGTAGGAAGCAGGTGAGGAGCTCCATCATCTAAGGGCAGCTAAGAAAGGAGCCATTGCTCCTCTGCAAGAAAAGAAGCCATTGAGGTGATTTGGGTATCTGGTCAGGAAGCGTCCTGGGCAGCCCTTCTTTGGAGGTTTTTTAGGCACATCTCAGTGGGAGGCGAAACTGTGTTAAAAAGAATGACACGAAGAGACTTTCAACAAAGATTATATATGTTCTGCTAATGGTTTTTAGATTCCAGGTAACTAACTTTGCAAAGTAAACTCTGGCCGCTCATTTGAAGAAAGAGAAAACATGTAGTTTGAAAGAGAAGCGAGGCAGCAAATTCAAAAGTGTTAAATGTTTTGGTGTTAGTAGACTTTGTGCAAAAGCAGAGTTAATTTTACACATAGAGTCACGTTCTGTTTATGTAACTCTGGGGTGTATATTATTAGTGGTTAAAATCCAGTGTTAAAACAAAGTGTTTCCGTATCAAATCTAGAGGTGTTAAAATAGAATCAATAACTCTTTACTTCTGAACTCTGAACTCCACCAGAGTTAATTCACACTCCGTCCCAGAATCATAGATTCCCACCGAAGCGAAGGACAGCAGCAAAGTCATTTCAGGACTATTTACTTTCCACCTGTCTGAGTTATTTACCATGCTTGGTAAGTCATTTTTTTCTGAGATGGTTTATAACTACTATTTTGAGTTGAGCTCAACCTGTATGATAGACGTCACGTTCGCCACACGGCTCGGTGTTAGCATTTTTAGCTTAGCATGCCGAATGTTAGCAGAGTATAAGTGTTGGAAAAAATCAAGCCGGTGAACATTTAATCAAATTCTTGGCTAATTTAAATAGATCCGTAATAATCTGGAGTATGTTTTTTCATTATGTTGAACGTTTACATGCATATTGGTCAGATTTATCAACCTTTCTGATCGATTTTTTTCCTTTGAAAAAATGCAAAAGGCTTTTTCACGTTGAGAGCATTATTCCCGCTGTTGTGTCCTCTTATATACGTTTTGCAGCAAGTTTTAATCCTTTTATTGCGTTTTTGTACATTAGTACCAGTTTGGTTGCGGATGAATCGCCAGTCGTCAGCCTAACCTCCCCCTGCCGATTCCTCCATGGATTCTTCGAAGATTCAAGCTCCAAAAATGATTATGTGAGCGTTAATATCTCTGAAACTCTACATTTCTGTAAAGGAGGCTTGTTGTTAGAGTTGTAGTAAAAATGTATTCCTTCGCTCCATTCCTCATTGTTATGTTTTTTGTTTGTTATGATCCAGAGACCGACACTGTCTGGCAATCTACCTGTTAAAATAAAATGCACTCTATCATATTACATGAACTGCTTGCTTTACTTTGAACAATTTCATGCATATGGTATTGAAGAAAAATGTATTAAGCATACTGCATTTTGTATTGCACAGCTGATATGTCAGACCTTTTAATAAGCAATATGTGAATGAAAGCGACATGTGAAGCATGCACATTATTCCACGTTGTAATATGTTTTGTAATTATGGTGCACGTTTTGAAATAAATGCATTTGAGAAAATTATTGCCTCTTTCTTAAATGTTTATTTTCCAAATAATTTTTAAAAGTTCAAAACAATAAAGTACCTATTTAATATTAACTACAAATAACTCCTAAGAAGTTAATGAAGTACTATGTGAGAGTTAATATTAAGATCTAACACTGAATTATTGTAAATGTTAAATTATTAACTCCAGCAGATTTGATATTTGACACTTTATAAGAGTTAAGGTACTAGCTCTTCAAAAAGAGTTAAATTAACACTTTCTGGTGTGGACCCATATACACACTTTAAAAGTGTTGAAATCAAATCTGACAGTGTTAATCTGAGCCTCCTAAATTCAGATACTGGTCCGAACTTGTAATTTTGTACTCATGGCAAATGTACAGTATTTGTTGTTAATTAGCAAATCTACTGGCAGCAGAAGATATGCATTTGAAGCCAGATGTGCACAAAACACACATTTTTGATTCATGTTGAGTCTGTTTTTAAATCCAGTTTTAGCAAATATTCAATTTTGTGTCCAATTTTCTTTCTGATGGATACTGATAATCATGCCTTGTAAATCAGGCGGTCATGAATCCCTTCTATGTTGACATGCTGCAGTAAACGGTAAGCCATGATAATGCCGCTAATTTTATCATATTGATCACATTAAGGAAGAGGCAAGAATCTACATATTTTATTGCACACTCAACTCACTCTCATCAAAAGCAAAAAGCAATTTGAAGTAAAAAAAAAATTTCTTATGAATTCTGTATGACCTATGAGGTGAGCCTTGGACGTTGCTGCTCAATTTCATGCTCTGATTTACATGCTAAACTTTTAAAAGCTCTCATCATTTGAGTTTCTGAGAAAGCTCTTCAAAAAGAACAAAGGGAACTCCACAGACCATCACACTCTTGGACAGCCCTCGTTTCTCCGGCCCTTTTGTTTCTCTGTGTGTGTGTGTGTGGTGTGAATCAATACACTTGTAAAGCTGACAGCATTTCCCCTGTGGTGCACAGACAACAAACAAAGTCCCTAGTGGGTTATACTAAAGGATACTGTAGGTACACCTCTATACACACACCCCCACACACACACGCACACACACACACACACACACACACAACTTTAAGATGTCAGCTTCTTCATGCCAGCCACAGCCATCTGGTTTATGTAACCAACTCTAGAGTTGTATGCTTGACCTGTCCGCTGTTGTGTGTGTGTGTGCGGGGGTGTGCGCGTGTGTTTGAATGTGTGTGCAAGTGCATGTTGGAGAGACGAGCACAGGACATCAGTGAACATTTGACCTCCAATTCTTTCCTGCGCTCTTTTAGGAAACACTGCAGTAGTACCCAGGGAGCGTTAGTGTGTTGTCCTCAGATAAGAGATGAGAAATATTGTACAAAACTATTTTTAGAAGTCCTACATTTGAAAGAAATACTATCATAATTTATTAAAATTATTCTTAGAGATAAATTTAAATTGACTAAATGCAATTCCACACTGAAAATATAGGTGAAGTTTAGTTATTAAGGGAAGAGCAAAAATATTAGTGCTAAATAGAAATCACATGCATGGCACTTGAAGTACAATATATTCCCCAAAATAAGACATCAAATCAGTCCCTTGTGATATTGGATCTTTTTATATTGTGGTGTATGTAAAAAAAAAAAACGCAAAATTTGAACGCTCCTTCCTTGCCTTCTGAAAAAAATGCTTTGACCTAAATTACTTGAAATTTTGGTGTTTAACTAAATCAGAAATTTGGCCCTCTTGCATGCCGGGGGACAGATGCACCCATCCAGCCTTTTGCATTAGATAGAAAAAGAAAGATGGCAAAAATTAGGGAAGATAGATTATATTCTTGCCATCTTAAGTGCTTAGCCAGGCCAAGTCAAAAAAAATTTAAACCCCAGAGAATAAGGCTTATTTTGACTGGTGGCCAGTTTGGGATAAGAAGCTGCAGGGGAGTTGTGTGTGCGTGAATGCATAAGTGCTGAACCACTGGTGTAAATTCAGTCGGCCATTTATGTCCGCCTGTCTCAGGTATATATATATATATATATATATATATATATATATTAGTGTGTGTCCAAATCTGTCATTAGCCAGGCAGCTCTTTGGCAAGACACTACGTTCACTCAGAATGAGTCAGGGGTGACTTTGTCCCAGAGAGAAAGTCTTGAGTGAGAGAGAGTGGCCTGATACACATGGACCAGACACAAATCCTCTTAGCCAAAAGGGAAAAAGAAGGCTTTTGGGTGGCGGCTTAAATCGGTCATTGTGGCTCAACTTTAAGACTTCCTCTGATGCCTTTCTGCTTTGCACTAATGTAAATAAACGAGCCCCCTCGGGACGAGTGAGAGGGAAGTGAGACCAGCAGGTAAAAGGGGTAGCATCCTATCCCGCACTCTGGCAGTGGCCTGAATAGCTACATCATCGCTCACTTTGGATGGGTGTGCCGACTACGTTGCATTCTTTAAATCCTGCAAATAGACGGTTTGTCGTCCCCTGTACTTGTGTGTTTAGAACTGAAACGGGAAAATGTCACAATAACACAGACACCTTAATGTTCTCTGTTGGTGTAGCTGCCGCGACCATTATCACTTCAGTGATTATTGTGCTGACAGATGAATCTCAGTATTCCCTTGGCACAGAGTGTACCTAAATGCACCGCGTGAGTAGCCATCTTGAGAAGTATGCAAAATTACACTCTCTACACACCCCATCGGAACCATGTGTGTCTACATTCTCAGCTCCTACAAAAGCAGCTTTGCATATGTCACATTGTCACACACAACACAAGTGAAACAGTAGTTAGTCTTGTAGTTAAAATGAATTAAATAAAATAGTACTTTATTATAAAACAATCAAAAACAAACAAAAGGAGGTAGTTGTGCGGTTGGATTAATTGGATTAATTGAAAGTGATCTAAAATTTAATCAACAAAAGGTAAAACATTTGTCAGCTGACAGAATCTTTCTTAAATCAAAGCCAAACCCAAAAGTTACCACGATGGAAATGTTTATTCTCCTCTCAGGAAAAAAAGAGTTACATATATAGACTACATATCTACTGTCAGCTGGGAAATTACAATTCTCAAAGGCTCGCTAAAATTGGATAATAACACAGTGGAAAAAAAACCCTTGTCAAAAAAGTCTCAATTTAAGCAGTGAAATTCACATGTGGTCAGAATTTGGCGTAACATGAAAGGATTGAACCACCCACCCTCCAGTCCAAGTGTCAGGTGGTTATGTAATGGAGTGAGGGATTCTTGTGATTTTTGACAAATGGGCCAAGTGAACATTATTTTAACACCACACTGCACTTTATTGCTGCTGACCGTATACTTTGTATTACAGCAACATGGGCGCATCTCCTGATCAATTTTCCATTCGTTGGCTGTTAATCACTGCAGGATCACAGGGGGTTGGTGCCCATCTCCAGCAGTCATTGGGTAATAGGTGGGGCTCACCCTGGAAAGGTTGCCAGTTCATGGCAGGACAACACAAAGACACGCAGGACAAATCTAGAGACCAGTTAACCTAACAGTCATGTTTTGGGGCTGCGCAGTGAAGCCAGAGTTCCCACCCAAACGTGATACCCAGATTTTATGAGAAACTGAATTTGGGGGTCTTCTTTGTTGCAAGTCATTAAAAAATGTAAAACTAAACATTTTAAATAAAGTAAACTTTATTATAAATAAAGCCACTTTTTGATAATGCTCTGATTTATTAGATCCACCTGCACAATAAACACTAAGACAGAGGACGTATCGCCGATTCATTAAAATGCACTGTGTACAACTTACCTGCTTAAATAAAACCTACCGCCTGCTGTGATGTCTGAAAAATATGCTTAGGAAGTTACAATTAGAATGGAGCTTTGTTGAGGTGTTGCTGGAGTTATGTAACTTGGCAGAAAGTGTGAGTTTTATGGGGAGTTTTTTTTTTCTTTTTAATGTTACCATCATAAAATGCAGGACTTGTTGAACCGTTGCCTTCTTTGTCTCAATGTTTCATGAAAGCAATCAGCCACTTGACGCTTAGCTTTACAGCGATACTGCAAAGCTTCTCATCTGCCTCTCCACTGTTCCAAAACCCACTGTAGTGAAGCCTCTCATGGCTTACCGTTTTAAATATACACTGTAAAGTGACGTGTGATAAGGGTTGGGAGACAGGTTTTTGCCGTTAAAATTTAGATGATCAAGTCAGCTGAACGCCCTGCGAACAGCGAAAGGTTTGCCGTGAAGATGTTTTATAAATTCGTACAGAAAGACACTCCCCTTCAACTGTCAGCGCTGTCAGCGCCGCATTTGTTTTCTACAATTTCCTTTTTTTTGTTCCCGTCATGCACCAGCGACGAGCCATTGGAAATGAGTGGGGATTCATTGCCCTTTTAGAAATCCTGACAAACAACCAGTCAACCTTACAGAGCAGGCTCGCCACGGCCGGTTGGCTAAAGCAGCTTCGTCGCTGTTATAATGTTGCATGCCATTCAACTCGCATGCGAGCGTGTTTGGTTGCTGTTGCCATTCTCGCCGCTTCTCTCAGCCGCCATGTCAGCAAGGTACACATCATCCTCGTTAAGCGTTTGTCTCCAGCCTTATTCACAGATGATTATTCATTTAGTGACTTTAGACAGCTCCCGTCAGCCACAAGGACTCCGCTCATCCACCAAGGGACATATCAATGCTCGGTTTTTTTCCTCCTCCTTGCTTCTTTCTCCTCTTCCTATCCCCTCTCCAGGGCTATTACACTGAGTGTTATGTTTACTATAACCCACATGCTTGTTAATTATAAATCACCGGCTCCTCTTTCGTTCTATTAATTGGTGCCTCCTCTCCTGCTCTATGTGGCGGCTCCCACAAATAAATTCAGGTACGACTTCATTAAGTGGCACTCTCGCAACAGATCTTGACACACGCAACGAAGGCAATAAAACCAGGAGGTTGGAGGGGGTACGAGTGGAGGGCTTCAACAACTGTAATCAGTGTTTAACAACAGTCTGCGCTCCGATTTGAAGACCGCCACGCTCTCTGGTGCTGCTGCTGATGGGGAGCGGTGTTGGACAGAAGAACAACACTGGCTTACATAATCTATGCATTTTTTTTTTTTTTGCGTCGAGCTTGTAAACTTTCTCTGTTTTCTTGTCGTCGGTGTTACTGACTGAGTGGCAAAATTATATCCTTTATTGTACATTGACCAAACTTGCAGGACTTAAAAGAAGTATTTACACCCCCACCCCTTTTTTTTCTTTTACATTTCTTGTCAGATTAACAACAAACTTCAATGCAACATAAAAAAAGAAGAAAAAAAGGCATTGCTATTAGAAACATTTTAGAAATAAAAAATTGAGAAGTGTGGCCTTGGTTTTCTAATAATAAAAGCCATGGCATATGTAATCATAAAATTACTAAAGAGGAGGAAATCTTTGTATAAGATAACTGCGGTATAAATCCTGCGCTTTTGTGAATTTTCCGGGTGCTAGCCTGCCTATGCAATTCCCTTTGATTCGGAGCTTTCTCCCAACAACTTGGATTTTTCCGGTAGAATTTCAACCGGGCCAATCGACGAACAGGAGAATTTGTGAACAACGACGTCAGTTTTCTGCACTGTTTTAGAGTTGTTGTCTGCCTGTACTTCAGCAATCGCAGCAGAGGAAGTGAAAGAAGCTGCTCAGTCCATGTTGGTCATGCATCCAAGTATTGAATTAACATTAACAGCCATCTTGTTCAGCTAGGAACTTGGTTGTTTACACTGCAGGCAATTTTTCTGTAAACTTCGTCACATACGTCACAGTCAAAAGTTAGCGATTGAGTTCATTAAAAAACTTCAACAGAGTCTCAGCAAGAAGCAAACCGTTGAACAAAAGGCTGATTTTCACCAGGTGAGGGTTTTGCTTGAGAGCAAACGCCACCATAAAAACAACAGGCAGGTCAGGGAGAAAGTTGGACAGAAGTTTGAAACAAGGTTATGTTATAAATTTGTGTTCCTAGGCTTTATTAAACCTGTCTTGGAGAACTTTTCAGTCCATTATCTGAAAATAGAAAAAGTTTGACACACCTACAAGCCATGGCCATCGACCCAAAGTGACAGGCTGGGCAAGGAATGCATTAATCAGAGACTCAGCAGGAGCTGCAGAGATCCGCAGCTCAGAAGGGGGAAGCTGTTGACAGAACAATTATTATCACGCGCTCCACCAATCAGGCCCTTATGAAGGAGAGCCAGGAAGAAAGCTGTAAAAAGGCCTGTTTAAAGCCTGTCACTAACCATGTAAGAGACGCAGTGAACATGAGGGAGAATCTCCTCTGGTCAGATGAGAGGACATTTTTGACTTGCATGCAAAACACTAAGTGGAGCAAAAGAATTTAGGCTTCACATCACCCTTAACAGACTTTAATCAAATCATACATGGTGGTGGCAGAGTCATACGGGGGGGTGGGGGGGGGGTGAGTTTCTTCAGTAGACGCAGAGAGTCTGTTCAGAGATGACGGAGAGACCTGTGTGACTTAGTGTTGGAAAGCTCTGAAAAAAAAGAAAACATTTTGAAAGCTGCAAAACATTTTAGGCTGAAGTGAAAGAAGACGACTTTGGCTTATGCGATTGCAGAAACTTATTTGTGGGAGGTCATGGAGAAGGATTTTCAGTTGGCTTCATAAAAGTTATAGAAAGAACACTGCTTAAAGAGCGGATAGGGACCATCCCTGGCTGCTTGGTTTGGCAAGGAACGGGACAGTAGACCCCACAATGAGGAATATTGGCCAGGCACGGCAAGGAGGACTTTGAGTCCACTATCTTAGCTTTTGGTGTGCTGGGAGCAGCCGAGACACCAGTCATCAAATTTATGACTTGTCATTTTCCTGCTACAGAGCTTCATTCAGCCAGCTGACCACAAGCGAAGA
Source organism: Poecilia reticulata (assembly GCF_904066995.2). Classification (NCBI taxonomy): domain Eukaryota; kingdom Metazoa; phylum Chordata; class Actinopteri; order Cyprinodontiformes; family Poeciliidae; genus Poecilia; species Poecilia reticulata. The sequence goes on along the minus strand of NC_088844.1, from coordinate 24,392,177 downwards.
TGATGCCAGGGATTGGACTGTCTTGATTTCAAAGAAAACATTAGAAAATCTAGCATCTGTGCTATAAATGATACCCACAGGGATGGAACATTTTCAAATAAGTAGACTAACATATTAAAGGCCTGCTCATGGACATAAAATGACTGAATACGCCATCACACCGGACGGTTCCATTAGACCTAATTGGATGAATTTCATGTTAATATATGCTGTGCCACTTAGCACTACACAGAGGCTTAACCTCTGCATGGGATTTCATCTCCTGCCAAGTTCTGCAATCATGCTCTTCAGGTTCACTGTAATGGCTGGAACACAGATATTCAGAGCAGTGGCGGCAAAACGGGATAAATAGAAAACCTGTATATAAAGAATATGCAATGTTTCTGGGTGTGTGTGTTTTTTAGACTACTTTAAATGTCTGTCCTCTATTTTTTTTATAAACTTGTTAAAAAGGTGTTAACTGATCTATTTAAAATAAAATAGGTATGCACTTCAACTTTCACACATTTTGTAATGTTACAAAATCATTACAACATCTATAATGCAATGTAATTTCATTGGGATTTTTGGTGAAAGACCAACAAAAATTAATGTGTTGGAAAAATAAATGTTTCCAGCAGGTTTTACAAATAAAAAAATTAAAAATTTGTTGTGCACATATGTTCAGCCCCTTTTTCCCTGATAGCTCCAAATAAAATCCAATACAACTAATTGTCACCCAATCATTTCAAAAAATTATCAAAATGTCTGTAGTAAAAATGATCTGCAACCAAATCCACCTGTGCAGTTTAATCTCAGTATAGATCCAGCTGTTTTCTGAAGGCCTCAGAGGATTTTCAGCATCATAAAGACAAAAAAAAGGCAAATAGGAGATAAATCAATTGAAATGTTTATAGTTGTTCTTTGTTACTAAACACTATGTCAAGAAGATCTTAAGTAGTGCAACATAACTGCAGACGTTTTAAGTGAACCTGCCAGACCAGAGCACTAGTGAGAGAAACGCCCACAATCCACAGATCTTTTGCCAGGACATCTATAAGTTTTGAAATTCACAGATCCGGCCTTTATAGGAGAGTGGCAAGAAGAAAGCAGAGGTTTACCCTCCAGCTAGAACGGAATAGTTCAGATCAAAACTTAGTATGTGAAAATGGTCAAGTCAAAGTCATTCAAACTTACGCAATTTGGAATCTGAGCATTGGGCCAGTGGAGGTAGATCGAACGTCTGATTTGGTTGCCCTGGTGTGATATTCCAGGCTGGGATCGGCTTGTGAGCAGCTCTCTGCCGGATAATGGATGAATGGATGGAGCATTTGGAGTAGCACCTTCTGCACAAATTAGCATGCTTTTGATTTTTTTTTAAATGCCTTTTGATGCTTAAAATACCTGAAGAGTAACAAATCACAGGTTTACAGTACGCAAAATATTGAACATTATTCTAGCCAACCCTCAGAGGCAAAAAAAAAAAAAAAAAAAGCTTAGCTGAGCATTTTAACCTCACGCCACCCCCTCAGAACGTATCCAGTAAAGAAGGAAGTCCGCAGCTACTTTCTCCAAATTGGCAGGGGCAGAAGAGGCCACAACAGTAATGGGAGGACCCTTCACATTTTTTCCCCCCCGTCTCTTTCTTCCTCCTCATGTTTTTCTCATCAGAGAGAAATCTTTCAACTAGCTAAGGAGGTTTAGGACAACTGTGGAGTCTGACATAATTATCAGTGGCTTGGCTTTAATCACACTCTCCTCTGACTCCTCAGCGCACATTATCTGACACCAAACACACAGAGTTTCCTGCCTGAACCAGGCCAATTTACCCTCCTAAAGCCACTCAGAAAGTTAGCTGTCACAAGCAGCTTGAGATGGACAGAAAAAAGGCAGCAGAATGCGAAAGAGATGAAGACGGGCGATGTAATTCCAGACCATACTTTGTTTTGTTTTTTTTTGTGTTTTTTTTATATATATTCTTTAGCTGTGTTCACTTTTAATCAGTCTGAAAACCTGTCAGTTTGATTTCACGTCTAACAAAGCTGTAGATGATTTATGTCAGAAGGTTGTATTAGATTAAAAGGAGTTTGGTAGGATTTAAGAGACACTTTTTAGAAAGCGAAGCTTCAATTACCTTGAGTTACCTGTACAGGATATTTGAATGATTGCTGGATTAATACAAGCTCTCTGAAAATCTCTTGAAATGTGTTTTTGAGATACTTCAGCTATAATCAAAGGAAATTAAACTGCTGCTCTGGCTAAAGATAATTTGAATTCTTTACAATTACACACAACTCCTCTGACCTGGAAGCTTTGCTTTTCAGATGTGAGCTGTTTTGAAGTCTTCATTGATTTGTTGTTATTTGGCAGTCCTTAGATATGAACTAGAAAAGGGTTTTCAGACCCCCCCCCCCACATCTCTAAAGAAAAACTGTGAAATGTTTATTACCTAATTATTTAAAAAAAAAAAAAAAAAAAAGACGTGAGGAAACGGATGCAGCGAGACATATTAATGCCATTTCTGCCACACCCCTCCACATCCCGAAATGGGTCAGTGAATGGTAGGAGTGGGAGGCAGAGAGGTCGCCGGAGCGAAAGGAGAAAATTTCAAAGTGATGAAAGAGAGAAAGATCACAAACAGAAGCACTCGCTAATGTGTTCCCAGGATGCAGCCCATTCTAACTAGGCTCCCAGACCTTTGATGCTGTCTCTGACAGACCATCCTAAAGAAGAAAAAAAATATGATGAGCCATCAGTGGCTAGCAGTAGGACGCCACTTTCTTTTTTTGGGGGTAATAGGAAATGAGCCCAGACAGGGCAGCACGGTGTTTTAACCTCTGAGATAGTTAGTGAGGACGGCCTGATCTATAGGAAGATTTACACATGTGTCATTTTACACATGTGTCATTTTGCTTCTATGGATTTAACTGAATTCCAGGGGCAATTCAGTGCTGTAGAGGGTTTTTTGCATCCATCCTCTGACTTATACTTTTAAATAACTTTTCCTCTGATTTGCTTGGGGAGTTCTTTAGTCTCCATGCAGCAACGGTAACCAGGAATACTGACTGACCAGTGAATGGATTTTCCACACACAGCTGTCTTTAGACTACAATGACTTGAGACACAACACTCAAGTGATTAGCACCAATTGGCCAGACCTCTGTTAAATTACGTCCAGCCAACAATAAAATATTTTTGTATTTTAAAAGGTTTTCATTTAACTGTCATTATTTTTGTAAAAATCAATTTTAACGTTTGTATTCAATGTTTTTTTTTTGTCAAAACAGGCCAATATTGTTGATCTTGAATGATTTGTAAAAGCAATAAAAAAGGTAAAACATCCAAGGAGGTATTCACCTGAACTTCAGTGGCAATTCAGTGCCATAGAGGTTTATTTTTTTGTATCCATCCTCTGACTTATACTTTTAAATAACTTTTAAAAGTATGTTATTTAATACTTTTAAAATACTTTCAGAAAGAAACCTTTCTGAAAAAGGTTTCCGACTCTAAATTGATTTTAGGAATGGACAACATTTTTCTGCTATAAGTTCAGACTATTCAAACATGTTGTTGCTGGAAGAATGTTTTCACTGCATTTTGATGGTCCAGAGGATGCTAAGGTGCCATCTGTTCACGCTTCAAAGGGTCAAACTTTATTGAAAGGATTGAGAACTTTATGTTTACCCAGTTTGATATATGTAACCTTAAAGTAGCACAAAAAATGTCAGTCTTTTGCACCTGAAGTCAAAATAAAAAAAACATGTTTTTATTACAATTAATCAAGGAGGCTAACCTTTTTTAGCTTTACACCACACTGTCAGTGAATCTTCACCGTTATGGCAAATTTCTCCTACAGAGGAAGACAAAACTTTTTATTATGGGAGGTTTAATAGTTTATTTGCACCTTTCCAGTCCTGTGGGATTTAATATATGACAGCAATTAATTTATTTTTGACAAACAAGAACTTGGTTCATCAGTTGGAAATCTATTGTGAATTTGCAAAAAACTATTAGCACCTCAGAATTTGACCTTCTCATTGTTATTTTCAAGTTTAAACTATTTTACTCGTATTATCTTTTGCAACATGAATCACTAGCCACTTATAAAAACAAATTAACTCTTCAGATTTGTATTCACCGCTTTTTAGAAACTACGTAAAAAAAAAAAAAAAAACATGTCATGAGAACTAAGATGGGCTCATTGAGAAAAGGGCAGAGATCGTTTGTTTCCCCCCAAACTGTGCAGCATCAGTGACCGCTCTGCCAGCCTGTGCCACATCAGTTTGAGGAGGTCAAGTCAACCAACTGGCAGGCTGCTTCTGGCCTGGTCTCACCGCAGGGGGAGCGCCAGTTCAGGGCCAAACCTTCAGGCCTGCAGCCTGCTCTCCCAGCAGAGGAACGCACACTTCACTGGCTTTTTACGGGGGGCAAATCAGGGAGCCGCTGGGGCGTGGGGCTTTCAGCTCCATCCTGTACCCTTTAAACCCCTGGGAGGTGTGTGTGGGGGGTGTATTTGGGGGCGTCCTTGACCGGCTCCAACTGTCAACTAGCCAGTCAGCACATAGGAAAAGAGAGGTGACAGAGGCCACGAGGAGAGGGGAGAAGGAACAGGGGAGGAGAAGAGATGGATGACAAAAGGTTAGGTGGGAGCCGTCCTGGGAGAAGGTTGTCCGGCAGCTTTACTCTGCTAAGTGAGACTGGGATGTTCTGGGCTGCAAGAGAGCTGTGGAGGTATTTTGCTCCTTTTTCTACAGCTAAAAGTGAAAGCTTTAAGAACAAAGCGAATCAAGTTGCAAATAAACGCTCACTTGCAAAGAGGAGTTTGAAATTAAAATGTGTATTTTGTCCATTTTTATTCCTGTTCCTTCAAAATTTGGGTTTGTAAGTCAAAACTTTACTCACAAGATGAAAGGTTTCATTTGCAAAACTAGTAATTTGAAACAAATCTGTTTTCTAGTAAAACATATTCAGAAAAAATCCCACATTTTCTTCTGTACCCAACAACCTGTTACTAAAGTCCCAGTCATTGATACTTCCTTTTGACTCTGTGCAAGAGGCCATTTACTTTTCACAGAATTTAGAAGCACCTTTTCTCAACCACACATTTAAAAGATCACAATCAATTCTTAAATATAAAGAAATTGGGCATAGATTAATGCTTTGTAACCAATTGCGCTTTTATAAGTGCTTTAAAAGTAGCAGATAGAAAACTTTCTAACGCACTCCACAGCAAAACAATCTAAAGATTTGTCCAAAAGTGAAAAAATAAAGCACCTTGTGTTAAAATGTCAGTGATGATGTATCCCCATGTATACAAGTCGGGACTGGGTAGATTTGCTGTTTTTGTTTCTACATACTTAATAAACCTGATCTTGGACTGAAGGTTTAAAGCTCTATCAGTGGCTCTTAAGTGGTTTATAAAAAGTTTACATTTCACCTCAAAAGCTCAAAAAGAGCAAATACACAAAAACCTGGGTGATGTTCAGCTTAACAGAACCCAAACATGACTGTTAAAATACACTTTAACATAGTTTATATGAAACTTTACAGTTTTGACTGTTAGCTCCCCCACACGTAGGATTTCTTAACATTTTCAACAAGATGGCACTCATATGACATATTTCTACAGCAGGTATGGAAACTACTACATATAATAATGCTACAAGATCTTACTTCAAAAAATATGAACAAACCTTTTAGGTGCAAACACACTTGGTGTAGGCAGCAGGGAAATGATCCAAAGAACCCAGAACATCGTTAGACGAAGCGGAGGATTTTTCCAAGTAGAACCAGGTTGGGATGAAATGACTTTTCCTCTTAATTAATGAAATCATAACTCCAAAACTCTCTTTTTGCAATTGCTATGGCTATTTAATTTGATTTTAAAATTATTTTCATGGTCCAAAACATTTAAGCGTGAAAAAAATAACCCTAAAAAACATGAAACCATTGACAGGTCTTGGTCTTTACTAATGTCAAATTTTACCATTTTCTCTGAATATAAAAATAAAACAATCAGACTAAATAGATGATAAAATAGTAAAAAATGTCATAAGACCAATTTGTTGTGCTGGGCAGGCACATCTCTGCCTACCTCTGAAACTGTCCTTTTGGGTTCAAACATTTTTTTTCCCATCTTTGACTATACAACGCTGGTTTTTTCTCCTTATTATCTAAATTTTTAAAACACCAATCCCTGATTGTTTTTTATGATGCAGTTGATGTTGTCTAGGCCACCTGAAACACGCAGATTATGTTCACTTCCTGTTCGTCTAATAGAGACATTTCAAGTTGCAAGTGCAGTTATGAATGTGTGATGCTGCGGCTTTGCTAATGCTTGAATGTGTTTGCTCTGTGTGTGCGCAGATGTCCACAAATGCTCGTTTATGTGTGTTTCTTAGCATGCAACGCCAAACGCCTGCCGGTGGTTGTCCATTATTGAGCCTTTGAGAGGAGAAGAGGCTGATAAATTCAAACTCTTTATGTAATTGTCTTTTGCATCTGAATACAAATCCCCGCTGCTTATGATTCATCATATTTATTTTTTTATTTCCTCCAGCAACATCTTTTATTAGTTGTGCACTCGGTGGCGAGATTTAATTTCTGCAGGAGGGGGACAACAGTGTCGGCTTGATGATTATTATTGAGAATGTGATACTACAGAGGCTGAAATAAAATCTATAGTGCATTAAAGTGACAGATTAGGAGGGGAGGAAGGTTCATTTACAAGTGTTAAGACATCAGCGGCTAATGCCCTGCAACGCCAAATAGCAATCCACCCTGCTCTCCGCTCTGCAGGTCTATTTGAAGGGAACAGCATGAGGGAATGTATGCGTGTGTGTGTGGCTGTAAGACGAGTGGATGTGTGTGTAGTCGACTCAACAGGGAGCCTCTAGTGGAGATATCTGAGCATTGCTTGAAGATAGGAAGGTATTATAAGTCACAGTGCCAGAGAGATGAGATCCTAAAAATTACTCAACATAAAACTGTGAAAATTATCTCCCCTGTTGCCTGATTACTCAACACGTTTTTGGGAAAACAGGTTGATGTAGAAGATGAACGTTTTCACGAGCGTATTTTAGGTAGCGTTTGCTGCATGAATAACTAATGAAAAGAAATAGTTTTTTTTTTGTCCTAAGTATTTCTATTTTTATCATATTCCTGAGCAGATGGAATAAATTATGTTCTGGAATGCGTGTGTGACGTGTCCTGGGATCTGGAGTTCTTTCAGGTCCTTATCGAATGAGACGGTTTTGTCCAGACGATCCAGGGGGAAATCATCATTCTCTAGTTTTCAACCCAGCTGCAGCCGACAACTAGCCCCTCATCTCTTGCTTCGAACGTCGCGTGTGGCATCAGTAACTGAATTTACGACCCTCTTCCTGGCCGCTTCCACCGTCCTCCGTTTAATGAAGCCCTTCCACATTAGCGCACAAAGACCTGAAATCTTACCTTGACTGATACAAACCTGGTTTTCCGGTCAGACCTTCTGCACTGCTCTCTGCCAGCTCCTGCTACTTTCCTTCTTTCCTAATCTAAAACAAAATACACCTTTTAACAGGAAATTTGACATTTTACCTTGTTTCATTGCCATAAGGCTCAGCAAAAAAAAAATCACACTCAGGAAACACTTTATTGGCCAAATAGAATGAACAGATAAATTTGGCTTTATTCATTGTTTTTCAGAAGACCCTCATCTCAAATAAGTTGTAGCAGTTAAAATTCTGCCAGAACAAGTGTATGATGTTGTGCCTCCTGCCATGAAGGACTGACCCTGCAGGAGGCTGGTATAACTACTTGACTTCATTGACTTTACCCACTTTGGTCCATCAGCAGTAAGAGGAAGAAACTGTGATGTCATGAGGACCTTATAACAAAGGACTAACAACACTTGCTCTCGTTTGACCATCGGGGACACAAAATGTGCAAACATTCAACTATTTTAATTTACAAAAAAAATGAGACTGAGCTATTTTGATATTTTCTTTATAACCAAGTGGAACCCTGATTTAGTAATTTTGATCTAAATCCCTCGTTTTATTAATAATTGCCTTAAGCGGTTATTTATAGTTCTTCATTGCCAAACCTGATTCAACAATGACTTTAACTGATGACATACTGTGGTTGGACTAAAGTTGTCCTGAATCCCTTTAGATGCGTTTGTAACTTCAGATTACATTAGGATGCGATGTGTTTTTCTAAAGATTGGAAATGTCAATGTCAAATCCTTGAGCATATATTTAATGCATAAATTAAAATGCATTACCCAGGTGAAGAAGATAAACAACAGTGATGGTTCATTATGATAAACCGCACTGGAAATTTGCATGTTTACATACTTATTCATTAAAAGGAGGGAATAAAGTAAAGCCGACTGTATGAATTAATAATCGATCAATTAATAACTGATTTATATTTAAGTACTCAACTTGCATTTAAATACATGTGGCATGCTTTCAGCACATCGGACTTAGGTAACCACGTGAACAAGCCCAACTGAAGGAGACAGACTCCTGGATCATTGCTTCGGGCGTAGAGAAGCTAAATCTCACCCTTTGACATCAGACTTTGCTGCAAACCACTCAAGTTTACGCTTAAGGTCACTGAAAAGGTCAAAAGACGAACCACACAATCTGCACAAAAGCAAAGATGAGACCTTGAGATTTCCAAATAAGAAACAAATGGAAATGCAATAACCTGTTGTCTTTCTGAATTCGAACAGAATTTCACTCTTTGGACTTTTTGCTTAAATGGAAATTGGAATTACCAAGAGCTACGAGGAAAACGGGCTCCCTACAGCAATTCAAAGGCTCCAATTCTGGTTTGTCAAGCCCGGTGAAAATTATGACAATGGACAGTTGTGAATCATCTACATGTGCATCCTCACTAAATGACTGAATAACAATGAAGGCACAAGTAGAGCAAGATGAAATTAGCTCTAATGATATAATGGCTGCTCTCTTTAGAGCTGACATGTTGAGTCACTTTGCAACCGGTCAAGTCGCATTGATTTTCATCAGGGCTAGAAACCTGATCTACACTCAGTCCTCTTTAACTGACTCGTCTCTCTCTCAGATGCCCCCAGATATTTATGTCTGCTGTCTGATTCTGCAGAGCGGGGACTTAATCAAACCCAGAGTGAGGTCTATCAGTATTTAAGTCTGCTGCTGGAGAGAAAAAGAAAGATAAAGCGAACGTAGAAGCGAAGGAGGAGAGCAGTGGAAGACTGAGCCACAAAAGGCATAGAAATTACAACATGACAGAAAGACAAAGTCAATTTAGGCACACATTGAGAAAGAAGAGTATGCCTGAAAGTCTTGGTAACTTTTGTTCCAACATTGGAACAAAAGAAAACCAAATCCCAAGAAAAAAAACAAAACAATTAAAGCAAAATCTACTTATTTCACATGACTGAGATCAATCTGTTGTGTTCACAGCCAGACTTTAAAAAGAAACTGGAAGAAGACTTTAAAGGAAATAAACAATTACAAATCTAAGAAAGAAGTGGCAGCAATTTACCCAGAAGTTAATATAAACGAACCAGCTAAAAAGATTTACTTCCAAACATTTCAGCTAACCACAAATGTATCATCCAGTGTACAATAACTTACAAAAAACTGCCACTGGCTTTCTGCTTTGATATAATAATACTCATCTCTTCACACTGCTTCCACCAGATCATTTCACTGAGTTCAAACTCTCTAAAACTCGAGTGTTGGTTGTAAAACAAGTTTGAACTTCTGCTGCAAAAGTAACACTTGTGTCTTATGTTTTAAAGCTTTAAATAAGCAGCAAAAATGAAATCCAGCCATTTTCCCCCTCAGAGATCAGTTTAATACATGCTGATGTTGTGAGCTTGAGCATGTTGGTATTTTCTCATCAAGTCTAGCAATTCCACCCATACTAATCACAAATAAAGAATGGGATTCTCCACAGGCATGAGCTTTAAATTATTAGACTTAAGAGTTTTTATTAGAATCCAATGCTTTTTAGAGATACAGCGCTAAAAGTGACGTTCATTTGTATTTCTAATCATTGATTGTAAATTTAATATTCCAAGAAGTTCCAAGAAGTTCCTTAAAAACATTGTCTGATACCTCGAATGTTTGATGGTCAAAATAAACTCTCTACCAGGGATAAATGAGCAAACAGGGATGCAGGATTATCAACATAATGTCTCCTGACACTGATTTCTCTTTGCTTTTCCATTTCTCTGTTAAACACTTGTTAAATTACAGAGCCAAAGGTCAGAATCCTAACAACTGTAACAAGATGATTTTCTCTTTAAGTGCTAACAGGGGTAAGTGTCGACCGTTCCTCCTCCGCAGTGTGGTCTGAAAGGGAAAAAAAACAACAAAAAAAAACATTCAAACTGTCAAGATATCACTTTTAACATGTTTGAAAATTACAGGACATGAACTTCCTGTTGAAGCCCTCTCTCTCTCTCTCTCTCATTTTCAACCTTCACTGAGACCATTCAGCCGCCACCTGATCTGCAGTCATCCAGAGTGTAATTGTGTGATCTGATTGAGATTTCTTTACCGTGTTCCTCCGCGCTCCGCTTTCAGTGAGCCCTCACTGATCCATATTAAATCTGTAGGTCAGCTGGGCAAAGCTGGAACACTCCTGCAACAGAAAGGCTTGTTTCATATATTTGCTCAAAGTATGACATAGTTTTCCTGATGAAGAGCAGAAATTACCATTACAAGCAAATTGTGTTATTTGAAAATCACTTACTATTGTAAAGTTTTGGATTTCTTTTTCTCACTAGTTCCCTTTGGCAAAGCGTCTTCTTCTCATGCACCCATAATGCGCCATAGAGTTCCCAAAGTCTATTAGTTTTTAATTATGTAATGCTAATTACTTATCTAACGTTAAAGTAATCTTAACATGCAATGCTAAGCAATGTCTTCTGTTGCTAAATAAGTGTCAGCTTAAACAAAACAAGAAATTATAATGGACTGGTTGACCATGATCCTGTTAGAAATGGGAAACATTAGTTTATTATGTTTGTACTAATGAATGGGAATCTTAGAAACTTTTTGCAGTTTTGATTAGACAAATAAAACAACGTTTAATACCATTTCATTACGAAAAGCATGTATTGAGATAAAGAAATGTTATTTATACCCTCTTTGTCCAAAACAGCTCACTTGTTGACACATTCAGTGACGATAAAAGGTATTGACCCTTAAAATGTTTTACTCTTTATTGCTTTTACAAATCAGCCATGAACATTTGGCTTTTTTTAACAGCAAAATTTACAAAACACATTGATGCCAAAGTGAAAACTTATTCCTACAAAATAATGACAATCAAGCAAAACATATTTCACATAAAATAAGTGATGGCATAAAAACTAAACCCCTTCGAAGCTGCAGTATGTAACTTTTGTAAAAAACAAAATGCTTATTACATGTTTGGTAAAACTGTCACTATACTACAACAGTTTTCATACCTGGTCAACCTTAATTGGAAAGTAATGAACATTAAAGGACGCAAATGTAAAACGATTATTATTTTTTTGCATACCCACACAGCAGGACAAAAAGGAAGTAGCAGCAGGTATCCGCTCTCACATCTCTCATCACATTAAATCAGGCAAACGTCCACGAAAGGTGACGTGAGAAAACGGAGGGAGGCGGAGGGAAGCCGTGTCTGGAGGGATTTGGGAACGCTGAGCTGACTGCCAATGTCTGAGTGTCACACATATGCTAGTTGCTGGGACCTAGCAGAAGTAACCTTATCTAAAAAAAAATAAATAAATAAAGAGTACACAAAGACTTTCGTCTTTGATAAACAACAACACCGAGTTCACAGCCGGTGGGGGCATCGGTTTCACATATTGCAGTCAACACCCTGTCTCAATTACTTCCATCGCATATACTTATATATATATATATATATATATAAATAAAAGGACGAGCCAACCTAATCAGAAATCAGTATGTGAACCCCTGTCGTCCCTGCAGAATTCAGCTCTTAGATCTTCTTTGTCTTTTGTGAGGCGGGGAAGCGACTGGGCCTGTGGAGGTCGCAGAGCTCGGGCCTCATCAGCAGGGCTAATTTGATTGTGGAGTGACAATGGTTAGTGCAACCCAGGCTGATGCTTGCCTGCTGACGATGCGCATAGTAATGGGCGCCGGACCAGAGTTGCCTTGCGCTGGAAGCGCATACAGCCAGGAATACGCTGTGCAGTGAAAAATACGACCGTGGTGCGATTAAACCTAATGTGCAAAAGCAACAATCAACATGCTCTACTACTTGTAAAGTAATTTTCTTCACTTTACCTCATGGATATTTTTTTGCAAACAATTATATTGTAATTGTAGAGAGATGCTGTTTATTTTGTACTGTGATTTGTGAATGTCGATGCATTTGCATTAGCAGTGGTGTCACATGAGAAAATGTGGAATATTAATCAGGAGTCTGGCAGCAGCATTTTGTACAGACTAACTAGTCTAGGGAAGTTTTTGTTCACTTATCAGTGCAACATTTGGAAGAACAAAAGAATAAAAGCTTCAGTTGTCTGCCCAATAAGTATCTGAAAAGAAACTTTACCAGACGTCCATTCTATATTCTTGCTGAAGCTTATGCATTAGTTTAAAGATAAATAAATACATGTTATGGATAGCATGTGTGACCTATAAAAATCTATATTTTATAGTATTTTAGCAGTACTATTTCTTGAATTTCTGTTGTACAGCAGTATGTGAAATAGTATGTGCTTCTAATATCTGCAGACTTCTGAACTGTATTTCTGTAAACATAACTCCAGGCAGTCCTGTACTTTCTCATGTTGAAAACACAGACTTTTTTTGATGCCATTCATAGGACCATTGATTGGTTCTCTTTTTTTTTTTTTACATTGTTCAAGCATAGAGTTGATAATTTTCAAAGATTTTTACTGTCTGCAGATCTATCTTACATCTTTCTTTGTTTTTTTTTTTTAATTTTCTCTTCGTCCCTCTGCTTTATCTCTGTACCTCTTTCTAGTGCAAGTGGACACACAGGTAGAGAAACAGCAGGTGGTGTGGTGCGGGATAATTACCAAGAGTTTGGAGCTCCCAGGGAGCCTGTGTTTCTAAGTAGGAGGAACTTAGCGAATACTAGCTGTATTTATGATGTGTTGTGCTAACAGTACGTTTAACCAGGGACATAAAAAATGAGCTTTTGTGGCCACCAAAAAAGCAAACGTAAGAAAATGCCCTTTTCGGTCCTTTTTTAGCTCTCCTGTTACACTGTTTTCGCACATTTATATTCTTTCCCACGACTAAGAAAAAAACACTGTTTTAGTGAGCTATACTCATGAACTGAGGCCATTACTCACACTTTTTACAAAGGGGCATATTTATAAATGTGAATATTGTCTATTTATTGATCTTCAAGCATGCTAAAATTACATAAAAGAAATAAAGGATTTTTTACATCAATCTTTTCTTATGATCATGATACAGTCTAAACAAACTTGGCCGGTGAAAAGCTTCCACAGTCGGTGATAATTCGGGGAGTGAAGTTATCTTCTGGTGTTGGTCCACTGTGTTTCATCAAGTCTGAAGTCAGTGCAACCATCTACCTAAGCAAGCTTCTTTCTGCTCACAAACTTCATGGAGATGCTGGTAGGATGTGCCACATGCGTGCACAGTCAGAGATACCAATATCCAACTAATGACTGACCAGCAAACTCATCTGCTTCAAACCCCTTTAAGAAATTATGGAATAATATCTCTGAGGAACACCAGACCCAACACTGCAGATGAGATGAAGGGCCAACCTTGGTTTTAACCTCTGTAAAGACAATGCCATGCTGCACTGATACAATTTATGTTAAATGTAACAGATTGCACCCTCCTTACGGCCAAAGCTTCCATAAAAGGGAAGCCGTCAGGGTGGTGGTCAAGTGTCAGCCCACACGCTCCATTGTTTGGTGACTTTGGGCCACACTGTTGATGTTTCGGTAGTAGTATTGCCTGGGCGTATGGCTATTGTTGGCTTATGCGTCACAGTTCAATCACTGCTTCCTGCTGTCCTTTAGAGTTTTAGACTGTTTGTCTTTCCTTAGAATTTGTGAGGGCGGACTAACAATTTCCCATTTAAGGGTACGGCCTGGCGCAGGGGGCATTTCTTCAGCTCTAATACTCAAAATTCACTCTGTGTGTAAAAGAAGCTTTGACATAAACAAGTTTCACTTTTAAAATTGAATTGATAAGGAAACTACATTTTTTGATTGTGCTCTCATTCTTTGAAATGTACTCGTTTGAGCAATAGATGTAAAGAAAAGAAGACAATGATACATATATCCATTAACACATTGTGACCAGGAAGACCTCACTGTAAATCGGTCGACATACCCCAAAAAATAAGACATTTTGTCTAGTTTGTATGATCTAAATTAACAATTGAGGCCAACAGAAACAAATTCTCTGATGAGCAAGTAGCACAGCCACAGTGACACCCTGACCCAGCTGAAGAGGAAGTGGTTTAGGTGAGAGCTGAGCCAACAGCAGCATCCGGTTGCCCAGTTGTCCAAGTTCCATTAGCCGAGAAGGGCCATCAGTGGGGGATTAGGCAGCAGGCCCTTTTAATCCTCATCCAGTGAGAGATCCAAGCCCTCATCTCTCCCCCGCCATCCACAGCCAGCTCTTTGAGAATGAGCCAGACTCTCCGACTAGGCCACAAGCTCGGCCAGAGCCCTCGCATCTCAGGAGCCTTCGATGCTCCTCGCTTTAGCCTCAGCTGCTGGAGATGTTGTCCCTAATTAACAAGGGATTAAGCCATCATCTCAGCTTGTAATACAGCCTGGATGGGAATTCCAATATGGATGCTGGGGGAGACAGGGGAGGAGGGATTGGACTGGGTAGAAAGAGAGGAGAAAAAAAAACTGGTGGCGTTTAGCAGCTCAGTAAATTACTCTTGACCCGTAGGACTGAGAGGAGTCTATCGGTATGGCAAGCTGGCTGCCAATTACAACACCTCAGGCATGCCAAAAGTTTTATTGAGTGGAGGGTGGGGACAAGATGGGGGTGACTGCTGTGTGTATGTGCATGGGATGTGTGTCAATGAAAGGAGTGGGAATGAGAGGGGGGGAATTTTTAATGGTCTTTCAACGTATTACTTTCCGTCAGGACTGGAAGTGTTTGTGTTTGGGAGAATATTGACATAATTATGATGAAAATTCAAAAAAGGTTGAAACTGGAGTAGCACTTCTTCCCCCTAAGACCAACACGAGGCACAATGTTAGTTCATTTCATTGTTTGGAGAAAAAAAAAAATCACAATTTCATTATTTTTTGTTTTGTTTGTTATTGACCATGATTTTTAAAATTGCTAATAAAAATGCAATGTGGAATTATATGATTCTGACATGCAGTGGATACAGTTTAATTTAATTGTACTTGAGCTCTTTACAACAATAAGTGTTGCACAAGGCTGGTTAATATCACCAATAACTTATGATCACAGAAAAACTCATAAAATGATTCATTTTCTGAGAATTGAAGTTTTATTTGGTTTTCACGGAGTTTGTACTGAAACACAGCCCAGCAACCTTTCACTCTGTACAGCTTTATTTCATTTCCACAACTCAGTCTGCAGTTGCATTTTTCAGGTCAACATCCCAACTTTTTCAAGATTTGCAAATGTAGAGCTTTTGAAAGTTTTTAGATTGACTTTTGAAATATAGATAGAAAAGTGAATGGACGGACGAAAAGAATTACACATCTCAACTTGGGTGTGATGCTCAATCTCTTTCTTATCCACTGAAAGACAAAATGTCATACACTATGTTTCCATCCATGTAATGTAAATTTGAGAACTTTTAAAATGTTGCAAAAAAAAAAAAAAAAAAAATTCAAATTAGACCTGCTACTGGTCTGGATCAAATCAATCAGGCTACATAAATGGTAATTTTGTTGGATGTTGATGTTGCACATACTGTAGATGTATTAAACAGGAAGTAGAGGTTCAAACTACATTTCTCAGAAAATGGAGAGGTATTCAGGTTGCTATCAGGAAAGTTGTATGTTTTGTCACATTATTCATGATAGCTAATTTTACATACTGTCTGGAGATGTAGAGAATGAAATGTAATTAAAATGTACATGCCAGTATATCTGAATTTTTGGGGTTGAAATTTCTCCAAATAGTTTAGAGTGGTGTTTTTTTGTAAAAATGCTCTGAAAAGAGGGCACATTTTGAAGTATTTATAGGAAACAAAACACGAGGCTATCATGTTATTATTTCAAATTACCATTCATATTACTTGCTGTAACTGATATTTGTGCCACTGTTGGCTCATCTCAGGCTAACCATTTCACGGGGCAGCCTTAACGTCTATGCTGTGAAACAATGAGTTCCAAATAAGTTCTCCGATTTAGTTTCAGGAATTGTTAAAAGCCTTCATGATGGGTGACGATGTGTACATTGATCCAGCTTTCACAGCTGTGGAGGTGAGGTATGTGCAGGGCTTGGGGAGGTCCAGTCTGCTGCTGTGTCTGTCGCTGATGTAAACTGATGCAAGTTTCAGTCAAGACAAAGCAACCCCTCAAAACAAAAAGAAAAAAACAAAACAAGAAACACAGAGCTGGATAAGTGTTCACTATGAACAGCGATACATCTGGAGTGTTTGGTAGCAAATTGCACTGGTGTTTCGTAAACCAGACCTAATAATTGATGGCGTTTGCTGGATAACGATCAAGGATGTCTGCTACTGACAGAGCAAAAAGAGAAGGAGAAAGAGAAACCAAGTCAGAAAGTTTGTTTACACGTGTGAGGTAAAAACTGTGAAAGTGTGGGGGAAATTTGTCTGATCGGGATTTTGGAAAAGTGCAATGCTACAGACTTCAAATAAACGGAAAAAGGAAGTACACTGGTAAATGGAAATGAACAAAAGTGAGGTGCTGAAATGCTGATGAGTTTATGCTACCAGAAGAAACCAAATTGGACCCGGTCAACAAACGCAGAGTGAACCGAAGAACTGGCTAACAGTCTACAAACTCCCTGTATGCTGCAGAAAGCAAGCATGGAGTCTAAATGTATCATTTATAAATAATATATTGAAGAAATGCTATGACAAAACATGAATGTCAATTTAGAAATAAGAACACATGTCCCACAAACTAGTAAATTGCTGACTATGAGCAAAGGGATTTTATTTTTATTTGTGCTGTATCTTTTTTTAGCTATTGTGTTTATTATGCCTAAGAAGTTCATTTCTGAAGTAACGGTTCTGTAACTTAAAGTCATTTGAAATGTTATTGGGAACAGACCAGCTCTCCATCGTTGATAAACAGACAATAATATAAAAAAACAACTTATTCTAAAAATTACCGCAATGTAAAGGTTTATTGACGGCATTATTTTTAACTTTTGAGATCTTTAGGGATATGTATTGCTTTAAGAAGGCAAAAATTGCTTTTGAAGTTATTTCAGAGATGGATGTGTTTCGTCTGTGTGTGTGTGTGTGTGTGTGTGCGTGCTGGCGCGTACGTGCGTGTGTTTTAATAGGGTTAATTGATGCATTCATGACATAAATATTCTAATCCTAAACCAAGTACTTCCATTGCTGCAGATGTTACAAAGTTTGTTACTTTCAGAAATAGATGAAAAATTTGTTCATCTAAAAATTCCTCTTATCCATTATCATATCACATATGGGGTTAAAACTTTGGGTATGGATGTTTGTATCTTCTTGTTTTACTATGCAAAATATAAATATGCATTTGTTTGTAAAGCCATTTCATTTTGCTTAGTGAAGCAACACCAGCGTGAAGAGCGACAACAATTAAACAGCAAACTGACCTGCCATCTCCATGCGTTACCTACAGTCTCCTTATGCTGAGCATGTAGTTGAGTGTGTATGCTCAGATGCATGGGTGTAAATTAGATGTCAACAGTAAAAGGAAAAGAAAGTCAGTGTTTCCAAGAAGACATATAACCGACGTACATCGGTTATATGATGCAAAAATATCCCCTCCTCTACACAAAGGGGGACTTATTAGCATGCAGACAGTCGGTTTCCTTTGGCTGATCAGTGACTGTAGCTCACATGGTAAACACGTCCTGCAGGTACGGAGCACCTGACCATGGCAGATTTTATTTCTTTAAATATGCTCAAAAGATCATCTTATCGTGCCATCCTGTCTGTTTACCGCATCTCTAATAAGTCCTGCCTTCTGCCTGTTCGTCTTGTCTTTTGATGTTTTTCTTTTCCTCCTCTCTTTTCCTTTTTTTTCTCCCCCTTTTTCTGTATCTTCATTGCTCTCTCCCCGCCGCCTCCCCCAGCACACATATAAGGACACAAACATAGCCATTTTTTTCCTCTCCCGCACATGGCCCACCACATAGCCATTTGCATAACAATCTCCACTTGTTTTTCTGCTTAGATGGTATTCACAGCATGGTGCCAGCGTGACTGAGACAGGGGTCATTGCTATGTATATCAGAGAGAGATGGAAAGGGAGTCGGCAAGAGAGGGAGGAGTGGAGAGGGAGGGAGGTGGCAGAAATACACATCCAGACGTTCAAACGCTTCTATAAAGAGACTCATCGGGACACATGCACTGACTGATGGAGAGAGGAGGAAACACACAGCCTGAAAACGCAGACAGGATGCAGATGAAACTGTCTGCCTCTACACCATGTTTTCCATGTAAAGACACATTAAATTACCAAGAGGCAACTGCTGAAGACATGTTTTAGCAATTTTTGACTCGGCTTCTTTTGACACCTTAATATCTATTAATCTAATCAAAATACTCAGCAAAGTGTATTTAATCATGTTACCTTGACTGTGTAGCTGTTGTTTTGTGACATGCCGATTTTGTGCGGGTAACGGACGGGTGGGAACTTGACCTTTTATTTTAATGTGTGCAAAAAGGGAAAAAAAATGTTACAAAAAAAAAAAAGACAAAGGTAATCATTTTATATAATTCTAGCCAGAGAAATTTCCTTTTTTAAAACTTGTAGAAAAAAAATTTGTTTACTTTAAAAAATGAAATAAACAAGTAAACAACAGACTTTAAATTGTGATAAAGCATCCCGGTCCACTACCACCACCAAAGAAACAGAAAGGTCAACCAAAACACAGCGTCACCAATTTATCATGCCCAGGTCTCTACCGTCACCTGCCACCTGGTTTGCATGGCTCCCAACCTAAATGCTTCTCCACACAATGGAGAGCACTTCCTCATGAGGATGAGCGACGGTGACCCAGGAGACAGGAGTTTGTCTTGTAACTGGTTTGTTGCTGGTTAAAATCTCTCCTTTGTCTGCCTCGTTCCTTGGCTGCTGGTGTTGGCCGGAGGGCCCAGCCGCCTCGCTTCTGTCAGACTGCCAGCAGCTGAAAGAAGTCAAAGTGATGGTTTGGGCATGTAATCATGACAAACCTCCTTTTTGAGTTTTTTCAGGCAAGAGACCATGAGGTAGAAAAAAAACAAAACAAATGGAGGTACTAGATATGCATTTTGGTTTCTATAGAGAGAAGAATGTCTGGTTTCCTCCTGAACCGCTTATCTATGCATTTTGATCTTGCATAAGGAGCATTAGGAGGATAAATACAAATTTTAAATTAACTGAAAGTAAAAAAAAAAACTGCAACTTCTTAACAAAAGTTTTAATGAACATCAAAACAACACAACAGTGTGGTTCCATATTATTTTCCCTTTTTTTTTAAAGTCTGTTTCATTTGCAAATATCAACCGCTGCACTGCTCAACAACATGCACGTGTCTAACGTTGGTATTACTCCATCAGTTTATGAGTAAAAGACCTCAGAAACAAGGATACAGACAGGTTTAATAAAGCAAACTTCACAAGTGAAACAAAGCAGTTTATGGACAAAGTCTGCAGCATTTTCACCAAAATAGGACCGTAAATAAATATTAAAGTTTTTGTTTTTATTTCTGTGAAACACACTTTATAATTTTCTCTTAGCCTTATGAGCAGGGCTCCACAGGAATAAACTAATAAAGATAATTATAACTTAATCAGACTTCTTGCTCCCCATGTCGCATTAAATTGGGACCTACAAGTAGATCTCATTAATTTCTGGTAAATGTCTGTTTAGGCTGTAATTAGAGGGGGATCCTGCATTTAAACAACAAAACGTATGTAACACACAAAGTAAAATAAACTGGCACCAATTTTAACACTTTATATTTAGAGGGACAGCATTTCACTGCAAGCAAGTTCTACTTGTTCCTCTGAGCAACACATGTGCTGTTGCCCTTGGTATGAATATTTAATGTATTGTTGACAAATTGCTTGAAACTCCTTTGGTACAGTCGTAAACCACAGAGGAAAAAAAGGTCGGGAGGTTAACGGAGACAGACCAAAGAACTGTCAATCACCCTGAGCTGAAGGCAGCTGAAAACATTTATTAAAGCTGCTTTTTAAAATCAGATTTAGGTAAAGTGTTGCCATCAGTGAGAAAATAAATTCCTTAATAAGTGGACACATGCACTTTTTTGATAAATTCATATCATACTTAAAATCCATGTTGCAGTATTTGCATTACACTTTCAATACTGAAATGTATACGTTTTCACTCAGCGAGTGGCTTACCAAAAACATCCTAATATAAATCTGTTTTATATCTAAATATTGTTGCATTACACACATTTTACACTCTAAATATGCAAACATTTATTTAAAAATTGATTTTATGCTTGAAAAATTGTGTTTGGTTTTATTATTGCTTGAGCACTTTTTTTCCCCCTTAAAATTTTTATTTAAATTTTAAATAAATAGAATACTACCTCTTAGTTTTTGTATCATCTCATGATGTGTTTACCATTTGGCCAGTGCATGCTGGTCAAACTTTTGGCCTCAATGTATGGAACATCGCATTCGTTTTATTTTGCTTCAAAAAGACGCATTTCATGTTTATATTTCTTTTCTCATGCAACTCTCGTCTTTACTAAATTCCTGTGCAAATTCCTACATATATTATTAATTGTTTAATCATTTGGTGTCTAAAATACCATATTTTCTGATTTCTCAGAAAGCACACCAGAAAAGTGAAGGCTGACATCCTGCATTTTAATTATCTATACCTATTTTTTTTTAAAATCCTTTGTCCTCAGAAGTTTAATGTATTGCGATTTCCCACAAAGAAGATTGCCTTCCCTTGTCATATCTCAATTTCTGCTTCTCTAAAGCAGCACACTAACAGAAATAATAGAAGACAATAAATTAAGTACACTTAATAACCGAACTAACTACTTAGTAGGGTTGGTGTCAAGAGACTCCCTAGATCAGTAATAACCCGCTGTTCTTAGTGAGGCTGGAAAGATACGGCAATTCAATGAAGATACACTCAGAGCTGATTGCAAGTCATTACAACCACCACAGGGAGAGCCCAGAGGAAGGAGCTTAATGGCTGAGGGAGAAGAACAGTCTGAACCCCCCCCTACCCACACACACACCTACACGCACGCACACACACACACCGTGAGACTGACACTCTTCCACTGAAGATACAGTATCTGTGTGTCCTTCCACGCTCTCTCCAGTCCACATCCTGACAGACAGTCAGAAGCAGTGGTGCATATGCACGTTCCATGATTTCGTTTTATGATTATTCCATCACGGCAGAGCTTGTTTAAGACCCCATTAGAATCAAAGGGGCGACAATCTTCATAATCAAGCTTAATTTATTAAAACATCAGCTGGCACCATTAACATTAACAGGGTGAGGCGGGGAGGCTGCAATAAAAGAGACGAGACTGTTTCATAGAGATCACTCAGCCAAACGCAAACATCAAAACGGCCACGCAGCATTTTAACTTTCCTCTGTAACAACAAAGGTCGCATCTTCCTCTGAGGCTGGCAACATTTTTTTTTTTTTTTTTGTAATTAGATGTGGAAAAAGTGCTTTCCTGCTAACAGGTCAGATGTTTTATGACAAATGTTACCCGAGTAAACACAATCTACAGTTTTTCATTGCCTCCTATTTTGATTTAGTTAAGGGGATATTAATTTGAATAAACTAATAATCTACTTTTATAACAAGACCTTTCAGTTTTGGAATTAGTGAAAACTTTTCGC
Organism: Poecilia reticulata; assembly: GCF_904066995.2. Taxonomy (NCBI): domain Eukaryota; kingdom Metazoa; phylum Chordata; class Actinopteri; order Cyprinodontiformes; family Poeciliidae; genus Poecilia; species Poecilia reticulata. Next base: position 24,370,154 of record NC_088844.1, on the reverse strand, counting down.
ATCAGTTTCAGCCTAAGGCGTACTTTTTAGTTTAAGTTGGATTAGAGCTTTTAAAACATGTTTTATTTTTTATTTGAACGATTATTTACCAGGACACAAATACCACCTTGGTGGACACTGATAACCTTAGATGTCCCACAAAATCAACTCATTAAGTAATGGTGTTTATTCTCCTTTGTAATTCTGCGACCAATATTTTCTGCTTAATCTAAAAAACAACTTAGGCATTGCTTAATGTCTTCCGATGGGCTGGCTTTTGATATTTTTCAGCTTTCTTCATGTTGCCAGACTTCTCTTTAAGTGGTTACTTGATTTTATTAGTTAATAGGCAAGGCTATGACTAATGAATTTTATATAAATGATGTGGTCAATATTTCATACTTTAAAAACAGCAAATTTGTCATTACTCTGATATTAATATTTGTTTAAGGGGCAGAGATTTTGTCCCAAAAACTCTGTTCTTTCCTTTGCCTCACAGTCAGCCAGCTTTAACACTCTCCCCACAAAGTAAAGCTCCTTATGTGTATTGATGTACACCATTGACAAGTCAATTCAATTTACCTTAGGAAAATGGCTAGTGTTTTTATTAGGCTAATTAGCCAGCGCCCTGTGGGAGCTGTGGGATGAGCAAGATAAGAGATGAAAGCTTAGCTCTCCTGTTATGTCTATCAGGCTAAATACACTCAGACTATGGCAGTTTCTTCAAGAGAAATTATTCATGTACTCAAACCATAAATAGTACAAACGTAAACTATTTTTATATTAACAGCGGGAGAAATAGTTTAATACAATATTAACAAGTCAAAATGTGAAAACAGTTCATTATCAACTTGATCTTTGTGTCATTTTAGAGGTTTGTTGGTACAACTTCTACCAACAATTTGATGTTTTCAAAATGTACAACAGATGTTAAAACCCTCAACAATTTCAGGGATTAAAGCCAAGTGTTTTGTCAGGCTGGTCAAGCAGCTGCGGAGTTGGTCAAAGTGCTTCTACTGCAGCAATGAGACCATATGAGGGGATCTGAATCTGATTCATTTGAAATAAAGTTAAAAACTCTGCTAGTTTTTCCACGTTTGCATCTTCACGTTTGCTGAGAGGTTGTCAAGATTACAAATAGTCCTGTTGCATAGAGGTACCATTCAGGAAATGATGCAAACAGCTTTGGAGGTTTTTCTGGGCATTTGGGGTTTTAAGTATACAAGACTGAGAAAAATGAAAAGATTCCCTTTTTGACAAGAAGAAAACTATTTGTTGTTATAAAATTGTTTTTTTATTATGTTACAAGTTATTTGTTCTATGATGAGTTGAAAAAAAAAACAAAATAGATTTTTTAACCACAAATGGAAACTTAACATATGCAGATGTTTAGCCTTTATTTTAGAGTGGAAACACTTTATAAGCACAAACTCCCTATTTGGACTGAACAAATCAGAGCTTTCCACCAAGATGAGGTGAGCGTGTGACGTCCTCTCAAAGTCTTAAATCACAAATTCCTCTATTAAAGTGAAAACGTGGCAAACACCACTCCTTAACATCAATATGTCGATATCACAGAGATTATTGGTGTATTTATTTAACTAAATGTGTTGCCATGGTTAATTGAAGACACTTTAGATGGAGAACAAAGAGCAAAACAAAAATATGTAAAAAAAAAAACAACAAAAAAAAAAACAGTAAGTGTTTAGAGAATTGTGGGAAGATGCCTGGGCTCACCAGAGCTGGCACACCTCTGGTGTATGATGTTTTTTTTATTATTATATCCCATTCTTGCATCTGTCAGCAAAAAACCCACAAAAACAATGACATGCTTCTGATTCAATATGGACTTCCACGGCAAACACACAAGAAACACTCCGGCTGTCAGACTCATGCAGACTTGAACTCAAAGTGGCACCTGTGACATACATATGCACAAACATCAAGTCTGAAAAAAATAGCATCCAGGCTTATTAGTGTACAGGCTCGAAAGAAAACCTCCCATCTGACATGCACAGTGTACACACACACCAATGTGTCCCCTGCTGAGCTGCACAGACAGAGACCCAGAGGTGGGAACTGCGGACTAGCGGCGAGGAGCTCCCTTGCCGAAAGCCTTATTGATTGGGATAAAGGTCTTTTGATGAGGCAGATTGCTCATCAGGCTGGAACGACATGCTTCTCAGATGTGACGCCTTTTCAGACCAGCCCAGGGGCCCATCGACCAAGGCATAGCCATCGTATCTGAGTATGTTAGTGCGTCTGTCTGTCTGTCCTCTTGTGCACGCTTAGGAGTAGCAAACATTGATTTGAGATAGGCCCATCTGGGTCACTCTGGCCCCACCCTGACATGTCCTCTGCTGGAGGTAAGGACATGTCTGGTGATTGTTGCTGAACTTCATGCTCCAGTCATGATGCACTTCAGATAACATGTCGAACTGCAGTTGATGAAGCATACTAAAATATACTTTATTAAATTCGGACAAAAGCACGGATCAAATAAATAAGAACATATCTATTTTGGTTTGAATATGCCAAGACACTAAACACCTCTGTTGAAGTTTTTCATTGTAAATAAAGAGAAACAGTGGCTTAATCAATATTCACTTATACAGGATGAGACATGGCAAAGTCCAAGGTGGTCAGTTTCACATACAGGTCTAACCCAAGAGACCTTTTCTAAATCTCCAGTCATTTGTTACCTTTCAAACATGCTCTTATGTCTTTTATTGTGTTTGTCAACCTACTTAAAGACAAAGAGCCAAAATGTTTTTCTAAATACAGGAACACAAATTCAAGTTAGCCAATCATATGACAGAAACTCAGGCCACATAAATGTGCTGAAGACGTTTAAAACATCAGAAGGAGAAGATAGATGATTTTAGTGATTTTGATTTTGCCATGAGCTGATAACTGAGTTTTTCCAGAAACTGCTGATCTGTTGGGATTTTCAAGCACAACCATCTCACTGGTTGACTGAAAAAGGTCTGAAAAGGGGAAAATGTATCGATGAGGAAAAGTTGCGTGACAGTAAAAAGTCTTGTTGATGTCAGAGGTCAAAGAAGAATGCGAAGATTGGTTTGACAGGACTGTTGTTCGCTAATCACATAACTGCGACATTCATATGGTAGGATCAGAATTTACAGTAAACGATGTGAAAGCAGGGATCCATCCTGCCTTGCATCCAAAGTTCAGGCTGCAAGTGGTGTAATGATGTAGCAAATATTGTCTCAGCACACTTTGGGACTCTTAGTACAGAAAGAATATTGCTTAAATGCTTAAAGCATCGTTGCTGTATCCGATGGATACTTCTAGAAGAGTAATGCACCATATGACAAAGCTTTAAACTTTCACAAATTGGTTTTTCAAAGATGACAGTGACTTCAGTAATTCTTGCCACAGTGTTTGCTCAAAGGACTTTGCCATATTTACAAATGTTCTGAGCTCAGGTGACTTTTACAGTACTTTGAAATAAAGAACAAAAATAAGTTAGTTACTTGACAGCCTTGTAATTTACTAAAAAAAAAAAAGTCTCCCCCATTTGATGCTCAGGTTTTCAGAGGTCAGCCAGTTGCTCAAGGGAAGGCAGAAGGGGAAACACACTGGCTGAGACAACTTGGATACCCAGGCTCTTAATAATAGATATGAATTGATTTTAACCCAGTTCTGACCTGAGCCTGGATGGACATGCAGTGCTGTCCATGCATGAAAACGTACCCATGTGTCTGCATGTGTGTGTGTTGCATTCACAAACTTATGAAGCGATGCTTTTACTGTAACCCCCTAAAACAGATGAACGCGTGGTTTTGTGTCTGCACAGCACATGCATGGCAGAAGAAAAGAGGGCAGTGCGGTGATCTTTAAAAGCTCCTGACGTGCTGCTAGAATGAAATATTTAAGCAGACGAAGCCTTGACCTCCCCATGCTCGCCAAGCATGGTTCCCATCGATTTCTGACGAAACAACTGGGACACCATTACAACAAAATGCACTATGGCTGACCACACATGCCCTCTGACACTTTCACCAGCTGGAACCACATAGCTGTCTCTGTCCACTGAGCCTGTTATGCTTCTGGATGCACATCTGCTGCAAATGTCCATATGTGAAAGTTTGCACTCTGAATATGTTTTCTGTATTTCGGTAACTGACCAGTCAAACATGGAAGAAAACTTAAGCGAAAAAAGTCACATACCTGATTAGAACCAGATCAGGAACCAGCAGCACCTTGGAGACACACGCAGCATGTCGACGTCCTCCAGCCTGAGACAAAACAAGTTTTGGAGCCAATTGGTTAAAACTATTACTTTTATATATCAAAAAATAAAAAATGAAAAAGTGAAACTCAAACATTTATTTCAAAGGGTGATATTTTCAAGTTTTTATTTTGATGATTGACTTGTGGTTGATAAAAGCCCTAAGCGTTTCTTGCAAGATGAATGTTATAAATTACTATTAAATCAGAACAATAACATATTTTTAACAAAGAAATGTCTTCTTAAATCTATGTTCATGCACTGCAGAGTGAATGCTCTTGATATTTAATTGGCGCTTCTTTCGCTGCATCAATGAAGCGCGCCATGGAGGTGATCAGCTCTGCAGAGGTGCTAAGGAAACTGAGGTTGCTTTAACAGAAACCTATGACATGGAATAATGTTTCTGTATTACAATTCTTTATTATTTATTATTGGTTTTATGTTCTTATTTTAGGGGAAACATTTTTTTTTCCCAATGGCCACAATTACAAAATTACTAAATGAATCTGTGCTACATGTGTGTTTCACTTGTTTATTTAAACAACATAATTACATTTAATTTTTACCAATATTCTAATGTGTTCAGATACACCTACAACATTGTTTCCACCTGTTTAACAGTTTGTTATTCAATTACTTTAATGTTGTCAAGTTTTTCTTCTGTTTGTCAAATATCAGATTTTTCATGCTGCCGACTGCTTCTAGGAAGAAAAAAAAATTAAATAATAATAATAAAACGAAGAAAACACCGGATAAACTTTAAAATGTCTGACCTTTCCTTAAGCACTTTAAGTATGTTATTCCCAAGATTTTTATGTTTTTATTGTGTTGCAGGTGAGGCGCTGTCAGTGACAGAAAATTTCTTCTCAGCAGGGAATCCATCTTGAAAGGTTTCAAATTACTGCAAATGTATGACAGCGTGCTTTTTGTAAACTCATTCATGTGTCTGCGTACATAAATAAGTGAATAAATAAATACATTGCGATTAAAAAAAAAGAAGATAAATCCTCCGGTTGATAGAACTAACAACATGTTGTTTAACAGTTTCCTGTCGCAATTATTTTCTCAAAAAGACAGAAAGTTAGCAAAAATTATACCAATAAGTTTTTTTTTTCTAGTCAAATAAAACAAGTTCAGTTCAGGTATTTTGGGTTCATAGCAGAAACGAACCCTTTTCTGAGAAACAAGTAAAAATATCAAAGTGCATTTGATTCCGACCATTAAAACATGCACAGATATGTTTTTTTTTATTAGCAAAATTTGCCATGGTACAAACTTTTAAACAAGTTAGAATCCTTTTGTATGCCGAAGTCTTCATTGATCCTTCGATATTGATGTTTCTTTTCAAATATCCGATAGGAACTCAGTCAATACTCAGTAAAAATATCTTTGAAAGTACAAGAATGAAACCCATTTCATTATGTAAAAAGCATAGTCGGTTACTATTTTTCTAATATTGGCAAAGGGATAACTGTAGTCATGCCAACTGTAGTGATCTCAGCTGCACCCAGAAGTGCATCTGTAAGCAGATCACATTTAGGCCATAATCTGTGCCCTGTACAAAAGGTTAATCACACTTTGAATTGGAGAGACATTTGATGCACCGCAGGATAGAGTGCTCTCCTTTTTTCCCCTCACAATTACAGTGACACAAATAACAATGCCATTTTAATCCAATTCCTCCTCACGCCGCTTCCCTGTCCTGCATTCAGACTTAAAATCCTCTATGAAGGAATTGCAAGTTTAGATTTGTAGGTTGGGTTGGTGCCAATTCAACATTTGTATCCTATACCAGTTAGAACTGATTAAATTAGATTACATGCTGGATATACTTTCCTGCTACTTGTTAAGTGAACTTTGAGAGGTTTAAAATAATGCTTTTAATAAATATTAGTCATCTCCAGGTAGAGAAACTCATGGCTGGCAAGCCAGCATTGAGTTTGGTTGGCTCATATTTACACCTGTAGAACAGTTCACAATCACACTAACTGTTAAAAGGAAAGTAGAAGGTGATGATTCGGTTTATTATACCCAAGTGCTTATCAATAATGCAGCTTTTATTTATTTTATGGTTGAATCTGCAAAAATCTGACTGTATGGAATGTAGAATTAGATGAATGGACGGAGGAATCAATACAAATTTTAGACAAATGGAAAGATAACAGAATCCTTATTCTATTCCATTTTAATTTAGTCTTGAAGAGCAAACGCACAATTAAAATGTCATCAGTTTATACACAGGTCCATTAGTTGTAGCTGGTGTACACAAGATTTAAAACCTGCACAGCACTACTCCCTGAGAACTAAAGATCTGGTCCACCCTACTCCTACAACCAGATCAACCTTTAGACTCCACTTGCTAAACCTCACAATTCCCATCATTCAAAGAACATGATGTTTACTCTTTCATGAGCAGTTTCTCTTGTGATCTGCCTGCTTTCATTTCTACCTGGTCAATCTTGTGGTGCATGAACACAGAAACACACAGGACAGACAAAGTTACACTTAGCATTGTTTTGTGAGAGCAGCGCTAGTACCTGGAAAAACCCCTGGATTCATCAGGAGAACAACAAAACGCGACAAACCGTCTTGGTGTTAGCCGAGAGCACTTTTAAAAGGAAGAAGTTGAAGCTTTATAATTAGATAACTGTAATAGAAAAACATGCAAAGGCATATTCTCTAAATGGTGTACTGGCGAGGCCTGACATTGATTTTAAATGTTGACTCCCTGCCAAACAAAGTTTTGTCCTTCTTTCACTTGCCAGCATCAGCTCTTGATTCCAGGCCCCTTCTCCATCTGTAACACCCTGGGCCTCCTACAGCTCACGTTCCCTGGACTAATCTCCACCCGCTCAATGTTGTTCAATTAGATTCCAGTTGACATTCATTGGAAGTAGGCACTCCTCCTTGTAATTCAGCCCTCTTTATAGCCAATCTATTTTTTAATAAAGGTTCAGAGGAAAACATTAAAGTATTGATCTTTATTTATCGACCCCGGCCCAAAGCATAGTTAAAGCTGACACAAATCAATCAAAATAAATTTGAAATGATGATAGCACATATGAGGAGCCTGGCCGCCTGTTTCGGGGAGTAATTAGGGGGCTTGGCAGAGGGGAACCTAAGGCAATAAGAGTAACAGTAACAGACACACAGAAGCGCTCCCAGCAGCAGAACGAGTTGCAGAACTGTTTAGCAGAGCGCAGATTAGAAATTTGTTTTGCATTAAATGAGACGACTAAGAGGCAAGGTTAATGAAAGGGCACAGCACTTTGGGGCCGTGGTAATCCACTGAAACCCTCTCTTCATGACTCTAATGCCCAGTCCACTCACACACACACATGCATACACAAAGAGAGAGAGAGAGACAACGCCATGAGGCTGCCTCTGGAACATCCTCGGCTTAGCAAAAACAATGGGTATTAATTTTAAAAAGTGAGTGAGAAAAAAGCTGGTGGAAAAAGCTGGTTGATTACCAAGCGTGAGATAGGGAGTCCACCAGCTCCCAGTGCATTAAATAAATTTAATCTGCCTGGTGATGTCCACTCATTGAAGAGGTCAGAAAATGAAGAGGGCAGAAAATGCTCATTCTCAGGGACCTAACTTCATACAACAATGCATTCTAGGACACCTGGCACCTTGTTTGACTTTTATTGAAGACCAATTCATTCAAACACTGCAAGCACAATTATTGTGAAGAGGCAGCATTTCAGATAAAACCCCTACATAACGAAAGGAGGAGGTTTGCAGCTGTTTTTGTAATGTTGTGTCTTTAGACAAATTTTGCTCTTTGTTTACAGCTCCATATATATGTGCACATATAAGCAATTCTTAAGGCTAACCACACCTGTATCAAGATAATCTCTGCTTTCATTACCCAAACGCCACCACAGTTTGCACAGATATTTTCTGACATTTGGCTCATCACATGCCGCTGCTCAGAGTCTGTTGTCACCTTTCAGTGTGCAGATTAGTCCAAAAGAGCTACTTGTGACAGTTAAATGTAATAAATGTTTTCAAATGAATCTTCCTGGAGTTTAGGGGAAAAAAGAAAGAAGACAGTTGTTAAACTTTTGTGTCTAAAACAGATATTTAAAACGGGATTCATATGTTTAAAGCCAACAGAATGACGGAAGCATGGATAGATATATGATGGCTGGAATCACTTCCCATCAAAATAAAAGTAACAGCATTTCTCTGTGCACATAAACCTAAAGGTAAAGATAAACCTGTACAACAATGCAGACAAAGTATTTTTTTCAAAAACAGCAAAAAGCACCTCTGAGACAGTTTTTCATGATATATTTTTAAAACTAAAGATTAATTTAGTCACTTAAATTACAGCAAACTGCTGAACTGCTGAACTTTGCTACTGGACCTTAGCTGATGCATTGGTAGCTACATGTGGCCATATATGCCAATTTATTCATCATTCATCTGTTTTACATTAAACAGTAAAATCCGATGATTGTGAGAACAGTTCACACAAACTGCTGACTTTGGATTCTTGTCTTGACTGTCAGGAACTAAAAATCCAACAGAAATGTAAACATTTACAGAATTTCCTACTTCCCTAAAGTCCTCACCAGTTAAATTGCCTATTCTGCACTGAACATATACAACCTACAGCCCCAACACCTGAACTCCATTCATCTTGCCACTTTTTGTTCCGATCCTCTTTTGTCCAGAAAATTTCTCCATTTGCTTAGCCAAAGATCCTCGGTCGAGTGAACCATTTCAGCTCGGTTGAGATATTAATGAGTTTACAAGGACCTTCCCGATCTAATTATGTCGAGCAACTGCTGCCTCTTACTGGGCCACGGCTCCCCGGGGAGAACACAAATCTACCAGGCAAGCAAAACTTGCCTACTTTTGACAAAACACTCGACAAGCGAGGATGCAAATAATGTTGAGCATTCTTCATAAACACCACTGGAACGTCACAGGCGAGATTAATATCACCGCCTACCGACGCCACCCCAAATTTAACCTGAAAAATACCCAACTTTGGCTTTAAGACAAGGGCTATTAGTGAAGGGAGGGTTGCTGAAGCTCGGGGAGGAAGCTAAGCACCCTTGAGGGGAGACGGTGAAAAAGAGAGAGAAGTGTTGTAAACAGCGTGAATGTGATTGGATGTGACCTTTGTGCCGGGTGAACTATTTAACATGTTCGTGAAAGTTTCTCCACCTTGCTGACATTTGAACAATGCCAGTGTCAGTGGAGTCTAAAAACACTGAAGGAGACAATCTTACAATCAGCATAAATTAACATAAAAGACCAAGCTTTTCCTTCTTGATGTTTGATAGAGATAAAGGCTCATTAACCTGAGTAAAAGACTGGCAATTCCATATTCAAATGGAATTAAACTATAGAAGATTAATTATTCATTTTCTATCCAAGTTTTAATAGATTTGCTTATTATAGTCCATTTGTTTAAAGCATGAAAAATATCAGGTTTTTCAAAGAGGATTGAATATACAACGGTCTAACAAAAGTTTGCACTTACCAGTTAAAATTTTGTGATTATTTTCACTTTGCCATGATATAAAGTATGTAGTGTTATTAAAGACTGAATGTTGAATTTGAATCAGACCATAGGTATAAAGATGAGCTCAATATAGTGACCAGGATATTAATGTTTTAGTGTTTATATATATTTTTCTTTTAACAGATTAATTTTTTAAATTGCAAAGGATATGTGTCATTCTAAGCATGGAAATAGTTATTTATTAAACTCATTACTTTACCTTCATAAGAACATAATTTTACGAGAGGCGTGTACACCTTTAAGAACCACCCTATAAACCTAATTCTTACTGAAAAAGAAGGAAACAATGTATATATTAATTCTGAATTTGAAGCTTGGTGTTCTGTATTGTACACTACCGTCATCCATAAACTACTAAACCCTATTTGTGATTCATTTTGCTGCTCTTGACACTCTCCACACGAGAGCATCTTTCATCATTCTGACTCAGTCCCACTTTTATCCTCCTCCTGCTTTCTAGTTCTAGAAACCCAAATTTATAGAGTTCTATATTTATTCCTAAGTGAAAACAGTCTGAAGCAAACACATTCATATGTTGTCTACATTTACCAACTATAGTTAAAAAAATCCCTCACAGTAACTAGTAGGGCTAGTCAGACCTGAAAATATGTTGTATTTTTGCCTATTATTCAGATGCAGCACCATCAGAATGTGAGCTTGGAAATTCAAATCTACTGCATATGTTTATTAGAAATGTGGCACCTGTGATAACTAGTAGATCAAATAAAAATATTCTGCAGGAGGACAAAATTTGTAGCAAAAAAAACTCAAAGATGCATAAATGCAGACAGATTATTGTAAACTGACATCCTCATTTACTGGCCTTTGCTTCTTTGTTGTGGCCTCATACTGTTCTTATATATATAAATATAGTAGATATGTAATAATTAAACTTTATTTTGCATTATGAATGAAAGTAAGCACATTTCTCACATTGCTGGACATATTTAACTGAAATAAAATGCTGCAGGCACAACAGCAGCAGACATGCAGGGTCAAAATTTAAGTGTTCGGTTTATTACTTAAACTTTTTAAGTAATAAACAGATACTTGCCTCCTCTACTCCGTCTTCAAAAGCTACCCTTTTTTTGTTGTTGTTCAACTCCAGTTCATAAGAATTAGCATTTATAATATTGTGGAAAAGTTTTCCGTTGAACTTTTTCACATTGGGTCATGTAACAGCTTTTTGTCACAGGATTTTATGTGATAGGCCAACACAAAGCATCTTTAAGCAGAACGAAACAGAAACAAGTTTCTTTTTTTTTTTATGAATAAATAATTATATACTTTTGGAAAATGCTAAAGATCAGTTCAATTCCAGTTGATGGTAGGAGATAAAAGTTTGAACAGAGGCATAAAGTGATGCATATTTTCCAGAGTGTGTCCATTTTCCCAAAAGTCAACCATCATTGAAATGCAGCTCAGAGGACCAAATGACATCACCTCCACATACACTATGCAAATATCCAGCAGGATCCATTACACAGCAGGAGAGATAAGTACGTCCAGAACAGAGCAAGGCCCACTCACACTCACTGCTAACCCCTTGTACGATATATTTCCATACATACACACACAGACGCACACAAACGGTGGACACAAATTTGCTCGCTCACATATACACACACACATTTATCTCTCTTGCTGTAATACAGAAATAAGACACTTGACATCGCGATGACTGCAGTGGCACTGCGCGTGCTGGAGGTGATGGAGTATAATGGCCTTTTAAATCCGTATTCCCACAGAGACACAGACGGAGCAAAAGAGACAGAGGTTAGCATTAAGCCAACTCTGACTTCATCTGCACTTATAGGTTGCTTTTTCATCCAGCCCAAGATAAACACTGGATCTGTGTGTTCTGCTTTTTTATCTGTGCAAATGCTTTTTAAAAACAAGTAGCAGCATTTCAGTCCCACTATTATTTTTTTTTTTACTTTTTTCAGCTTGTCAGGAAGAATATGAACTACCATTTGGCTTGAACCCAGCTAGATGTTCAGAAACACTTATCAGGTTGCTGCTGATGCCTTGTCCTGAACCAGTCTAGCAAGAGCAAACAGATTGGTGCAAAAGCAAAACTGCAATGGGCAGTGTAGCATAGATGTGAAGGAAGCAGCAAAGACGGGTGTAGTGACGAAGATAATCTGATATCAGAAAAATAACAAAAAGAATGCGTCACACCTCACTGGCCACTTCCTGTCTGAATGCAATGAATAAAGTTCACTTGTGCCACAAAATCTAAAAATACCAGAACGTTTTAAATAACCGTTTGAGCAGAATTCATGAATTCAAAAAAATACACAAAATTAACCATCTTGCTTTGCCAGTTCAGACATAAATCCTGCAGATAATCTTTGGGGTGAACTGAAGGGAAGAGAGGTCAGGACAAGTCAAAGTTCCCTTTCTCTGTGTGGTCCAACCTAGAGAAATGTTATTGAATAATATTAAGTGCTTTCCTTTTGATAATCAGGGGTTCTCTAGAAAGTATTTAAAGCAGTGGTGCTGGTAAATATGGTACTACTGATGTAAAACATAATCATACCATGATTTGATTTTTTCCCCCTCCCAAAACAAAATGTGCCCAAATTAAATGCCGTGTTTTTCTGGCATTATGCTACTGCAATAAAATATGAACTTACTTTAAGATCTTCTGACACAGCTTTACACAGTGTGCCAATAATTACAGTGGATGCAGTAAATCAGAAGATTGAGGTTTAGACGACAGTATCACAACATAATGGGACAAACACTGAAATTGAAAAAGCTCTGGCAAAAGCTCCATCTTCCAACCCCTCACACCCATCTTCTGAGATATAAATAAAGAAAAAGGGATGAGAAAGGGGTCAGCACTGGCCACTTTGTTTTTTTTTTCCCCCTCAACACTCAGTAATAGATGTTTTTAAAGTTTAAGTGCTGCCAGAGGGCTGCGAGCCCTGCTGTTCATTAAGCCAGCCGCTGCCACGGAGCAGCATTTACATCAGCGCTGCTCTAAATGCCGCCTCTGTCTGAGCAATTACATCTGCTTTACAGGCTCTGGTTTACAGTCAAGAAGAGCAGAAGAAGAGGAAGAAAGGAGCGCAAGGAAGAGATGAGATGCCAGTTTTAAAAAATATTAAGTGTGCAGAAACGGAGCTACGCAGACACAAACCACTGACTCTGAAAAAGCCATATACAATCAGTTGCTTCTGTATCCGCGGCAGGAGGGGGAGGAAGGACGGCCCGCGGCGACATATGTATTCCATCATGGATGTCACAACAACGCGTTTCATCTGCTAAATACGTGCTACCAGACAACAAATCCAGCAGAACGCTAAGAGCAAAACAAATTTGTTTACAGACAAAGTGACGTCTCACAAAGACATCCAGAGGTAGACAGTTGATAACAGGGACAGATAATACTTGTGCTGCTAAGAACCCGTCTTTCACTCGTAATCCCTTTGGCAACTATTGATAAGCCATGGAATGGGACGTCGAGGACTTTCACTATGCAAGCAGGCGCTGTTTCTTTTTCTTCATGTGCAGAATGGTTTCTGTTTTATGTATCCGTTTGGAGGTGGTCTTTCATTTGGAGTATGGCAACAGTTTGACATGATTGTGGATCCAAAAATTACAGCAGAGTACATCACTGTGAAGTGCTCAGACAAAACAGCGAAGAGACTTGATGGTTTTGTCATTCTTCAGTGACATAACGAAAAGCCTCGCATCACCCTGTCATCAGGGCTGGTTTTACAAACAACCTGCACAAAGCACAGTAGAAGTTTTTGTACTGGTAACATTCTCTTCCAATCTGAGAGTAAACTCATATTTTTAGTAAATGTAGTGATTTAGTACAAAATAATAAAATAAAAAAAAATACAAGTAGCCATTAGGAACCAACACTCCCATCACTAGTAGTAGCACCACACAAACACCTGGCATTGAATTGGTATGAATTGGTAAATCTTAAAATCCTAAGAAATGATGTGATTCCTGTCAAGAAGAACAGTAATAATCTAGACTAGGTTTCTAAACCTTTTGTTTGTTGAATCAAAATTGTCAAGTCAAATGTATCCAGGTTGCCAATAAAAAGATTTTTAAAGAAACTAAAAGAAAAGAAAACTAAAAGCACAAGCATGCATATAATATTTTTTTTATCTACTAATCAAATTGAGCATACATTTTTATTAAACAACAGAAATAATCTAACTTTTTCAAATTCTTTGGTATTTGATTGAAATAAATTGAATAAGAACATAATTTGGGTGAGTGCTTCTTTTGAAATCCTTGGTATTTTTAGTCAGGATGGCTGCGACTGCTACCGATAAAATAAAAAAGAAAGTGAGAATCAGTGTTATTAAAAGATGAATACTTTGTGTTGTATCCAACATTTTCTATTGTAAGAAGATCTGCATTTTTCAATAATAATTTCCCCCTGGTTAGAAAAAAAGTCCGCATCAACCATCTGTCCTGGGTAAACTAAATCTGCAACCTTCTTGAATGAAATTAAGAGTCTGCAAAAAATCGATCCACGACCTGGAAATGGTCCCTGAGTCGCATTTTGGACAAATCTGATGTGAAGGTTGCTGAAACACTGCGATGTGGAAAGAATGTTAAGTAAAAATAGCATTTTTTAAATACTTGATGTCCACATGGAAACATCCTTTAATGTTCTGTTACAGAAACAGATTCTAGAGAAACAAAAAAATTAAAATCCCACCCTTGCATTTCTGTGTAGATAACCACTGAGTCACCTTTTGAAAACACTATTTCTCTAACCTTCTGAGCAAGCGTCATACAAACGCTCCATTCCCTCTTCTCTCTATGCATTTCAGGAGTAGCACTGGAGCACCACATAAAGGTTTGGCGTAGTTATTGGCCGTTTCTTGTCTTTTGTTGTCGTTTCATGCAAGTAAAGTGGTGTAGACAATGTAAAAATGTTCTATACAGGATTTGAACATGTTGACTACATGTAAAATGAGAGATAATGCGATACTCTGTAGGGCCCACTCTATACATTGCTGTTCTATATTGTTGCCTCCTCGTTTTTCCTTTAACTTATGCACTACACTTTTTGTAGTAGTTTTAATGGTTACAAAATTAAAATTTATTATCAATATTTAAATAGTACTACCATATTTAATTGATAACATTTACAAAATTATTGACTATATCTGGTTATGCCACTATTAAAAACAGTCTTTTTTCTTCTTAATTATCCATCAAACTAATTGTCTGATGCATATTTTCCTTGTGTGGCAGGGTGCATTTTGAAACCAGTGAGGATCCGATGCCATATGGGAATGTTGTTGCCATGGGAGAGCGTATGATCTGCAACAGTGTTTAGGTGGGCGGTTCATGTCAAAGTAACATCCGCGTGAATGCCAGGGACTGAAGTTTCCTACCAGAGCACTGCAATGTAATTAGATGGTCAGTGTTATTTACAGTAGTTCACTTGTCAGTCGTGTAATTAATGGGGCGGAGTCATCAGATTCAAGCAAGAAACAAATCAAATCTGTTCTGTGTTCCAAGATAGCAACAGCTCCGGCAATGAGAAACAATAACTCGGCTTAACTGGGTGATTACGTCGCCTTGCGAAAGTATTCAGGCCCCGTGAATTTTTTTTCCTTTTTGACACATTTCTGAAGTCCTAAAAGGTGTGCGGGTTTTAAGGTTTTTATCTTTTTTTAAAATCTCTCTCTCACTGTTAATAAACAGTGATAAAGTTACATAATGCTAATTATGTAAAGCATAAATAATTATGCTTTACATAATTATTTTAATTATGTAAAGCACTTTGAAATGCCTTGCTGCTGAAATGTGCTATACAAATAAAATTTGATTGATTGATTGATTGATTTCAACAACAAACGTCAGTGTTTTTTGTGACAAACGTAAAGCAAAGTAGCACATAAATGTAGGAAGAATTACATTTTTTTCACATCTTTTAAAAATGAAAATCTGAAAAGTGTGGTGTGCCTTTGTGTTTAACCCCAGTAACTTATTAAAACTAAATCCTTATTCAATTACAGCTGCAAGTCTTTTGATACATTTCTTTGACCTTTTCCTTAAATGTATGTATAGACTTTAACTGGACCATTTTAACATCTAAATAAGCTTTGATCTGGACCATTTTTCCTTCCACTTCACCAATTCACCCTTTACATAAAAGCCACGTAAAATATGACGATGTTTGGAGTTTTGGGTCAAAATGTTCAAGAAAGTCAAAGCAAAACCCTGTAATTATGATACCAGATGTTAAATAAAAGATAAATGATTATATTAATAACATTATTAGGTGATGACATGTTTGTCTCTAAACCGAGGAACTGTGCTCAATCCAAAACAATTGCTGTCTCATATAAGATAGCATAACTTAAAACTGATCCAATGTAACGGATGGTGTGGGTTTTTTTTTTTTTGTCTGGAAATGGTAGCTTTAGGGTTCCTGCTCCAAAACATTGTAACACTATAGAAATTTACTGCAGTATAAAACTCATTTGTCCGTGGTGCTTCGACTTGGCTGTGAGCCTGAGCACATTTGAAAACCCATTTGGAGACGGTTTCCGAACTAAAATAGTACAATGCTTAGGAAAAAAAATCCTATTTAGCCGGAGTTTGTTTTTGTGAGCATAGCGTCATGCTAAAAAGCCTATTTTCACCAAGAACGGCCACCCTATCAGAAACTCTGCAGGGGAGCCACATTAGAGGTAATGTCATCCACAGTTTAGCCCTGCGCTCCTCATTCCCCCATCTCTCCCCTAATGAACTCCCACTGAATTACCACTTCAGCAGCACCCTGCCTTTTTATGATTCTATTTGTTTATCTGTCTCTAATTTCCTCCCTCGTCTTCCTCTGCCACCCGGGCACGCACCGGCTCTTTAATTTTATTGGCCATCGTTAGGGAGCGGCGAGTCGAGCCGCTCGCCTCGCCAGATAAACCAGCCGCTCGAACCCACCTCCACCTCGTTTGGTGAGCTTAGCATTAGCAGATTAGGGCGCTCATCAGTCACAGGAAGAGAGGCCCCCACCGTGACAGCCGCAGCCAAATCGCACAAACATCTCTGGAAGGCATTGGGCCATAATTGAAAGCACAATAATTTCCCCGCCATTAATACATCTCTCATATCTCAGCTTACGCTTTAAATGTCCACATTATCTGTTGCACTTTTCTGTTAATGTCTTCGGTCCTCAGCAGTAACTTTTACAGGAAATGGAATTCGGGGGAATAAGTGAGGAATTGAATAAAATATCAAAACAACCGGTTTATTAAAAGAATACGAAGAAAACAAGTCTGAACTGTGTCTGTATCTGTGACAGCTGGGCAGTGGTCACCACTGATTAGGGTTTTTCAGGTTCAATTTGAAAACTTTTAAAATTTTAATTTCCAAATCACCTATAATAGATTAAACAGTTTTATCAGAAAAGTAGGAATTAATTAAGTTGAGAGTTGCAGCTGTACAACAGAAAACATTAACTTTTGTAAAGAAATAAAGCAGACAAGTGTATAGCCCCAAAAAACTACTAATTAATACGTAACTAATCTGTCTTTGGGCTCTTTTTAAATTTGTTTTTGTTTCTTCATTTTTTTAATGAAAAAGACACATTAATGTTTCTTAACATCCTTTGAAACTCTCATATTCCAAGGTTTTTCAGTTGCAAAACACATGATTAGCTCAGGAATAAACAGGCAGCTCTGGAACGAAGCCAGCTGAAAAGGTTTTGATTTGAAAAACTGCATCTCATTCTGAGTATGTTGTGCCAGAATTGTGTCAGTCACTCAGAGTTCTCATGTCAAGCAACTAAAGTGGATATAATTGGTTGAAAGAGAAAAAGATATATATATGTGCAAAATCAGACTCAATAAAATACTTGTTACGATAACTCAAATTCCTGTTAATCTGCTTTTCCATGAATAATATATGGTCATTAAAGTGATGGCTTCTGATCAGAACACAACACAAAGGGATTTATTTTGGGTTATGAGATTAAAGGGGGAAACAACTCTCCCCTGATCACCTGCCGAAGGTAAGGATCCCCATATCATGACACTGCCATCACCATGTGTCACTGTGGGAATGAAGTATGACTGTCAAGAAATTTCTGAGGAAATTATAGCTATCGACAGCATAAGTAAAATAATAGATATATGGCATAAATGACAGCCGTTTAGCTGTTGTCAATTAAAAACCAAATAAGAATAAAAAAAAATGTAAATGTGTAATAAGTAGTGGCTAAAATCACAAACTATTTCTCTTAATTTCTAGCTTTTTTTTTACCAATCAAATTAGAATGAGCAACATAAAAAGATCAAAAGTCTCTCCCCTTTCAGATAAGCTATTTTTCTAATGAGGCATGGCAGAGCACCTAACATGTAAAGCGATCAGAAATCAGCTGTGAAGCCAGCTCCTCTCCCGTATCGGCACCATGTCTTCCCGTCTTCTGCTCCGTGGCCAACTTACTTATTGTGTGAAGTTATCTACAGCCTCCATGCTCCAATGTGATCACAAACACACACAGCAGAGAAAACTGAAATCTCACAGTTGCCTTCATCCCTTCAATGTTGCTATGGTTTTGCAGGCTAGCGACCTGCATGTGTGTCTGTGTGAATGCAGATCATTTGTACACATGGTTACCGGTAATTCTTTACCTTCAGGAGCCGGCAAACACTCAGGGATAAGTGCTTAAAGTGCTCGCCGAACAACGGACACATCAGCTCTGGTAGGAGAATTGGTGTGTTTGTGTGGATGCATTGTGAGCGCGTGTGCAAATGGTAAAATAACTAAAAAAGAAAAATCCGGTCCCAGGTGTTAAGAGATGGAAAAGGAGAGAAGTGAAAACTTACAGTGAATGCATTTTCTCTTCTTTTTTCCAGTCTTGGCTATATTTTTACCCAAACTAACCAAGAACTTGCCAAGGAAAATGTATCTTATGGATTTTTATTAGCTTTAAATCAGGATTACAAAATATACTAAACGTCCATGTTTTGATGAATCCATATATGAACTACTGAAATAAATCAAGATTTGCATGATATTCAGTTATCCTGAGATGCACTTGTACATAAGGCTTGCTGACAGCTGTATTCTGTACTTCTTGTTCATTCCCCCTCGGTGTGAGCGAGCTTTTCAGTATAAATTATGTCTGCACATTTATGTGTTTGGTTGCATGTTTTATTTTGGTTGTGCTTTTTCACAGTTTGTTACCGTGTTGCTTTGTGTGCGGCACATGTGTGCGTGGCCATGCTCAAAGAGGCACACCGCCCCGCGGATGTCACTCAGAATGCATTATAACCATTAATGAAAAAGTTAATGGGGCATTTTCTTACATATCAATTTACATCTGACTATTTGGGCGCACAAATGATGTCTGGGCGGTCGCGACCAACGCCATTCGGCATCAAAACAGAGGTCTAATGTGTTTTTGTGGACATCAAATGTTGTGAATAATGATGCGTCCACTGAATGCAAATCAGATGCTACTTGATAGGCTCTGATCAACAGTGCCTGCATGGAAACTTTCACCCACAGACACAATAAAAAAAGAAGAAATGGAGAGATCTGCCATCAGGAAGACAAAACATTTCTTTGCTGCGTTACACCTTTCAAATATGATGCAAAGCCATATTTACTATCTTGCATGAACGCAGCACACAAAAATGCAAAACAAGCCAATAAGTATGTGTGAACCAGTATCGTAAGCCAGAGGTAGCACACTTTGAAAATTTGTGATTAACGATATGCTTCCTATAATGCACTACCCAATGTTGCATCAGAATCATATAATGTCAGTGTTTCTGTGAAAAGCCTGTAGAGCTGCCATTGTACAACTTCTTCTACCTCTGAAAATTGCTATAACAAGGTAAGAAAAAATTCTTCTTTGAGCCAAGTCGCTGGTATTTTCTCCATGTCTTCTGAAAAGTATATAAACATGTGTGTATTTCTCATGACATATGATACATGAAATTACATGATACATATAAAAACTGCAGGATTTGTTTTTACCACAAGGTATAATCAGATCCCAATATGTGGTGACAACCGACTAGTTTGATGGCCGTTTATTGCTAATAGAAGAGTGAATTCAGTGCAGTTCTTCTCTTGTGCACCATAAGTGCTAAATTATTGAACTGTAGATCCAAGGAATCTTTCTAAAAAGTGTCCATGTTGTTTCTATCCCAGTTTGATGTTTGTGTTGCTCAGTTTTTGCATTGTAAGGTCCTGTTTGCAAAGACGTCCAAGTTTCTCTTATGCCAAGTAAGCAGTATTTTCTTTTGTGCTAAAGTTGTCTTTTGAAGAAAAAGCTTAAATATGATGCCTGCAAGACCCTGTGTAATTTCCCAGGCTGAGGTCAACTGATATAAATAATATGCCTGTATTTGAAAGATTAAAAGTTTTTATTAGACTCAGTAATTGGTATCTTCTTTTACCCTTTAGCAAGGAATCAATAAATTTGGATTATAATGTCTGGCAGACTCGGCAAAGACTCACTTTTCTTGTAAAAGCTACCATATTTTTATTCTAAGTGTTTTTGGTTTTCAAAGAGTTCAAGATGTCAACTCTCACAAGGATTTCCAGGTAGTTGTAAAAAATATTGTCCCACGGAATCATTCTGCAACAAACTTCATGTTAACTTGAGCAATAATCCTGGATTCTGATGTCTAGTTGATGCGTGATTAAAAAACTATGACCATTTAGAGTAACTAAAACATTTTTAACTTAAAATACAAAGATAAATTTGCGTATGTATGTTGCTTTGTGTGTACAATTTTCCTAATCTTCTGTCCCCAAGCTGTGACTAAATAAACTAAATAAAGAACATTAAGTCAGTTTACTTCAAGCAAGACAAAAGACCATTTCTTGATGATCCATGTTCTGTTTGCGACATACTGCAGTTCAGTCCACTATTTCTCGAAGATGGCCATGTTAACTTTGAACCCAAATAGTTTTGAAATCATCTCACCTTCATGATTGTGATTTTTAAAACTTCAAAATATTGTTATATTTATCAAACTGGTTATTTCTCTAAGATGTGGACAGTAGCTGATGCTTCACACAAACAATTGCAAATGTAAGCCACCCTGCAGTTTCTCTTTTTGCCTCTCATTGCACCGCTCCCACTCACTTCTTCCAAGCTCACTCCACTTTCATTATTACATTCCTTCACTTGTCGCCCCCCACCCCTCCTAATCCTGTTACTAGCGAGTGGGCAAGAGAGATGGGCAATAACCCAGCACGCCACTTTTTGACTTAGCGCTACCTGCTATGCTAATATCATTAATCAATGGAGCTCAGATTGTCTTTGCTGCGATTCAGAGGATCTAAGGGTCCCAGCGGTGCACAGGTACTTTTTCTTTTCTTTTTTCCCGCCCTCTCCCCTTTTCTTCTTGTTGCTTTTTCTCTGCCATTAAAAAAAGCTCATTTGTGAAGGCCCCCAAGATGGCTGACTTAATGATGGCCACAGAAGTTTTTCCAACAAATTTCATGGGGCATGATCCAAAGATAATAGCTTTTCAGCCCCAATGACAATCCAATTACCGTGCCAATCAAAGCCCTCGGCATGCTGTCTAATTATGATCAAATCTGGCTGTCAGCTCAAACACTAAAACAGCAGCTTTAAGTCCAACAAATCACAGTTTAGAGCTGCGGCCCTGTCTGTTTGTCCAAATGTAGGATTTAACTTTCAGTTTGACAAAAGAGAAAAAGAGAGGTTGAAATGTTTTGCGAGAGTTCACTGATGTGATATTTGACTCACAGCTTTCCATAATCTTATGAATAGCATTTTTAATAGACGTCTTTGTACATTCATTACTGGGAATATAAAGTAAAGAGATCCCATCCTCAAAAAGAAAGGAAAAAAAAACAAAACAAAACATAACGCATTAAAAGTATGTCTGTTCCCGCTTCACATGCACAGATGGATACATAACATGTAAAAATAGACACATAAGACCGTAACAGTCGCTCACACTTTCCAACAAACAAAAAGGCGGCATCAATAACACAAATGATTAAACATTCATGGCCTTTTCAGTGGAACATCTGCTGTGTATGGGCTCTAGCCTCGGGGACTGGGCTGAATCAAGGGGATTTCTCCCTGAGAAGCTCAAGAAAGCAATAAGATGGGGGTAGCAGGAGATTTACATGCGCTTTCCTCACACACGCGTGGACACACAATCGTACGCATGCATGCACAAGCGTACGCACAGACTGAATGCAACACCTCATGTAGAGCAGCTCAGATAAGCAGGTTTTTGCAGAGAATGATGGGAAAATACACATCTCTCACCAACATCTGAACACACATAGACACATAAGGCAACTGTATGACTTTAATGTGTGAAGAGAGACCTCCAACAATTCCTCCCATAATTTCCAAAGCTTTAAAGTTTGAATTTTCCTGTTTTCTGAACACTTATTTTAGTCGCTGGTGTCTTTGACTTATCTGAATCTATGCTACCTATTCAGTCTGTTTGATTCAGTGACATCTCGTGGCACCTGTTGCAGATTGCAATCGAATATAGCGCACATTCCAGTGCTACACCTATTGGCACCTCTTCCATTTCCTACAGAATACAGAAAAACTTTACATTTTTATTTTCATAAAAATTTCTCTTCTTAGCCGCTATTCAAAATGAGAAAGAAAAGACAACGTAGAAAGTATGTGCTCATAAATCGGCTCCCATCATTTTCAACAAAGTTCAAAACTGGAACCGTTTCAAATAAAGCAGGACAAGGAAACAGTTTTATCTTGCCATCAGAGTTTGAAAGCAGAATGTAAAGTGAGGTTAAAAAACCTCCAAAGCTCATCTTTCTTTCAGTTTGATAAATATAACAATATTTTAATTGGAACTTGCTCAGAAGTGACTAATATTGAGCGTTTCTCCAACAAACAATACAGATGATTTGTCAGATGAATATGTGTAAAACCTTATGCTCAATGTTAAGTATGGTAGACGGGTTGTGAGATGCTTAGAAGGTCCAGAGAAACTTGTTAGTGTGGACTTCAGTCTGTTTTTCATCAGCCGAAAAATGATAAAAACATATTGCCAGATCAACAAAGAATTGGTTTGGACACAAAGTCAACCTTCGTTCTTTGCCATCTCAGTATCCAGAACTGCATCCTACAGGAAGTCTGTAGATAAAAGAGCACAGCACTGAGTTTAGGACTGTGGGGAATTAGAGACTGTGAAAAGAGGAATGGCCAAACATCCCTCTTTATGTTCCAGCGATGTTTTATGGTTCTGGAGAAGAATAAGTGATGTCTTGTTGACCAAAGACATGTTACCAGCAGGGCTGTTGTTTCTTAATTTGTAGTGTTTATACCCCACTGAATAGATATACAAATTAAAGGTTTATTTATTTATTTTTTTTTTTTAGAATATAGCCATTGCGTAAACATTTTACTGCAATAAAAGATCAACTGATTATAAGGTTTTTTGCAGATCTTTCCTAGTGGTAGTAATAAGTTTGAAGAAGGTTGTATATATAAAGTACAATTGAGCTACTTAATAGTAACCAGCTACCTTTAAATTCCATCTCCGTTTCATTGTATATTTCTTGTAAATTAAACAATGCGTCTCTAATCTTAGAATACTGCACTTCATTAATGTGACAGCAACTTACAGACGGGAAAAAGTTTTGCGGGAGAATCGACGGATTCAAGACCAGTCTTATCCAAGGCATTCATCAGAGCATGGAAGTGTTGGTCTTATGGTTGAAAACATAACTGAATGACGCTTATTCAATCAGTTTTTCAAATGCAGAGAAACTGAGAGTGAGTAAATGTGCTCCAAGTTTCCTGCATTGCTTCACATGTTCACCTTGCAGAGCACCACATGGAGCTAACCCTTCCTGAGCCTGTAACCTCCATCGACACTCCTACAGCGCTCTAAATTATTTCATTCATAAACTTGTCTATATCCAGATTTCATTAGCAGCGCATTAGCTTCAGTTTTATGCTTTATGTTTATTACAGGCCTGACATGGTCTATAAATAACAAGTTAAACAGGGAAGAACACCAAGAATGGCATGGGCTCTGAAATGCTAAAGGGATTGGTCATTACTGCTGACAACCGCTAATAGACAACCCTCTGGGTCAGTGTCTGCAGCAGCTAAATCACATGCAGTCATTCCCAGCCATGCAGAGACAAAGATTATGGTAAAATCTCTCAATTAAAAGACAAGTGTTGATGATGAAATCTTGTTCATTTCTAACCAGTTGCAATTTGAAATAAAAAAAACATTTGAAAAATGTTTCTAACATTCATTAGCATTTCATTTATATGATTGTAATAAAGATAAATCCACAATTGCTTCCTTTGGGGCATATAGCTTACATGTATTAATTGAGAAAAAAATAAATACATTTTTCCCTAAACATCATCAAAGGATAAGTACATACCATTAGAGTCTTCTGTCCTCTTTACATGCAGGGATTTGCTGCCATAATCTGATGATCTGCTGAGTTCCATCCGACCTCCAGAAAGTACTTTCTGTTCAAAAAATACACACAAAACATTTTTTGTTTGCAACAAACTAAAAGTTGAAGCAAAAATTAGGTATTATGTGTCCATAGACTTAGACGTTCTTCATTGTCATTACACAAAGACACTACAGTCAATTTAGCAGAGACATATTGTTGCTGACTCCTGTAATACTCAGAAAACACAAAAATTGATGTGATTATGTAAATATGTAAATATGCGTCACTAGTGGAACTCAAAATAAACTGAAAATATTATGATGGATAAAAGATGGATTGGGGTGGGAACAATACGCATTACACAGACTAAAGGTATGTAAAGTTTGGAAGAGAATATTTTGAATTGTGAAAGAGAGAAAATGTCAGGTCTGAACCCACTGATGAAACTCTGAAGTCAGCAGATCAACTAAAGATTTTGTGGGTGGATTGTTGCAGAAACACGATTACTGAGTTTTCAGAACCTTGTTAAATCAAAGGAAGTGTCAGTATTCTCAGCACAAAGTTAATTATTTTTTGGCGCCGTTTAGCCTCCACCAAGGTTGCCCATGGTCACCAGGTCTATTTAAATATTTAAAGGCTCTCCTGATGTAGTCATAGAGGGGTAAGTTTCACATTTGGAAGTCTCAATTTTTGGCATCTTTATTTCATGAAGTTGTTGACATGTTTATGTTAGTCGAGGTTTCCAACTGGAAAAATGCGGACTCCTTGCTGAAGGTCCTCATCTTCTAAAAACAGAGAAGTTCACAAATCTTAATCCATTTCCTTATCGATGTGAAAATTTGTGATAGTCGCAAAATAGTTTGCAGATGGCCCCATAACCCTTCCCAGATTGATGGGCAGCAACAGATGTTTCTCTGCATGCTGATGTCTTTTCGTCTCGTCATTGTGTTAAACAGCAAACTGTTAAAACACCTGCTTTCACAGAGACAGTCACACTTGCTGGTGATTAGTTACTCAGCTGCATTTTATTAGCTGCACCTGACTTTTAATCTTAATTCCTATAAAAGATTAATTTTATATGGGTCTAAATGTTGAACCAGGTATTTTTAAAATGTTCCCTGGCATTAATGAGCTGAATGATAAACAAATGCTCCTTTCAGTAGCATTTGGCTAACACCTCACTGCAATTTCATGCCGTGCTGCTTATAATCATATTTCGTATAAAATTCTGATACCATAAAGCAGCAGAATGTCATGGATTGGGATAGCAACGCAACTAAGCTTTCTATATTTTGACACATGATGTGTATAATGGGCAGATTAGGAGCTTTCCATTTCAGCTTCCTCTGTGTCTCAGCCATCTGACACACGAAGAAACACCTTTTAACAACGTCACAATCACAAAGGTGAGGAGGCCAAATCCACTCCCACACGCACACATAAATCTTCCTTCAACACATAACATTTGTACACAGTCACCAATGCTTTTGTCACTGAAGCAACATTTAGATTCAGCTTATGACTGAACATGAGTAATCACTAAACGAGCACACCTTCCCCACACACACACACACAAGCATACACACACGGTGGCAAAAAGCTTGTCATTACAGTAATGTGGTAAACGCTATGTGCTTGATAATGTAGCAAATGATAATCAGGTTCCAACACAGGTCCACCTCTGTGAATATGACCGTTACAGTCACACAGCACTAAAATATTC
Organism: Poecilia reticulata; assembly: GCF_904066995.2. Taxonomy (NCBI): domain Eukaryota; kingdom Metazoa; phylum Chordata; class Actinopteri; order Cyprinodontiformes; family Poeciliidae; genus Poecilia; species Poecilia reticulata. The sequence continues at coordinate 24,344,250 of NC_088844.1, read as the reverse complement.
TGAAACTGTAACCCTGGAGGTACTTAGCCTTTAGTGGTATTCAGAAGAAATTTTCAGAATAATTATTTCCACCGGCAAATGTGAACAGATTAACAGTGATGAAGTGGTAGACGACCTTTCAGCACTGACTTTGGACACCACTGAAGTAAGCCATGATGTGAAACTTGCATTTTACACTGCCGCAATATGACAAATTGAATGAGACACAAGTTACAATAAGTACAAATTAGCCGTTTTTACTCAGACTGCCCTAAGGTTTTATATGTAAGGGAGCCATGTTGGATTTTGAAGTCAGAGTTGGTGACAACCCTCAGATTGAATTCCACATAACTTTCCATTAGTTTTTCGGTCATCAAATTTTGAAATTTGAAATGATAAAACATGTAAAGCTCAGTTACTTTTAGAAAATTATGCCTTTCTTAAGGTTTAGTATATTCTACATAAATAATGGAATATCTTATACAATTAAGGTATTTCAAATAAGTTATTTGTTAGTAAGGTTGTATGGCATGCATTGTATGTCTGTGTATGTTCAGTTTTATTCAGACGCTCTTTTAAAATAAACTAAAAATGATTATTTTGTTGCCTATTGTTTCAGAACTAAAATAAAAACCATCCTACCCAAATTGCGCACAGGTTTACCATTAGCATTCCCTACTCCTTTTACAACTTTACCTTCTTAAATATATTCTCAATGACAGAAAAGGAAACCAGTGGTTAAGAAATGTAAATTTTAACTTGTAAGATTTCTGGGGACTGCCATCATTATCAATGTCACTTGATAAAAGTCACTATAGCTACACAAATGTCAGGTGTAAGCACAAACAGGCGGTCCATTTATTAAAAGAATGAATTATTTCAATGAACTTGATGTCTTCACTAAATCTACTCAAATAAAAAAAATAAAAGTTGTTTTAAAGGGCCGACTACATCTACAGTGTTGAACTAACAATTTGAAATAAATGGCAAAATGCTGTTGAAGTGCTCTAAGCAGCAATTACATGGAGATTTACCATGTCTGAGTATATGATAGCACCACCGGACCACTGGTGCTGTTTCTCATCTTCATCTACTAGTGCAATTACATCGTGTTATTGTGTTGTCTGTTGTTTGTTGATGGGAATAAAGTGGAATATTTCTGTGTGACCACCCACACAACCTGTTAAATTGCTCTTGAGTGAGTCAATGAAACTGAACGGACTCAAATTTCATTGTTTTTTGTATGTATGGGATAATAGCTTTAGTGGTGAGCCGAGTATTTTCTCAACAACAAGAAGCCCCTCGGATCTGTCGGCTCAATTCAATGGCCTGATTGTCTGAAGGGTCCACCGGGGAATACACGGCTCTTCTTTCATATCTTTCTCAATATTTCACACTAAAGTTCATATGCTCTGCTTTAACGAGATCCTCCCTCTCAATTTGATAAAAAAATGGAAAGCTGATGTAATCAAATATGCATTGTAAAGCATATTTGTTGCTGATTAAAAACATTGCCAAGTTTTGTTTGTTTTTTTCTTTTGAATACTTTTTTTCTTATTTGTAAAGTTTAATAGTGTATGTTTGCTCCCACCATCAATGTGATTGGTTTCAAAATTGCTAATAATTAAATAATTGTATGAGAGTTTAGGATAGGACAACATTTAAACTGAAAGAAAATGAGACAAATCAGAAAGACCCTGGACATGAACACAACATTAATGCAGTTTCAGCTAAATCCAAATGTGACCTAAAACTTCATGAGGTATAAACACTTTTGCAGGGCAGAATGTACAAGTTTTACCTGCTACAAGTAGGAAAAAAAAATAAAATAAATATGACAAAAAAATTGTTATGATTATTTTTTAATTCATGGTTCATAACAGGTTTTCAATAATACCTTTTTAACTTCCTGCTGTGCTCCAATTTGTATGTAAACAGCTGGGATCTTTCCATTTCTCAGACATCATGAACATTTTTGTGATATTTAGACATCATGGGGTGAAAGAAGAACCGCAGCCCTGGCAGCTTCTCGCTTCTTGATTTTTAATTTTTTTAATCTGCTAGCATTCATTATTCTTCTTTCATGTCAGTTTCAAAAAATGCAACTTTTGTCTTTATCATTATGCAGAGAAAAATACTCTAAATTGCTGACTTTGACTGAAAAGTATATGTGTGACTTTAACTACCAAGTCACACATATACTTTTAAATATGTAGCTTGAGCCACTGTAAGGATGTTAAAAGAATTCAAATGAATGGTTTTCCTAACCTCAGCCAACAAACAAAAATCTGTCTGCGAATAAATATATAGAATATAACTTTATTTAGAAAATTTTAAGTTATTGTTTTACATTTGCATACTTATGTATCGATAAAAAGTTCAATTTAATTTAATTTCACAAAAAAAGGGAAAGAAAATCAAATATTCTGTGCCTTTGAGGTTACAGGCATTCTTCCTGTCAATTTATCCATTCCTCTAAATCACATTTCACTTTACCAGTTGTTGAACTGTGGGCCTTTTGTCTCTTTTTAGACATTTTTTAAATTGGATAAGGGCCATTAAGAGAAACGGCACCAATCAGCCTTTAACGTCATTCATCTTTTTCAAACGCGGCCGCGCTCAAACAAAAACCTACTCAGGTTGTAAAATGGTCGAGATGTCAATTAGAAAAAAAAATCATCACTGGGTTTATTACTCAAATTAACAGTTCCTCTCAAGCATTTAAATAATTGTTGGTGTTCGCTGTTAAAAAGGAGCAGATTTTTTTCTTTTCTTTCAGCCTTACTAGTCAGACACATCTCCCTTCGGACTCTGACGGAGTGATTTTGGAGGTATTATATTCATGAGGGGTTCCAGTAATTGGATTAAATTGGTTCCAGAATGTAGCAATTTATATTATAATATCCCATTACTTCTAATACTGTTCTTAATTAATTAGCCCCCCCCCCCCCCCTTTTTTCTTGGTTGGAGTTCCTGATAAGTTAAGTTGGCTCAGGAGAAGATTGGTCTTATGGTGACAGCTTGCAGTTCGCCATCAGTCACACACACCTGGACAAAGACGACAGAGTCGTGGCCCTTTGTTGTAATGTTGGGGTTGGATGAAGATTTGGACTCAAACTCACCTCTGATGGTGGTATTACTTTAGGATTTATGCCTTTAAAAAAATAAATGACAGTTTTTATGTGTGTGTGTGGGCGTGTGCATGTGTGTGTGCACAAGATTTTCCTGACAGGGCCCTCTGAGCAAAGTTTACTACCATCACCTGTCAGCCTCTGTCTGCTTTAGCTGTACTATAAGAAAGTAATTCTCTTTTGAATATAACAAATTAATATCATTTTCAAACAATTTCCATATGCAAATATGATTTAATCAAGTAAATGAAACTCTCAAATGCTATGCCTGGGGGCTAAAAGCAAACTGTGTGTGTGCAGGAGTGTGTGCGTGTGTGTGTGTGTGTGTGTAGGTGTGTGTGTGCGAGTGGGCGAGAATCAGAGACATTACAGTGTGTGTATGTGTAAAATAGGAAAGAGTACAAGTCCAAGAATGTTTTAAAGCAATTTTTATCTAAATATTAAGTTTCACGTTGCTATTATTTAGGAAAATGCTTGAATTTGTGCATTTATAAAACTAAACAAGATCCTAAGTAAATAGAGTAAACAATGCATCCATCAGCAGTTCTTCTTGGTAGTGTAATGCCTAAAACTGTGACAACAGAAAGCTTATGATTTTAGACTAAACATATTTGGTACAAACATATTCTCTTTAGAATAATTTAAGCAATACTAAAAATTCCCTTTTTTTGTTTCTTATATCGTTGGTATATGTTAACATTTCTGCTTGTCTTGCTACTATGGGGTTTTACAGCAAAAAAAGCTGGTAATTTAGTTTAAAGTTCTTAAGGTTTAGCGTATGCTCAATGCACTGTATGAACAAATCACAGAAAATATTTAAAAATGCTTAAAATCAAGAAAGATAAGAGGCATTTTAGATTTCTGATTTCTGTTATTGTTAGCATTGTAATTTGTCAGTCAAGGCAAAGGTTTAGTTTTTTTTTTTTTTTTAGCCTTAATGACAATAAGTTAGAGGAATCAAGGTCTTACTTTAAAATCTGGGAAACTGTTTAGCATGGTAGTAGTACCATCATGCTGTGGGGCTGGATCAGTGCTGGTGGAACTGCTGTACCTCCAAATTTAAATATGAGTAATACTGGTTAAAATGCTTAATGCGGTGCATTTCTTACCTTGTGAGAACTAACTATGTACCTCTTCAGGTACAATGGCTACTTTTGCTTTGCATTGTCTCCACCTGATGGCACTGATATAGCGGCATGCAACTTCCCATTAGATTGTACAATCCTGTTCTATGCCCCTTTTAACTTTTGAGCATCCTCCCCTCTATATGTCTCTCCAGAGTCTTGGTGAGATTCATAGTCTTTTTTTTGTCTTACAAATTTCTGGTTGACTGTAGGAAAGCAAGAAGAAATTGTGCTAGATGTCGGTTGCACCTGCTAATAAAGACGAACACGTCTGTCTAAATAGATATGTATGAGCTTTATGGAACTGAATCTTAAGGGATCTGAACACTGAAATTACACCTATTGCCAAGTAGCTGCAGGTGTAGTTTACATTTTTGTTTCAATTGACTTTGTGGAAATGGTAAGCTATAATTCCTCTTTGAGATCTAATGAAAGGCTTTAACAAGTCGTCTCTAGCTTGCTGATAACTGTTGCAAACCGCTGAACTACAGGTTGCAAAGTTCAACATAAAAGTCACACATTTTCCTTTTACATCGTGCCCTGCTCCATTAGCACTATTAAAAGGAAGTTCACACTGTAAAAATGAGAAAGGTATTCAGATGTGCAAGTAATTATCATTCTTCACTCCTTTTATATTGATATCAGCAATTCATAAACTAATGCAGCTATGGATATTTCTCACTTGCAGTGTTAACAGTTAAAAGACAATCCATAATGATCAAGAGATGTTTTTAAAAGTTGCAGGATTTGAAATTTGTCCTCTCTTTTACAAAACAAGAGGTTTTGAAAAAGAATCAATGAGGGCAGTTGGAGATTAGGGTGATGGCAAGGAGACCTAGATTAACAAAATGAGTTAAAAATTCCAGTGGAGCCATACAAAAAGCTGGTGAGCAGTTGTGTTTAATTTTAATTTTTTATTTTTTTTTATTAATACTGTTTTTACAAGGTTTTCTTTCTTTTAAAGAGACGATTGTGACATTTTCTATAGCAGAAAACTTTTGGATTACATTTTCAAATTGCAGAGGGATTTTTTATTTATTTTTTTGCCAAGGTGTGTGGATAACTTGTGCAGAAATGTACCTAATTTTCTCTCTAGGTTCTCATTTCTGCTGTCCACTGTCATATCGCTGTTGTTTCAATTGTGGCTACCTAAAAAGTGAATTGTTTGAGTAAAACCTTGACAGCTATGCGGGTGTGGAGTGGGGGGTGGGAGGGTGGATGCGAGCAGCAGACAAAAATAAGAAAGTACCTCAGTTACACATGACTCTTTGAACCGTTTGCTGTTGCCTAGGAGAAGCTTATCTATTGTCACGCCGATGAGCAGCAGGAGTGTAATTCGACATTACATGAGGTCGGACACTGGCGGCTTACGGGTGTGACACATCCGTGACATGCTTCAAATTAACATGCGGCGGTGTCAATTAAAAGCATGAAATGCACTTAGGGAAGGGGGGGGGGGGCTGGGTAGCTGTGAGGCCTTCTTGAGCTCCGGAAACAGCCTGAGACAAAGTGAGTGAGGACGTATTGTTGCACTGTTTACAAGGAGCGATCACCAGAGAGACCGTATGTTAATTGAAGTATTTCACCTGCTTGGGAAAAAAAAATAAAAAATAGGTAAAGTGAGATTATAATAAAAAAAATAAGTTAAGATTCCTATAGATTTCCAGGATTATGTGCATGTGGTTAGAATTCCTCACCAAGCCTTTAAAGACAACGTGTGAACACGCGTTTGTTCTCTTGCTTTTGTTCCCCCTTCCTGTTGTTGTTGTCTCTCTGCATATTGGCTCACAATATGCAGACCTGCTTGACATGCTGAATAGAAACAAAAGCAAAAAAAAAAAAAGTGAATTAAAAGTAGCTGAAAGGACGGATGGTAACAGACATATAAGCAGGTGATGTGTTGGCAAAAGGAAAGAGCGGGAGAGCCTTGCACCGTCTCAACTTCTGCTGCTCATCGTCGACGGTGTAATAACAATATCACTCATCTCATATCCTCAGCTTACTTTGCCCCCCCCCTTCTTCGTCCCCTCAAAAGCCACCCCCTCGCTCCACATTTATCATATTCATTTGATATTCAGGAATAAATGTAGCAGAAAGAGAATAATGCACCTCCTGTACGCGCCGTTCATTACAGATACATTTACATGGGGGTTTGCCTTCATGGTTTCTAATGGAGGACTGTTCACTGGTGTTCCTCACATTTGTTGGGGAAGGGGTGAGGTGGGTGGCGGGCGGGGGTGCCGGTATAGTTCTCCTCACATTAGCGCTATCTGTGAGCAATGATAAATGGGTCGATCTTTCCATCTCTGCTGTCACATTCATAAAAAAAAGAAAGAAAAGAAAAAAAATGGTGTTCGTCAAGGGAACTCGTAATATCCGCAACATGTATCCATCAAGTCTTACTTGAGACATATTGAAACGATATGGTGAATATACCTGAGTGAATAATATTTCATCCATGATAATGCAGCAAATACCAGCTGGAAAAAAAAAAAAGAATCTAAATTTTTTTCCCCTTCCCCCCACCATCCCAGCTCCAGAGGATGGCGAAGGAGGAGGAGGGCTACTGATCATATTCAATCTGGAGGCGATCATGTAAATAGCCCTCCATCTTGGGGAGGCGATATGCAAAGCAGCCCGTCTCCCCTGTGTCAGGATCAGATTAATGGAAACCTAAAAGTGGGAATTACGGGCCTTATCCGGCGTGGCGTTCCGGGGAGGGGCCGGGATACAGGCCCTGGGGGAATCTGCCTGGTTCAAAGCCCATTCCTCTGGTTAAGGAACTCGCTAAGATCCATGCACCGAGGTGAAGGGTAATTTCCTTTGATATTCAGCAATGTATTACTGTATGCAGTGTGTAAGCTGCAAGCTCCACTGACACTGAATGTATGCGTGTATCATGCAAATGTATGCAGGCACAAAAAAGCTTGCATAGAGAATCCGTGGACACAGACATCAATATAAAGAGCCGACATAGAAGTGCATGGTCACAGTCTTATGGTGAAGCACGCAGATCTTCGCCAAGACTGTTTGCTTGTCATGCTGAGGAGAATTCAGCATGATTTGTATGACTGTTGGTTGGTTGGGGACAAAGCCACAGTCACAAACAATTCAACCGGGTTCTACAACAGTGTTAGTCAGCTGGCCTTGGAATATTGGGCTGGATCAAGATAAAAGAGAATGAGGGTTATTACCAGAAGTATATGCAAATCATAAAGACCTCAGTAAGTGCAACATAATGATGAAATATACACACTAAGATGTTTCCTAAATTTGTACAATTTCAGTAGTTTTTATAAAAATAACCAAACATAATTAAATGAATGAATAAATAAATGAGCATATTTCATACTAATATTCTGATAGCATTTACTATACCAAAAATAACCAAATAAAAATATTAATATTGCTTGTTGTAGGCTTTGTACACCAAAAATCTTAATTCTCCAAATAAATGTAATTTTTTTCTAATATTATGGAGTTTGTATTTAAAAAATGGGGTACAAACTTTCCACATTGCTAACATGTTTTTATATAGCTGAACATGAAATATACAGATATTGCTCCAAAATAATAAAAAATTATAGTCCATTATCACCATCTCCAACTCATGAAAATATCCAATTAATTCTAAAAAAAGACTGTTTTTATTATTTATATTTATACTCCAAAACAAATAAGTAAAAAATAAATACTGAACTATCAAGTGTTGCAGCACCTTTTTTTTCTATTACAAATAAAAATAACCACAGACATTTTTTATTCTAATACTTAAAATATGTATCTAAATGTTTCTGGGGTTTTTTTGTTACAAAAACTTTATATTTCCTCAGCTTTTGCTATATTTTATTTATTTTATAAATGTTTTTGTCTTTAAAATTCATAGGGTGACAAAAACAAAACTAGAACTTCCTAAAAAAGTAGGTTAATTTGAAGTGTTAAATCACAAAGTGCCTGGTTTCCATCGACCACATTATCCGGCTCCAGGTCATAGTTGAGTTTTTGTTTGTTTTCTTCTGTGGCTATGAATGCAGCCTTGGGTTTAGCACCCCTTCAACTTCCACTTCTTTTATTCACAAGAAAATATTTGGTTTGTGTATTTTATCAGGTACATAACAGTTTAGATGCTAATTAGCAACATGCTAATTACATTACATTGGAACCGCTGAGGCTGTAAAGCAACAAAGAGGCGTGCTATGTAACCCTGAACCTGGCCAATCAAAAACAAACTATGAGCGGGATGTCCCTAAAAATATCTTGCATGTGAAGAAGGATTTGGGAGCAGTGGATTTCAATATGGCAGCTTCTCTTCTGGCTTGATCCACAGGGTTGCAGGTTTTGTGGGCTCCACATGGATATGACGATGAGCCCAAATCTATTACCTGCCTGGCATGTCAGTCTTATCGAGGCCGTCCACAGTGTGAGGCTCTGCAAAATGCACGGCAGGTTTCCCAGTGAAGATGGGTGATATGTAATCAAACAGCTCGTACACACTCACACACACGTACGCCCGCACGCATACATACATACCCACAAAAAAACAAAACAAAAAAAGAAGCTCACAAACGCACTTCATAATCCGGTAAACTCCAACGGGGGATGGAAAATTACAACGGAAAAGGCCGCCGTTGGATTTCATTAGGATGTGCTTGAAGTGCTACAGGAGGATATTAAAACAACACACCCACACCTCTTTTTTTTCCCCTCGTTCATGCCGGCTGTCTCTCCAGGTTCCTCCACCCTCTTCCCTTTCCGTCAGCCTCCTTACTATTCACTCAGATCCAATCAAGACTTTGGCACTCCTCCAGCTCTCCCACTCCTCCTCCTATCTCTTCTCCCTCCTTCCTTAGGGTTGCTTAAATTTGAATTTTAATATGTGCCCTACCCTGATGGTGACATCACCGTCTAACACACACACACATACTCTAACGACATCAAATAAACAATCTGACCAGACGACGAATCCTCTTCATTGGTCGCACAGCTGCTCACAATCTACACTGTCAACAATTTATCAAGGAGGGGCCGAGTGTTCCCCGCTGCCTGTGTTACTCTGCATATTCTTTGTGCATTTAACACTCTTCAAAACCTCCCCCAATTGCTTTCCGCAATAAAAACTTGACCTGTGCATTCGCACACCTGAGTGTCTATCTGCATGCGTGTGTGTGTGTTTTTGCTGCAGTTAGAGCATGTGGCTCCCCTCTGCTCCCCGACATTAGTCCAGACAAGAGAATCAGTGGACTATTGAATGCAATTACAGCGCACGGGCCAGACAATAAAGATTGATAGTGGCTTCGTCTTGTATCACGCACCAAAAGTAGCAGAGGTTAAAGCGTGCGAGCCTTGAACTACCGACATTTTAATAATGATTGAAAATATGCCACCAGACTGAGAAGGAATGCTTACATGCTGCTCCCAGCGAAACAAAACAAGTTTTCTTCATTTTTGGTGCAATATTCAAACAGATATTCAGCATGTCTAAATAAAAAAAATAATAATCTTTTTGACTTTATTGCCTTTTAAAAGTGTAAAGTGATCTTAAGCTAGAAGTAATAAGCAAAATAATGTTCCAATATCCATGGATTAAAACAGCTCATATGTGATTTCTATTGTGACTTCATAAGTATTCTCACCGCTTGAACATGCTCACATTTTTTAACATGTCAAACTTTAATATGTTTTATTTGGATTTTAAGTGATATATCAACAAAAAGTAAAACATTTTTGTTATATTGCTAAAAAAAACAATTCAGGAAAAAAGTTTGTTAGAGGATGAGGTGGAAGTTCTCCTACCAGGACAACAAGCCTGACCCTTCAACAGACCGACAGCTGAATTTTATTAATACAATTAGTAAAATATTGGCATCTTAGGCTATCGCTTTCATTAAAGCCATAGGACAGGAAATGCAATCCAAAAACACCAAGGGGTCCAAAAGACACCTGTTAAATATAACAAGGCTACACATAAACCCAAAAAATGGTCAATGGACTCAGCTGCACATAAAACAGTGTGGTAGTAGTTACTTTTTTCAGCTTCATATTTAAAATGAGGGAGGAGCCGTAACGAAGACGGAGTTGTGCTGACATGCAAGCACACAAACATACGACATAACTTACTTTTTGGTTTCAGTACATATTGCCGCGGTTCGTCGTGTGTGAACCCTCGATGTTCCTGCTTCAGTTGTCATATCCATCCTGGCTTGCAATTTTCAGTGTTAAACATTTTCCCGATTCAGATAATCAAACAAAGCTATTTCCGGATTACGGCGCGCCGGGAGGGAGTCACGTGATGATGTAATGACGTAATAATTGAGTCTTTTCTATTAAATTTAATATTGTATTTTTTTTTTTGTCACAGGTTTCTTTTTTTAGTATTATGTCAGTATTATCAACCTTTATCACTATTTTTTTCATCTTGCATACTTTGATGTGGGTTTACTTGGCATGCTTCTTGGAACAAAAAATGAACTTTTTGTTGAATTTATTGTTTGTCTTCTTATAGGTGGGGCCTGTGAGTGACTGAAGGAGGGGCACCTGGAGGTGATGGACTTTTGAGATGCTATGAAGGTACTGCTGTTCTGATTTTTATGTCTGTTTTTTAACCTGACTGGACATCGGTTGTAAGTACTAACAGCTTCTTCAACTTGTTTTCACCTGAAGATGAGCACAATAAACTCCATCTAAAGTGAACTACGGCACTGGCCTATCATTTTTGTGAACACAGACATTTACAATATATCTGCCTGCTGGACTAAATTGATTTTGTCTTTGTAATTTTAAGTGAATTTATTTTTCTTCCAAACTTTCACGAGACACTTGACAGTGTCTCAAAGCATCATAGTCCCAAAGCTACTCATGCTCAAATTAAGCTGCAGAAATAACTGACTGCTTTCATTACTGTTTGGTGATTTATTCTGATGTATCACAGCACATTCGGCGTAAAGCAGATGTCCACAAGACAAAAATGAGCTCAGAAGTGACAAAGACACTTTAAAATGGTCACGTGCCAAAAACCTACAATGCATCGTGAGGAAGGAATAAAGCAGAACGCTGACCGAGGACAGATTTGAAAGAGGAACACAAGAAAGAGTGGGACAGAAGAGACAAAGATGACAGGAGAAGAAAAAGGACAAAAGAAAATAAGATTTTGCATGTGTGAGTGTGTAATTTTAAAACGGAGTAGCAGTCACAGGAATAACAGAGGATGAGTGACAGAGTGATTGTTCTATTATGTGGCTGACTGGCCACAGCCCTCTAACATATGAGCATGCATGTATGGCAGCTGTCGTCTGTTGATTATTTCTGTCCTATTAGTGACATTCTTGTTCAGTCACTCATCTTTTCCCTTCTTTTTAACGCTAACCAGAATAAACGCCTTTGTCTAAAACAACACTGTATAACATCACATCGTACAAAACCTCTTTTTTTGTTGTTTTTTACTCTTACAGAAAGGTTAGCATTTAAAATATACACTTATTTTATACATTTTTATAGTGTTTTTTTCTGTGAAGACTTTTTGTTTAGAGAAAATCATTTACATAATGTGCTGTATGCCATGTCCATCAGTCTATAAAGCCAAGTTTAGTCAACCAAGATGCTAAGAAATAAAAACAATTATATATAGCTTTCTAGAGACTCCTTTATACTAGATGATGTTAGAAAAAGTTTCCTTTCTGCCTTCAAATTAGCCTTGATTAGCTGTACTATAATATGTCATCAGAGCGCCTAGCAAATGTATCCAAACACCTTATAATTTTCATATTTTGTCACATTATTTAACCAAAATTTGATCTATTTTAGTAAGGCTTTAAATAGACCAGCCCAAAGTGTATTACTGTGACGTGAAGGGAAAGGAAACATGGCTTAAAGTTGTGGAGAACCTATAAAATAGTATCTCAAGCTTCTAACATCTCACAGAGCACTGTGGAGTCCATCATCTGAAAGACTATGGCACAACTGCAAACCTACCAAAACATTTCTGTCCACCTGCACTGACAGCATGGAGAGCATTAATCAAAGAAACAGGTAAAATACCCATAAAGGCCACAAATCCTGCCTTTAAGACAGAGCGGCTGAATACAAATGCAAGCCATGATTGATTTGGAAAACTAAATGCACTTCAGTCTGCGCAGTTTGTATGATCTACAGATCAATAGGTATAAATACCTTTACAAGGCACCATATGTTAAGGCACCTATATCTGAAACTAATGCAAAAATATTGAACATTTTGGCATATAATGGCCCACTGCTTACTTAAAATAACTGAATACAACTTTAGTTTGAGTCATTTGGATCTTGTGTCAGGTTGAGTTAAAAATAGCCAATAAAGAGGTGGATCGATAATTTCAAGGGAATTTTATTGAATTTACTTGCAGCTAAAACCTGGTACAAAACAGCAAAACATCTGTTAGTGAACACAACTAAACAAAGGACATTGATACAGTCACATATTTACAAATGAATCACCCTCTTCAAGTAATACTTCAGGAACAATATAAACTAGTTAGAACCAAACAGGACTAAAATATGCTGGCATGCAATCTTTTGATGCATTAATTGCATGAGCTGATGTCATTCGACGGAAACACATGCATGCACTCCTAACCCCTGTCAATAGCCAAGATATGGGAAGCGGACGGGATGAGGGTTCGCAGATTGCCCGATAAAAGCCAATATCCTGACACATATTTAAAAGGCTGATATTTTAGTAGTAAACATGTAGGATTTATGCATTATTTGACAACTCCCCCGACTGCCTTGTTGGGAGCTTTCCGTTAAGATGCTTATCTGAAATGTCAAAAAGAATTATGCTGATAGCAGTTGGTATGAATAGGGCCTCCGCCATCCCCCGATAAGGACACGTGTGGACTCCAGCGCTCTCCTCGCCGACACTGGATTTCCTGTACATCTAAAAAGGCGCCTAATTCCACACTAATATGAATATGCCACCCACCTCGCCAACCCCCGCCTCCCTCCACACACTGATGGAAAGAACTGCGGTCCCTACTGAACCGATTCTTACTCTTCTTACCTCTGCCACGACAAAAATGCCACCATAATGTCAGAGGAGATGTAACGATTTAGATTCCGGCGATTGTCCCGTGTCAGGCGCACATCCCTCGGCCCCGGACAAGTTGATTAGAGTTGGGACATCAAAAGAGGCTTCGGATGGAGATAAGAGGGAAAGGGTTTAGGGTAGGGTGGGGTGAAGCGATATTAACGCGCTTCCCGTCAGGAATTAAGGCGACAGAGGAGTTTCAGCCAAAGTTCTGTCTGTCTCGTCTTCTGCTATCTTGAAAGAGATGGCAGTGACTCCAGCATTTTTTTCTTGCACAGGAGCAGAGATAATCTTAGTCTTGTTTGGATCAATTAATGGGGAGACAGGGAAGCCAGAGAGTGAAATGACGAGGGAGTGCAAAAGTCATCCCAGTGTGTGAGTGTGCTGTGTGTACTCTAGGTTCTTTATAAGCAAGAAAATCCTCACTGAGAAGGAAAGAAAACTAGAGTCAGTCATGTTGGATAGTTTAAAGTTCTATTATACCCATTTTACTTGAGCTAAACATATATTTCAAACAGACAGGTTGTTCATATGCCTTCTCTTAACAGTCTGCCCTTTCTCTCATCACCTCTGGTATCTCAAGTTAACACTGCAGCCCTTAGAGGTCAAAAGAGACACTGTGGCGCCAGCTGTCCATCCCAAAGAGGACAGAGGGGTTGTTTGCAAGGGGGAGAAGAAGGGAGAACATTAATTATACATAGGCCGTATTTTGCATAGCTCCCCTCCTTTGCCCCCTTCACACCACTGTCAGGCCTTTGTAGGTTCAGAAGCAAGGGCTGCATCCGTTTCATGATAGCATCTCCAATAACAATTAAGGTGGAAACATGTAATTTGCCAAGGAGAAAAAAAATGTCGATACGCTCTCTTTCCTCTGCATACTAAACACTACAGTAACTGCAGACTTCAGGCTACTGAACTGAAGTCACAACTTTGGTACTTTTTTGCCACACAATTGTCTGTGTGGATCATTGCCATGTGTTTTTCTGATGTGAACAAGCCTATTCTCAACAGAAGCTCACAATGTGATCGTTTCCTTGCAGTGTGGACAAAAAAAAGAGGAAAGCAGAAAGGTCTTGGGTCTACAATCAATTCATCTAGCCATCCATCATCTTCTGCTTACATCAGGTTGCAGGGTTAACCTTCTCCTCAGAAGCAACAATCTTCAGATCCTTTTGGGGAATCCTAAGGCGCTGCAAGGCCAGTTGGGAAACGGAGTCCCTCTAGGGTGCTCTGGGTCTGCCTTGACAGCCTCCTTTTGATGTGGAGAATAATCAACAAGGGTGAGTCAAGCAAATTTCAGCTGCTAGTTTTCAGGAATTGATTTGGTAACAATCGGTGAGACTAGATATGTCAAAGCGGTGGTAAACAAAGAGCTTTGCTTTTTGCCTGAGCTCCTTCTGCCCCGCTACGGGGACTGGAGCAGCGCTCACATTACTGCAGTCAAGGCCCCCTGCATACGAGACAATGACTGACCTCAGACCCACTGACAGCGATTCCCATTGTCCACTCCCCTGCAGTACACGCTGAAGATCATAGTACGTAGATGCCATCAGAATCACACAATTTGCCAAAGCCAGATACAAAACCCAGACATTCACAAGTCAAACATCGTTCTTTCCACTATTAAATCTAAAGATCTGTCAGAGTCCATCTCACTTTTTGCCAATTTGAAGCTTTTACTTTGGTCATACAAGGTCAGAACAGCCCATTTGTTTGACAGCCCTTTGTTTGATTTTAGCAGTGTGACCAACATTGACCATAGAACATTTTAAGTTGTAAAAAACAGAAAGTTCAATGTTTTTTTTTCTTTAATTCTAGTCCACATAAAGCCACAAACCAGTATGATGAAGGATAGAACAAGCTGATCAGGAGAAAACCAGCTGATTTTAATTATTAAATAATTAATTGCTGAATCGCTGATTCTGATACTGGATTTCTGTTAATGTCCTCCAAAAATGCAGTTTCTTCATGCAAAATGAGAAGAAAACTGGATATAAAAGGCAAAGTGAGGTTTGACTAGAACATTTGAATAAAACTGATAATAGATGGACAAGTATTATGGCACTTAGAGATAATTATTATGCCCCTGACATTATATAAAAACGTCTCTTTAATATTTTCTTTGTAGCAGTTGTTAAAAGTCACAGTTGACACTTCCTGACATCAGATATTAATGTGTTTCTGATGAATACTGATACCAGCTACAATTTGCCTTTGGGTCATTGCTACAGCCTTCTACCAATATTTCTGAAGGACCCATTGAATGCACCACTTTTTTTTCTTGTGAAGATGTTAAAGGCCACACTCTAAACGAGGTTGACTTCTTTTAAACAGATGTTTTTAAAACAACAGCAGTTCCTTGTTTTTCTCATCTATTTTTATTCCAATAGGAAGAGAAGCGGGATCGTGCTACATTTCATCCAGAAACTATAGGCGTTTTATCTTCTCTCCACTGGGAAAACAACCAGATCCTTTAAAGTATGTATCCAGGCTGACCCCATCCTTTCATCAACAGTGATAAAAGCTTTGCCTTTACCTCTGATGCTATCTTTACCCCCTTAGCTTCCCACCTTCCTACCTACAGTCACCCCATGACTGCGACTTCTGAATCAAGAATGCAAATGGGGCTGGAGCCTCACAAAGCCTGGGGTGACCTATATTACAGCTAATGATGGGCCACAGTGTCGGAAGAAGAACTGGAATGAAAGAGAATTTGAATGAAGCTGACCCACATACAAAGGCACGACCAGTCGGAAAGGCATGTTCCCTTCCCACTAACTAGGCCACAATGGGCTTTAGGATTATGCACAAGTCCCCCTTTTTCTCCTGATGGAGGGAAATCGGAAAAGTGATGGGAAGCCCCTGGCCACAAAAGTCATTCCTAAGACACACTTCTAACAGGTTTGCGGGAAGGTGGGAGTCCCAAGGGTTTACATGGGAATCAGTTTTCTTTTCCCAACACGGCACGCGATTGACATATACAGTACAGCACGTCGAGTGGAATTGCACAGAATTTCATTTGAGTGTTAATTTGCAACCAGATTAGTATATAAGAATAGAAATCTATTGTGTTTGCCCTAAACGAAGTAGAATAATAACATGGAATTTTAAACCTTATGAGAAAAAAAAGCTAAAATATTTTGCAGTATGAATGAGTTATTTTGTTGTTAATTATAATAATTTAAAGCATTAGATGTTTATGATGTTCATGAACAAGATATCAAAGTGAGAAGGGACCTGTCTCATTGTTGCTTTAGCAGATGATGTGGTCTTGTTGCCTTCTTCAACCAATGATGTTTGGTGGACATGAGCAGTGTGACGCAGTTAGGATGAGAGTCAGCTCCTTTAATTCCAAGGTCAAAGTTCTCAACCACAAATATGTGGATGGCTTCCGTCAAGTAACTTTACAGCTAACTTGTGTCTTGTCCATGAGTGGTTGAGGGATGTAGCAGGAGATAGATAGACTGACTGAGCCCTAATGTGAAGTTATGTGATGTGTTGCTGTAGAGAAACAGCTGAGCTGGGAATCCCACTGGTTTGTTGACCCTCACCAGGTTTACAACCGGCTGCCATCTGGGCAGAGCTACTGAAGTCTAAATGTGGTTGAGACCTGGTTGTGGTGGATCAAACAGACTGAACAAGTCTGGCTTTAACCATTTCTTTTTAGGATCTGTTTAGACTTATGGGTTGAAAATGTCAAACTTTCTGACAAGGACTTGACAGCCTTAAATAGTCAAGACAAAGGTGTCTGTTGAGATCCAGTGTTTACAGGATATTGTACACGAAAACCCTGTAGCAAGGTGACCAGGAGACTTCATGACCAGATGCCTGACTGATTCAAATACAAAATGAAGCGGCTCTACTGGATGTCCTGATGTAGATGTCTTCAGCTCATCATCACAACTCTTCTCCGTGCTCCATTGATGCCATTCATAAACGTTCTTCTAGTTCTTATGAGATCAGCAGATGCATTTCCACCAGGTGTCTGCTAATTGCTGCTGCTGCTAGTCTGGTGGAGTTGTGGAGGAGGGGGGCGGGATTCAGCCAGAGACTGACTTCAAGGTAGAACCTTGGGGAAATGTATGTCCCCTTTATATGAGCAGCTTAAAATTTTGTTTTGTTTTTATTTTATATCTACAGTTTTATTAACCATCTAGTCTGCAGTACTTCCAATTCCTGCCAACGCCTGGGAATATTGTGACCACTGATCTCTAAACTTAGTTTTCTAAGGATATCTTGTATTATCACAGTGCATCTAGAGAGCATAGAGGTTCTGCAAAACAAATGTTGGATTTATTTGCTATGCTCATCTGGGATAAAGTATTGGTATGTGTGTTAATCCTGGGATAACAAGTGTTTTCAAAGGAGAGTCAATGACTGTCTTGCAAGGTCAGTTTAGACCTGTATGCTACATGAATAATAAAGAACAAAAAAGCTAATAGGAACATAATCACGTCACACTCGGGGAGATAAACGTTCACACATAAATACACGTGTTTTACTCTGATTTTCTGACTTCAGTAAAGACCCACTTTGAACTTTACGTGCCAACTTCCCACTTTGGAAACTTTCCAGTGGAAGACAGCCAACCTTGTGCTCAAAGCAGCGCTTTACTGACATCATAGCAGGGGACCCTTCCTTGGGATTATAGCTGGGAGGTGGCGGCCATGCACCGTGACCCGTCCGTTTTTTTATGACTTCATTATTTTCCCTCCCTGCCATGCTCATTTTCATTTGCCAGAGCGGGGGTATAATGACTGCGCTATAAAAACGCTGCTTTAACGTTTGCATACTGTTCTCATTTGGTCCGGCCCTCAACCCTTCAGCTAGCATATGGCAGGTAATCAGGTCTGCAATCAGAGCTGCACGTTACACAGGGCCCCGCTCTCTGCACAGGGGCCATTACCCATCTGTCTTTTGACACACACACACACACATAGATGCACACGTATTTATGTGCAAGCATACAAACACACAAAAATTCACAAATAGATACTTGTACGCAGTTCCCTTCTCCTCACAGATGTAAATGCTTAGAGACTCACACACATAATGAACACGCACACAAACGCGGGCCTTTACCTCAGCATCTCACCTCCAGGAAATCTCCCATCTCAGACTAATGATATTCTCAATGAAATGTGCAGAAACTATAAGTCCCCTGGCTTTTCATACCTCGGGTGCCATTAATAGCAAGAAGCCTGGTGATTTCATGGCTTCATCGCTGCACATGGCAAAATGTCTTTGCTAGTATGTGGTTCTTACTTAACTAAACCCCTTTACCCCTCACCTCCATGCTGCCTGGAATACACATTTAAGCCACATCAGGACACCTACATATGTTTCTATCATTAAACATCAAGTGCAGTACATAGAAAGCCTGTAAAACTGATCATCTAGAGACCCCTAATGGTAGGCACAACCCGTCAGTTTTGTTTCTATTTCTCAAACAGAGCTCCATTGTTTATTACTTTAATGCTATCATGAGTGTGGAGCTGGAGAGTGGAATTTTAACATTTTTTTTAATGTAAAGTTCTGTTAAAAGTACAACACACAAAATGTTGACGAAATTCAGTACTGATGTAGATCAGTGATGAGTATGTGGAAGGATTTGGTTTACAAGTAGATGGCAGTATTGAGAAACCCCCTGCCAACCAGAAACCATCTAGCTTGGACTCACAGGAGGTTGGAAGTAACATCAGTCTTACATATAATCAACGTTTTACAATCTCTGCTGTAGACTTGGACAATGCAATCATCATTTTTTTTCCAATGAATGTAGAAAATAATTCATGAATGCATTTTAGCTTTGGTCCAGACATCAGTGGCTCAAAAAAAACAACTCTGCATGGGTGTACATTTGATTTAAGGCGAAAGAAGAAGGCCTGTGTTGTCTTGAAGCGCCCGACGCGATTGGCAAACCACTGCGCAGTCAAAAGGTCACCGTTGTTCATATGAGGGGGAAACTAAAAAGCTCTGTTTGACTTGGCAGGCAAGAATGAAGATTTCCAAACTCCGAGACATTTTAAGTCAGCATAAAATGCAGCAAAGGCAGTTCTGAGGGCAGCCAAGACGAAAGGCAAAAACATGGTTGTCAGAAAATCTTGTACAGTTGTGTTGACAGGATGAACCCAATCAAGCAACGGGGATGGAAATGATTACTTCCAAGTGGACTGAGGCTTTAGAGACTGAAGGAGTCTTGTGGTGGGAGCACCACCAGCCAGACACACCAACAGAATCCAATACCATTCTCTCATTTGGACAGATGTCCAGCCAAATAATGTGCATGTAAAACTGTTAACCGTCCTTTAAGAGCTCACACATCCACAGCACACACACACACACACACACACACAAACCACATTCTCTTCTGCAGATCTCCCATGTTTCATCCTATACGCCCTGCCCGCGTTGTGTTTGTCGAGCTCTCAGGCCCAAAGCCGTTATTACCTCCTGAAATGACAACTCATTTCCACGAATGTAATCCTTTCCTTTGCCTGTGTGAAGCTCTAAAGTAAACACAGTCTCCTCTTCTGAAAGCGCAGCGGAAGGAGGGTAGAGGGACGCTACTTCAAATTTACAAAAGACACTCACAAAGGGAAAGCAGACCCCAGGAGTGGGATGATAAAGACCAAGAGTATTTGAAGTGAATTATGCCAATGCACTGCAGTCTGTATAGATAAACTGTAAAAAGTAAACACTGCCGTAAGGATTTCACTCAAGTAACTGAAGATCAACTGCACGTAAACAGTTGCATTTGTTCCCCCCCCATCATTAATTTTTTTATATGTGGAGTCACAACTAACAAGCGCAAATTTTCTATTTACGGTATCATATTTCACTGTTATTGAGCTGAGACTGACTTGATTGGAGCCGTCTTTTCTCTATTTCATTAACTGATTTAGTCTTTTTTTCCCCATTCCCCAGCAACATCAAACAATGCTAGTAATTATTACCTGATTGATGTCACAAAGAACAAAACTCTACATGGAAATCAGTATTTTTTTCATTTTTAAACCCAGGAGACAAGCGATGGGCAATTTTAAAGGGTTGGTTATGTATTGAACCTGCCTACTGAAAGGACTAGCTGTGCTGCAGTGCCACTACTCATTTGTACATAAACAAACAAACAGTAGAGACTAAAGTAAATGAACATAAAAACAATGTATTTGTCAATATTTTTAAGTAGTTTCTCTTGAGAATTTCAAACTGCAACTGTTCTAACTTCTTTTAGCTGCTATCTCTGAGGTGGTAATGGTAGCATCTGTGTAAACCAAAGTACAGACAAAAATCAGTAAACATCATCAGTAAACATGAAAAACAGAAGCATTTTTTTTTATCGGCAACTTTGAAGCAGTTAACAGTTTCAAATGTTTAGTTTTTCCACTTTCTGTAGTGGTAGATGTGCTGTAGTGCTGCACTGGCTTGACTGTAAACAGGAACTGTAGAAAAACAACATTTTGGAAGAAAACATATTTGTATTTTTTAAAGTTGCTTTCAGGAAATTTAATTTCAAACTTTATGTAGAAGCTAGCTGTGCTGATATACCATTGCTGGCTTGACTGAGAAACAGAAAGTAGAGAAAAATTAATAAATCATGTATTTACCTGCATTGTGCAAGCAATAGCTCCAGGGAATTTTCAGTTGCTCTTCATCAATGTTACGCCCTTTTCTTGCCTCCTCTACAACAGAAACAATGTTCTTAGATGCTTCTTTATTTTTCAGAGGGAAATTTCTACTTGCTACATCTGTCATCCACTGCAAGGGGGTGGCTACAGCCTCCCACTTACAAAATAACACTACATTGCAGAGGAAAGGGTGAAATTAGATTTACTTTATTACAGATTTTAAGATCAAATAGAGACATTATCTCCATTGCCTGTGTTCAAAGATGATGCATCATGCATATACCACGCACAAACCTATGTAAAACTGCTCCTATTTCTCAGATGCACATTCACAGGGATTATAGAAAAAAAAAACAATAAAATGAAAAATCAAAAGCTTACCGTTCATCAGCCAACCCAGCAATCCATCCCTCACTCTCAGCCACATCATATGCGACTGCTTTAATCGCAGGCCAATCACTGCTAGGTCACAATTAATAAAAGCCACAACAGACGCAAATAAACAAGTCCAAATTGCTGCCTTAATCGAATGATGCAAACATCAGCGAGTTACAAAAGTTCACCGCCGCCACTGACAATTTCCTAATTGTATTCACTCATTCATGGGAATTTTATTAACATGGAGCGGATGTCTTCTGCCCTTCCACTGTCACAGCACTAGGGATCTAATTTCATTATTTTCCACAAGATTTGCTTGACTACCGCTGCCATGCTAGTGGCGCACCGTGGCCAGATGTTTTTGCTATTTAAATGAGGAAGCAAAGCCTGTTGGGTAAACATAATTAAAGAAAGTTGGAAGCTTTCAGCATGTTTTTTTTAAACTTCTTTCCTTTCTTGCCCTCTCTTTGTCTTCTTGCTTCTCCTCCTACATCCCTCTCCATTTCTTAACTTTAGTTCATTAGACATTTCAATTAACATCAGAGCCGTATGTTTCTCTAAACTGGGGCAGAAGGGCGATTTACAAAGAAGAGCGGGACACAGTGGACAACACACACTGCACAGAGAGAGAGAGAGTTAAAGTTGCCTACTCAACTTTACATGCATATATACTTTGCATGTATATATGCAAAGATTGTGCAAAAACATCAGAAAAGAAGTGGATGACAAACAGGCTACAGGTAGTTCTTCTAAACATGGTGTAAAGCGTGGCCTCGTCTTTTTCAGCATCATCGCCAGGTCTTTTCTGCCTGTGCGCAAGATGAATCCAAACAGTGTTGACCTGTTGCCTCCTCATTGTATCTATTTATTAAAATCATCACCCACTGCAACTCAATCACGCACGCATTAATGTCCATGCCTGTCGCATGCTAAGTAACAGCAAATAAGGAAGGGTGGGAGGCTAAATTAAATCACTTCTATCAAAGTACTAATCGGACAGCCTCACTTTACAGGGGAAAAGTATCTGCTCCCCTTTGGTTTACATCTATTTGTGTTTTTTTGTGTGAAATTTATGTTTTATATCATCAACCAAATTTTAATTTTAGACAAAGATAACTAGCACAAATAAAGAATGCATTTTCTAAATAATTATGTTAATTAGCAAAGGGACAGAGTTATCCAAACCAACTTCTCTTGTTTTAACTTTAAAAGTAATTATTGCTTAAAACACAACTTAACTACGATAAGGCCATTTTTTTGGACAGTTGGGTTCAATTCGTGTCACACCCATAATATTACCTAAACAGAAGTGGTCTGACAACATGAAGTAGGCTAAAAGATTTCACAAAGCATGTGGAAAGTCATGTGCATATCACAATCATTTGGATTACAAATTACAAAAATTATATCCTTCTGGTCATAAAAGATATAGCATCTTGTTACGATGCATTCTATTTGAAACTGGTTGACATTATACCTGCTGTGGTTTGATGCAAATTGGAAAATCAAGGGGATTTATTTGAGTGCCATAATTTTTTGTAATATGGCAGTTTTTTAGAAAAAAAAAATAGCATGTATTGTTAACAGCAATGATTGTATGTGTTCAATTTAGTCAGTTCATGTTATGTAGTTATCAGCTTTTATTTATCCAAATAATGTAGGGACTCTTTAATAAGAAGTGAACTGCGATATGTGAGCACCTGTTGTAATGACATGCAGACTTTTTACTGCAACCTTGTAGATGTAAAGTAGCCATTTTGGGTTTCAAATTGTCTATTTAAAATTTCAAACTCATTACAGTATTAAGCTTTGAAATTCCAATTTCACTTGCTCACCTGATGACCAAAGCTTAAAATCAGCACGGATTTCTGATTTAACTTTAGATGATGAAAACAAGTAAGTCTACTCACACTCACCCTGTTGTGGCATAAAAGTAAAACGTACAACCAGGTTGGCTATGAGCATGTTGAAACACAACGTGTGTCATTTTTCAATTAGAAGGTTTTGTGTTTTGGTCATAGTTGCTTCTGTTAATTGAAAATGCAGCAGAATGAGACAACAGTAGAGTGACGGCTGTTTTGCACCCTTATGAAATAACTCAACACAAATTTCATCAATTTCATGTTAATACAGGGGGGGGGGGAAATGCATTAACTTGTTAAAAAGGGTGTCCTTTATTTTATAGCCAAACTCACCCCAGCACCTTACGTCCAGCTGTTCAAAGCTTGGGTTCATTTTAGGATGCTCTTCTTCTCCAGTGTGATTTTGTTGCCGTTGTCTCACTTCTGAAAGCTTTCAATTGAACTACCAAAGGTAGAAGCATTTATTTACTCCATTTGATCGAAAACACCCCATTCTCTGCATGCATTACAGCCCTGCGTGGTGGGGCTTGATGGCTGAAATATGCTCTGGGTGCTCCAGCCACACAAGCACTTTTTTAGCATGCAGTGCGCGGCACATTTGATACCCTTTAGTGCACACGAACTGAGTAGCTGTCAAAAATACAACAGGCATCTCAAGTAATTATGCAGATTTATGCAAAACATTAACAAGAAGAATTAAAGGCACAAATGAGGTGGCTACACTTGAATTGTTAAGATTATGAATAATTACCATGAATCTTTTTGCTCTTAATATAACTTGTTTTTGATAAACAAAGCCTTAATTATTGGAATACTTTGGAGGATTCCGGTGACCTTCATTAATCTTAGACAACAAGTCTCCGGTGAGACTTGAGATGAGGCCTTAACACACACATACACACACGCAGGGGCACACACGTGTACAGACACCCCATGCAGGGTAAATACACATGCATGGAAGCATGTATGCTAACTAGCCACTTCAGCCCGGAAGGAAGCACACCGACAGGTAGATCTTCTAGTTAAGCCAAGAGAGTTCCTCATGCTCCCTGGTGTGCCCAGGTATGGTGAGCCAATGAGGACAGATGCACACAAACACACACATACACACACACACACACATAAAGCTGATACTCCCATTATGATTTGCTGCACCGTGTATTTCAGTAATCACAATTACATCTCCGTTTCTTCCCCTTTCCACCTTCTGACTTTGGACAACATTCCAGTGAGATATTGTGCATTGAACATGTTTCTCAATATGATCTAAGATTAAAGGCTTGATGAGCAAGATACAAATACAAAAGGCTCTCAAACTGTGCTTTGAGTGAGTAAAAGAAAGACCCTAAAAGAATGTCATTTTTTATAGCTGAAAAGCAGCATAGAGGCAATAATACAAGCCTAATCGGAGCCTAAACTCCTTCAGCGTTTACGCCTCATTTTACTATACTGAAGTGAGATCAGCTAACCTTCATGGAACATATTGCAACTCCAACTTTGACTGAGGTTCTACAACTCTGCCTAAGTGACAAAATTTCCCTTGTGTCATCATATTTACATGATTTGCTTGGCTAATAATGTTAGGTTGAGTGTAATTATGTCTGTTTAGGACAATAAGCAATGACTCTGCATCAGTATGATGGGTTGACAGGTAGACCTGGTCCCATGGGGACCCGGCACCCAGGGGTCCTGTCAATCATATTGCTGTTGATTGCTTTTGTTTTAGCTGACAGATTGTTTCCATTTCCTCTTAAAGATGCCGTGGTTCTGCAGAGTGACAGTTCACCTTCATCAGCATCCTGTCTGAACGTCACTGGGCGTAATCAAAGGCACTAGGGTTATTACAAGAGCTTCCCATATAAAAGCTATACAATATTTCTTCTCAATGTCAAGCCTGTCTTGGGGAGCACCATCTAATTGCTGTAACAGTGTAAGCTATTATTAGGAGACCTGGATATAAGGATTAGTTGTTTATGCATGACATAACTAATATATCTTTACTGTGAGGGAGAGAGTAAAAATAATGATGTGGTGACATGTTTACATATTTTTACTATGCTGATTGACAAGACAAATGAAACTAAACTTATTTAACATTTGGGTTTTACAGGCTGTAGACTGAGAAGAAGATGCTTGCTCAATATCAAGATATCAAGCTTCTTTAAACCAGACTTTCTAAGACATTATAGGAATTTGGTGTTGTATAAATGTATATTTTCATTGTCCGGTGCAATAATGTGCAGGGCTGCACAGATCAAAACGATGACATGCTTTCTCAAACATTTATAGTCAAGTTCCTCTAGTGTAGGTCACAATGTATTTGTCATTTCTCACAATGAGTGATCCACTGAAATAAAATCAGATTTAAGCATCAGACATGGTTGGCACACCAGCTTTCTCTGCATATGTTTCCTTAGACACCACCACTGGACCGAGCCAAGGCTTGATGAGATGATAGGTCCACATATCAGACTTGTGTGACTGCTCTGCTGGCCTCACAAACAGCATCTTGAACAGTAATTCTCTGCTGCTGTATTGATCATGGAAGCACAGTATCCTTCATCTTGATGAGACCAAAACAAGCCAATATGCTTTCAAATGCTTTACTGCCCTCTAGAAAACATCAATGAAGCAATATTGGCCCAGTTTACATAAAAGAGCAAAGGATGTGAGAGGAGAAAAAAAAACAAAGGGAAGGATGTTGGTAAGTTGTTAGTCAAGAAAGCCAGGTTTATCATTTCCATTTTATGTTCCCACCACCCATGTGGATCAATGGGGAGGAAGTTAATTTAGTCTGACATCAATATCATGGAACAGTTTGCTCCCTAGAACACTTTTTCTCCTGGAGGGAGACTCCAGCCTGAGAGTTGAGCAAAAACGTAGCGTTTCAAGCTCAGAGTCTGCTCAGACTCTCCCTTCCACAATGGTCCCAACAGCTTCTGATGGCCAGTCTGCCCCTGGCTCCAAAAATAAACCTCCATCTTTAAGCTCCCTCAAGCTTTCACAAGGTATAGCAAAAAGGGTGGCATTTTCTTGCAAACAGAATTTAAGGAATGTTATCTCTTTCCTTAAGTTAATTCTGGTCATCTGACAATCCTGCAACTAGGAGATTTTGTGCTTTGGCCATTGGGGGTTCCTTGTTGCTCATCCTCCATCAAAGCTATATTTGTGGAATACAACATTGTGTAAACTGACCTGAGCTGTGGATCTCTCCAGTCCCCCAAACTTATCATAGGTCTTGTCTGCTTCTCTAATAATATGGTAGTTTGTGTTTTTACAAAATGCCATTGTAGAAACGGCCCATACAACCGACCAACCACAGCATCCAACACAGTCAACTCACTGGAGCAGAAAAATGAATTGTGCATTATGTTTATTGTTACACTAATATGATGATGGGCCTAACTCTGCCTCCCCAGTTAGAGTCCAACTGGTGGTGCAAACACTTCCTGAATACATCAGACCGAACTGCACTGGCCTGTCCTCTACCGTTCAGTCATTAAAGGTCTTTACAAAACAGATTTATTTAAAACTCTACAGCTGGTTGTATTTTCTCCTAAAATGAAGACATATTTAAAGAATGTGAATAATTTTCCAAGGCATTAAAGTGAAATGAAGGACCAGTGAGTGACAGTTGTTGATCATATTAAAGTAGCCACCAAGTCATCAACTCGGTTCTGTGACTACACCCTTAATGGCTCCAGAAGATAAAAGCAAATGGTTTCCTTTAAGCCCTACAGAACACATCTCAGCTCAGACCTGACTTGAAAGTTTGTTGTTAGAGGGGATTAACCTCATGTTGGAGCTGAAAGATGACTTTTAAAAATCAGGGAAAGACTAATGACCTCTCCTGAGCGGTTTGGGAAAATGTTTATTCCCTTTGTAGTCGACTTCAAGAACTTTTTAGAACCTTTTCTCACTTCCTGCTACACAGAAAAATCCTAAATGCCCCAGTGTTGAAATTTGGAGGTAACTGGGGGGTGTAAATGCCTTTGGAGGTTGGTATTGCCCTCGCCAGCAGCTTTCTGCATCTTCCCCCTATAACCCTGGATCGAGCCTTTAGGAGACTAGAATGAGAGGAAGACAGTCTGAGTCAAAGTGCTCAAGGGTAGCCCCAACCTCTCACTAGGAACTCTGACCTCCTCACCAGAAAGGGGGTGGGGGCTGGTGGTCGTTGAGGACCCCTGTGGAGGAATAGATCTTGGAGGGGTTGGAACTTGGCAAGGAACTTTGAGTGTGCTAAAGGTGCTTACAGGAAATCATGCCCCAAGACAGGAGAAAAGCCAGCGGCAGCCAGTGAATAATTTGGTGGGGTTGATGTGCCAATAGATTCACTTCCTAGTCCAGCGTAAGTGACTACAGTTATGGAATAATATAACATACTTCAAACAGCAAAATAACATGAAGGGTTAAATTAGCTAAAAGTAAAAAGTCTGTTCAGTAACTTGGAAAATACAGTATTTAATCATTTAATCGGTTTCAACAGCCAATTGAATCAGACTCAAAACTGTGAAAAAAAACAAACATGATAGCCTAGAAGTTCAACTCAAAACTAGCAATAGGCTAAATTATATTAAAACTGAATATTTTTTCTTACATGATACAGTTTCACAATCAAAACAGAAGTTCTCAATGACACAGCAGATTAGCATGAAAAATATAAAGATCTACCTTTCTTCCAAAAATATGTAACAAAATCAATAACTCAGACTAGTGTCAAAATTAAATATTGATGAAAACTGGTTAATTTAAACTAGGTTAAAATGACTCTAAAATGGTTCTTACAGAACAGGAAATGTTATTTTTATTCTTTTAAATGATAATAAAAAAACTTTAGCCCATTTACAAGAAGTGAGGGAGTTTTAACATGATACGTACTCATGGCTTTTTGTTTGGATGTGTCTTTTTTTGGAGCTGCTGCTGTCATCTGAAAGTGTTTGTTGTTCTTTTGTTTCTTTCCTCTTGAAAGTAATAACTAAAATATGTCCCCTCTATTCTATCTTATATGTAGGGAAGAAAATGGATGACATTAAAGTCAATGCTTTTAAGCAGATATGCAAAGCCGATTGCACATCTCTGCAACCAGCCCGGTTAAAGAAAAGTCATTAATCAAATACAACCTATAACAAACATATCGCTTCATATCTTGCCCTGCTTAATTAACATCACTGGCACAAGTATGAACCAAATGATTTTCTAACACAGTTTGATTTTTACACTGCTGCACTGCAAATTCTACATGAGATAAACTTGCATACACGGTCTGATCATGTCTACTTGCACCACACAACTGAATCCGCAGACGGTCAGAAATATGTTCACAGGCTCAAAAATTTACATAATCTACTTCTAATATTTAGTAGAATATTCTTTAGCAAGTTGCAGAGAAACAAACACACTTTTTGTAGCCATCAATAAACATCTGCTGTTGTCCAAAAATGTCCTAATTTGTTAAGACTGGGGCCATTCCAGAAGCTTAATAGTAGTCTCCTTTATTGAGTCTTAAACTATTTTTGATGTGTTGGGACACCTGTTTTAATGGAAATTTCACCACATCAGTCCAATTTAATTTTAAATTCACTTTGCTATGGAAAGTAACACAGGTGTAGCATATTCCAGTTTATGGTAGCCTTTCTTCCTGGGTTGTTCTTATGCATTTTGATATATTGCTTGAGTTAGGTGAATGAATATTTGCCGAATTTGAATCTCCCAAATGGACAATGATCCCAATCACACATCAAAAAAGGCTTGAATAAGGATAAAGAAGTAAAACTTTATTGGATACATGAAATAGGAGTAGATGCAGCTCCATTTCCAGAAATCAATCATTTTAAAGGATTTTTTACTATTTCTCATTAAAAAAAAGCATAGACCTTAATAATGAAAAGAAAAGTCAAGTATACAAATGAACTTGCATGCATAATTTTACATTTGTGTGGATTAGAGAAAATCAGAAATAAATTCACACTTGAGAACCAAATATTGCAAAGCATTAATTTAAAAATAATTAATAAAATGCTTAATAATGCTTACCATGCATTATTCAAAGAACCGTTCATGAGCTCTGAGCCAAACAACCAACCCAAAGTCCACTGTGTAACCACACAGGCGTCTGTGCAACATATTGCACAGATTCTGACCATGCCAGTTCCTAATTAGGCCTAAGTGAAGTGCTGTTGTTGTCTTTGTGCCCTCCCTCCGCCTTCCCCTGCAGTTACCTGTTTCAACATGGACTCCAGAAGATGCTGCCAATCCTGCTGCCATTTGGGCTGCAGTGTGTTTGTGATTCACGCACACACACACACACACACGCACACACACGGCAAGATGAGCCTGCCCCCACCTCCAGGCAAACAGATGTCCTACCCCCGCCTCTTCCTCAGTTAGCTGGGAAGTCTGCATTTACACCCCAGTGCACACACACAAACATATGAGGCTGCACGGATGTTCACAAAAGAAATGAAGTCCTTGGTCGGTCTCTGCTGTTCACACTTGTGATTAGTTTTCCTCACATGTGACAGAAATCTCGTACGTAGTTTTACTACAAGGACACAGCGTCGTAACACATAATTGAAGTTTGTCACATTTGCAAAGACAAAAAAAAAGAAAAAAGAAAAAACTTCCTGACATACACCTGAGACCATTTTTGTTTCATTCGTTCCCTCCTCGTCTATTTTTGGAGCAACGTGTGGCCGGCATTAGCATGGATCAGGCGATAAAAACACCCGCAAGCAACCAACATTTGATTTCTTCAGTCACATCCTCTGTCAAAACTTGAAAAGCATGTTGATTTTATTTTTTTTTTTATCATTTCCACTCCATGCTCATGTCTTCTCAACACTGCTGTCAGCTTGCTGCAGTGTGAGACAGAGGTCACATCCCAAAATAGACAAAAGTGTCTCTTGGATTCTCGTAAGACGGACATTTTGCAAAATGTGCATTTACTTGGGTCACATGGCCAAAACTTAAAACGGATGCAAATCTAGAATTTTTTTTTTCATTTTTAATATCTGTAGGAGTGTTCATGCTCCTCACACTGTGTCATTTTATTCCATCATTGCATAAAGTGTGTGTGAGTAAAAAAAAAAAAAAAAAAAAAAAGAGATGATGCATTTGTGAGGGAGGGTCGACCTGACAAATGTATTCACAGCCAAAATTCATGTAAAACACCAGTAACTATCTCCTCATGCTTTTAAAAAGGTTCAGATGATCCGGGATAATGATTCAAATTTCAGCTTTATTATGGATATTCTATCCCCTTTTTTCCACCCAGCAACCCAGTTTGGACTAAGAAAAGGGATGAAAGGGATAAAATCAGCCGTTTCTCCCAGGGACTCGAGCATAATTTGGTGAAACTCATAATACGAGAACAGTTCGCCCATGGTTTTCCTTTAATTCCTCACTTCTTAACTGTGTCATCAAAGACAGAGGGGTTGTTTTACAATTTTAAATCAACAAACATTACAAGAATTTAGTTGATTCTTTCTAGATGAAAGAGGAAGGCTGATGTCTTACGCAGAAATCTGAAAGCGTACGGCGCCTTGCAAAATTAAATGAACGTTTTTGTATTTTTTCATGTGGCGACCACAAATCCCAGTGTATTTTATATGAAATGTTTGTGATAGAATAACACAAAATACAGTATAATGGTGAATGAAAGGGAAAATATACACTTTTCAACATTTCTTGGCAAATAAAACCCTGAAACGTGTAGCATTCATTTGAATTCAGGCCCTCTGAATTGATTGTAGAACAACTTTTCGCTGCAAAACGACTGAACTTTTGCTCATTCCTCTTTACACAGCCTTCCCACAGATTCTTAATTATATTTACATTAAGCATATTCATATATTTAGGTATGAATATGCTTGGATTTAAGCCCTTTCAGTGTAGAGCTGGATAAATAAGTATTTTCACTGCCACTATTAGGTGTTATTTTTGCAGGAATACCTTGTGCTTAGCTCCCATTTTCCCATCAATCTCCGTTTCTCTTGTGAATAAATGTCTTCCCACAGGCTGATGATGCAATCACAATGTTTCACCAATGCATGGTTTAGTCAGGGTGATGTGTGGATGTAGTTCCCCCCAATACACAGCATTTTGAACATGGAACAATAGTTCAATTATTTGAGAAGAACAATTCTTCCATGTCTAATCTCCCATTCAAATGGAACTACTTATGGCTTCCTATAAACAAGCGCTTATTGTTGTCATTTTGCAAATGCATAGGGGCCACAAATAAACATTTAAATAGCTAAAATAAGGAAAGATGTGAGATTTCTAAAAAAAAAGTGCTTATAACTTCCTTTTTCTTGTCTCCAAACATCAATTATTTCCTACTATGCAATAATACACACAGTAGAAAGTACATTTCCACTTCCACAGAAGCTAACATCTATAGTCTTCCTTTTCTCTGTTCTTTGGGGTACAGCCAATCAGCATCAAGGGAAATGATTGGCGCTTCTGGATTGGCTGTCTTTCAAACACCAGCCAATGGTGTGTTAAGATGCATTGCACTTTGGTGTTGCAGCTCCCCAAGCTTCTTTTCTTAATATTTTAAATATACTCTGCAAAAAAAAATTAAATCAAATAAAATGAATAAAAACAAAATTGGCAAATCTTCAGGTGGATGTCCCACAAATAATTTGGAGATACATTCCACATAACAATCCATGAAACAGGTGAATCTGTGAATACTAGCCAGCAAGTAGGCGAGGGCTACTGTACATTTAAACACTTTTCGTCCGTAATTCTGACAACATAAACAAGAAGCATGAGATGAACTGTGGATTCAACCATCTTAAAATCACTTCAGGTAAACACAGAGAATGAAAAATAAAACCAGCATCTGGCACAGTGAGCAACACATTTTTGACTTATTTTGCATAGTTTGGACACATCTCTGCACCCCTTTGTGCCACAAAAACTTTGATTAATTTCTAAATAATTTTAGAATCTGCTCATCTTTCTTCGATCATCACCTAAAAAGTGGCGACTGTATTTTTTACGTTTGACAGCTCAAGAACCTATTTGATACGGTCTCACAACCTCCGAAATAAAAATGTTAAAACATCTGTCAGGGAGAAAGAGAAGGTGACAGAAAACAAGAATAGAATGAGGTAAAAAGAATGTGGTGCAACAGGCACACATAATCACAAGTTCCCCGTAATGTACACGCATTCACCCATTGGACGAACATCTTTCACTTTATTAGCATGACAAAGAGCACAATCATTTCGGATATGCCTGAGTGCTGTTTTCATTAACTTTCCAATGAGTTATTAACGAAAAGTGTCAGGAATGCTGTGAATGCTGCAGGCTTTGGCCCAAAAAAAAAAAAAAGAAAGAAATATGGAGAAATTGAACAAAAAAGCCATACAAAAATGTGTAAACCAAAGAAAGAAATGTCACATTAAAAAAATATTAATGGGCAAACCAATGAGGTGATGGTTTGACAAGTAAATAGAGGTTAACAGGCTGGCAGTTTTGTAGCACCGGATTGCATTCCAAATAAAGTACATCCAATTAATCGTGACATCCAGTATTTTAACTCATTAAAACTGAGCTCTTTTTGTGGGATATGCCTCCATCAGTCAGAGAAACGATTGAAGGTTACACATGATTATTGAGATGTTAAACACATTCAACATAGGAAATTTATTTGGAACACAAAAACAAGCATTTACAGAAAGTGGCCATACTTTTGTATTGGGTACTATGAAATTTAAAGAACCTTATTTGTTGTTGAGGCTTTCATTATTTAGCACTTATTTTCTGTTACAGTAATAGTTGTAGTTTCACAGATGCAACAGCTGCAGTTTTGCAGTCAGGTTTGTATAACTTTGACTGGCCAGAGCCAATTTCTGCCAATTCTACATGGAAAAAGGCAATTCATGCATTACATTTATCATCTGGGAAAAAATGTATATCAATACATTTTAATTTGTTTTACCAAAACTAAATGTGTGTTGGGTCTGTGTCATATTAATTACCAATAGTTCTATGGAAACAGCAAAAATTTAAGGTATTTCAAATTCTGACCAATTTCAGCCAATTTTTTGTTCTTTTGAAATACAGTAAAATAGTGCTGAATTTATGGTTGCTAAACATTTTTTTTACTGAGGTGGGATGCATTTCTTTTATGTCTCTCAAAATATGTGTTCATGCCAGTGGAAACGATTCCTGTTTTAGCAACAACGTCTTGCAAATGTATTCAGACCAATTGAATCTTTTTCACATGTTGACAAGTCGTAGTCATGAATATCACTGCATTAATGTGCTAGTCTATTGTAGTAAAACATTTTCCAAATGTTTTAAAGATGAATATATATATATATATAAATAAATCATTTGTATTCATCCCCCTTTCACTCTATCACCCCTAAAAGATTTAATTGTCTTTGGAAGTCACTTCATTGGCAAATAGTTTTTATCAATGCAATTTAATCTCAGTGTGAATCCATCAGTTGTGTGAAGACCCTCAGAGATCTGTTAGTGAGCAAACAGCAACAAGAATACCAAAACAATTAACCATCTCCACGGTGAAACATGCTGGTGGAAGCAGCATCATGCTCTGGTTTACTTTCAGAACAACTGTTATAAGCCTTCACCCATGTTGAGACAACAAAAATCTCTGTTTTTTGCAAAAATCTCAAATTCAGTGCCAGACATACAAGCATGAAAACTGTAACTTAACATGCATTTTCACCTCAGTAAATACTTAAAATCGATAGCAGTATGATGTCAATATGTGGAGTACTTAGCATGAAATCAAGCAAAATAGGGTGCATACGAATAAAGAGAAGAAAAGAAAAATGGATGAATACAGTAAAAGCTTTAACCGCAAGGAACCATAAATGTGTCCTTGAAGTGTGTTGCTTGGAACCACATTGACTGTGATATACTTTAAAAGGATTTTTGTGTTGCTGTTTTTGGCTGCGGTGGTGTAACCTCTCATTCCTCAATCCTGAAGGCTTCCTATTAGGTTCTACTATCATCAACTTCACAGTTGTACTAGAAAAAAAGCACATCTAACAACTATATAACAAAAAAAATCTGTCTCCCATTGAAGTGATAAAACAGCCTCACTCTCTTCTACCGCCTTTGAAAGAACACCGCCAGTGAAAATAAGCTCAACAGTGTAATTTAGCGAGCCCTATAAATCAATCCTGGTGAGTCCACATATTTCTGTGAGGGGAGAATTTATATGTTTAATTACCGAGCGCAGGTGCCAGGCCCTGGCTTTACTCATTACAGAAAGATATATGAATGGCAGCAAGAACCCGGATAGCGCGGGACAAAAAGTGAGGACAACGTAATTAGCTAGTTCTTATTTAATGGGACCCTTCCTCAAGTCGTTCGTGGCTCCCACCGCGGCTCCTCGTCCATATGCTTCAATTCAGAAGTCATTTCAGAAATCACTAGTGGCAGGTAGCAGAGCAGCAATTAACAGTGGCAGAGAATGGGATCGGCAGGGATTGAAAATGAAGCGTTAAACACTGCGATATTTGATTGTCCAGCTTTACATCGCCCCCTCCCTCCCCTCCTTTCCCGTTTCTGTCTCCAAAGGATTGTTCCAAAGAGGTGAAAAGCTAAACAAGAGGATTCCCCAATGAGTGGCTCTGGGATGCAAATGCCTTTGGCCATGGAAAGGCGGAGGATGGTTTTGGCCATATCGCCGTGTATTCGGCCAAATTGAATGTTTATCCTCCCATGGTCTGTAAGTGGACTTGGCTGTAAATTTGGCTTAGCCTGCAGAGGAGCAAGTGTATTCTGCTTTATTTAGCTTGATGGTACCTGTGCTGTATGTTGAGGTTGGCTGAAGATGTTATTAGCTTCGACACAGTCAGTGTGCCGAGCACACAGAGCCGAGCCAATGACCTGTACTGACCATTAAGACAAAACATTGTCTGGTTTCCCTATCATGGGTTTAAATGAGCAAAGAGTAGCAAGTAAATAAATTCAAAATATTAAAATGTGTTTGTTTTTTATGAAAATGATATCTGAAGCGATTAGAAGTAGTTATTTTCCATATGATTTATCACTTTTCTTTCCAGTTCTGTTTTAGTTCATTGCTTCTTTTCTGCAAAGCTCAATCAAGTTACCAACACAACATTTCAAACAGATTAAGATCTGGATATTAACTGAGCCGTGGCAACATCCTGATGTTCTTTTTCAGCCATTTCCTTGTGGATTTGTTGCTGTGTTTGGGATGATTTCCATGTTACTTATACAGTTTGGGTCAACCTTCACACAGCCTCAAATGTCTGCAAGTTGCCCAGATCCTATAGCTGGAAAACAAGCCCAAATCATCACCCCGCCACTAGCGTGTTGCAGGGGGTTTCATTTAAATAAAACTTTGAAAACCCAAGTCAAGCTGCCATATTCCAAATGGGGTAAAGCCAACCTCTGTTTCAAACTTGTCTGTCATTTTCCAACCTGCCCTGTCTTTCATTTTGCCATTTAACATGCTAACTGAGGTTTGTAGCATCTAAGATGGAGCTCTTAGCTTTTGGTCATTCCTCTGAGCATTGCATAGTCTGAACTTGGGCAAAATATGCTGAAGCATTCACTGCTGGAAAGATATCCACTCAAGAAAAACAAGTACAATTTAAATTGTTTGGAAATGTTCTTATAACCCTTCTCAGATTGACTGGCAGAAATTTATTGCTGATGTCCTTCCTGCTTGGCATTGGGCTCATACACACCTGTATTATCCAGACCAATGGCAGCAGTAGGAAGTGTAAAATTTTTGTCTTTTAGTGATAAAAAAATAAAAGACGTTTCTGCCAACCCTTAACTGATAAGAAAAACGAGAAAGCAATACACCATAACCCTCTCAAGACCAACCCTGACAAATAAACAGAGAAAGAAAAACCCCCGAAGACAGGCTGACTCCTATTTACCCAGTTTATAAACTCAGAAACATATCCAGTAGTGAGCTGGTCCATCCCACCCGGAGGCGTTGTTTGGCCAACACTAAGCCGGGGGTCCCTGACTGGACACCACTTGGCTGTTCCTGAACTCTCTGCACTCGCCGTCTGGCCACAGGCTTGTTGCAATTGGCAGGCTGCGTGCTCCATGTTCCCTGGCAACTGCCCACTCTTGAGTTCATAGCTTTTGACCTGCATGTTGAGAGGATCGCTTGGCTCTCGCTGAGCCGTATAAACATTGGAGCGTGTTAGCCGAGGGCAGTTTGGCCAGAGCAGTAAAACACCTGATGTTCTTAATCTGTCTTGGAGCCAGTTACAGTGACTGTCCTTTGGCAGCGTCAAAACCGTGTTAGACTCCATGTGGGCAGTAATGTAGCATTACCCTGAATTAACATGAGCAAATAAGTAACAAGTGTTGGCATATCTTCTTTGTGAAATCTTTATCAAGTCTTACAAAAGTCTTCGTTTCAGTGCCATTATGCTGTTTTGTGGTTTTTCTTTCCACAGACAAACAGCTATATTTCTTATTAAGCTTAAAATTAAACTGGTCTGAAATCACATGATCTTCACTGCTCACAACCAAGGATCAGTGTTATTATTTTAGTACACAACCCTTAAAAATTGTAGGAGCTAGCGGAATAATAAGCAATCTCTCAGACAAGGTTTTAGTGTGTTTAGGTGAGTGAGAGCTAAACGGGCTGGTCAGAGTATTTCAGAAAGTGCTGATTAACTGTATTTTCACGTGGAACAGTTTTCTCAGGTTTACAGAGAATGGAACAAAAAGTGTGGATAAAGATGCAATAAGGACCTGCATATTTATTGCCTGGCTACTTAATTGAAAGTTTTCTGTTGACAGTTCTTCTGAGAAATTGAAGTGTGTTTTTTTTGTGGGCATCAGAGTAATAATCCTGGTCGGAACTGAAACAGATACTGCAACATTTAACCTAAGTAATTACAGAATTTATCCTATCAAACAATGTTCTATTGTCACAAGTCGACACTCTCACTTACAGAGAAACTGGCCTCATCGCAGAGCACTTTTAAATCCCTCAGCAAGGTGCCGGTTTGCTACATCTCTAAGCTGAAACAGAGAAGAGTTCTCCCATTTTCCCCACCAAAAACGATTTCTTATGTACGTGCTTTTAGACTTGCACACAATGTGAGCAACAAGCCTGAGAACATTGAAAGGGAGAACTTTCATGAATGATGAAATATTCCCTTTACTGCACATTCTGCCTCTGAAATATGAACGTCTTTCGTCTGCTGCTGGTTTGATGCTCATTACTTGTATGGCCCACAACTCTAACTTGCATTTGCATTTGTCTAAATATTTATTTTTGCGACTTAGCACATTAGAGGCATTTCTACTGCTCTGTTCTGTGGCATTAAGCTTATAATTGTTGCATCTTAAATGGTAAATGATGTGGTAAACAATCAAGATTAGGGTCCTTGGGAGAATAAGCAGCATTTTAGATTTCAGTAAAGCCAATTAAGTTAAATAAAAACTGCACTAAAGTGAATTGTTAATCTTGTTTATCGAGTCAATAAAATATAGATGACTTAAATAGAGTAAGAAAAAGATTTGAACTCGTTAAGGTCTTCCAATAACTTTCTTTCAGTGTAGAACTAATGGTATTATCTTTATTATTTACACTGCTGTTTAAATGAAGTCCAAACCATTTCAGTGTTGTAATCTAATTTATTTCTGCCCATGTACAATCAATCAGGATCTGTAAATAGCTCTTAAAAAGTTTACTCAGCGTTAACACACTCACCAACCAAGTCAATAAGGTCTGGGTCAACTAACGCTGCTTCTGCATCAGACTGGGTGTGAAGGGTGACTGATAAAGTAATGGAAACAAAGCGGTGACTCTGTTCTGTGGGTAACAAACTTTGAATGTCAGCCAGCGTGACGGCCACTGACTCAGACAGACACAGGGAGGAGGGTGTGAAACGGAGACGGAGCTGGCACCGATCCCTACCTGGTTGAGAGCAGCTGGCGCTCCTCCAGTCAGCGTGCCACCCTGGCTGCCATCTCTCCTCCCAACTCGTGGCTCCGGGCCCCATTTTCACTCACACTGAGGACACGACCAGAAAAACACCCAAATGAGACAAGAGGATGGGGCCGTCACAGTCAGCTCTCTGGATGAAACGCAGCCTTTTTATTACTGCAAGTTGGTGTAAGCAAAATATTCTCCTCATAAATAACCATACTTTATCTCTAAAACAGGTCAGATATTATAGATGGAAACAAACCTGTGAAAAAAATGATGGATGTATTGACGAAAGCGTTATCAAAACTGAGTTCAGTTCAGTAGCGGTGTTGTACTAAAGGGAGATGTACAGTCAGAACTGTTCCCTTATTGAAACTCCATAGCTTTTCTTTTATCCTACACACTTTGTGAAGCGTCTCAAAGTTTTTAAGCATAAACCTGAGATTGAGTTGAACTTTAATGAAGTGTCAGACAAGAGCAAGCTAAATTTACTGGTTGACATGCTTGTGGCACAGGAAAATGCTGTTTGGATTATGTGTTTCTGCTGCTTTTGTAAAGTAATTTTTTGAAGTAGTATCCAGTTACTAGAGCTCGACCGATCAGGGTTTTCCCAGCTGACAGATTTCTGATGGTCTCTAAAGTCTGATATGCTAATTCCACCCAAGAGCTTTTAACCAGAAAAACGGTACTGAAACAGTAATTTCTCTAAACTTTTTACTTTTTACAGTACTTTTACAGGACTTTTTACAGAAAACCAGTAAAATGCTTCAAATAAATTGGTCATTTACTTGAAGCATAGTAAAGTGCTTCAAGAATATGACAGAGGTAGTAGATATGAACTTACAAGAACATTAGAGAATTACAAGAATATTGGCATTTAAGCCTCAAAAACATCCTTGAAGATTCATAGCGACCCTAAGACTCAGATTTTTAATAAATTTCAGAAAAGTGAATCACCGTTTGTTTATAGGCCAATAATAAGCTGAGAACTCGCTTGATGGGACGAAGATCTGCATCTCCAAATCTGAGGCCATGGACTTGAGATGGAAAAGGGTAGAGTGCCCTCTTTGGATTGGGGACGAGGTCGTTTTCCTGGTGGAGGAGTTTAAGTATCTTGGCTACTTGTTCATGAATGAAGGAGAAACGGAGCAGGAGATTGACAGACAGATTGGTGCAGTGACTGCAGAGATGTGAGCGCTGCACTGGTCTGTTGTGGTGAAGAGAGATGAGCTCTCAGTTTACCGCTCAAACTACGTTGCTACCCTTAGTAAGGCAGCAAAAAACAAGGTCAGGAATACAATTGTTCGAAAAGAGTTTCTTTATTTATTTAGCTTCTTGAAAGAAGAAAGAAAAACATTCCTATGTTTCCTTCTATTGTTCGACTTACTGGCAGCTAAGAAAAATAGGTTAGCTGTTCTGTACTTTTTTTTTTGTTTTTGCCTTGTAGCCTCATTGTATTCATTTTAAGCCTAATAGACCCTGTTTGTTCCATCAATTTATGTACTTATTTTTGTAATTTAATTAATTAGAAGTAAATAGATTGAAACATTTCATGAATGAAGATAAAAAAGAAAAAACAAAGTCGACTAAAAGCAAAAAGCAAATACAAGGGATAATGAAGATGATCTGATTAAATCTTTTATTGCAAACAACTCCACACCGTATAGCCCGAGAAAACAAGTGGAAAAAACAAACAATTACCAGCCACACATTCACGAGAACAATTGAAATAATGAAGAAAAAAAAATGAAGTTATGAGGTGAGCAGAAAAGCTCAAAGTTTAATTGAAATG
This sequence comes from Poecilia reticulata, assembly GCF_904066995.2. Lineage (NCBI taxonomy): Eukaryota > Metazoa > Chordata > Actinopteri > Cyprinodontiformes > Poeciliidae > Poecilia > Poecilia reticulata. The sequence goes on along the minus strand of NC_088844.1, from coordinate 24,304,370 downwards.
AGAACAAAAGAAAGATGCAAATTCTCCAACTTCAAGTGATTTGAAACACTGCCAATGCCTTTTCTGCATTAAGAGTCCAAAAAGATGCAGATCATTTTTATTTTTTATTGAAAGCAGCCACATTAAATCCAGTTTTCCTGTTTGTCTTAATGTCTATTGTTCACTAGTTTATCCGTTATAGGTTCTAAGTACTTTGAAAAATAAATGAAACAACAATACTGTCGGTCACTGTTATGAGACACTCAAATGTTACATGCTGAATGTAATGTCAAGATCTGTGATATGTGGCGCCAATCACTGGCTCGCTTTACTCTTTAGATTTTTGGTGTCTTTATTCAGCGAGCTGCTCTGCGTCGTTCGTGTCTTACAACTGAAGTATTTTGTCTATTGTGAAAGAAGACAAAAATGGGGAAAAACCTTGAGCACGTGAAGCTCTAATAGCTGCTGCATTTGTTCCCGTTGGTCTTTATTCTATCATGCTTGTAAAAACTTTCTTTAGAGAAACTTGCTTAGATGGCCTTTGGGGTTTTTCCTGGTGATTACCTTGTTATGGGGAAATGTGAAAAGACTGTTTTTATTATTTGATTTTTGCACAAACATAACCTGTTGAGGGGACAAAAAAGGTTTTCATATACAAATAAAAAATACTGAAAGAGGAAACATGTTCTAGAAACTCCCTGCATATTTAGATCTGTAAAGCAAGATGTACAAAACAAGATTGAGGGCGTATGAATGGAATCTCCATTATAACCGTCACCACATCGTATGGACGTCATATTAATCCGTCTCCACACCACTTTTAATTTGTTTAGTTTAGACTTGCAGGTGCTACATGTAACTTTGATTTTAGACAGTCTTACAAGAGTGTCTTGTAAAATAAGTGTGTTTTCACCACAGCTTATAAATGTTGATGCAAGTAGCAGCCATATTGAAACTTGAAATCGGTCTTAGAAACATTCAGACTTTCCAAATAGGAAAGTCTGAATGTTCTCACTTCCTAGTCAAGACTGACTGGGAAGTGAAAATTTCAGAGATTTGGCTACAAATGTAAAGCCGTCATGTTCAACAAACCAGTTTGAGATGATTCCTAAAAAAAAAAACTATTGGATGAAAACTTGGCATTTAGTACACAATACTTTGGAGGTATCTTATTCTTTTATTTGGAGATGTTAATTTCTACAAACACAAAATTCAGACATTTTTCATCCACTTTATCTTTAGTTTTTTTACAATGATTTTGTCCTTCACTTGTTTAGTCTTCCAAAAACCTTTAGAAGGAAAATCTGCTCACCAAACTCGAAACACGTCAAGGTTTTCGTCCAATAGCTCTTTAACAGCCACCAAGAGTTAAGTGGTTTAAACAGGTTATGTGAAAATAATACACTGATGAGCAATGCTCTGAAAATGGGTAAAACAGCCTGACATTTAAACGACCTTCAAAGAAATTAATAAACCTAATGCAAATGTATGAATACACTGAAACATGAATTATGTTGTTTTATACCAATCGATCTGTAATTCTTACCTATTTTGGGAGGATTCAAATTCTATTTATGGGGTTGAATCTCCCTTATTCCCATGTGAAGCACCATCTAAAAATTAAAGGTTTTCTATAGAGCCAAATAAATATGTGTTGAGTCAAAAGTGATAAATAAGCTATTTTAAAGATTGAATTATTACAATAGAATAGAAAAAAAGTGAAACTAGCAATTCTTTAAATGATGAGAAAGGGATAGAAATGGGGGTGGGGCAGGGGTGGGGTGGTAAAGCTCAGATGGAGGGGAAATGAATTCCCAAAACTAATCTTAGCATAATCAGGGCACTGCCCCAGTGTCCTAACCCCATCTACATGCACACATACACACAGTACAACACATAACCTCCACTGTGTGGGCGGCGTTGTTCCCATGACCCACTTTACACATCTGGGTCAGCTGTATTCAACCACCAATTTACAGACACACACACAAATCCAGCCAGGTGCATTAAGACAAATGAACCCACACATACACAATCAAGAGAGCCGGACTGTTTTCTCCTTCCTCGGCTCAGCGAATGTTGAAATCAGTCGAACGCTTGTTACCGGAGAAAGCAGCAAACCTCTGACACGTTGCTGTAGTTATCTGATAAACTTCTCTTCTGTTCAACAATTATCTGCCCCTCCACAGCCAAAAACTACCACTGCTTGTTTCTTCCTCCATTTACTCATCTCAGTGCCAAGCTGCAGAAGAAGAAGAAGAAGCAGCAGCAAGGGCCGATTGCACTGCCCCTCTTTACTGCATATAAAGAGCACTGTGAGATGAACACCTTGGAAAGCCAAAAGGTTGGCTTGCCAGTTGTACAGCTGGATGTAAACTAGTAAGTTTTGCTGCCGCACTGGGGCCTTTTTGCAGAGGCAGGAAGCAAGAAAAGGGCACATGAAGAGAGTGCTTAGGCTCTTTAAACGCAGGGGTAGCACTGGCTGCATCGCTTCCAAAAATAAAAAAAGGGAAAAAAATGAAAGAAAAAACTTTTGAAGTGTGTTTGTGTTTGAGGCGAGGGAGCAAAGGTGTGCTTTTGCGTTAGAGGCAAAAGGCAAGAGTATCCCTCCCGACTGTATGTGTGTGCGTGCGCCTGTGTGTGCACGGAAGTCCCTCTTGCCAGTTTTAAAAACCATGCGTAGCCCAGGTAAATGGCACGCTGTCGTCTGTACATGCCCAGTGGCTTTTTCTTTCTCTTCACAGGGAAGAGTTCAGAGGGCCAGTTAGCACCGTTCACAGCGGACCCCGAGGCTTCAGTCAAACACACATGTACACGCAAGAAAACACCAACGTGCAGATACGCTGGAAATCATGCACAAAGATGTGTAAAGTGCACACATACACATCTGCACATGCTCACAGGCTCTTGTTAAATCATGCAGCAGCTGCACATGCATGTACACACACACACACACACGCAAACGCACAAGTACACACTGAATACACACACACATTTGCACACGCAGCTGGCCCGTGGCTAAGGCGTTCAAACAGCCGTGATATCGAAAACCAGCAGTTGGGAAAACAGTGGATTTTGCCGAGGTCCATAGCAGGTTATTGATCAAGGTTAGCTTAATGTGCAAACTGCCTGTGGCCAAGAGCCATTCCCACTGCAGAGGTGTGTGTTGCTGCAGATGAGTGTGTAAAGAAAGGGCTCTGTGTCAGTGTGTGTCTGTTTATAGGTGCAAAAGTGTTTGGTTTTTTTTTTTACTTACCTATGCAGTAAGTTTATGAACTAGCTAGGTGGGAGCTAAAGCCAAGAACAATGTTGAATTTAATCTCAACAACAGAAAATAGTTTAGCTGCAGCAGTATAATGATTAGATCTTAATTTAATTTGGAAATGACATGATTTGTAAAGGGTTGGTATGTGTTGAACAGCTGCAGGAGGGTTCCAGTGGATTGGTAGTTTTATCTGACATTTGTCAGAGCATCTAACGGTGAGTCATAAACAATGAATAAAGTTTTCAGAAGAGCAGGTTTCCCCAACCATACAGAAGAGCAGTGGGGGAGGATTAATAATTTGGGCTTTTATTTGCAGCCACGGGACCTGGGAACATTTGCAACTATAGAGTAGATCTCACATGGATCTCAACTGGACACCCTGAATAAATAAAGGCGAAAACATTTAATTAGTAAGAGCAAAAGTACTTAAAGTGGCAGAACATTAAAATTGAGAAGGGATAATTGTCCAAACATCCAATGCCTCAACTCAAAGAATTATGAACAGAAATCTACAAAAAGAATAAATCAGAAGTAATGTAACAGATCTACTCTAACACGCTGCTACAATCTAGAAACTCTGGCCAGCTTCCCTTTCCCTGCTGAAGAAAACCACAGCATGATGGTGCCACTACCATGTTTTACTGTTGGCAGCTTTAACACAGTTGGTTTTGATAGCATTTTATTTCATGTTCCCAGTTTAAGTAGACAACTATGTTTTGGTTGGTCTGTAGTTATGCTATATACGCCTTGCATTTCTCGATGGTTGAAGCACGGCTCTTTCAGATGTTCAAAGCTTGAGATATCGTTTGAGTATAAAAGTCTGAAGCCTTTCCATCCCTCCCTCCCTCCCTCACTGTCATTGCCTACGTGAGCGTTGAAGTCCCCCAGTAGAACAAGGGAGTCCCCAGGAGGGGCGCTCTCCAGTACCCCCAGTACCTCCAGAAGGGTGGGTAATCTGAACTGTTGTTCGGCCCATAAGCACAGACAACAGTCAGAACCCGTCCCCCCACCCGGAGGTGGAGGGAGGCTACCCTCTCGTTCACCGGGGTAAACCCCAACGTACAGGCGCCGAGATGGGGGCCAACAAGTATGCCCACTCCTGCCCGGCGCCTCTCACAGTGGGCAACTCCAGAGTGAAACTACGTCCAGCCCCTCTCAAGGAGACTGGTTCCAGAACCAGAGCCATGCTTCGAGGTGAGGCCAACTATTTCTAGCTGGAACCTCTCAGCCTCGCACACTAGCTCCGGTTCTTCCCCACCTGAGAGGTGACGTTCCATGTCCCAAGAGCCAGCTTCTGCAGCCGAGAATCAGACCGCCAGGGTCCCCTCCCTCGACTGCCGCCCGTTACACACTGCACCTGACCCCTTTGGCCCCTCCGACAGGTAGTGAGCCCATTGGAAGGGGGACCCATGTCTCCTCTTCGGGCTGAGCCCGGCGGGGCTCCATGGGTAAAAGCCCGGCCACCAGGTGCTCGCCATCGTGCCCCACCTCCAGGCCTGGCTCCAGAGTGGGGCCCCGGTGACCCGCGTACGGGCGAGGGAACGCTAGATCCAAGGTTGTTGTACATCATAAGGGGTCTTCGGGCTGCGCTTTGTCTGGTTCCTCACCTAGGACCTGTCTCCCTTGGGTGACCCTACCAGGGGCATAAAGCCTCAGACAGCATAGCTCCTAGGATCATTGGGACACTCAAACCCCTCCACCACAATAAGGTGGCAGCCCGAGGAGAGGCCTTTTCAATCAATAAAGCATAAAAAAGACACCTTCTCTTGGGCCTGTATAACCTGTTCCTTCCCTGTAGTTTCACTTCTGTTCTAATAAGTAAATCCAAAAATCCTGAATCGTGCCTACAGAAAACACAGGAGAGAATAGTGGGATTTAAACCGCAAAGAAAAACAAAATTGTGTCATAGCAGCTGGAAATGTCTCCCTGCAGCTCATTCCTTCCTGTGCTTCTGGGGATATGTTATCTCTGAAGCTTATATCCATTGAAACCAATATTAGCAGTCAGGAGAAACACAAAGATTAGATATTTTACACACACATATGGTGCAAAAATAACTGCTGCTATGAGCGGAGGCGAGTACTGGAAACTGTACTTGCAAAAATCACAGCACAGCAGATAAATATGCGACTGCCTGCTAACATGACACAGTTCCAAAACTAAAGCTGGCAAAAAAAAATAAAAAAATGCCTTAACACGGAGCCAATATGTGCTAAAGAGACAGAATGGAGCCTACTGCTAAGTCTCCAAATGGTTCACAGGTGGAAAGCTTTTAATAGCAGCGTGCACAAGCAGCCGGGGCAGCGAAGATTCATTTCATTACAGCCTGCTGGACAAGTGAATGGTTAGAAAATCACCCTACACAGCAGGCTCAGTGCTTAATCCTTGGAAAACATAATTTCTCAATATAGCTAAAGCTGAAAACAAAAGTCAACACGGAGCTCTGCGGCTTGTGGTCTCTCAAGGATGACTTTGATATCTGTGTTTTCTTCATTTTGCCGAACACAAATTTGCCCTGAGGCTTATTCATCCAAAACCCTGAAACCACACAACTCAAACATCAAACCACAGAATACGTGCAAATGATGAACCGCCAAAATGTCCCCGCTTTGCAAAGAGGCATTTCGTCTGATCTGCAACTGGTTCTCTAAGGGGAAGCACACGCACACACACACACACACACACACACACGCACGCCCTCTCTACTTGCTTTCCACTGTCCAGTCAAAGTAATAGATGGTGAATTCTGTTGCTTACTCATGCATACAGCTGACAAATTGTCCCTCTTCGATTGCGCGGTGTGATTTGTGAGAGATGGAGCAAGACAGAATGAGCTGGCAGCTCAGACCGAAGGAGGGATGCGGAGACGCAGACAAAAACTAGTCCGAAAAGGTCCATTTGAAGAAAATTATATATCTGAGGGCTTAAAGGCCGCCGGAGTGCAGATGAGCTGCTTTTAAGTGTGAGTGCACGGACGTCTAGAAAAGATCAAAAGACTTGTGAGACACTTCTTCCTTTCCTCCTTTCTTTGCAATGACCTTGGTGAATCCAGCAGTATGAGCCTTTGTGTGTGTGGTCTTCCAACTAACAGAAACAGCATCAACAAAAGCAACAAAATAAATTGTGAACTCATAAGTCACAAAAGTGTGATCTGATTACAAGTTTACCTGTGAGATATCCACATAAAGTCCAACAAATCTGCTTTTAATAGCTTAATATGACACAAATACTGACCAGTAGTTACCACTTACAGTCCAATGGCACACTTTGATTATTTCTGCCACTATCATCCGCTGACTAAGCATTTAGCTTTAGAAGAACTTTGTTTCATTTTTAGACATTCAGATTTGTTTTCTATCAACAAAGGTTTAAAGGCAAGAGCATTGTTATAATTATAAGCAATTTCCTTGTGCAGATAACTGCAGTTAGCTCATTAAATATCCAGCCTAAGAGAGTGTTAAACCATCACTAACAAAAAAAAAAAGGACAGAGAGTGTTAAACCATCACTAACAAAAAAAAAGGACAAAGAAAAGAGAATTACAATATGACAGGGCAGCGGTAAAAGAGAAAGCAATCTTTTCTTCAGGACAGCTCATTGTGGCAAGTCTACCTGAACTCTACTCCCCCTTTCCCTTTTCAAAGGATGTGCAGGAGACTGGATGGGATTTTACAGTCATAAATCTGGACCGAACTCGAGCCGTACACATTATATATTTGTCTACGTTGTGGATAAGCAAGCGAGCTCGACATAAATGTGCTTATCTCTCTGATCGGCTCTTAAGGCCAGAGATGTTTCCGTTTTTGAGACTCGAGCAGCCGAACCACTGACAAGGCAGTTCGACCTGGCAGAGGCAGTGTTTAGAAAGAACTGCTAAGAAAGTAGAAGAAATGAAAAAGAAACAGAGTGGTTATGACTACTAGTGAATGGAGCTTACTCAGGAAATGGAGCATTTTAGACGAGGCCAAAATGGTCGATTGGGAAGGTCGATCAGCTATGATTCAACACAGATGTGAGGCTCTCGCACAGCTGATTTGGGTTTGATAAAACGTTTGCCTTCCTCTACGTGTTACTGTTTAAAGCTGGCTGCATATTCTTTGCACATAACATGGTGCGAGTCCATGGGGGACTCTGGCAGTCAAAAAGTTCACACATGCAAAGTGCTGACTTCGCAACACTTCAAGAGGTACCACTTTAACGATGCAAAACCACGTGGCAGCAGTCGCCCCTGACAGACACAATATGGCACCCACATGTCTATGATGCCATCCAGATGAGCTGATTTAAGTGAACTAGATGACAAGGAGTCATAATGGGTCTGCTTAACCAACTGGTTTTTGCAATCTATCCCCAGTTCTTATATGCACATCACAAATGATCTCAATGTGGCAGTGATTTCTGCTAACATGCATGCAAGCGTTTTATGTAAATTATTTGAGTTTAAAATTAGTCGGTGGAAGTTATCAGAAACAGTAGGTACCTTGTAAATGCACTATTAACTGTAGCCTCTGTTTCCTTTTACAAAGTGGTCACTGAGCCACACTTTTCTGCTGATGGTCTTCTGAGTTTAAGTGACATAGCAATTTAATGTCCAGGAGGTTATAGCCATTTGACAGTCGAATTAGTATAGCAAGTATTTATTGAAGAACCATAAAAACGGTGTCTGATAAACACTCCTCAAAAAGTATTCATGCCTCGTGCAGATAACAAAACTGGATCAGAAGTGAGATATCAACATTGCCGTCTTGCATTGCTTTGTAAATTTTTGTGTGAAACAGCCAAAAACTTCTGACCAATCATACAACATTTCTCAGAGTTCTGCAGAAATTGTTCACCCAGGGCCAGTTATTGAGTTCGTCAGGCGGATGTATCTCTGTGAACAAAGTGACACAATTTTCATCATACCTCTATGTCAGGGGTGGGCAATCCTGGTCCTGGAGGGCCGGTGTCCTGCAACTCTTAGACGTCTCCCTGGTCCAACACACTTGAATCCAACAGCTGAATCACCTCCTAAGTGCAGTCAGGTTCTCCAGAGTCCTGCTAATGACCTCATTATTTGACTCAGGTGTGTAGAAGTAGAGATGCATGTAAAGGTTGCAGGAGACCAGCCCTCCAGGCCTGGAGTTGTCAATGAGAGCTGATCCCAGCACTATGGTACGTGGGAGTCTTTACGTGTTTCAGAAGGACTTTGTTGAAAAAAGTGAATCTAGAAGAAATTCACCCAAAATGAAGCACCGCAAGTGAAACAGTTTGTTGTTTAGTTTGCCAAGTACCCAAACATATCCCTGTCTACCACACTGACACATTTACAGAAACTTTCCAACATCCCATGTTATCCTGCACCAGGTCCTGACGATCGACCTCAGTCAAACTACCAATTCCCTGCTCCATGAATTTGCTACTATTAATATCAGAGGAAGGAGAGCTTGATTTGGAGTGATGGTGTAACAAGGGGGGCATGGACTAATGATGAGTGGTGTCATTACACTCAGTAATAAACCATGTATGGCGACATCAAGGGTAAAGGGCCAGTCCAGCCAGTGTTGTGGAGAGACAGAAAGGTGTTATTCCGGGCATCATGATGTAAGAAGCAATCATATATGACTTCGGGTCACATCTGGTACTAATTTGTAGGACCCCAGAGGTACAGCACCACATCAGTGCCATTCTGTGTCTGCATATCTTATACCTCCTGACACAGCACAGTGGTAGAGTAGTTTTTTCAACAACACCTGTCCACGTGTGTGTCTGCATCAATCTGCCAAATCTGGAAGACTGGCTACAACGGCTGTGGACAGACTCACTATAAATCAGGTGACAGTACGATCCCCCTCTGCACTGAGCCACCAGTCGTGTCCAGGCCTGGAAAATGCAACCTTGTGCTGACAGAACTGGACATTGCTGTCTCTGAAATCCTCTTATCTGACGTGGATAACGATTTTAAAACAATTCAATATGCCGCATTCATGTGTTTATTCATGCTCCATGTTGTCAATGTGTGGCTTTTCTTTTGCTATTCTACACCCACCACCTCCCAGTTTCAGATTAGGCCACAGAGCATTTACCACGAGTTGAGTTAATCCGACCTCTGGCATTCCCACCCCCTTCTGCACACAGTATCTGTGACAAACGTGTGACAGTAATCTTTCTCCGACACTTTTATGATATGTTTCTTCCCTTTCTTATTGAACAGAATGGACATGTGTGTGTGTGGGGGAGAGGAGGTGATGTGGCATTGTCGACTATCGTTCTGACCCACCAGTAGCCCCGTGTGCATACACCATACACAGAGATACCTGGACATGAAAACGATTGCCCCAGGAGGAGACAATGCCGACTGCTGCCAGCCCTGGAAACGCTGGGTTGGAGTGAAGAGCAATGCCTTCCCTCCCTCGTCTCTAAAAATAATTCCACATAATGCACCTGATAATAGGTTTATGCAATAATGCACCCATGCATGGTAATGCATCCACCCCAACATAGTAGATGGAACAAAATGCCGAAAGTGGCATGAAACCCGAAAGGTTCAGTTGTGACAAAAACAAAAAACATTATGCAAATTCCTGGTTAACATGAGAGGATAATAATATGTAAGTAAGCTCTGCAGATAGATCTGACCTCAGTGGCCTTTCACAAATAAAATTAAAAATGACTTTTTTTTTTTCAAATCAAGACAACTGTCTTCATTCCCTGAGGGAGGGAGAGGTTTTAAAGGTATTATTGTTGACAAAAAGTGCCTTTGAAATTATTGCTTTAACATATATTTGTCCTTTAAACACAAATTTTATTTTCTAATACAAAGTGGGGTTATTTTGTTTGTTTTCATCAAACACTACTGATATTTTGGACATTACGTCTATTTGTTGACTGTGGTAGAAATCCCAGAATGTCACAATGCTATTTATGTGAAGCTAAAGCTATGTGTAAGGGAAGAGATACAAAAAAAATTAAAAAAATAAAATAAATAACAGACAGAGGTCAGGATGAGGTCCAACCTCCAACCACACACCTCGCCTGAGTTACGATGACAATACCACCTGTTCATTGCAACTTATTCCTTAGGCTTGTTTGAATTGGCATGCACAGAGGAATTTATCTCTGTGTCGAGCACAATGAGGAACATTGTGTCTGCGTGTGTGTCGGTAAGCAGAAGGTAGCGCTCCACACAATAGGAAAGGAGCCAGATTTAAGAGCACGGTCGCTTGGTGCGCGCCAAGCATCTCCATAAATCCTAATACACATTCCACATTCCCTGTGGGACACGCACAGGAAAAAAAAAAAAAAAAAAAAAAAAACACAGCAAAAGCAAAGAAAGGGAGGGAATGAATGCATTTTCTTCTTATCTATCTGTCTTTCACTCTCTTTCCCCAGTGAGAGAGACAGAGGGGAATAAATGGCTCCCCTCTCCTCTCCTCTCTCCTCGGTGTGGGCTGACAGCGCAGCAGATGGCGGTTTAAGCAGTGAATTTATGAGCGCCACAATCTTAATGTTGCAGAAAGAAAAGAAAAGGACTCGCATCAAACGCCACTGACAAATGCACTTGCTAATATTAATGCACTCCTCATTCATCCAATATGCTGGCTAATTGCTTTTCTGTACACAGTAATATGGCACCTGCTGCTCAAGTCCGGTGCTCCCGTCAGGAGAGGGGAGATCCGGGAGGGAGGAGGTGGACGTGGAAGTGGAGAGAGATGAGAAAGAAAGTATCTCTCCGTCTCCCCCCCACACACATACACTCCCTCCTTTTTTTTTCTTCCTGTGATGGATGCAAGGCTCTGGATCATGCGCCAGACCTGTCAGTGTTCCTAATTAAAATTTTATACTTACAAGCTCAGAGAAACGAAAAAAAAAAAAAAAAAAAAACGTGGAAAGCACTCAGTAAACAATCACTTATGAGAGGAGAGGAGGAGAGAGGCCATCACAGAATAATTCGTGTGGTGCGGCACACAAAAATCCAATTTTAAATACGGCATCATACACTGAAAAAAAAAAATCCTTGGACTTTATTAGTGCTTAACAAGGCCGCGTTGCCCACAGATCAAACCAGACTCCAGAAGGGCCTGAAAAGCTGCAAGCCGCCCACCTTTCCAGCAAAAAAAAAAAAAAAAAAAAAAAAAAAAAAAGAGAGGAAAGAAAAGCGACTCTTTTATGGGCTCTTGTTGAATTGCTGAATGTAATAAAGGCACAGAGGCTGTTAGGTCGCATTGCTATGTCACCTTCAAAGTGTCACAGACTAAAGCGGCTCCACAGAAATCTGCTGAGAAAGTTGAAATGGCTTAAATGTCTTCAGGATTTATCAGGGCCTCTGGTGCTGATAGGACGGCTCTCGTAAAAATTAAGCTGATCGTTAATAATTAAAAGGAATATTTCCACCAAAACTCAGTTGAGACCAATCAATACGGCGCCGCTCATTTATCACAAGTTATTCAGGTTTTGAAAATACAATTAATTTGCATTAATATAATTTGCATTCCTTATCTCCTGCATCAGCTTTCATTTTTTTCCTTCTTATTTTCCATTTGAGTTTTTAAAGTCAAACAGATGAACATCATTATTTTTGTGCTTTGCATCATGTTTGGGATGCCCATCTGGGGCCCCCTATAGCCTCACCATTATCTGCCCTCCAGCTGCTGTTAAATGCACTAAATTGTAAAATAATGAGTTTGTAAATTGCACGCAATTACGGATGCAAATTGAATAAATCCTCCGAACTATAGATTGTCCTTTCTCCTCACATCAGCACCTAATTGATGCATAGAGAGCAGCAGGTATTTCTCAGACTCTGGGGTAAGAAACTGAGTATTCTGTTTTTGTTGTTGTTTGACTGGCTGCAGAGAGATGAACTGTGATTTGATGGAACAGAGCGCTCTGTACCAGCTGAAGTGAGACGTGCTTCATGCAAAGCCATTTGCTTGGTAAGTGATCAATCTTTGCGATGAGGGAGTGTAGCATCTAAAACAACAAAGGAGTGGGGGTCTGAAGTGAAGAGACAAAAAGAAATTAAAAAAAAATCAGAAACCGAGGTGTTGGGGTAAAAATCTGAACATCTGAAGCAGAAACAGGATGAGAGAGGAAGAGTTAAAACTTAAATGTAAAAATGTGCTACACAATCTAAAAGCATAAAAACAGCTAATGCTAAAATGTAATTACATGTTTTTATAACATATGTACTGACATTATTAGTCTGTTACACAAAAAGGTTTAGCAAGAAGAAGTTAGCTAATTGACTTCTAAGGTAGCCGGGTCACAGTAAGCTTTTACTAATAAAAAATTATTTTAGGAAAAGTGGACTGCATTAATCTAGGGTTCAACACACGACTACCAGAGTTTTTTGCAAATGGAAATATTTCAAAACAAGCCCTGAAATCAAGACAAATAAAGAACCCAGAAGCATGTGAGGATGAGGCGAGTCGCGACCTTATGCTACGTGCCTTAATCTTCTGAATTATTTTTAACACAAAACCGCAATAAATGTAATAAAGAGAGTTTTCTGATTAACAGTGTCCAGCAATAGGCAGGGGAGGGGACGACTAAAGATAAAATTGAAAACATCTTCCTAAATAACTTTAGTGCTAAATTAAACTGGATCAGGTATAATGTATTTTATAACAGAGCTGTGATAGCATGAATGTTAATATTTGAAAAATAATTATTTAGTCTTACATGAATATTTGTTGATGTACTTTTCTGTTGTTTTCTTCAGTATTTAACATTGTCATTACTTTTGTTGACTCATTTCAATCTAACAGGTCTATAATTTCCAAAATAGTTGAAGCAATACTCATCGCTACAGCAGAAATATTTCATACTCTCTAACAACATCCTCTATGATTCCAGTCACCAACTTGCTATACAAGCTTCTGCAGAAACCTGTTATTAATCTTTCTTTCCTCAGCTAATTATTCTGCTCAGAAACAACATATGTTTGTTGTAATAATGAGGCAGCAGACTGATGGACTGACCGTATCCCACTGAGCATCCGACACATACACACCTGCTTTTACTGCTTCTTCCTCCCGGAGTGTCTGCGTGCGTGGGTGGATATTTCAGATGCATTTACCACATCTCTACTCCCCTCGATTGTGTGCATGTGTGTGGGTGTGTGTGTGTGTGCATGTGCGCGTGAGGGGGTGTGTGTATGTGTGTGACCAGCCTAAATCTTCTATGCATGAAATGGAGAACACTTTGCACCTGAAGGCACACGTCAACACGCCAAAAACAGACTCGAGTCGTATTCGGCTATTCACACACACAAAAAAAATAGGAAAAAAAAACAAACCTTTCCACCCAGTTCACCATGCGCACATACAAACAAATTCAATTGTACTGAGTGAAATAAGAATATAAATTTGTGTGCTTTTCATTCAGTCATTACAACTAATACTATCAACTATCCCCCATCATAAGACAAATATCGTCCATTGGCTTAATTATTGCTAAGTCCTAGCAGTATAATCTTAGAAGTAAGTCTTGATTAGTGAAATTCAAGAATGAAAGAAATATGAACTTATAGCTGGTTAAATTTAGCTTTTGGCTCACAGGTACAGCTGATCTGATTCCAAGCTGATTTTTTTTTTGTGGTGTGAAAAGTGCTCCAAAAAAACTGAATTCATCACAGGCACAACCGCGAGTCACATGAAAACACACAGCGACATCACCACTGTCATTTTCATGAGAGACATACTACCCACAATCCTTTTCCACGAGCCAACTAATTAGCCACTGAAAGGTCAAATAAAGTCAGTGTGATTAGGGAGAGGAGAGCGAAAAGGGAAGCGAGGGAGGAAACAATACAGGCATGAAGAACAGTAAGAAGGCGGCTCACATACATTTAGTTTTGGAGTCATGCCAAGAAATGTGTAGGCCTTTTTTCTTTTTTTTTTTTTCATTCACACATCCAGTCTATCCTCGCTTTCTCCTTTTACTCGGAGCTTTAGTCCAAAACGTTGGCTTCAATTTTTAATGAAATGCTTATGTTGTAGCACCTGGACACGCTGGCTCGGAGCTGGCCCATCAGGTAAGGCATCCCAGGAGGGTCATTAAATACGGAGACTTGGTGAGCAGCAGGACCTGTCTGGGTGCAGGCCATGGTGATGCAGGGCCTCTTGAATTAAATGCACTGCAGACACACATGCATATTTTTTTTTCTTTAATTAACTTACATACTTTCAATGCAACTAGATACTTTGCATTGCGACTCTTTTGCCACACTAACTTTGCATCTCAATTATTTTTTATTTTTTTAATAAAGCAAGTCAAAAAGTGAATAAGCTTATTCAACAAATTAGAATATATTTTCTGATGAGGTTCGTTTGTCAGATTAAAAGTACATTTGGAAATCACAACCTTAAAGCAGGTATTAACCATACTTTCATTAAGCCCGCATTTATATATTAAAAACATTTTTTTGTTGATTTAATGCAATATTTTAATCCTAAATGTCATTTGGATTCAATGTAAGAGGAAAAACACAACTAACAGAAATAAAGGCTTGAGAACATCAGTCTGCATGTAATGAATCTACATAACATGTTCCGCTTAGGGAATTCAGTAGCTGAAATAAATTAACTTTTCAGAAAAAAATGAAGACCTACCTAATCTAAGCTGCTAATATTTTTAAAATCGTGTTTTATTTCATTGTTACTACTTGTAATTTGATTTTAGTTATACAGTTAAAACAGATGTACCTCATGTCTTGGATGTGTGTGTGTGGTGGCTCTTGAAGCAGTGACTTTAGCCACAGTTTATAAACCCAGACATACCATATACAACGATGAAGAATGCTGGTGACCAACATACTGAATGGTTTTCTGTTTGTATTTGGGGTTTTTTTTAGCTTAAGATTCTTTTTATCAACTGAAAACTTTTATTGTTGATCCATTTGTGTGAGTTTTGGACATGAAAAATATAACATCTTACATATTTAAAGCTCATCTCAAACCATTATTGCTTTGTCTATCACACATTTTCCTTCCACTAAACTTTCCAAAAAGATACATAATGTTTCTGTTATAAAAAAATATATTTATTTATCTTATCAGATATATATATATACTCATTGGGATTAAGTATTCATCAACATCAAAAATAAAAAAAAGTGGATATTTTTAGTTGAATTCTAATTATTGAAATGCACCTGTATGTCTTTGCACATGCATGCACTGTGCGTGGGTGAGTACCAAGTGAAAACATGACATTAGAGGCAGGAACATTATTCCCAGAGAGTCTGGTATGGTGGTCTTGCCGCAGGCTTCTCCCCTGGCTCAGTGTAGAGTCAAACATCTCCTGTGGTATAAAAAAAAAAAAAAAAAAAACCCAAAACAACAACAACAACAGCGGCGGCAGCGCAGCGGAGCGCGCCTCCCTGTCAGCGGCAAAACACAGCGACGTGTCGGATGACAACAACACTGACACTGCACCTACTGTGCACTCCCAACCTTTGGGAATTCACCGGAGTGAGAAGCCCGTGTACACTCGGCGTCATGGATCCGAGTGATGTGGGGTATGTGTCACATCGCAGGCTTTTCCAGAAGCAGCATATGTTTTGCTGCACACCAGCGCAGAGTTCTCATTCACACACAGACAATGGCTGTGCACTTGCCCTTCTACCTCAACTAGCCTGATCCCTAAAGAGGAGAGGTGTTTTAAGACATTCACATACACACACCGACACACGCACACACACATGCAGACGCACGGTAAGTGGACCTGCAGTCTAATGGAGTTTAATTACTCCCAGCTCATCCATCAGGGGCTCCAGTAGGGGAGTGGAGTATTTTATCACCACTTTTAAGGGGTTATTAGTACAAATACACTGTCACCCTGCATTACCACTGCAGCGCTTTAGGGTGCCATGCCCTCACCACATTCATTACAATCTCTATCAATATCTATCAGAACTAAACGCTCCCTCTGTTTCCTCCACAGTCCTCCTTCGACGTTCTCTCCCTTCATTCTTCCCATTAATATGAAGCACTGACTCTCCCTAAACCAGCCTGTCCTCCCCCCCTCACCCTCCCTCTTCTCTGTACGTCCTTCCTTCACCTCCTTTGACACACGGCTCTAAAAGTTTCACTCCATTCATCGTCCAGCTCTCATCTCGGGCCTTAGATGGACGGTGCTTCGCCTGACATTGCCTGAGGGAGACTTAAGGAGCAATGTGGTCATTCCGGGGCCAAAAAGAGGAGGTGTAAGAGTCAGGAACAAAATTTCCAAATACAATGCTTCCCTTTTCAAAATGCTAAAACGGTCTAATTTTTTACATTTAATGTCAAATTTGGAAAGAATGGAGATTAAAGTGACCTTGAAATCAGGTGGTCCGAGCATTAAAGAAACGACCAATCTGCAGAGACTATCTCTAGGGTACAGAGTGGATTGTCAGAAAAAGAAAAATATCCAGTCAGCAACCGTTGTGTAGAAAAAAATATCTTGTTGAAGTCAGTGGAGAATACATAAACTGAAGGCAATGCAGAACTGACAATGTGTGAAACTTTGAAGCAGACAGATTAGAGCAACAGAAGACTCCAAAAGGTGCCACTTATTTCACCTAAGAACAGATAACTGAGACCCACGTTTGCACGATGAGAAAATTATTACGTGTTTGAAAGAGTCTCAATTTCAGCTGTGAAGTTCAGATGTAGGGTCAGAATTTGGCCTAACATATAGGAAGGAATTCATCTAGACTTGCATCAATGTGTCATTGTGATGTCGCAATAGTGTGGGAGACATTCTCCTGCCAAAGATTGGATCCTGAAACTAAAAGGTGCCTCCTAACAATGCATAAAGCTGTAAAGTCATCACACATTATCTGCCATATAATGAGTGGTCTTCTTTCAGAACGCTCTGTAGGCAGCTGAGGCCTGGGCAGCCAAAAATGGATTCTAATCCATGGAGATTAGTTGCATAAATTTGTTGTTTAACTAGCTCCACAGTTCAAATACCAATCAATTCAGCTGTGTTTCTTTTTCATAGCAGCTTTGGCTCAGGAGAATATAACATTATCTCTTCTTTTGTGTCTAAAAGCATTGTGAGAGTATATTAAACCTAGATTCCTGACATTGACTTCTGCAGGTCACAGAAGTTGTTGAATGTTCACAGTACTCACTCCATGCCAAAAATCTAACATAGCTGGCATTTAAATGGCAGTTTGATCTCTTTAATGCTTTTAATTCAGGTTTATGACTACAGCATTTTACTAAAACTGCACTAGGAAAGGTTCTGAATGACGTACGTCTTGACGTCGATGCACCAAAAACTCCAGTTTCTCTGGATCTTTGTGCAGCGTTTGACCCAGTTGATAAAACCATTGGCTTGGTAAAGAAGGTGGGATGACCTGGTTTTGTGCTGCACTGGTTGAGATCTTATTTGGTTCCCCAGAGCTCCATTTTCGAGTCCTGGAACATCTCCTACAAAACCTATGTTGATAAAGTGCAACTCTATAATTATGTCGGACCACAGTCCACTGTGCCCAAGTTATGAAGGAGTGGATAAATGAAATAAATGCATATATACATTAAACGCACATACAATGTAGACTTACAGTAGAAGAACTGCCCAAGGAGAGAGCTTTTTAAGAAAATTGCATTAACTCCAGTGATCAGCATATGTGCATGAACCCCACCTCCATGTTGCTCAGGTTTCATTTTTACTTCACCATTTGACCAGATGCCTCATTAATCTCCCTTAATTATTGTCTTCTTATCCATCTTTTTTCCTCCCAGGATGGTGAAACAAACAAACAAACAAACAAAAAAAACGCACTTGTTTTCCCAAAGCTCTTGTTATCCAGTGGTACATATTTTATCATGCAATAAAATGCTATTATAATGACTATTTGGATTTTACCCTTTGTTATCTTGGCCTTTCAGGGGTCAGAAAAATTAATTTTACACTCTGTTGCAGAGGAGAGACAAGAAAATGACACAAAAAGCAACTGAAAGCCATCTCATAAAACTTTTAATAGTGGAATAAACCGTTGATGGGTTAGTTCCAACTTTCAAACATTTATGTGTAACTTAATTATTGCTGTGCATACACAGGGAAATCTGAACTCGAAGCCCTGCAGATACGGACATATATCTTTTCAGTGCATTCACTAAATTTAATCTACCTCTGAAAGAGTGGCTAAGGATGTGTGCGTGTGTGTGTGTGCGTGATTGTGTGTGTGTTTGCGTGAAGCACCTCGAGCGCCTGTCATCCTTTGGAGAACAAAAGCACTCAGCATTACAAGTACGTCCAAGCCGAGTTTGGCCCTGTTATTTATGGAAAACGAGGATTGTATGGATTAAAAAGACGATGCCAAGACGAACAGCATTAAAAAAAGCCATGATTCATTTCCCAAACCATGGAAAAAAGCCAAAGGACAAACAAATCAATGGCAGTTTGGATGATATCTGGCCTCCGGCACTGACAGGCCCCCGAAGTGTTTGGCACAAATGTAAATGTGAAAAGTGCAGTTTTCTTCATAAGCAGCGAAGCAGGCCAAACCTACAACATACACTATTTAGTCCTGATTAACATTACTTATTGCATGAATTTGAGACCATTTCAAAAGTACCACATCTAAGGCGTGTGAGCTAAAAGCATCTACAGTGGCTATAAAAAGCCTACTTTAAAATTTTTGGGTTTGTTTTGTGATTTTATTTTATTTTTAAATGGGACCAAAATAAAGAAAAATAAATAATTTCAGAACTTTAAAAACGGATCAGTCAGAAGGATATACAAAGAATTTCCAAGGCATTAGATAATTGAACAGAAAATATGGTGCAGTTTTACTACAAAGAACTTGAACCACCCTGCAAAATTGCTGAGAAAATTAGATCAGCAAGAGGCTTAACATTATGGAGCTGCAGGAGTTTCTGTTAAGCACTGCCTATGGAGTACATGTGAAATCAATATCCCAAATTTTCCAGGGAGTGAAAAAAAACAATTTCTTATAATGAAAAACATTAAAACCATGCAAAAATATTTACAAAAACATATTCAAAGTCTCTATAAAGTTGAGAATAAAATGCAAAGTTTCATCAAATAACAGAATCTTATTTTTTAGAATGACAAGGACTCAAAGTAGAAGATCTTTCAGCAAGAACCCAGACAAGAGTCCAATTGAACAGACTGTGGTGTGATCTAACGAGGACTGTGTGTGCACAGATCTGGTGCATATCTTTGTATAGTTCGCAAATATTGCTATGAAGATGTGAGATGACTAACCCAAAAAATGCTGCAATAAATTCCAAAGATGCTTACAAAAGAGGTTGCATAAAAGTGCACACCTATGCAACCACATGGTTTAAATTACATTTTACAAGCTACAGATCAAATTAAAGGTGAAAAAAGTTCTATGATTATTTATCTTGCTGTATTAACAGGGTTCAGTATATTTTCTTTTCCTGTGATAGCTGAACAGATTACACAAAAGAAGGGATGCTGATTACAATAAGAGAGCAGAATAAGATGCTTTCAATTAAAATCCAGTCAAAACAATCAAATAAAACACTGGATAGATTGTGTCATCGTGGAAAACAAATCTATGGCTTATTGTCACAGCAACACTTGTGATGCAAATCGGCTGCAAGTCAATATTCAACCAAAATGGTCAGCTACCGTTTTTCGACGGAAATGTTGCGTCAATGTGCAGGCAGAAATTGTCTGAAGTTAACATCTGTTGTTGCAGTGGGAGAAAAAGGCAGGAAAAAAATTGAGATCGCTACATCTTTAATAAACTTTTCCTGAAAAATCTGATTTATCTAGTTTTTATACTTGTCTTCTGCCCTCTGGTGGGGGAAGTTGTGATGGTGCTTCTTTTATTAGCTAAGGAAACTGCGATATCTGGTGTAGCACACAGCTTTCCTCCTTCGCGCATGAGAAATAGTCCATTTACTCTTGATGAGAGAAAGGATGATATTACCTTTTTTGATTTGGAAAATAGAACTAATACATGACTAAAACAAACAATGTATGAATTATGAGGAAACAATGATATTTCATTTGTTCAGGTAACGCTCCGAAGAGATTTTATTTTTTAAATTTCATTTTCTGACTATTGTGTCTTGTTTCAATTGGTTATGGAAATACTTCGGTCACTGCTTTTTCTCAAAGGCTTGACCTTTATTAGGAATCATTCTTACCTTCACTCTGTTCAGACTGCATGTACACAGTCTTGCTATTACTATTGATCAGATGTTTAGATAAAGTATATCATTTGTTTGAATAAAAACTCAACTATGTCCAAAGTACTTTGAAAGAAATGGTAAAAGTCAAATTTCCTCTCTAGAGCCGGTTTTTTGGAGCCTTTCATAAACCACAGATGTCAGAACTCAGATCTGGAAATGACATCACGCCTCACACAGCCATGTTTCAGTTGCGAGTTGGAAAACCAGCGGGACCCATTTTAAGTGCTTTCAGACACTGTAGAAGCTGTTTCGCCAACAGAGGTTGACCTTGTGAATTTCATAAGCGAATTTACTGGTTGGCTCTTCCAAAGGAGTATTTATTTTCATTTTTTCTTGCAGATCTACACACAAGAGCCTCCTATGTCATTCAAATGAGCGAGACTGAGAACAAGCACAAGGGGAGAAGCGCAGCAGAACGCGTGTCGTGTTTGTTTGATACGCAACGTATTCTGAGGGAAAACATTTAATTTCAAATGAGTGGCTGGATGCTCAAAAAAATGTCTGAACCCACCACCATAAAAAAAAGCCAGCTGCATCTGAATGCGCATTTCTGATAACATAAATGGTCAAATAAGACGTAATAGTTCCCAGAAAGATGTCTCGTTGAAGTCTGGGTCTAGAAATAATTTGCATCATCACTTAAGAAACTAATTTTGATCCAAAACGTATCCCACCACTTCTGCCAATGGTTATTTCCTGGACCAACAAGATCTGGTTCTGCTCAAAGAGGCATAAATTCTTAATAAACAGCACCATGTGTTTAACAGATTAAACTACCAGAAGTCCAAAAAATATTTCTGAGTGTGGCAGCCATGTTGGGTTTTGAAGAAAAGTGGTTGTGAGAAAAGTCTGGCCTCAGGGAGCCTTCAGCTTCATGCATAAGGCGGAGGGAGGACAAACCGCCCCCACAAAGTCCTGAAGCAGCAACACTGGACACTGATTTGGTGACGTGGCTTCATCAAGGGAGAATGTTAAGTCACTTCAGATTTAGGGTGGCTCTTTGTGCACTGCCTTTGCTTGCTACGTTGACGCCAACCGGGAGTAATTTTTGACTAATCTTCTGTTCTGACTGTTTTCCTATTGCTATTAATCAGATATTTTGACAAAAAGAGCTGCTATCCCATGTTTTCCAATGTAAATCATGCGTGTGGGGTTTAGACGACCTCTGCTAAAAGCCACATGTGGAAGAGGGGAGCGCAAAGAAACGAGCCCTGGCCGGCTGCCACTCATCTGGGCACCTTTTCTAAGCAGGGCAGAAAATCAAACACGCCAGAGAAGAATTAAAGGAGAAAGAGAGGGAGAGGAAAGAAGAAGAAAAATGATTTTTTTCTTATAAATAGCAGGGCTTGCCAGAAGGCAGAGGAAATGAGAGCAAGTGAGTGCTGGAAAAGAAGGGCTTGAGCTTGACACGGGGCTTAAAATTGAGAGGGGGCGGAAAGAAGGGACCTACTGCGCGAAAATGTCTCCAACCAAAGCAAGGATTAGTGTTCCAACCTCCTCCACCGCCAAGATCTGCCAGTACAACTAATCACCTTCACAGCTTCTCTCTCTCTCTCCCCTTCTCTTCACTTTTTTACACTTTTTCACCACCCTCCTTTTTTTTGCCTCCACTGTCCCTCTGCTCTTTAAAGTATCATTTTGCCCCCTCTCGTTGTCATTATGGTAAAATTAAAGCGGAGCATGTACTGCCAAGCGCCATTATCTGCTGCAGACTAACCGTGCACGTCGAGGTGTTTTTCGTTTCCCTCTGAGTCACGGGTGCACGGCGCATTACAAGCCGCGTGAACACGCTGCAAACTTCACAAGGCATCTACATACATGAAGACCAGGATGTCGCAGATAAATCACTCCCTCTCCCCATCCTCTGTCTGTCAGCCCTCTTCTGTCTCTCCATCCCTCACCACTCCTTCCCCACCTGCCGGCCCATCTTCTCCTTTTCCCTCTTCCATCCCTTTCTCCACCTGACAAGGTCTCCTCGCAAACATGGCGGCGGTGCGTAAATGTAAACAAGTCAAATTGATCACACAGAGGATGAGCCACCAGGCAGGGGATTTTTTTTTTTTTTTTTGGAGGGAGGGGTGTATGCATGAGACGGGAACAATTACACTTCTTCTTTTTCTCCTTTCTTACCGTTTTACACCCAGCCAGTTGTCTGTAGAATATGGAGGACCAAACCTGTCCTGATTGAGAATAAATACCGGAGTTAATAAATAGCTAAGTAATACACATTTATTTAGCAGCAAACAAAACAAAGATAATCACTTTAAATAATTTTAGATTGATAGAAAATTGATACCGATGTTTTAATTTCTAACTAACAATATACTAAAGCATGAAATATATATATATATATTTTTTTTAATTAAAGCTACAAGTATCTGGCATGCAAATTTTGCATGCCAATTAAATATTTGCTTCACTTATTGATCCTACTTTAAATGATAAAGATTTGCATATATTGTTCATATTTTAGTGATTATTTTTATTCCTGTCTTCATGGGCTCATTTAACTGCTGCTTTAATTTATTTTACTATTTCTCTTTTTCTTGTTTCTTTAATGTTTAGAAGTATTGATGCATTCATCTTCATGCATTTATTTTCCTAATTTTGATTTATTTATTTCATGCATTTTATCTCTCTCTCTAATATTTCCTCCTTTATATTCTCTTTATTTCCACATGCACCTTTGTTTCTATGTTTTCTTTTCCCATTCCTGTCTTCAGATTTTGCATTCCCAAAAGCGCAGCGGGGAGGGGAGGTGTGAGAGAGGCGGATCTTCATGCTTCTCACTGACTTGTTTTTTTCTTATTGGTCATAAATGAACTTAATTATTTCTAGTTAAGTTTAAAATAGGAAAAATGAAGAGGGAGAATTTATATTTCAAGAATCGAGACAAAATTCTACTTCATTCAACAAAACAAATCAAAATGGTTCAAAAATAAAGGATTATCAAACATTAATATTAATTTATGCTGCAATTCAATTGATGCAAAATTACGTAAACTCATCTTTTGAAATGATTTTTCCAAGAAATTACTGCATTGACAAATGTATATGTTTCTGCATTTGTTCTTGATTGTGAGGGTTTTGGCCTTCCATAGTAGAGGAGACAGAACAGAGACAGGACCACTTCACAGACAAATGCCTGGCAGGAGATCGCAGCCGGCGGAGAGTGCGTGAATTTATTCCTCCAGTATGAATAAATACACGCTGCGTCTCTGTACTGTATAGGTGTGAGCACAAAAAATGTAATTAGGCAGTCAGGCAGAAAAGTAATCCGCCTTGTTGTTCCCAGTGTTTGCACATTTTGTCCACAAATAACGCACTACAGAGGCAGACAGGGGAGGAATCGCTCCTGAATATTCATTTACAAAATAACAGTACGGTGATAAGGCCAATGCATGTGATAATCAATTAACAAAATGTTCTACAATAAAGACAACAGCAATAAATATGCACACAGGCCAAATGTGTAGCGCCTGATGGGCAGACAGAATGAAGACTTCAGCACGTCTAAATGTCCGTGTGACAAAATGTCAGCAATAACAGCAGGAGTCCATCTTTAACGAGTTTGTTTTGGGTCGAAAGGCCCCTGGTTTATGTTTGTATGGGAAAAAAACAGAAGTGTTTGACGGACAGTGATGTAAAAATAAAAAGTACTGTATTTTATTCCTCCAAGTACTGATGTGAAATTATCAGGGGTTTTTTTTTTTGTTTTTTGTTTTTTATTGTGTGATTCGCCTGCAGGGCTACAATTAATGACAAATAGTTGAACATTGATCAGCTTAAGAGTGTGATATTTACACAAATGTTGCAGGTGTTTTCTTACAGTTAACCTCTATTAAATACATTTATTTTACATTAATCCATCTGATATAGTGTTTCATTTTTTTTTCTGTGTTGAGCAGAAATGCATCAATCCACAGTTAGTTGCAGAACCAGGGCCTCGTTCAAAACAACGTCCCATCTCGAAGAGAACAAACAGCAATCCCAAAACTGACCAAAGCAAAGTCTCTGCATCACCCTGGAAACAGGTAGGAGAGCTAAAACATGTGATACATGAACAGCTCATGCCACAAAATGTAAGTCACCACAACTGATCAGTTTCTGTGTCCTGTGTGCTCCAAACAAGAACAACGAATGATAGTCAGCACAAATAAGAATGAATAGAAATGGGAGAATGCAAAGAAGGATTTAGTTTTAGTTACTGATGGAGTGAGATATTGAACACTCATTATTTACTAGTGAAAAAGTGTTGCTGTTTCTGTTTTCAGAAAGAAATGCTTCTGAACTTCTCCAATATCAGTGCTATTCATCACTAGTTATTACACTGGAAGTGTCACTCATGTTAAGTTTACAAATATGAATTTCTTGCAGAACAAATTATGTGATCTTTGATTTTTAAATGTTATATTAATTACGATACCTTCATGGAATATATTATTGCTAAAAATACCTTTCATACCTTAACTTTCCTACATCAGCAAACAAAAGGTTCAAACTGTGTCAACAATGGGAAGAAATATTAGCTTTTCCTAAAATGATTTTGATAAGTTCTAACATTTTTATCAAAACATTGTATAACTTTTTTGATAAAAAAAAAAAGTTATAACAGAAAGATGCATTCTGTTCTGTTAGATCATTTCTATCCTATAGCCTAACAAATATTAGCCTTGGGGAAAGAAGGAGGGGAGCATTTTAAAATAGAAGTCGTTCGTATGATGAGCTTAGCAGATGTGCCGTTCCACTGGGTGTTTGCTAATTGCTGCTGCCGCTAGTCTGAAGGAGCTGTGGGAGGAGCAGCGTTGTGAAAATAGGCGGCGCTTGGTGAGAACAAGTGTTTAGGGACCCCTGAATGGTTGCCATGGAAGACTCAAGGATTCCTCAAACATACACAAAAGGAACCAAAGCAACACGGTATATATGTTCTTCATGAGTGAATAACATCATAACATGATATAAAGATCAAAAGTCTGTTTTACGTAATACCACCGCTTTAAGGGTTTTTTAATAAACCAGCTGGAGAACACAGAATCCACCCATTGCACTGACAGAAGCAGACAAACTCCATGCAGAAAGGCTAAAGACAGGATTCAAACCGAGGACTCTCTTGCTGCCAAGTAGCTAACAACATTTCCACACTGCAGCCAGTAATAATATCGATGTGTGGAAAAAGTCTATTTAACATTCTGCAGAAATCATGGTCCACACCTAGATCATGATCTGTGACTTGAAATTGGCCTCTGTCTATTTAAGAAGAGACCGAATTCAATTATTTCTTGAGCAAGAGCTGACACTTCTAACTAAGATGACTGAGATGACGCAGCGCTGGCAGAATATCTCCGAGGCAGATGTGAAACAAAATTCAATTTGGATTCATTACAAGTAAAAGTCATTAAGGTTTCAAAAACAAATTCAGTTCAACTCCTGCTTGTTTTACTTGTTTAAATGTTTGTCAGTGGATTTATAAGTTGAAAAACGCTTCCCTTTCAATTCAAATATATTCAAGTTCAGTTTTGATGTCTGTGAAGTACTTATACATGTTCAGACATATTTTAAACCAACAAAGTGATCACAGAGAGGATGAAAGCAGCTTCGTTTGGATTTCTGCTTCCTGCCATTTATCAATAATTAACAGAATTTGTTTAAGGTTCTTTTGAAAACATACTTGATCTTGTGAGATGCTCAAATCAGCTTAAAAGGGTAAAACTGTTTGGCCTAAACATTAGTGAAATATTTGGGTTTACATAAAGACTTTACAGCATATTTACATTAACTCATGACAACATGAGAAATATCTGCAGCCTCAACATAAAAATTTGGATTATTGCTCAGTGGGATCATAGCAGTTTATGAACATGGATGATTGTTCTTAGTGGCGACTGAAGGTAGTTGGAGGGCCCCCAAATCGAATTCTGTTTATGGCCCCCAACAGCCTGGAACCAGACTTTGAGTGCAGTCTGACCTCCTGGTCAGAACAGCAGCATTCCTACATTTAAACCGCAATTTTTTATTTTTTTTTTAACATGAAGTTAATTTAATAGATTTTACATCCAAGTTTCTGCACCATGTCTGGCGTAGTTAAAGTCTACAGCCAGTATTAAAGTAATATGTACCAGAGTCGCTGCCTCAACAGTGCAGCTGCATGTAAAGCCAATTATATTTTTAGTAATAAGAACTAGCTACTGTTAGTGAAAAAGTAAAAGACCTTGTGACCTCCCCCCATCCACCCCATCCACCCCACACTGCGGGGACTAACAGGACTTGTAGACCTCTGCTGGACGGTGCTTATACTACAGCTGACCATGCAGGCAACCTGGCAGGGAACAAAGAGGCAGCGGTGTGCCAAAGAGGCCTATCGCTCCTTCCTCCAGAGGGGAGGACAGGAGAAAAGGCTTCCAGGAGGGGAGGTGAGCGATGCAGCTGTGCTCTCTGCGCTCGACTCCCAAACTGTATTGGTGCGAGAGGAAGGGGGACAGGGAAGGAGGTGAGGGGGAGTTTGGGTGTGAGCATGGTAACACATCTGTCATCCTATCATCAACGCTGTCACATCACAGAACAAATGGGCTGCACAGACCAAAAACAAGGGATGGCGAAAGGTGTCACAGAGAGAGATCTATTACTGCTCCTGATGATCTCAATAAACGTCCGCCGTCGTGTTTATCACCAGACAGAAGGAGAAAATAGTTACAGACTGAATGAAAAGACGGAGAAAACTAAAAATCGTAGCTCTGCGAGAGGCTTTCCACCTGTCGGAGGGCCCAAAGCATCAAACATCAAACCACGTCTGCGGGATGGGATCGAACGGCAGGAAGTGGCTTATTTAATTTCACCCCCCAAACTCCTAAACATATTTTCTTTTTAATTTTGCTCTTTTGAAGTTTGATGACACCTTGAACTTTGTCCACTCAGTGGCCTCTACCTGGTGGTCATCTTCGTTTAGTCCGGGGTTGGTGATTGACGGAGCCACGAGAGCCGTTTCCGGCGTAACAGAAAATGTGCAGTTACTTACACCAGACGCACACACACACAGTCACACACACCTCGAGCCCTGAACTAACAGAGGGAGGTAGCAGCAGTCGCTTTGAGGGTGGTATACTGTAAAGCGGGTGAGGGGATGGACAATTCTGACACCATGTTGCCCTCTTTTGGTGAGAACACGCCACTGCAGGCCACAGGCCTCTCACCTCAAAGCCAACAGCTCTGCATGTCTTTCAAAGCGTAATGAAGCAACAAACAGTTGATTAATGGGCGAAGCAATGCAAAGAGATACTGAGAATTACCTTTTTTTATGTCTAATAAGGTGGAAACTTGACGGAAAGTTCACCTTGTTTTTAGACATAAAGCTGCACTGGGACAATATCTGAAGGAAAAGTTCAAAACATCTAAAATAAACTTTACCTGTCTTAGAACTGGATTTATGATCTAAATCCCTGGTTTAAAGGATAATCTCTAAAAATCTGAGTCACATTTAGAGTTAAAATAGATATTTTTTATATGAATAGGTCTATAGTGTAGCCTGGCTTCACAATGCAATTCAACAAGTACAAGCAGTTCTGGGCACGATTCCTTACTAAATCCTTTAGGTTTTCTTTCGAGGTAGTCAGATTTTTTTATAATATAATCTGTTAACGTGGGGTTTTACGAGTTTTGTTGCAACTATGCAAATTTGATTTGGAAACATTATCGGGCCACAGAAGATATATCCTGCAGCATGTGCCCCGGTAAAATTGCTAACTATGTCTGGACTGTGCCTTAAAACAGAGTGATTTTTATATTCTCACATCTTCCTGCAAGAACAAATCAGGTTCACATTGTATTCTTTGATCAGGGCTCAAATCATGTCTGGTTGTTATATATCACTAATAAGGCCAGTCATGGTACTAGAAACACAAAGAAAAAAACTTTAGCTTTCCAGACTAACGAGAACAAGCAACAAAGAAAACCTAGAAGCATACCCACACAGTAATGACAAAATGAAAAGAAAGTCAGCCAACAGGTTACAATGAGTACGTTCATGTTCATGAAAGCATTACTCTTTTGTTTTTACTAGATTTGAAGAGTAGTGCGGTTGGTTTCTTTCTAAATTTATCTTATTTCATTTATCGCTAAAGTTAGAAATATGATCAAAATTCGGGAAAATGTAATGCCTAGCGTTAACTTTAGTAAAACAGCCAAAAACTGATGCAGATAGAATAAATCTATGCATTTTGATATGGGTACTTTCCACAAAAACCTGCTGTATTGAATCCAGTTCTTGTTTTATGCCCTCACATGGGAGGTCTAAGTACTACAGGTGACGCATGCTATTTAAAATAAAAATCCAAGATGGCAGCTTAAGAGAAGCGAGTCATCACGTCTTTAAACAAAAAAAAGTTGCAAAAATGGAAATTTAAAACAATTGCTTTTCTATTAAAATAGCATTAAATGAAGTAACGCAGAAAAAATGAAAAAAAAAATATATATATATAAGTACATTTTAGGTGTCAGTAAATCATTAGTTTTAATACATTTCTTGATTTAATTTGAGTTAAATAACACATGTAAATAATTCCTCATTGGGGTAAGCATTAGAATCTAACATTTGTGGCTCTTGACCACAATATGACATTGTATAAATGACCAATACCATATAAATATCTAGATTGATATTATGTTAATGTAAAAATTTTTAAGTGTACAAGATTCTACCATTTCTTCTGTCAGGTTACTTATCAAGTTTGTTGCAAAGAAATCAGCTTGTCATTGCCACAGAGACGTTGAGGATGTGATCAGCTGACGTCATGAACGTGTTGTGCTTTTTGAGAGAACCAGCAATAGAGTATGACATGGAAGTTTTATGAGTGTGCTTGATGAAAGAAAATAAATAAAATAAAAACATGAGAGTGAAAGTTATAAAGTCTCCTCTGTCTTCTCCTGACTTCTGGATTTAAAGCCTGAAGTGACGACGCGTGTGCATCTCATGCTGCTGCAGATCTTTCTTTTCCCGCTCCATGCTGGCAGCGCCTGTCGTCAGGCAAAGCTCCAAGCCATTTCCCCCCGATGCATCTCGACTGAATCAATAGGGCCCCTCGCAGCGTATCATTAGACATAAGTATTATAATTACTTGTGTTATTAATTTTGCCTTAATACCAGGGATAATATGATATGTAATTCAACGCAGTTGAGGGAAGAGAAAATAAGATGATCACAAATGCATCTCTTATGAAAATCAATGCTGAAATGGATATTCCAATAATGCCAAACCACCGCTGCAGTTCCCCCCCCACCCCTTTCTTTTACTTCATGCATATCAACCAATCATTTTCTGCTCTCATCTGGAAAAAAATATATAAATACGCACAAACGTATTTCACATGGCCTCCTAGTCCGAGGCAAAACAATATGGATTTGTGTTGCCTCACAAACAATTTTAATAAAAAGCTATCGATTGGGGATCGAGCAGATAGCCTGTGGGCGCAGAGCACCAGACCCCAGTGGCTCCAGATCATTAATGTCCTCAACTACTGGCTTCACCGGCGCAAATTTCTTCAATAAGCGGCCGGCACACGGGCTTCAGGGTTTGATTTTTAAACCAAGGTGTGCGTGGCTCGTGCACGAGCCGCATAAATCAAGACACGTTTAGCAGAAACGTGTTTGTTTGTGTGTTGTTGTTTTTTTCTTTTTTTTGGGCTTCATGAATACACACATTACTCCCATTTTGAGCATTCGTGGCAAACATCACCTGCAGACCAAAGAGCTGAAGTTACAAACAAAGCAACAAATCAACACGCAGTCTCATGATAAGGGTTAAAAAAAACACTCTCATATGATCTGCTTCATGTCAAACAGCAGAAATTTGTGCAGCTTCAGGATCTACATCCCTGGAAGAAACACTTGCATTCCCTTTTCCCGAGCAGGTATAAAAACCTTGCTTCTGCGAGACAGTTTTAATTACCAGCTACTTTCCGTGTGCTTATGATTTCAATTTTTCCCTGCAAAGCCGCTAATGATATTCAAACCGCCTGCTGGCTACTCCGACTCCTTATTCTCCCCTTTTCTTTCCTTCCCACTGAAATGTGAATACTTAAGTTTATGGGCTTATTTGTCCTACAGTCACTTTGTAAAATCTTTTCTCTCTCTCTCTCTGCCCAACACGACTTTTTAAACACGAGCCTCCCTGGAAGGGATGGTAATAAAGGTTTTTGGGTAGAAGGTTTGGTGGGGATCAATGTGGAATATATTAGCCTGCGCTGCCGAGACCGACTTCAATAATACAAGAATTGATCCTCTGAAGTGAAGCTTTATTCCGAGCGCTGGCATGGTAAAGGCAAAAGGAGGATGGTCCATTCCAATGCTGCGTAGACCAGATGGAGAATCACAGCGGGCTTTTTCACCCTCCCCCAAATTTTTCACATTGCATTTTCAATCTGGCGTTACATGCAATCACACAATTACTGAGGGATTTCTGTTGAGGCGAATGCAAGACAAAGAAGCATGTCCAATAATACAGCATATGGAAAAACATATTCAGCTGGCACTACTTTAACTGCCAAATGCAAGAATGTGGGAAAAGGGTGAAGAAAAATAGATGGAGATAAACGAAGCAGATAAAAAAATAAAAAAAACACACATAAAGATTACTGGAAGGTATTAAGTGTGGTATTTAAAACTGCTTGTGTGCTTAGTTAAATTTTAGCTAATTTCCCTTTGAATATCATGTTTTCAAAACAGAAGCCA
This sequence comes from Poecilia reticulata, assembly GCF_904066995.2. Classification (NCBI taxonomy): domain Eukaryota; kingdom Metazoa; phylum Chordata; class Actinopteri; order Cyprinodontiformes; family Poeciliidae; genus Poecilia; species Poecilia reticulata. The sequence goes on along the minus strand of NC_088844.1, from coordinate 24,273,236 downwards.
CTAATATTTCCATTAGTCGCCGGACACATCTCATCCCAGCAGTGTCTCGGCACGCAGCCGTCGGTTTGTCAAGTGCGGGCGGTAATCAAGCGTGAGGGCTGGATATATAACGAGCACACTTCACAGTATGCCTAACAAGCACACTTCACACACTAATCAGCTCAAGTAGACTTGCGCTGCATCCGCATCTCTGCGTTTGTTTTCCTCCCGGCTTAGATCATGAAAACTGCCTGCATGGTATCAATAGATTTGGCCATCACTGATTTAACTAAGAGCACACTGAGGCGTTGCATGGACGGCTCCTGAGGTGATTAAAATAAAGCGCTGGATGCAAGGAGGAGGTTAGAAGAAACAGAAGAGACAAACGTACACGCACTCACTACATGTATTGATCTTCCTGCAGGAAGCTTGAGGCTCCGCTCCTCCTGACAAGGCAGCAGAGTCAAAATAATACACACAAATTATCCTGCCTCTCAAATTTGGGGCCGTAAATGGTCTCTCCTGAGGTACCATTGGAGTTATTATTCTATGAAAAACACATAAATCGTCAGGAATCTGGTTATTTCATTTGGATTTAAGAGCTCTCAACTTATGAACAACCAACAGGTCAAAGTTCACACCCAACAAAGAAAACAAATCTAATATTAAATCACAGACAACATTCAAATCAAAGAATAAAATTAAATCTAAGAGCCAACTGTAAAAAAACATATAAATTAAATGTAATGAAATGTAAACAAAAGTAATGAATACATTAAAAAGTTAAATATAACCTTAATTAAGAGTTACAAGTACAATATAAACAAATGCAACATTAAGGAAATATAACACAGAGCATAAATGTCAAATTAACCCAGAGGCATAAACGTAAGTAGATTAAAAAATCATAAACTAATCAAATGTAACATTAAGATAAGAAGAATGAAGCCCAACATGAGAAATCAAATGTTACTAAACATAAAACACAAATAATTCTAAACACACTGTAAAATAAATGATAAGAAAACATCAACAAATTACATGCTACCATAAATTCTGAACACATACTTTAGAGATTCAGGTATTTGAGGTGTAATGTCTGACAGAAGCTAGCATGAGCCCTAAAAGATTTCTTCAAATAAAAAATAAAGCTGCTTTTTTTTTTTTGCTCCATTTCAGAAAATGCCCCGAGTCACGTACTGTGTCGTAGTGCAAATACAATTTTAAGGCAGCCGCCTTAAAATAAAGCTGTTTGTAAACTGAAGAATGAAACTACCCCACACTAATAGAGCCAGACAGGACAGACACCACCCCATCCTGTAATCCCATCAACTCGTGTCATACAGCAGGCAGGCCAAACCTATATGTGAGGCCTGTAATCCTGTAGGGCCAAGACTTCATAAAAAGACCCACTAACACACGGAAACACCCAATCTGTCCAAACAAGGACAAGTTGGAAAGCTTTGGCCAATTTGTGCCTAAATGGAGACCCCTCATAAATGCAGAACAGCACTTATGTCCAACTATAGGACTAAAAATGGCTTAATAAGCAGGGAAAAAGTCACAAAAATGACAAACTGATAATAAAATAAAAATTCTTCCTGGTAAAAGAATACGTCTTTAAAGTGGCATGAGTATAAAAGCTCTAAGCCCTCATATGTTTACTTAGAAACTAAAATATGATTTTTAAATCAACAAAATAAAAGAACAAAACACAAGATGATGGACATGCATAAATTCTTCTGCTGTCAGGACAGTCAATCAACCGGCAGTGCAGGGGAACAATGTGGCCTATTATTATTCAGACACATGCAAAAAAAAAAAAAAAAAAAAAAAAAAAAAAACACCCAACAGCGTGAATAAAAGAAATAAAGAACGATATATATATATATATTTTTTTTTTTAAAAGCCACGTCGGACAAGGCACCCTTGGCTTGTGTCTTCCTTCATAGAGAGAGCGGGGGAAAGAGAGAGAGAGAAAGAGAGAGAGAGAGGCAGAGACGACGGGAGCAGGACCCACACGGCGTGGTTCCAGCCAATTGCGTTCCAGAGAAGTGACCATGGCCAGTGATAAACAAAGCACCATAGATCACTCCTCCCGCAGACGGAGCCCGGCACCGGAGGCGGCGGAAGGCAGAGCGGCGGGTCAGACAAAGAGGCAGACGGCGAGGAGAGAGGACGGCAGAGAGCTCACCGACCGACCGACCGCACGCATCTGCCCCTCTGCTCGCCTCTCGCGCTTCAATTTGACGCCCTTTTTTTTTTTTTCCCCCCCTGTAACAACCGGAATGCCATTAAAGCCGGCCGATCTGCACGGCTGCAGCTTTTCTCTCAGTGGCGAGAAAGAACAAGGCGAGCCACGGCGAGAGAGAGAGAAAGAAAAAGTGAGGGAGCCGCAGTCCCCCTGCTGCCGCTGTGCCGATGCATCATAAAAGAGATAAACCCTTTAAAAAAAAAAAAAACAATAATCACAAAAAGACTTATTTTCTAAAAAGAAAAGAGGGCATTCAGCACTTACCCACTCCCAGGCGCAAGACTCAGATTCAGTGCTCATTCGAGCCCAGTGCGCGTCAGAAACATCAGATATTCCTCCAAAACAGATGTGCAAAGAAGGAGCAGTGAGGTTCTCCCTCTTTTGTTTGTGAGCCTGCCTTGCTATTTTTTTTTTTTTCTCTGTTTGCATCAGCTGGCTCTTTACAGCTTTGAAGCAGGTGGATGACAAAAACATCAATCTCTCCAGGCACATTGTGTGGCATCATGCACGCCTTGACACACTCCCCTCACCAGCTCTATACAGTATAATCACACATTGTGTTCTCCCGCTCACAGCTTCAGGAATGAACACCGGTTCAAAAGGAAAGTGAAGGACAAGTGTGCAATACTCCAGTGTTTTTTTTGTTTTTTTGTTGTTGTAATAAATTTCCATTGGATGAGAAGAGGCATTTTCTGCAGTTTAATTAGCAATATGTAAGGAAAAGTTGAGCAGGACATTTGCTTTGAACGTCAGCGTTCAGGTTATAAAATTGCTCTCAGGAGGTACTTTAGATCGCTTGCTGAAAATCAGCCAATCACAGGGCAGCAGTTTCTAGCACATTTCGGTATCTGAATGTGGTGAGGGAAACTTGATGAAGTTCAAAATACAGAAAAGGATCCAAGAGACTGACTGCATATTTGTTCAGGTGGACTGAGCATTTCAAAAACTATTAATCTGCTTAGATTTTCACTCAAAACCATTTGCAGATTGAATATTTTAGATCAGTCATGGAATACAATAGATTGGCAACAGTAGCTCTATTTATGTACCAACTAAAATCTCTGAACTTAGTTGAACCCTGAGGCAGATGTGCTGCAGCTGCAGAAGATCACAATGGGAGCCACTTTTATCTGCTCTAGAGGCCCTGGTTACACGACGTTTCCAAAAACCGTTTCCTGCTGTGCAAATGAAAAAAGAAATTGCTCTTACTCAACAGAGGCATGGAAATGCTCAAGGAGAAGATGAAATGATGTAGTGTGCATTCCAGGCCTGCAGGAGGCGAAGAAGCTGTGAGAACTTTCTGATCAACAGGCGTGTTTTCGTAAACTTTGCCATGTATAGAGATGAACGCATCATTTGGCGCATACAGTCTCTCGCTGAAGGCATAAATGTTCCACAAAGGCCAGGTTTTACTTTGACAAAGAAAATAATCTTAAGAGGTGACGCAGCGAAGACAGAAGATGGAGGTACGCCATTGATGATGTGCAGTGTGCAGGTGAAAATTGGGCCTTAATGCGCAAGATGACACTATTGATGTCATTGTCTCCAAACTTTTCCAGTGTGTATATATACGGGCATGATTAGCATTCTAAAAAGCTTCACTCTGGCTCCTGTTGTCAAATCTTTGCCTTATGTCCAGCCAAAAACCCTGTTTCTGTGTAAACGAGAGGCAAAAACGCAACAAAACATTAGCATTTTACAGTCCTGGTGTTGCCTTGTAAAATGGAGCCTGGGCCTGCAATTCACACACACTGTTCAAACCGCACTGAAAAAGCATTGCCTCGTCCAATGAATCTCGATTTTGTCTTTGGCATTCAGATTGTATAATTGGACTGATCCATTCAGTCTTGTATGAACAGTTCAGGTTGGTGATTGTTTGAAGAGGGGTTCTGTAAAATCAATATTGATAACAGATCACTTGAAGTAGAAAGATGTAAGATCACAGTGAGTTTATTGAAAACTGGAGTGGTGACAGTGAGAAGCTGGAAAGATGTACTCTGTCTGGTTTAGCTGAAATTAGAAGTCTAAAAGTCAACAATTTCAAACTTAATGCCGCTCCAGTTTCTATGAGGAGTAACCTCTGAAAAGCCTATGTTGTTTGGGTTTTCTTTTGTTGGTTTTTGCTAAAGGAAATCAATAAAAAAGATACAATTATTTCTAATAAACATATCTGATGACATGTAATTGTATTTGATTAATAAGTAAATGTTAATTCTTAGAAATATAGACAAATGTTCTTATTTAAATGTGTGAAAAAGATTGCTCACTATGGAGGAAAGGGGGTTTTTTTCCCCATAGATTTTGAAACTGAATATTTTTGTAGATTAATATTGGTTACGTTATTTTATCAATAAGCTTTCTCACAAAATACAATACAAGTTTAGCAGGTTCAATGTCTATGGTCCCAATTTCAGTGCATCAAACTTAAGCAGCGCAGGCCTTGTAGCAAATTTAAAAGGATGTAAAACTAAAAAGTGTCCCTTTAACTCTTGTTAAAGTCATTTTTAAACATATTTTTAACGGAATTAACGTGTTTCTTATGAAATTATTTATAACATTTAAATGTGTTGTTGGCACTAAGATATGAGCAAGACTTAAAAAGTTTAACACATTTTGGTCTGTTAGTATGCTATACCTGCTATAAGACGTTTAAATCTCAGAAGTTATTTATACTGTGAAAGAAAGTAAATTATTATTTTTTTGTTGCCATCAGATTTGTCTCCTTCCTTTTATTGTTTTTTGTTGTTGTTTTTTTTCAAATGGCTGCTAAATCCAGGGGTTTTTGAATTTCTTGTACCATGCTTTCTAAGCCAGTTGTGGTGAGTTAGTGGTGAGAGGCAAGGCAGGAGTGACAGGTGGGTTGAAGGTGGAGGTGAAATTAAGCCTGGGGTGAGCTTTGAGTCCCTTCTTGTTTGCTCTAGAGATGGACATGCTGACACAGGAGATCAACCAAAAGTCTGAGTGGATTATAGATTCAGCTGATGACACTGTGATCCACAAGGGTAGGAGCATGTGAAAGGGAGCTGGGACAGGAGAACTTGTATGCTGCAGGGAATAGTAATGAAATGCAGCATGTGAGAATGTGTGTTTGAGACTACAAAATAAATCCAGAAATTACACTTTCTTTCCCCGCAGTTTTCACTTCAATAAAAACAAGCTCTTGTCAGCTCTTCGGTACATTAGTTCACAAAATGTACATCGATAAATTCAGCACAAAATTCACTCAAGTTTGAAATGCTTACAGTGGTGAGAATTTAATTATTTGACAACATTTTAACAACACTATGAGTAGCCATAGCATACAAAGGGTAGTTGCCAAGGTATAACTTGACAACTACCATGAGCTTCAAGTCAAATAGAGCATTGCCTGAAGTCACAGTGCTTACTTGGAAAGTTGGTGATCCCTGGCAACCCATCCATCCTTCCATTGTACTGGTTACCAACGCAGGCAGTGGCGCAAAAAGTGGGTATGCAGGGTATGCAACGCATAGGGGCACAGCACCAGAGGGGGCGCCAAAACCCCGTCTGGAGGGAAGTTTTCCCATACACTAAAAGAGCCCATAGTAGAAGAGCGAGTGAGCGTCGCTCCTTCACCCTGACGTTCCTTCGCCGATCTATGTTTTCGCATCCACCTGAATAATGTGTAGTTGCGCCACTGTCCGTGCGTAACAGGATTTGTGCGTGCGTAAAAATATATATGTGTGTGTAATACTCGATTTGTAAAACTTAAAAATAAAATAAACCTTCTCCTACGCCTATACATGTTGAAAACGTACACACAAATCGCCTGGTTCACACACACAAAACTGCATTTACACACAAATCCATTTACGAGAGCACAACTATTTTTGAGACTCATTTCACGCTTCCGGGAAGCTCCCAGATTTGTGTATATGGTGCGTTTACATGCTAGTAAAAGCTGGGACATCTGAGTTTTGCTCAGAGTCTAGTGTTTTTATCCTCTGAACGTTTCTCTCTGTGCTTGTGCCGAAGTGGCAAATACGTTAGTTCGGTGGAAAACGGTAGTTCTCAGCACTTCCTTATAATATCCTAAAATTATTTATAGACATATTGTGCGTTTTTGAGCGGTATGGCTTAATTTGCTGCAGCGAAGTCCTTCTCAAACAACAAGGTAATGGTGGGTAACTATGGCAACCAGTGACAGTTTAAAAGCCCGCCTACTCTTTCTGCAGTCAGGTTGCGCGCGCATCAGCCGTGTTAAAAAATCTGTCAGACAAGCCCTCTGAATATCAAATGAAATTGTGACATCACAATGTGACATCACAATATAACTCCAAAGGCAGAATTCTGACATCACCAGCGATTATATAAGCTTGTCACATCGATCTACCTTCATCACAACCTGTTAGCAGCCGTTGTTGATAGTTTCTCTTCAGAATTTACTCAGCAGTTCGCAGTAGGATTTTCAACTTTGTTTGGTGAATATTTCTTTGGGATATTTACATCTAACATAACGAGAAATCTTTACAGAGTTTTAGTAGTGATTTATTTTAGAACCATTGTACAAGCAAAGGTTACAATGCAGTCCGACCAGCCAAGAGCCGAAGAGGTCGCATCCGACAACATTATCGAGAGGGAAGTACAGCCACCAAAAATACCCAAGCGTAGGAAGAAGAAGGTGTCATTTGGAGTTTGGTGGGCGCTGCGCGAAGCTGAAGAGCTAAAGAAGACAACTGAAAATATCGAGCAGCAGGACTCTTCAGTGGAGAAACATGCCCCTGCTGATCAAAGGACTGCAGATGAAAGTAGTGGAACGGAAGACAATTCGCTGGTTACCGAACAGGAATCGATCTCCGAACTGAAGGAGACACCAGAGAAGGAAGAGTCCTCTAAGTCCAGCGCTGAAAATGTTATCAAGCAGGACACTTCTCTGAATGCAGAAGAAGGTAGTCAGGAAAATAAAGAGGAGCCTGTGATTTCAACACCAGAGCCAGTCACCAAAAAGGAGCATGACGAGGCAGCTTCCTTGAAAAAGGAAAGCTATTTGACGAACACTGTGGTCTCTCCAAGTGAAACAAAGTGTACATGCCTTTCAAAATCCAAGGAGTCTGAATATATCGAGGTACAGAAAAACTTAATGAAACAGCTGGATGAAATGTTCGCTCTAAATAATAAACTAAGAGCTAAACTTAAACAACAGAAAGATCTGACGAGGAAATTACAAAGGAAGAAGTCAATGGTTTCTGTTGCAATTCAAACTGACTCACAAGACACCTCGCAGCAGAAACCTATCTACAAATCTGCTTCGACGCAAACGGAGATGACAGCTACCATTAAAAATAAGAATCACACAAATAATACAGTTATCGGTAAACAACCGCAGGTGATCGAAGAAGAGACGGCCTCCATACCACAATCAAATGGGGACCAGCAAGAGAAAAAAAAACAATCAAGGAAATCGAAATGGAGGATGAAGAGAAAGGCAGCAATGCGAGCTATGTCTGAGATGGAAAACATTAGCAACGATCAAGTGTCTGGAAATAACACCGAACAGGAAGTTTTAGTACCAGAAATAGTTGAGGATCAGGCTGCCTCCATCAATGAGATTAATAAGATCGAAACAATAATCTCGACCCACCAACCCATCTCTGAAGAGGTTGTTATGTCTGACATGCAACAAAGTGGGAATGAAAAAGTGAAGAAAAGGGCAAAGAAATATAAACAGAAGAAGAAGAGAAAGGCAGAATTGAGAGCTGCATCTGAATTGGAGACATTAAATAATGAAAACCTTTCTGTTGAAAACACTGGAGAACAAGAAGTTTCAACACCAGAAGCAGTCGGAAATGACACAGACACCATCATAATTGAAATATATAAAAATGAAACAGTGATTGGGAAACAACAGCAGGAAACAGAGACAGATAAAAACGTAGTCCCCAACGCAAACACACCAAAATTGGATTCAGAGATTATGCCAGAGATCCCCCCCACAATAGAGACAAAACTTTGCACCCCATCAGAAGACCTACCAGGCAAAGCTCCTGTAGATTCCATAGAAGATGATATAACAGAAGAACGTAGAACAGAGTCAGCTGAGAACATCATGTCTGAACCAGAAGAAAGACCCACGAAGAAGATTTCACTGTGGAGACGAATAAAAAAGGCCTTAACTCCAACACCTCTGCGGCAATTTAAAGACAGATGTAAAGTCTGTCCAGCATAGACAGACTTTACATCTGTCTATGCTGATGTAAAGTCAGCATAGACTGACTTTACAGTCTATGAGTATACTGCTCAAAAAAATAAAGGGAACACTTCAGTGTTACTTCAATGTTAAAGTGTTCCCTTTATTTTTTTGAGCAGTGAATATTAGATTTGAAAGGAGGGTGGAGCCACGTGTGTTTTGGGTGATTGGCATTCATTGGAAAAAGAGCTACCGTTATTAATTGGGTATTTTAGTATTAAAAAGACAGGATTTCACGGTGGGAAATGTCTCCCCGTATAGGTGTGGGTTCACTCCGGGTGCTCCGGCTTCCCCCACGTTCAAAAACATCAGAACTCAAGTTCAACCATTGTGAGATTAAAATTTCTAATTCAAAACAGAAAATCAGGCAACCACATTTATTAATTAAAGGGAGATTTAGAGAAAGAAAATGTAAACAATGACAAACAAAGAGAATTTTAGAAGTCTAAACCTTTACATATATAAATCTATTATATATAAATATAAATCTATTATATATATATATAAATCTATTATATATATATATATATATATATATATATAGAAATCTATCTCTCTATAAGTATATATAAATCGATATGTAGATATCTACATATCGATATCAATCTATACATCTGTCGATCTCTCTTTCATTTATATATATATAAACCTATATCTCTATATATATATAAATCTATATATAAATATATATATATATATATATATATATATATATATATATATATATATATATATATATATCCTTCCATTTTTCTGCACCCTTGTCCCTTAGTGGGGTCGGGAGGGTTGCTGGTGCCCATCTCCAGCTGGCGTGCCGGGCGAGAGGTGGGGTACACCCTGGACAGGTCGCCAGTTCTACATATCAATATCAATCTGTATAACTATCGATCTCTCTTTCACTTGTATATATATATAAACCTATATCTCTATAAATATATAAATCTATATGTAGATATATATATTTACTTATATATATATCTACCTATATATATATGAATCTCTCTATAAATATATATAAATCTATATATAGATATCTATAATATCTATATATCGATATCAATCTATATATCTATCAACCTCTCGCTCTCTATGTATATTATATATATATCGATCGCATAATTTATTTTTATTTTTATCATAAGCACTACCGGTTACATTATGTGGAAAAAGGAACCATAAATTCACCTTAATTTAGACAAAAACTTGTTTTTAATAACTTTTTCCAAGAAAAAAACAAAACAGGCATTCTGCAAATTGTACTGCCACTATCTTTAACAGACTGAAAACATATGAAGGCTCCGAAGAGGCTAAATAATGCAGAGTCAAAATAAAACCTCTCAGCATTGCCAAAAAATTCAAGTATAAAAACATTCAAAGGCAAATACAGGTTCCATTACAATAAACAATCCTGAGTTACTGAATGAAAACTTCCTGTTAGCATGGCGGCTAGCTGATCACTGCTGTTTCTGACTGAGCGGAGTAATTATGCAGAACAGGGAGGAGATCAATTATTTTTTCAGAGATTATCTGTCTCATGTTAGGACCGCGAAAGTTTTAATACGTATGTAAAATGTATTTTTTAAAGTTAGATGCTGCAGCTTTAAACAGAGGTTCGGTGTGAGAGTCACTCTGCTCCACCTAGTAGCAGAGCGCCGCTTCTGCTCCAGAAGCGCTGTTGAACCGCGCGTAGCAGCGGTTCAACAGCGAGAGCAGAACCAGCGTCTTACATCGCAGCTCGAAGACTTAAATCATTTTGCGGGTTATTTGTTTAGCTTTCTGATCGTCATGCTAATCCGGGTGAGTGTTTGTAGCCGTGCGCTGCTTTACCTGCTATATGATCCTCCATATGTCTTTTTTACTGCAGTGAGCATCGATGTAGCCAAACTCCGTCAAGAATGTCATTGTTTTTATGTCGTATTAGCTTCGTTGTGTTGATGCATTTTGACCTGCTTCACCCCACGTGCTTCAATTTTTGTCCCCATTCACTCAGTGCTATAGTTCCACACCACATCGCTTAAGATTTGTTGCTGCGCGTTTGCGCAGTGTGAAGGAAAGAGGAGACCAGCTGCACAGGCAGGCTGCGAAATGAGAAGCAGGTGAGAGAGACTGATCGGCGATCACCGATCATACACTTTTTCACGGAAATCGGCCAATTATGATCAGCCGATCGATCGGCATATATATATATATATATATATATATATATATATATATATATATATATATATATATATATACACACACACATAAAGAGAGAAGTAGCTTGTAATTTACACAAGGTGGATATGGAGATGGAATGAGCTGGTATCCTAAGAATGATAGAAAACATGCTAACAAAAAGCCTCAGACCTACAGCCCAGCCCACAGGCAGTTCTAGACTGCCTGTGGGCACTGCCTGTGGGCTAAAACAGGCCAACAGAAGTGGCTCTTTGGCTCACTTATATGTTAAATGATCAAATATTGCCCTGTTTTTGTTTCATTCGTTTTAATTGCCCTGTAGGCAGCAATCTAGTCACATATATGCACATTTATTATAATTGATACTTTAATTAAATTTAAATTCTCCAAGTTTTTGTCATTGGGGCCGGGGGCGCTGATGACATGTTCGCATACACCTCAGAAAGTATGTAGTTGCGCCCCTGATCGCAGGGACATACGGGAGTTGTTGCCTATCTTCAGCACTCTGGGGGCAAGACGTGGGGTACGCCATAGACAGGTTGTCAGTCCATCATAGGACAAACAACCATGCACACAGTCTAAGGACAATTTAAAGTGGCCAATTAACCTAGCAGTCATGTTTTTATACTGCGGAAGAAAGCCGGAGTAACTGCAGAACCAACGTATGCAAGGGGAGAAACATGGACGAATCCAGACTGAGATTCACACCCAGAACCCTTCTTGCTGCAAGTGCTACCAAATGACACTGCGCCACTGGCAAGCCCCTGGTTCTGCTAGCGTTTTTGTAGTCATGTCCTCAAAAATACCGACCGACGCTCTTCTAAGAAAAAAAAACTAGCATAACCATGATGACATATCTAGGAACATTACAGAAGAAGCCATCTGTAATTCAAAAAATCTTGCATGTTTTTGAATGTTTAAAAAATATATATATTTAAATTGAATCCAAAATCAGGATTTTGCAATGCTTACCTGCCTTCTTCCAAACTGACATGCTATTTTTAATACACCGTGTAGGAAGCGGAAGCAAGGAACGAAAAAAGTGGTGAAACGAGGACATGAACTCGAGTTATGGACTATGAAAGGAACGATAGAACGTCTTCAACTCAAGGTCAGATATACGAGTTAACGCGAATGCAACAAAAATATTCGGCATGGACTATCATGAAATGGAAACATCACATTGCTTTCTCTAACATGATCAAGTTTTAGATATATAAAAAGTTGTATTAATGTCAATATCCTTAATGTTAAAATGTAACACTGTGACTAAGTGTAAATTCCGATATTTTTCGAAGGCCCTCGAAGGCAACTGGGTGACGTGTACTGTTTTGCCTTTGGTGGCGGGAAGCGGATATTTTGCTATCGGTTTGGCGTTTCTTGTCTTTATAACTACATTATTTGAAGTATAGCAAATTAGCCTGTCGTAGTTCACCCAATTAATGAAAGTTCGTCTGATATCATGCGTGGGTGGCATTACTGACGTTTGCGTGGAAACACTCGACATTGATATACTTCGACAGCTGAAAGTTGCATAAACTTAAATGGAGAGCTTATTGATACGCGATAACCCGCTGCTTTTACCTCTAAACAAGAAGAAAACAGTCTATGATGGGTTTATAACCGTACAGGTAGGTATTCTCGCATAAAAATCTATGTTCTCGGCTTGATGGAGCGAATGTCCAACCTGTTTGTGTATCTGCGTCATTGAAGACACTTAAATAATGTAAACAGGATGCTAGGAAATTTGACAGGTTTTTCTGTGTTTACAGTTGTTTTATTGATCTCGTCAAATCACATGGCAGCAACAGAATGTGATGAAAAGATGTGAAAATGTTAAAAGTTTGCATTACTCTTCCATTTGGTCATGTTGAAACATACAGTTCATCTGTAACGGTTGCATTCTGTGTTCAAGCCTTTTACTTTGATTCCCCAAAATAAATGAGTTTTAAACTAATTGCAATTTCAGATCTTTGTTTCGTTCGTGAAAAAAGAAAACCATGAACTCTTTTCCTCCCACTCCACAGTTATGCTTAACTTTGTGTTGGTTCTGTCGTTACATTACATTTACAAAGTATGTTTTCTCTAGGAAAGAGACTTCAGAATAAGAATACTCCTCCCTCCAGATCTCCAACTGAAGCGGGCCAGGTACTAATAGGATCTCCTTGCTTTATTAATAATTGCATTAAAGCCCAGCTTGATTTCATAGGGAGTGTTTTTCTAACCAAAGAACCTGCATTTGCTCCTAACTTTTGTCTCTGCAGGCTGCACTGCTGTTGGCAGCTGAAACACCTGTTGCGTGAATATGAGCACATAGTGAAGCAGGTAAATGTATAATCAGTTGCTTGTGGCATCACGGTATCAAGTGAAACCTTGTGTCTGTCTTCTCTGATTAATATCTTGTCGTTTCCTGTGTATTTATCGCCGTGTCATGTTGCCTTCTTTGTGCCCTTCTATTTCTTCCCCCCACTGTTTAATTAACATTGCCTGGAAAATGTCCGCATTTGTTACGTGGGCCCCTCAGGGTTATTTGGATGAGATTGATATTTCACCCTGGGCTGCAAAGTTCATTATTTTCACAGCCTTTAAGCTATCATTAATTATTTAAACGGGTGGCAGCACGCATTAATCACAAACACTGTGTTTGATTTGAACGGCTGGCTGAAGGAAAGCAAAAATAGACAGTGTCACTTCATTATACCTTCATTCAAGGGTGTCTTTCTCACAGAGGCTGCAGCAGTCGGTGGATCTTGGCGGTTTCATTCTGGAGTTGAAAACCGTCTTGGTAAGGACGAGGATGACATGTGATGTGTATAATTATGAGCAAAAGATGCACACGTAGACCTTAGATTGTTTCTTTATGTTATTAAACGATCCTATGAGAATTCAATTGATTAAAGTGGTTTAGAGGAAAGTGGATCTAATACAGTTTGGCTTGTGGTGAAATGATTTTGGTTAATAAATTGGAAGCGGTATGATTTGCTCTTTTTCCGTGTTTGTTGCAGGAAGTGGCTCTGAATCGATGTCCCGAGGGTCGCTCCGTCCCGCCTCCTCGATATTACTCCCAGCTCATATCTGAGATGGAGATTGTCGGGTGGGATAAGTAAGTACAGAAAAATTATTAAAGGAGTGTTAACAAAACGCTCAAACGCAGCATTCAGCTTTCACAACCATTTAACAGACACACAGATGTTCCGTTGAACAGTTTCAGTGGAGGCTGAAATTGTTCAAGCAACAAAGTTAAAATGACATGACAATCATTTTACTACACAATTCTATTATTTGGGTGCTGATGATATTAAATGAGGTGTTTGTTTTACGAGACAAATGAGTGTCCACTCTTGTTGAATGGTAGATTTAAAACAAACAACAAAAAAGCAACTTGGACAAATATTGCAAACAGGAATATTGGGTATAATTATGATACTCGGAACATTTTATTCTCACCAGAAGCATTTGATAGTAATTTAGGGCAAACATAATTTGAGATGAGAAGTATTTGTTAAAGTGCAAATTGCATTGAGTCACTAACTTGCAGCATTCACTGCTCCTGAAGGAGCCGGGGGTTGACAGTAGATAATCGCTTAATATCATGCATGTAGCGACAGTGGAGAGTAAAAACTCCCCTTTAACAGGAAGAAACCTCTAGCAGAACGTGGCTCAGTGTGAACAACCGTCTGCCATGACTGACTGGGGGTTTGAGAAGACAGAGCAGATACTCAAAAAACACAGAAGCTCTGATCCAGCAGTAGTTTATATGTGGAGAACAGTAGAATGTTAATGGCCTCAGAGTTTGCAATTTATCCAAAATCTGCAACATGTGGATATCAAATAACCCCTTATTCATGCAGATACCAATAATAGAAGAAATAATAATTTAAAAATTACTAAAGTATCAACCCAAACACATTTACATTTGCTTAACTTTGTAAAGTAAAACAATTAAAATGTAATTGTCTAGTTTTCAGGAGCTTCAGAAAAATGTATTTCACAGCAACCGTGTGAAACTCCACTGAATCAGTTTGTACCTAATTTCTGCTTTAGATAACTGTTTTGGCTTACAGAGGAACTCAACTAATACCAAAACAATTATTTTTTTCTTAATGAAAAGCATGTTAACATGGTTCCATTTCCCACTTACATGGTCCCAGGACACTGTGGAAGCAATTTGTCAGTGGAATTGCTTGCTGATGGAGCATATTCTGTTAACCGATCCTCATATCAGCTCTGTGTAAGAATCTGAACCAACAGTGGAAGGGAAAGTTCCAAAAACGTCGTTTTTCAAGTTTCCTGTTTATTCCCCAGAGGTAGAATCAAGTTGGTGTGATGAAAACCTCCCTGCCTCATGTGGCTAAATGGAGCAGTCTTTTTTTTTTTTTCTCCCTCTCCTGTAGCTTTCAACAACACACGGCCACATTAACGAGGGGTTCTTAATGACTTCCTTATTTTTAGTTATTGAGTTACAGTTAAATCCAGGTCGCCTTTAATAAAGCTCAGCTCTCGTGCGCTGACGGGCCCGGCTAATACTGTCGTCAGGAGAAGGCAGTTAGCAGGAAGATATGTGTTCTCCCTCAGCTCGGATTAATCCTTGACTACCACACTCATTTTCCACTTTCCTATTAATGACCACGACTGCAATTATGATATTAGCAAAATGCAAATGGCTCTAATTGAAGACTCTCAGGTTTTAATAGGAGATGGGGGGTGAAGGTATGCTTAATGCTAGAAATGGGACTGACATCATTTTCAGTGCGGTGTTACGGTTAGAAAGCATTATACACAGCGGGCCTCAATCTCTAAAGCACTCGAGATTTGCTTAGCGTCTTAATTGGTATGTGCCGTGCTAATAGCCACCGGGGGTTTCAGCTGTAATTCTGCCTGCTGATTGGACCAGGTAAAGCGAGTCTTCTCTTCCCCTCCACGTGCCTCTATTTGGCATTTCCTAGTTTGGTCATCTTGTTAGGCTGCGAATGGCAAACCTGTGACGAAAAATGCGCTAATTAATGGAAAATGGGGTCAAGTAGGTCAGCTGCTATCACTTGATTCCACCAGAAACATGGCCCTGATGGCTCCTGGGCTCATTATGGGCGCAGCTGGTGCTCCGTGTTCACAACCTGTTGGAGAACGTGCAGGGATTGCTTCACGTCTTCCGATTGCGGTGTTATCACTCCGTCACACTGTGTTGGTGTTTTTTTGCCGGGCCTTCTAGGTCTACCAACACAAGCTTTTTTCTGCCATCTTTGTTTTTCTTACATTACTAGGCCAGCTAATAAATTACTCCCCCTAATCCTGTAATACAAACATGATCTCTAATAGTACTGGGAATTCCCGGGTTACAGTTTCTAAGTAATCATGGTGTCCCGGTTACCACAATAACACCACCAACCAGACTCGTGAATCTGCACGTCTTAATCCTGTATAAAATTAGTGCGTATCTCTTCTTGTCCCCTCCATTTGTACATGCCACGGCCCTCTGTTTGCATTCTACATGTGTGTTTTGTGATCCAACATACAGAAAGTGTTGATCGCACTATTCATGAATCACACTGTCAACATGCAGACTACAATAGCGAATCTCACCCAAATTTGCATGGTGTAGAAGTGGCTCACATTGCTACGGAGTTGCAAATGGGAAGCTCTCATCAGTCTTCCCAGCGAGAGGTCGGACTATCATGCTGATTCCATCACAGCTAAGACGGGTTTGGCGGCTTGTCCCTGGTCTCTGGGGTGTGAGACCCTGTAGCAATGGAGATGAACATGTGGATGTTTTTGATGCTGATGCAATCAGCCGTTTTACTCATCCAGGGGGTTTAATACTGATGTAATTATTTAAACTTTTCTTCTCCAGGTTCTTCTCAGATTTTTAATGAGTTGGTTTGCTGGCAAAGGCCAGGCTTTTAAGCTCCAGTTTCCAATTTTTAAGGAGGTTTTTGGAATGTCATTTCAGAAGCTTAATGCTGGCCTAATTTATCTACTTATATTTGCTTTGTTCGACGCACTGGTCTTATTAATCTGTGAAGTGATCTTGAAGGTAGCGGTGGGCTTTTATTGCATCGTTTATCATGGACATTTTTTATCATAAGAATTTTGATTTATTGTTGTTCTCGACAAATTTGAATTAACGCTAGCAAAACACAAAATAACAAAACTGACATGATGAAAAATATTGCTTCTTTTATTTTCTCTATTGTTAGAAAATATGATCAAAAGTTGTTGCTGTGTGCAGCTTAGTGATACAAATCAAACATCTTAAGTTGGGTCCTGAAGAAGCTGATTTAACATTTTTTCTTGTTTGTGATGCTTTGATTTCTGTGCCATGCAGTCACAGCCGTACAGTTACCTAAAAATGAAGTAATAAATAGATTTCCTTCATTATTTTATGATAGTACCACAAAATATCATAATAAAATTCTGAGTCCATTTTGCTCACCTCTACTTGTATTTGTTGCCTGTTACATGAATGTATACTTTCTGGCTGTTTTGAGGACTTCCTGAAGATGTTACTCTGTTTGCCTTTGACGTGTTGATGCTGTTGTTGTCCTTCTCTGTGGCTTTCAGTGTGAGAGGCCTGATCAGTTTTATGAGCTGAACCCAAATGGACAGCGCCTCCCGTCGTTCCATCATGTCCCTAAGTGTGTGTCTGAACATCACTTATCTCTCGCTCCGCTCTATAAATCCTGGCTAGATGTACAACTCTGTCAGCCTCATCACAGAGCACCATTGTAATATACTGTAAATCTGGACAAGGGTTGTTTAGATGCTTTGTCTCAGATCAGTGTTTTGTCTTCAGACCTCAGTAGATCAGAGGTGGACTTCTGACTGGTTATCACTCGTTGATACGGTCGTGGTGTCGTAAATCTGACAGTGGTGTTGGTGAATGGTTGCGCCACATCAGCATTTTGTCCTGTTAATAGATTTAATTTAGGACATGAAGAAGAGTCTGATTTATAGGACGACTCCAAAATCTGAAGTCACCCAGAGACGCATTATTTTCTGGCAGTTTAATTCCACTTCTATAAGTGCCACCGCAATACAGTGTAGTGATTCTTGAGAATAGGGACAAAATGGGTTTTAATTTTCCCATAATTCTTTTTTGTTATTTCTAAACCTTATGTATGCAAATATGACAAATAATGTTTTGGAAATGTAAAGATGCTAAGGTACAGGCTCCCAGTTGCAAAATTTTTTTTTAAATTACATTTTTAATCGACCTGACCTGGAACGTTGTCATCACCGTCTGACAAAAATAAATAAAAAATAATTTTTAATGACCCTAATAGTGATATTTTTACTCATTTTACAAATTCTTCTCAAGAAACAAAATGAATATTATTTAAAACAAAAAACAACAAAAAGTCCATCTGACGGAGTTGACACTGCATGCCGGAGTTGACATAGAACTGAAGGTGGTGACAAACTAGTGAGTAAAATGAAAAACTTGATACATGTGAAGTATCACATTTTAATTAATTAATTCATTAAAATGAATTAATTGCACATTTAAGTGAGATTTGACAACAATTTTACTGAGTCACAAAAACTGATGAAGTTGACATCTGACGGAGTTGACAAAATGTCAAACTACCTCAATTTATATGATGCATTTCTGAAGGAGGCCATGTTGTAGTTCATCAGGTCCATGAAATCTTTACAATATATCAAAATTAAGCTTTTATTTCACAAAATTTCATCAAAGTTTTGTAAATTGTCAGTTACAAAGTTGACACATCATGGTTGTGACAAACAACTCAGGAATAAAAAGAAGAAAAAACTAAAGGATAACATAAGCTAACCAGAGCTAACTAGCCCGCTTAGCAAAGGAAGAGAAAGGAAGAGGTGATGGGGTCCTCAGAAGTTCTGGTGCCCACCAATAATGCCTGATTTTTTTACATTATTTTCATTTCTGACGGTGTTGACAAAAACTAGGGACAAATTTCAATGGAGTTGGAAAATATATAAAAATTATTTTTAATTCAATTTATTGATACTTTTATAATTATTTATGTGACTACTTATATTTAGTAGTCATAATATATAAATTTAGTATTTGTTTAATTATTTTAAACTATTATAATGTATTGAGTTCTGCTCCTGGACAAGGGCTTTTACAGGCATCATCCACCGACTACAATGTTTAAAATAAAAAAAATATTCAGCAAATACCTGGAAAATATACATTGTTGTGCTCACATGACCCAGGTTAGTTTAGTCAGATATTTGAAAAAATTATATTTTGTGTATATTTTATTCAAATTTTGTGCTTTATCCATAGGACCTGTTTTGTCCCTATTCTCAAGAATCACTGAGTGACAATTCATTTCTAAGTGAAGTTCCTGTACTAGCAGCCTATTCAGTTATTTCCTGCTCATGTATGAAGTTTAAGTATTTTCTAGGTCTCTGTATAAATTTCAAAAAAGAAAACAAAATGTGGAGAAACCATTCAAAATCCCCTTCTTCCCTCCAGATAAACATAATCTTAATAAATATATAAAAAACGCAGCTTTTATTTCTTGTATAAAGGTAAAAAAAAAAAAAAAAGCTATCCAAACCAGCTAAACTCTGTGTGGAAGTATAATCGCCTCCCTTGTTAAACCAAAAACTAACTGCATTAACCACATGTGTAGACAGCTGAATTCAGTTTCATTAGCCTCACCCAGGCCTCATTATTTCCTGACCTGCAGAATCAAAGAAACTGTCCAACAACACTGAGTAGGCTAAAAGATTTGCTAAAACACTTCCTGCCTGATCTTAACAAACTCAAGAACACGAGGAATCGATCTTGTCTGTAGTGTTCACTCAAGGTGGTTCTAACATTCTGCTCTGCTTCCTGCTGCAGTAACTGAGTGTTCCACCTTAAACCGGGTTACGATGCTTGAAAACCCTAATTATTGTGGGTGAATTAAACCAGTTTTGCAAACAGTAGTGGGGCAACATTCATCCATAACGATGTAAAAGACTGATAAACCAAGAAAAGCTGGATGTGAGTCATTGGGGTAGTGATTGCACATCTGCTTATGAGGTTTAAAGGGGTATTACTTTTTCACATAGAGCTCAGTTAGTTTGGGTAGCTTGTTTTTTTTGTTTTTGTTTTTTTTTTAAATGAAATTACGTTTTCTGTTATCAAATTACGTTTGTGGTTAAACCCAAGTTTCACAACTCTCTTCGTCACAATTTCTCCACGTCTCCACGTGAGCCTGGGGACCTCTGCCTCTAAAAAGGCACATTAAGAGTGGGCACTGAGATCAGCGAAGGTCTAATTAGCTCTGTCCTTCCTCAGGATGCTTTCCATAGACATGGACTTCCAAACACTGAAGCTGAGGGCCGAGGACTCCTCTGGAAGGCAGCACACTCTCACTGTTAAACTCAAGTCAAAGGTGAGCCACTCGCAGCAACTTTACAGCAACTTGATCACTGTCACTCCAAAGAAATTGCTCATCATCAGGCGACCTGCAGTGAGTCCAAATCACAACAGGCCAACTTCTCCAAAACTGCATACTGGGAAACATTCATTTAGATGATAGCGAATCTGTGATTTACATCTGTGCCCCTAAATGTAGGTCAGACTGGAGAGGATGTGGAGAGACACGATAACCTGCTGTGACAGAGATGTAACTCAGATAATGCATCTCTTCACAGACCTCAGCAGGACGGAGAAACCTTCCTGTGTGCACAGAGAAAACCAATAAATTCACACTAATCTGCATAACTGCTGCTGTCAGTCAATGCTTTCATTTCGTTTCTCATTTCAGTTCATTTTTGCACTTTAGTCATTGGCCAAAAAAGAGAGAGAGGCTTAGTTTTTTTTGTTTTTTTTTTTTCTTCACCACATTTATAATTTTGGATGCTGATTTAAAAAAGGGTCAGATTTGGGGCTCTGACCAGATCACTATCTTCCACATGCTTGTTGTGTCTCCTACAAGCATTTTGCAAAAATACAGCAGGGATTTCTTTGGCTTTCCTTCAACAACGTAACCATTTTGCCACACTTTCCAGAAAAAGGTTAGAGTTGTGGAATGAGTGACTAATGTGTGTTTAGTCAACAGTTTCTCCCAACTAAGCTGTGTATTTCTGTAGCTCCTCTACAGTTGCATCTTGGTTGCTACTCCTGTCATCCCCTTGTCCAGTCTGTCAGCTGTTTTATGTCGCTACATGACCTGCATCATGTAACGATGCAGGTCATGCACCTGTCACTGCAACGACAGGTGCAGTGAAAGTCCATCCAGCAGGTGAGGTATATTATTGGCATGCAGGATCTGCATGGCACGGGAAACCTAATTTACCACTAAATATTGCATCCAAGCAGTCCATTGCAACTAAAATATTGTATATATTTATACATTAATTAAGATAACTATAATTTAGCTCTAAATACCATATTGGTTGAGTTTTATTTGCTGGCTGATTGTGATTTTGAGTTGAGAAATTATCCACATTTAGCTCTTTTGTTTCATTAATGTCTGTTTTGGTTTGATTTAATCAGTATTTAAAAATTAGAATCTAAAAAAATCCTCTGATTCTTTATTTTTATTTTATGATTAAACAGTATTCCTGCCTTTGAAATTGTCTATGACTTGTTTAGAAACTTTAAAAGTCCTCCAAAACTTTAAAAACTAGATTTCTTTTTGAGTTTTGAGCTCCTCATATCATTCATTCAAGCATCCTAATCTGAATTTCAGCAAAATTGAACTTGGATAACAATATAGGTTGAAGCTTAAAGTGCAATAGTTTTTAGAAAGTTTTCTTGGTGCACAAAGTCAACAAAGGCATCTGTTGGGCAGCAGGAGTGGAAGGAGCTCAGAGTTGCAGAGTGTGGGCCCGGTGTCATGGTGAGGTGGAGCTTACCTAAGCTGGGATGACGTCCACCGGGGATAAGGGAGGACTGTGAGACCCCACACTGTGCCCACCTGCCCACCTGGCCCTCCTCAGCCCTCTGGCACCTCCCGGCCTCCAGCTGCCTCCCCCAGATCCAGCGCCAGGTCATTCCTCACCAGACACAGCTCTGGAAGAGGCGGCACTGGCATGGACGCGTGGAGGCTTGGACGACTGGGGAGTGAGGGAGGACTGGGGAAGGACAAAGAGTTCCGTAATGTTGAAGGTGAACAGAGGCGGTTTACCAAAGCTTCTTGGTGCGATTCGACTTTGGATTTACCAGCTTGTTAAATCTGGGCTAACTCTGCTTAGTTCTTTAAAATTTAAAAGGCTGCCAGAAAGATGTATTCCTCTAAATTAATAACGAAAAGGTGGAATAGCATTTATTTTACTGAATCATTTAAAAACTGTAACATATCAATGTGTTTTCCATTTCTAAAATCTGGAAAGTTTGTTGAACTTTAGAGCTAATAGAGCAAATATTAAGCAAATAGAATAACCAGAAGGATTTGTCAAAGTTTTCCAATACCTTATTAGAAGTTTATGCATCATATCAGATCTGAGCTTTGACTGGGCCATTCTAATTCCCAAACATGTTTTGATCTAAACTCTTCCCTTGTATCTCTGGCTGATGCCTCCGTCTGCTGCGTCCACAGCATCCAGCGGAGGCTCCTGACTGTTCAGCTGACCTGCCAGTCCCTTTGACCATCACCTGGACACCACAGGTATGGATCACTGCCAAAAGGTAGACCACCCATTACAGGACTGAGATATTTTTCTGAATATACCTTCTCGCCTCTTAGTTAACCATCAGGTTAACCAGGCCGTAGTTAGTTCTACTGAATCCACTCCATTATGAAATAAAGGGTGATGAGAATCTGTGCGGGGAAAATGAAACGGGCCGTATAAATGAAAATAGAGTATGGAAAAATATGTCTTGCCTTCTCTAAGCGTAGCAACCGTCCATGTGTAAAAGCATCATCATTCTTTTATTCCACCATCCATCCAGTGTTTGTTCATCCACTCTTCAGTTTTGGCAGGTTTTGTATTTAAGGCCTGACCTTGAATAAAATCAGTGGACTAAATTCCTCCTAAACCGTATTAATACTCTAAAACTGGGTCAAAATGGACTGAGAACTGTGCCAGTCTGAGAATGTGGGAGCGTTTTTGCTAAAGGGGAACATGAACTCGTAGCACTGATGGGACTGGACATGTTACAAGTTTCGTTAAACTTGTAACATGTCATGTATGAAAAAGATTCCTGATAAATATTTTGAGTCTACATTGAGCAGCTGTTTGAACCTGAACTGATGTTAGGTCAAATGTATTTCACAGTTTGTAATACTTAGATTGGTTAAAACTGAACAAATGTGCGTTTTTTAGTTTCTGATCTGTAAAACCTTTAAACGATTTTACTGTGTTGGTCTTAATTATAAACATAGCAGTAAATTGTCCTTTTTTTTTTTTTTTTTTTTACTGAAACATCATGAACGTGATGTCTTGTTTTGGAAGCCATACTGCTACAAAAATCCGTGAATTATTCTGAGTCAAATATCCTCCCAGACAGCAGCACAGCTGAGTGTGGGTGCAATCTGGAGGTGTGTGCTTTCTCAACAGCCCAATTTTAAGAGAGACAAAATTTACACCAATTTTTACGTGGTTTGGTCTTTGCAACTGAATGGTGAAAGCAAATTAACCATCATGAATGTTCAACAGGATATCTTATGGATATCTCATCTCACATCTTCACGTCAAAGTGGAAATCTCAAGCCCCGTGTTTGTTTTTTTAAATCTTGAAATTTAGGTGCAAAACCGGCCTAAGTGTTTACAGATTTATTTGTGGAAACAACAAATGTTCTTTTTTGTTGTTCTTATCCAAAACTGTGTCCTTTTCAATCTGATGAGGTGAATGTACCATCACTCCCTCATAGTCTTATGTTCATTGAGGCCTTTTGGAGGAGAAAACGAAGAGCTCCACAGAAATCCTTGAATCATTGTGAGTCATAATGTAACGAAGCGGGTCTCCACCTGCTCGATTAACACTTTTCCTTTTAGCCCCTCAAATTTAGTCCGCTATAATTGCCGTAAAGGTGCTTTGATGTGGAACCAGCTGTGGGCTCTTTGTGTCCCTGTGCTTCCCTCGTTATTGTTGTTTGTCGTCCTTCTTCTTTCATCTCTGTCACTGCCTCCGAGTCGGCGTGTCACTTACAGAAACACGCACACACGCACTATGACGGAGCTCTGAACTGGACTGTTCTTCCTGGCGTGTAATAAAGTCAAGAATCTGATTGCAGAGTGAGGAGTGCAGAGCTGAGCTGAGATATGTCAGTAAGAGCTGTTAAAAGAAGTCAGAGAAGCAGAGAGTTGGTGGGTTAGAGGAAAGAGAAGCTAAATGTGTGTGTGCGTGCGGGTGTGCATGCTTGTGTGTGTGTGTGTGTGTGAGAGCTGATACATGGCAGGCGTACAGTGAGGAGCAGCTTAGAACAGCGCTACCGTATGGAGTCTGTCTGCCTGCTGGGCCGTTGATGGATCTCTCCCACTCTGCGACACGAAGCGTGTGTGCGTGTGTTTGTGTGTGCATACATATATGCGTGTGTGCATGGTCTTAACTTTGCCAAGTGTGTGTTTTCTGTGTGTTATGTGTGTGCATGCAGGGGGAAGGGCCTGTCTGTCGGCAGCCCTGACATGTTCATTTGAATGAGTAATTATTGCCTGCTCTGTTACAGGGCCAAGATGTGCCACTCAGTGCATTTGTAAGGAACAAGATGTGGAAGAGAAATAAACCTGCATGCGTGTGTGCGTGTGCATGCGTGTGCGTGTGTGTGTTTGTTGTTCATGTCCTTTGTGCTTGCAGGTTCTACCATATGTCAACCACCAGAAACTGCATATTTGAAGATAGAGATGGTGTATAAACATGTGATAACAAAGGCTCCACAGTTTGACTCTAGAAAATCTGGAAGTGTCGAGTTTAAATATTTCATTACGTCTGGATGAGTTCAGAGCGAATACAGAAAAGAATGAGTTATTCTATATTTTATTCCATGTCCAATTGTCTACCTACCGACTGGAGTTTAGATACTGTCTGCTCTTAGCTTCACAACAGAACCCCCAAATGATCTAAACCACCAATTTACATTTAACCAAACATTCAGGTGATGAAATTTCTCACTTTGTCTTAATTTATATTTTGAGCGAGTTTTCTTGTCTCTGGCGAAAGATTTAAGACATAAACAGAGTTTTACACTCAAAAGAGTAAATTCAGACAAATACTATGAACGCACTGTTGTACGTTAGTATTTTTTTTGGGGGGGTGAAAATAATTCAATGCAATTACTGACAGTTATTATGTTTCCTTTTTAGTTTCTAAGTACATTAGATAAGTTTTTGAAAAAAAAAAAGAAAAGAAAACTGCTTCTGAGGTTATCGGCGAGGAGATGAATAGTTGAATCAGGTTAAAAGCAGAGCGATGTAACCGCATCTTCAGCATTTCTGCTCTCAGAGCTGAATGGAGGTCAGGGAGAGACATCATACATAGATAAAGAGAACTGATTGAGACAGCCAAGGAGCAACGCTCGGCTCCGACTCAACTCCTTTTATCCTCTGCAGCCTTCAGCTCTCACTCAGGTTCTTCTCTGATCGAGCAGGAATTTAAGTAACAGCTGAACCGGGCCTCGAGTAGTTATCCTGGGCTCTAACTGTAATCATAGCGCTGGCATTAATTGGGCTGTAATTGCTGAGGCTCTCAGCACCTGGACGAAGCTTAATTGTGTGCACTGTGCTGGCACAATGACCCATAATTTTTGGTTCATTTTTTCCCCTAATTTTTTTTTTTCCCTCTCCTTCCATCTGCATTGCTCTCCCGCACCTCTATCAGCGTCTCTTTCTTTGCTTTCAGAGCTCGTGTTTATGCGAGCGTGTTTATTGCAGCTTGAGTTGCTGCAGTTTTTAACCGATTGGTTTTAAACGCTCTCTTTCCTCTCAATCTGAAAATGTCACGGCGGAAGCTTTTTGCACCAACCTACACCTCTGTGTTTAACTTTGACTAAATCTTCACTTGCACGTATTTGGTCCAGTTTTTTTTGTTTTGTGGGTGGATAATGTTTCAGTTGATGGCATGTCTCTCAGTAATGTCCATTTAAAAGCAGAATGCAGCACGTCGTCACTGACCCTGATGCTGTTTCTGCCTTCGCAGAGTACTCTGGAGCAGCTCCACAGTCAGTTCCTGCTGGTTCTGGAGTCCCTGACGGACTTCTGGGACGTCCTGGACGAGATCGACGGGAAGACCTGGGTTCTAGAGCCGGAGAAGCCCAGCCGTTCCGACACGATGAGGCGGATCGCCATAGGTAAAGTTTACATTGTCGCAGCTGGTATTTTGTTGATGGAAACTAAAAGCAAAAGCAATGAACTGCTTTTGCAAATATGAATAGAATAAAGGGAGTTGGGATTTTATTTCTCTGATTTCAGTAGAAAGATTTTGATTTGGTTGTGGCGTCATAAGAAGCGACTTCTTCTTTGCTCCATACTTTTTCACAGTCAGTGGACAGGACGCCGACTCTTTAAACCCACGTGAAGTGGGATCATGCGGCTGAATTACACACCCCGTCCCCATCAGCCCCACATCTAGTTATTATTTAATTTCCCTTTGGGAACTATAAAGGGTTTTTGACTGTGAATGTGTGCAGGAAACAACGTCTCCATCAAGGTGGAGGTGGATCCGCGGCACCCGCAGATGCTGCCAGAGTGCTGCCTGCTGGGAGCCGATCATGGTGGGTAGGAGCCCACAGACACAGTTCCACTTCTAAGTCAGGAATTCACAGCATGCACACAAGTTTATCTACTGCATTACACCCCAACGACTGACACAATGTATTAAAGCATGAAGCATCCTCTCATTATGATTCAGTTTGCAGGGAACTATAAATAGGTGACTGCTGCTGCCTGGAGGTCATGCAGCATACCGAACGTTACAGCTTCTTTCAGAGGGATCTGTGCCTTGGAAGCAAAACTCAGGGAGAAAAGAGTCTAGTTACACCTGCCATGTTTAATAACACTCCTGTCTTCAGAACTGGTTTTTTTCTGGTTCTGCATCAATTATATTTTAAAAACAAACAAAAAAAAATGTCTAGATGTATATAGAAAATATTTCTGAAAATTCTCAATATATGAATTTTAAGCCGTAGCATCAAAATAATTGAATAAATAATTGACTTTTATTTTTGATTTAGGAAAGAGGCAGCCCATATAAATCAGCAAAAGCAAAATCGGTAATAAAAATGAGCAGCTGTAAGTTATTAACTGCTGCACAAAAAAAAAGACTTTTGGTGTCATGTTAATCTGCTCCAGTTATTGTTTTGTGAGTTTTGGTTTTTTTTTTTTTTTACCTTTTTCTTGATTATAAATATTTAAAAAGCTCAATCACTAAAATTGTGTTGCATGTTTTTGCTTCCTATGTGAGGCGAGGTGATTAAATAATTAGTCAAGTTTATTTGTGCAGCACTTATTAACCAAAAAGCAGTTAAAAAATCTTTACATGATGAAAACATGACGCAATTAACAAGCAAGAAAAGAAACATTATATCACAGTGGGAGAATGAAGAGAAGCAATGAAAAGTTGCAATCTAGACTAGAATTTATGATATTCCAGTTATTACAGCAGCTCTAAACAAATTGGTTTTTAGCCTTAAATTAAAGAAACTCAGTGTTTTGACAGTTTTGCAGTTTTCTGGAAGTTTGTTCCAGATTTGTGGTGCATAGAAGCTGAATGATGCTTCTCCATGTTTGACCTTAGTGGTCTGGAAGTTTGATACAACAGCAGCAGATCTTTAATATGGTGCTAAACCATTCAGTGATTTATAAACTAAAAGAACTATTTTAAATCTATTCTCTGAGCTACAGGGAGCCGGTGTAAAGACTTCAGAATTGGGGTGACGTGTTTATTTTCCTAGCTTTAATGAGGTTGCGAGCTGCAGCGTTCTGGATCAGCCGCAGCTGGTGCAGTAATCAATGCGACGAAAGACAAACGCTTGGATGAGTTTCTCTAGATCTAGATAGAAATTTAGTCCTTAAATCTTGGAAACTTTTTTCAGGTGATAAAAGTTTGAATTTGTAATTTTCCTTGTGTTCAGTGTTATTAATTCACTGTCCAAGAGAAAATTATGATTCTTGTGAAACTATACTTCTTGCATAAGTAATGGATGTCATCACGTTAACGTCACTTAAACTGCATTTTAGAAAGTTGTTTTGTAAAATGACTGATCTTACAAAAGAACACTACCTTTAACCCTTATGATTTTAATCAGTGTCTTTTTATGGGTGGTAATCACCCATTAAGGATGACTTCAGAGAGTAAACCTGGTTTTTTTTACCACTTAGAGGAAAAGAAAAAACAACTTCTTCTGATCTCCACTTGTCTTCAGTGTTGGTCGCTGTGTGCTGCCGTATCAAACCACCTGCTTCCTGGACTCTCACTCACCACAGCCGGCCGGGCCGAGCTTTGAGCCTCCGCTTTCTATTCAAGCCTACGTCAATTGTCGATCATTGTTTCTGTCAGCCCAAGGTCGTGCAACTCCTCGCCTGTTGCCTAGCAATGCAACTCTAAAGATATTAAACACACGCACACTTCAGCCGCCGAGACGAGAGGCGGGCGGCGACCCTCAAATACGGAAGGTCGCCCAGAAATATTGCTTTTTGCATGTAGGAAAAACAAATATGAAAGTGATGAGCGGTGCACGGAGACGGCGCTCCCCGCGGAGCTGGAAGCGGCGAGGGTTCACATGCGACAGTAGAGGCGCCGTCAGACGGGGGGGGCAAAGGGCTGCTCTTTTGAGACAGACTAACTTTGTTTCTTTCTCAGGGGGCTTCCAGACAATCCTGGAGGATCTGCAGGTGCTTTGAATCTGTGATGACAAACTTCAGCTTAAATTTAAAGCTGTTATCAGAATTCACATCCAGAACCAAGTCCGACCTTTTGTTCTGTTGTTGCAGTGGTGACGCCGCTGAGGAATAAACTGAACGCCAACATGCACATGTGGTGAGTTTGACGACACAATCGTTTGTTCTCCACGTCGTTGTGTCCTGTCTATATTAATCTATGTATGGCTTAGGGCTGGGTACACTTATAGAATAAGTGTTTCATATTAGTCGATTGATAATTATTAATCAGTTCTTTGTTTTAAATATCTGAAATACTGCCAAACTTTCCTGACATTTCCTGTTTTATCCACAGTTTTCACTCCATGCTTTTATTTATTTTTAGGCAGTTATACAGCTCGGTGGTAAAACCTTAAAATGTAGCTGTAAGTGATTCAACAGGTTGTTGCTAGGTAACCAAAAAGCGAGCCAGTTAGTTGATGCCACCAATCTTCCTTACCTGGCTGTGAGGTGTTTAGTGGCTGAAGCCTTTCCTCTGCCTGCATCTCCCAGAATGCTGTGCGGCTCCGACTCAGAGTTCAGTGAAATTCTATCTGACATATTATTTATCGAAACTGAACACATGTCAATTGCAGTATATTATTATTAATTTATTGCTCAGGCCTACATTATATCCAGATTTCTTAGGCGGTCTTGAAAATTATGGAATTTGGTTTTATTGTTTTCCAGGTCTGAGTGATTATGGGAAAAAAAACTCACAGAACAACATCTAAGCTTGTGTTTTTGTACAACTTATCAATCATTTTGATAAACCCACACTCACTTGAAAATCCAAACAGCACCTTGCTATTATATTTATATGCGTTTCTCAAACTGGACCCCAGGTTGTTTGGGTGTTCTGGGTTCAGTTTAGCAGCCAAAAAAAGCACTGAAATAACTATTTTAATGAAACTTTAACTAATTTTAGATTAATCCAGATTTTTTTTTTAAAAGTAATATTGATTTGAGTTTATCTTAATTTGCCCAGGAGTTTTATGATTTGCAGGAATTAAAAAAAAAAAAAAAAAAGATAAATGCTGACTTGATCAACCAATGTACTCATAGTATTATTCAAGCTTTATTTTTGCTTATTTTGCTGAGATCAACTGAAATAAATGATAGATTTTCATTTGAGACGCCCCTGTGAGACGGGGCCACTTCTGTGTTTTACGGGACGCTCCAGAAGCCATGTCGTTGCTGAAGTGGGAACCAGTTCAGCTGCTTGGAGAGAATCTGATCATCCCTCAGGGTTTTAGGCAAAGAAAAGATGATTACTCCTCATTTCGATTCTAATTTCACCACAGGTTGCAGCATTTGCTCCAGAGCTCAGGAAGTTCTCCCTCCCTCTGTGTGAACAAAAACCAATGCTCTGCAGCCTTTCCATTTTTTTTCTCCCCCTTGTGTAGCAGTGGTGAAAGTGTCCTAATCATCCCTCAGTGTCTTTGCAGGCTCATTTGCATGTGGTTAATTAGTGTGTGAAGGAGCTGTCTGTGGTTTGCTGGCAGGAACCCGGACTCCAGCGTCTTGAACAACCTCCGGGATGTTTTGGAGATCGAATTCCCGTCACCGGCCACCCACGAAAAATCTGTATGTCACACAGATGCACCCTTTTCCATTTCAAACATGTCCGTTCTCATCAGGATTAGCTCCAGGAGCTGTGCATGTTCAACTTTTAAGCGGGCGGATGTACACAACTGCTTTTTTCTTTCCATCATTTCCATATTTTTCTCTCCATGTTTTTTTTTTATTTATTTATTCTCTTTTAGAGGTGGGCACAACTGCTCCTTTAATTGGGTTGTTTACAGATAAGATCATTAGAATAACAAAGATGGCAGAATTCTGTTCACTATCAAACCGCTTTAATCACGCAAAACCATTTATCTCTCCTTTTTTTTTTAAAGAGAAAAAATCATTCCTTCCCCTCCCTTCTCTGCGAATGGGTTGAAAGGGCGTTGTGTTTATCTGCTGTCGCCACGGTGATTAATGCCTCAGCTTCATTAACATTCAGAGGAGTGCAAAAAAGTTGGGTTGACCAGATGTTGATTTTTTTTTTTTTAAACCTGCCATCCTCTCGCTTAATGGATGGCTCCAGGGGAAGAGGGGGGGGGGGGGGGGGGGGGGAACAAAAACAGAAGCTTCTCATTACGCAGAAATGCAAAGAGTGAGAATGCCCTGAAGGTGTGATAGTGGAGCATCAACAGAGTGCAGAGTGGGTGTTGCAGGTGATGCTTGGAGGTTGATTTAGCATGTTTGTGCTCAGAGACTCCATGAGTGACCAGAACATTTTAGAAAGTGCCACTGGATGTTTCTGGATTTGTGTGTGTGTGTGTGTGTGTGTGTGTGCAGAGTTTCAATGTGGAGTGCGGCATCTGTTACTCCTATCGGCTTGAAGACGCCATCCCAGATCAAGTGTGTAATGACCCCCGCTGTGGCCAGCCGTTCCATCAGGCCTGTCTCTATGAGGTATGGAAACAGATCGACTCCATCACCAATAAGGTTCACTAACTCCTGGATTTAGAACGCCTTGCACGAAATCTTCATACTTAAAACTTTTCCGCATTTTGTCGCATTGCGGCCACAAATTTTAACACATTTTACTGGGATGCAATGACTTAAAACAATATTTGGTTGCACAAGTGTCAATTTATTATGTATTTAAACAAAAATAGAAATACATTCACCTGGATTTTTCAGTAAGTGTTGCTGAAATGGTGAAAATGTCAAGGCTTATAGCTGGTTTCATATTTTACTCATCAAGCCATTTTCTGTGCTTTAATTTAAGTCATTTTGTAGCAATTGGGTAGTAAATGAAGACGTTACAACCATTTGTGTGACAGATTCATGCCCAAAGTGGAACAGTATGGTTTTGTGTACATGACTCAGTCCACAGTAATGGCATCACTAGCAGGTAGGGATACTCCGAACAGGTTTTCCTAGGATTCCGATCACCCATCGCTGCCGATAATCTGGATTGGCTGTTAATTTTTTGTATAAGGTATAAATGCTACTGTGTGATCTGGCAAAATTAAAAAATGATCTGGTAATACATTCACCTAATTTTGACAAACATGCAAAATACTTGCAGGCACAATACAGCAGCTGTTGAGTCAAAAGGACAAATAAAAAACCTGAAATCAGTAAAATAATATTTAACAGTAAAGCTCTCTGTACCCTAAATCATCGCTGTTAGTCAAATAAATACTTATATCAAATAATGTCAACAAAAAGGAGACATTCACTCAAAGTTAAATGCAGGTTGCATCAAAATAAACAATCCAGAGTTACTAAATGAAAACTTCCTGAGAGCGCGGCTAATTGTTTGGTGCTGGTTCTGATTGGCCGTTTCTGACTGAGCTGAGCAATTCTGCTGAACACAGGAAAGAGGCAAAGGAGCTCGATTATTATTTTCTTCTTTCTGAGATTATCTGTCTCATGTTAGGGCATAGTGAAAGTTTTAATACATATGTAAAATCTGTTTTTGTTTATCTAAGCTACATGCTGCAGCTTTAAGCAGACGTTCGGTGTGAGAGTTCAGTCCAGGTGGAGGTTGAGCTACATCTATGAAATATTACTACCAGTAGTGCGGCGCAGTTGACTTTAACTTTTTTCTTGGTCTTTTTTTTTAGTTTTCTGCACTGCTTTACCTGCTGTCTGATCACTCTGGATGTCTTATGTTTTTTTCTGCAGTGAGCCTCATTACAGCCAAACTCCATCAAGGGTCTTAAATGTCATATTAGATTTGTTGTGGCGATGCATTTTGATGTGCTTCACCCACGAGGTAATTTCCGTTGCAACACGCAAACGTGGAACTTCCATGTCACGTCGCTTAGGATTTGCTGCTGCGCGCTTTTGCAGTGTGAAGGAAAGAGGAGATCAGCTGCACACGAAGGCTGTGAACTGAGATACAGGCAATCGGTTTGTGTGATCGGCAACACGAGACAGTGATCGGCGATCACAGATCATACACTTTTTCACGAAAATCGGCCGATTATAATCGGTGGCTGATCGATCGGCACACCTCTAATAACAGCCAATAGTCACTGTTCAACCCAGTAATATATGCCAATGTTTCCAGTGCTCTAAATATAACCAGAAGTTGTAGGTAAAGAAGGTCAGTGTAACAGATAAACTTGAGGACCACAGCAGTTGTTTCTTTTTTTGTTTTTTTGGCAGCTTTTGGTCAGTTTGGCACCTAATGTTGAAGTTCAGTTTTCAGAAGTGAAGAGGCATCACTCGGGTAGACTGGTGCGACTTCAAAGCATAGAAGAATAAACTCTCGATAGTATTTCCTCTACATTACTCAAATTCTGCTCCTCTGATCTGAGGATCTGGTGAAAGGTGGCAGGAGGAGCCCTTGTTCTTTGAAAAGCCCTCTAAACCTTATTACGTAGAATGATATTCATATAAAAGAGTAGAAACATGTTAATGTCACCATGTCCAAGGTGATGATGAGATCAACGAGCCTTTTCTTCCCTCCAGTGGCTGCGAGCGCTCCCCTCCAGCAGGCAGAGCTTCAACCTTGTTTTTGGAGAGTGTCCTTACTGCAGTAAGGTACGTGGATGCAGGCAGCCGACACAAAGGCCCGGCCTCAGCGCCGCATGCATATTCAGCAGCTACTCGTATGGATCCATTCATCATCTGGCCTTGTCTTCTCAAAGTGCCTTCACACGCAGCTTAATAGCTAGAACTGAGTCAGAGTTCTAGTGATTTGTGCAGGAGATTTTTTTCCTTCCACATCTTTCAACTTTACAGATAATTCATTAACTACAACAACCTGATGCTTATCTTTGTATTTCAGCCTATTACAGTGAAAATGGCCACCCAGAAGACCTGAGGAGCAGCACGAAAAGACAGTGACCTTCTACCTGCTCAATAAGTTGCTTATGCTATTGAACTGAACTTCGGCGAACAGAAAAGCGGCTCCCACCAGAAGGATGAATCCCACACAGACAAACCTGGACTTCCAGGACTTTCTCTGCACGGTGGCAGGTTTGCATTCTGACATGATCTGGCTCTGCTTTGAATGGATGTGGCAGTACCGCCCTCCGATCTGATGCGGCCTTTCATCCCAGCATTCTCTGCAATCCCCATCATGCATCTGTCTCTCCCTGTCACACCGTGCCCCGCCATGGAGGCTGCGTTGATGCTCCCGTCTCGCCATGGTCCTGGTCTGCTCGTCTTTTTTGTGGCGAGGTCTTTTGGATTTAGTTCTCTGTTAAAAGAATTTTACGAATATGTATATATTTATATATTTTTTACAGCTAACAAAAATAAAAATAGATTTTGGGATCAATTTGTATCTCTGAGTTGAAGAGTCATTTAAAGATGTAGTGTGGAACAGTCGTCTAAAAAAAATGATTCAGGAAAGTCTCAAAAAGCCGTTTGGCGGTGAGCCTTCAGGCCTCACACCTGTTTGGGCTGATCTCCAGGGCCAATGGGAGGACCTCTCAGGTAGCATGAAGGAATACGTTTGGGTCTGACATCCTCATCATCCTCCTCATCATCATCATCATCCTCCTCATCTTCCTCATCTTTCTCCTCATCACTGTCTTCTTTTTCTTCATACCTACGTGCGAGCCTCGGCCTCAGTAAATACTTTCCAACAGGAGAAACCTCTTTCTTCTTGGAGGAAAGGGGACAAACGGCAGGTTTTTAGTGTTTTACATGTAAAATCCGACTCCAGATTCATTTCACTCGACTCATTCTCTGTTAAAGCAGCCGGCAAACGGTTTGACCAATAGGTTCAGCTTACAGGTTTCAGGTACTGCAGATAAAATTGAAGAGGACAAAAAGAACATTGAAATATTGTTTGTTAAAATAACTAATTTAATCCTAAAGAGGGCTTATTCTTGCTGTTGTTCCCCAGTCACCCTACAGGTTGAAATATAAAACATGCTGCTGGTGAAGTGATCACTGGTTTTTGGTGTAAATAAAAATGCAGAGTCCAGTTTCACTTTAAAAAGCCAAAACACTGAAGTACAGTCGCCGAGTAATTACTATTTGTGCAACTGTAGAAAAGATTTGTAGTCTAGTTCTATGCTGTTTATGAACATCTGACCTGTACTTGTGCCTCAGGTTAAATGGACAATGACCATCAAGACTGGCCAGTCAAATTCGCCACATGCAGACACTACTGTCCTCAAAGCAGTCGTCCCCATTTTGATTTGGTTTCATTCACTGCATAACTTCACCTTCTTTCTTACTTTAAAAATCCTTTCATGTTTCAAAACTTTCCTACGTGATAAAATTTTGGAGACGCATACAACATAGTTGCCACTTTGGTTAAGAAACGGATTAACTTTTAAGGGTACACAATACACTGTATTCTGTAGAGCTGAGTGTCAAGAACCTACCAATTCAGATGAATTGTTAGGTTCAATTGTGGCACAATGTAATCAATGATTGCATAAAAGCCAGGTGTCTGTTTCTAGCTTACCTTACTGGACTCAGGTTTAGTCAGGGGTGGGCCTCTTGTGTAGCGCGCCGATACCGGTTTGGGCTTTGGGCTCTCCAGTTCTTCCTCGTCCGGGTCTGGAGTCACCAGCTTGACTCTGCAGGACCCTCTGGCTGTTCCTCCTTTCTGTTGCTTCAAGAAGAGTTGAAATATTAATACGAATGGAGTTTGCAACTTTCTTCAACTTGGCTTTCAGTAACACTCCTTCACTTTCAAACTGTGATCGCCCATAAAAGAGTCATATTTATCCAACTGTAATGGCAGACGATTCTGTGGCCTTTATCTCCGCTGACATTTCCTCTCCTCGCTAAAGCGTCAGTAAATGGCCACTTGTGTTTAACAAGGGATCAAACTGGCCAGCACTTTAGCATGGAAATGAAATGACACAAGGAGAGGAGAGGAAATTAGGAGCATAATTGGAGTTGCCCTCTGCCAGGTAAAGTGTGTGTCATCAGCTCCTTCTCACTGGGCTGTTGAGAGGCCGGTCACTGGGCCACGCAGGGTCAAGAAGTGATTCTGGGGAATGCAGAGGAGGGGGCTGTAGTCTTCTTTCACTGTCAGGTCTGACCATCTTTCATTGATGTCCTCCTCTTAGAGGTGGAGAGGGGAATGTCACCAGAAGGCTAAACCTGCCTTTCACTGCCATCACGTTTCTGCACTCTGAGGTCAAGAGACTCGGCAAAGAAAACCCTTAACGGCCAGCGGTGAGGTTGTTCAATGAATACAAAAATTTAATTATGACCAAACATTAAGCACATCCTTCTTTATGTCTATGGTTTGTGTATAAGGGTGTACTAAACAGAAGGCAGGGTGACCTCATCGGGTCTCCAAACCTTAACCTCTACTCAACAGCAACACATGTCACACGGCAGCAAGTAATTATTTAGAAAAACCTGAAATTAAGACTAATGAGTGAAAAACTGGCCAAATTAAGAGTAAAATTCAGCCAGAACATAAAAGTTCTTTAGAGGGTCATGTTAAGGTCTTCAAGGATGCAGTGGGACCCTGTTCCACTTTAGGGACAAACAAAACTGTTGACTTGTTGGTTGTGTTATCGTACTGGTTGTATTTTGGCGTCCTGGACTGGGATATGGAGGATGTAAGGTTGTAGCTAGCAATGGCAGTCCACTCATTTGGTGGGATTATGTTCACCTGCTTGACTCTGCTAGTCGACTGATGTCTAAAGGAAATATTGAGTTTGGACCTCTCAGGCTGTTGGAGAAAAAGCCCTGCCACCGGAGATCAGATTTATAGCTCTGTGAAGGGAGATGGATCAATTCAATGTTTAAAGGCAACCCAGAGTTACCCATTTTAAATTGGAAAAACAATCTTAGACCCAGGGTGGCCAAATTCTTTCCTCAAGAGCAGACATCTTGTATGTTTTAGAAGTGCAGCTTCTCCAACAATAGTAATAGTCAATTAAATCTGAAAAAAAAAAAAAACACCGCTGCCCTTGAAAAGATGACTACTTGATTCTGACATATTGATCATCATTTCCAACATGTGTGGAAAACAATTTAAAGTCAGATTTTTTTGTCATTCACTTCAAATAAAGTGTCTCATTCGGCAACTGTGAGGCCTTTTGGAAAATTAAATATTTGCATATGAAAAAAAGCAGAGCACATGTACTCTGCTGCACCTCTCCTCTTGTGCCTGTTCTCAATCTCACAAAGGAGGAGATTGTGAAACAAAAAAAATAAAAGGCTTGCAGCTCTATACTGGTCCCTAATGTTATTTTAAAAGCCGGTCAATACATTTGATTAGTTTGTAAGTGTCACAATTCTTTAATTTAGAATTGAGAAGGATGGAGCCTGTTGCACACAAACTAGCACAGAACTGCATCCTGATATGTCCAAAGGCAGTCGTGAAAAGCCTGGGCTGGGATGTGGTGGGATCATCATGAGAATTTTTTTTTAGCTCTTTATAAACTCTTGCTGAATTTTTGCATCCTCTGAAAATGGGAAAAGAAGCTTGCCTGAAAACTCTGACAATTTGAGTTTAGAGATATGTGTGAATCCTGCAGTACTGATCCTGATATGCATCAAGATGCCACGGCGACTACTTAGGAGACACTTTACACAACGATAATCATCTCATTTTGTTCTCACCTTCTCTCTTTTAGAAGACTCCTTGGAGGCTGACCTTTGGTGACTTTCAGGCACAGACAGGTCAAGTCCTCCTTTGACACGACAGTTCAGCAGGTCTTTAAGAAGCTTGTAGTCAGGCTTATCGTCATAGTCCAGAGTTCTCACGTAAATCAGAAACTCAGCTAGCTCATCTGACGATGGCAGAAAACATCACAAACAAATTAAATGGGGGGGAAAAACAATATAGACAACTCTGGATCAAGTCAGCGCAAAGCAATGAAGTCATTTAACAGCATTGCACTGCAATCAGAATGTTGATTCTGTGATGTTTCTTCCTATGTATGAAATCGTTTTCGGAAGTGAGGCGACGGCAACAAACACAGGATGAACCTGAAGGTCTCTCGCTGCAGATAAAACACCGACGGGCCATGTATCTCCTCACACACACAGCAGATCAGGCAAGCGTACAGCTATGGAGGTGCATCGTGTCATACACTGTCAGCCTCGATGGATCGCACACTGGCCAGGCGGTGTGTATGACACACACTGCAGCAGAACCTGTATCTCTCCCCCACACACACTCAGGTGGTTGATGCATTCTTTGGCTCTTATCTGCAGCGGGCAGCCTGGCTTTGTCAGTAGATGAGCGTGCCGCTCTGACCATACATCACACGCCGAGCCATCACTAAGGTGTGACCTCTCCGTATAAAGAGGAGATAAAATACAACTAACTTTGAAAGGCATGTCAATGAGACAGCCGTCCGTTTAATTGGCACAAAGGGAAAACGGATTCCCAGGTAACCGAGGGGGATTCTGGGCTCACATATTATGTTACACCCTTATTCCAAAGTGGATTACTTCCCCCCAACAAAAAACCATATTCAACATGCAATACCCCATAATAGGCTCTGTTTTGTTCTTTTTGGAGATTTTTTTTTCCTTTCATGTTTTTGGCTGAGGCATTGCGTGTCTGGACAGTTTTTCCCTCTGGTTTTAGATGCTGTGCAGCTGGAAGGATGTTTTTACTTTCTGATAGCCATGATGCATAATCATGGAAACAAGGTCTAATTTTTTTTTTTACACCTGGGAGCAGCTGATGAGCATCTCAAATAATACCTGAACCAGGACATCTATAAAACCATAGTTGCTCTTTGCCGAACTCAAAATTGAGCCTATTTTCACTGATCATGATGTTTGTATAACCTGATTGGTAAATGCAGTTGATTGAACATGATTTTACAGCGCGCTGTGTCCTCTTGATGCCTACCCCCCTACCTGAAGTGTCCTCAACCGTGACCTTCTCTTTAGATCCCATAAGATCAGCTCCAGATTAGACAGAGGCGCCTTTCCTCCTTTCCTTTGGCTTCACGTCTTACTTCCAAATTCTCAGTTTAAGCTGAGACGTCTAAATGATGTCCTGTAACCTGAAGCAGCCCCGCAGCCTTGGCTTACCTGTGCTGCTGGCTTCGCTCACTGACAGCTGCTGAACCGAGCCAGGCAGATTATCCATCAGTCTAAGAGAGGAAATAAAACGAGGAGGAGATGAGGACACAAAGACGCAAGAGAGACAGAGTTCAGGGGCAAAAAGCAGGATGAGAATAAGGCAGCAGGAAAGGGGAGCTAAATCCCAGCTAAATCAAGCTGTCACACAGAGTGTTAACACTTATCTGGGGTCAACTACACTTCTTGGATTATTAGTGACCATGAATATTTGCACAGCTCTGCTGCAGAGCACGAGATATTAGCCTGCAATCATTGTAATACGGCAGTATGAGAAACCACAGAACCAGAAGCTGAGTTAATTTAAAGAGAGTGTAAGATGAAATATTTTCATACATATTTAGTTTGACAAATGTCTGCCATTAGAAGAAGCCAGGAGCTGCTTTAAATCAAAATACCTCTGCTAGCCACTAGGGTTTGATCCAGTGAAGATGTGCAGAAAGCATTCCAAGTTAATCAGTCTTTTTTTATCACTATCTCACAGAGACAATTTAGAAAACCCAACCTTCAATACATTTATAGGCAAATAAAGCTGCTGCATCCTGGAAAACAACACAAATCTACCCAAATACCAAAATTAGCACTTGTGACAACTTACTTGATTTTGGCCTCTTGCACCTGAAGGGGGTTTTTGAGGATGTTGTCCCAGGGTAGTGACCCACATAACCAGTGAAGAAGACAAAACCCCAAGATCTGGAGGTCACCACGTCTTGAGGGCGCTATAAAACCGAAAAGAAGAGATCTTCAACCTAAAGGTTGAAAATCTTTAGGTTGGCAAGATAAATGCCAGGTGAATTTATCAAAACACCTCTTAAAACAGAAAAATTGTAATTGCATTGTAAAACTAGACAGGTCGATATTTTCACAAAAAGTGAGTTTGAGAAGTGGCAATTTAAAGACAACTGATCTAATACCAATGGAACACTTATTTATTCAAGATTTCTTTTAGAAAATTAAAAAGAAAAACAAATAATGTCTTGTCAATTCACATGCTTATACTTTTGCAGAAATGGAAAATGATAAAGATAATTTTATACATTTTTTGTAGGAACCCTAGTAACAAGGTTGAAAAGCCAAAAAGCATTGAAAATGCTCTTTTTCCCTTTCCATAACTAGAATAAAGGTTTCTTAGACCTCAAACTGCATGTTAAATCTAGAGAATCCTGTGGTGAAAAGGGATTCTGTAGGATATCCAGTCCCGACTTGGAACAGTTTAATTATTGATGGATTGACTGATGATCAAATGCAGATGATACTTCTTAAAAAGTGTAGTTTCACACCAACAGGAAGTTCCTGAGCATATGGCAACTCTGAAGATAACGTGCCTTTTTGTCTTAACTTAATTATCTGTGTGTCTGCATTTTAAATGCATGGCGATATTAAGACTGGCAACAGATACTAACTAAACAAGTGAGTAAAACAAAGATTTAAACAATTAAACATAATGTCAGGATAAGTTGTTGACATCAGGCCAGTGTAAGCTCCTATGCACTAAGAGCTCTTATAACAAATCATAAGTGTGTTTTTCTCCATCTTATGGTGAGCATACGAATGACTGCATGGATCTACATTTATGTGTGAGGCCTGTCGATACTTGGTGACCATGTCCAGTAAGGTTGAGCCTGGGGAGTTTTAGTAGCTCAATACAGTAAAGGCTGCCACATGTCTAGGGAGAAATTACCTATCGACTGACTCCAGCAGAAGGGAGAAATCACCTGCCCGAGCTGCTGCCAGCATTGATCCTCCCCCCGGTCAGCCAGCAGGCTGGTCCAAAGAGGAAGTGTGGCCACTCGCACAGAGGATCAGATTAGGAAGGCGGTAAACTGATTTTAAGTTGACGTATTTGTGAAATTAAAATACTGTGATTTGGCATAATCAAGTTGTCGTCCTCAACATGAATAATGAGTGTCAACTCCAAGTGAAATGGTGCGTTTCAGGCACGCGTTCAGGACAAACATGCGCCTGACTCACAAACATGTATGTTGGCTGCAATGAAACAAGCTGAAAGTAAAAAAAATGTTTAAAAAATGCTGGTTAAATATGCTTGATGACAGAATATATGTTTATATCTTTTATTGCAACTAGTTGTCTCCAAGACTCAGTCATGGGAGCGACAGTTTAAGCAGACCTCCCTCACTCCAGCTAAATCCTGGTTGAAAGATCCCTAGAATGAGATATAAAGATACAATATCTCAAGCAAGTCCTGGTCTGCCCTAAAGCCTCCTCACAATGGGGCATGTCTGACACACCTCCCAAGAAAGGCATCCTTTCAAGATCCTCAAACCACCGTAACTGGCTCCTTTCATGCAGAAAAGAACCGACTTCACTCTGACCTCCTCTTTTCTCAGACCAGCAAGACTAAGAAAGAAGCTCATTTCAGCATCTTAGGTGAAGCTGGTTTAATTGTGACCTCCAGGATGAGTCAACAATTTTAGTAGGCCACCCAAGGTTCTGTGTCTTCTTCATCGTAGGTAACAGCTCGCGTTGTGGTTCACCGGACTGTCGGCGTCTTCAAAACGACTT
Source organism: Poecilia reticulata (assembly GCF_904066995.2). Taxonomy (NCBI): domain Eukaryota; kingdom Metazoa; phylum Chordata; class Actinopteri; order Cyprinodontiformes; family Poeciliidae; genus Poecilia; species Poecilia reticulata. Next base: position 24,232,278 of record NC_088844.1, on the reverse strand, counting down.
TGTATTCATAGATGCTCATGTTGTTGTTTCTCATCTGTCGTTGACTTTCTCTACACTGGGGCATGATGCGTTTGCTTTTTAGAAACTTAAAGCCTGGATGAAGCTGTCAGCTTCTATATAACGAGTTTTAATGTTCTTCTTTTTTTTTTACCTCTTTTTTTTAAATTCTCTTTGTCTTTCTGTTTATGCACTGTCACATGCTGTTTTTATCTTAATTGTGTGAAGCATTTTGAAATGCCTTGCTGCTGAAATGTGCTATACAAATAAAATGTGATTGATTGATTGATTCCTTCATTCTACAGGTGTGGCAGTAATCAGGCTTCAAGTGGGCGGTGAAATAAACTCAGCTTTTAAGAGAATGTGGTAGATCACAGTAAATTAATTATTAAACAGGGGAGTGGGTGGAGATTACTTTTTCACTCAGGACCAGGGTGCTTTAGATAGCTACCCCCTCGCCTGTTTCCTTTAAAAAAAAGCATAATTTCTAAATTACTTTTTGTTATGATTTTGTAATACAATTTCTTAAATTATCTGAGACATTTAAGTGCGACAAAAGAGCAAAAACAGAAGAAATCTGAAAGGTACTGTAAAAACCTGCTCTGAAAGAAAAACAAAGAGTCAATATGTATTAGCTCCAAACGTGATTCTGTCATCATCTCGTCTACTTGATCTTAATAACTCTGATATCAAGGGTCAGGTCTGTTTGTCCTTGTGAATTTAAAGTATGTATTATGTCCACATTACAGTGAGGCTCTCTATAGTTGTAAATGATTACATAGCGACTTAATGCTTCCAAGAGCCTGTTGGAGGAGAATAAAGATGAAAAATACACGCGATACTGACACAGGAAAACGGAGTCCAATTCCCAGAGCAACATAATGGATTAACAATTAAAAAGATCAACAGCTACATTAAACGTTGCTGCCCTCTGCGTTCGCTCTGGGCGCGATAACGCTGCTCATTATGCCACTTTATGTGTCTGCTATTCTATATTTATGTACATACTTTGCCCTCGTATGAAGAATGGCAAAGGACAACAAAAAGAAGCATGCCTGCGTATGTGCATGTACAGCTTTCACATAAAACCTGGACACAAACAATCCATAAATACATCCAACGCACCGGCTGTGTTCCCATCCAGCTTCAGACAGCGAGCTGAGAAAACGTTGGCCGTGCTGCTAATTATCTCCTATTGTTATTCAGATTCCCTTAAGCACAATGCTGTGTCGCGCTCTTAACCCCTCTGCCTTGCAGACTTGTTGTTTGGAGACGGTCATCAGTCCGCTGTCCGCCCACCAAATGGCACTAATTACACCGTTTAGCTCCGGGTACATAGGTCTGCCACTAGCAGGATGTGTTCGCCAAGGCTCATCATCAGCAACCTGACAACATCTTTGTGGGAATGAATGCCACCGGGTCGGTGAGGGGCAGATATGAGTCTGGCTCTTGAGCACGTTCTGTCTGTGTCTTAGCAGATGTTTAAAGAGGAAAATATCAAAGCGCATTACAAAGCTTTCGTTAGCTAGAATCTGACACTGTACGTTGAAAGTCTCTATTTTCAACTGTTCTTACAGCTCCAATACGAGCACACACTGAACCAGACAGAACACTGGTTTATTTCCTTATAAGGATCAAAAGAAGGAATTTGAAGACCAAATATAATTTTACAGTATTTAAGAAAACTTAAATACTGAATAATTTAAGGACAAACAGGCTTTTTATTAATTGTATTTCGAAACAGCCAAGAGGTGACCAATTGAAAAGGTATGAATGTGGTGAGGACATATTTATTCTCCGCTACTGAAATCCATCTCTCCATTAAAAACATCCATTACTTTAAAAATAACTGGAAAACCAAATGCATACGGACTCCAGTGTTGATGAAGAATGACGGGTAGTGTCACTGAGAAATGCGTCGACTGTCATGGCTGTTACATCATCATGAGTAAAACACAGACTGACTATGTGTAGAAAAGTGAGACTTGCAAAACAACAACATCAACATCGCTCCCTAGTAAAAAGTATTCTGGTGATGCAGTTCCCGAGAGAAATGTGAGTGCTGGTTCACTGTGTGCATCAGAGTAACAATGCTGGTCAGAACTGGTGCAGACATCATCACATCTAACTGAAAGCTTTAACAGTATTTGTGTGTCAAACTACAGTTTTTAATTACGAGCCATCATCCCCCACTGTGGTGAATTACCAGTCGACTGGACTCAATAAAGATCGCTGCTAAATCCCAGATTACACTCTAAACTCCTGTTCTTACAGAAGGGTTTCCTGGCGTTTCATCAATCGGAACTTCGGGTCTAATCACCTGTTGTAAGTTGCAAGCAGGAACATTTGAGAAGGAAAGATTGTAAAGCTGACGATAACCACCATTTGAAGAAGTCCTTTTTTCCCTTCCCAGTGCAGTATTACACCTGACGCAGTTTTTGCAGAGCTGAATGACTAATACAAACCTTAAAATGGTAATTACTCGGTCAGAGTGGTTGCAAACCCACAGTATCGAACTGCTGAGCGGCGGAGCTGGTCGACGCAGAGAGCACAGAGGTTATCGGTAGCTCAGGTCTCACGCTAACCAAACATCAAAGCCCTTAATTAATGGGAGGATGAATACAAGATGCAGGTTATGACTTCAGCTAATTAGGGAATTGTTGAACAGAGACAGAGCTGGGGAATTCAGTGGGGGGCATGGATGGGAAAATCAATGGTCAATGAGAAAAGGGAGCATGTAGGCAATTTGCCAGTTAATGTGTTCCCTATATCAGCTGGTGGAGGCAGAGGGCAAAAAGACCATTTTATTTGGAGTGATGAAGTAAAGAGTGTAAATAAACCAGGTTGCAGTAAAGACACCATGAAATAACAAGTCATTTATTGTCCCTTAAAATAATCAGCCTGATGTTGACTTTGATATACGACCTCCTGCCACACTGACAAGCATCTGGGTAGGCAAGTGTAAAAAGTCAGAAACTAAATTGAGAATTTATTGCATAGCATTATTTGTGAAAATTGTAACTTTTAACTTGAATATTATTAAACTATTCCTAGAAAATAAATGAAATTTTACTTAATTTTTTTGTTTAAAATTATATTTCTGAGTGTCTACAAATGTACATTTTAATCCATGACCCCCTCTTTCAACAGGGTGACATAATGATGTGGAACAGAGGTTTATCACTCAACTCAACTCCTGTCTTCATCCCACCTCACACTAAGAGACTGGGACAAACTTTTCACAACTGGGAATGGGGATACAGTTGGGTAAAATAAATTGCTAAATAAAGTGTGTAGCCAGTTCAAGATTGAGCTTTGTTTCTTGCATAGCCTTGTGTAAATCATTGGAAAAAGATTTAAACCAGACATTTTGTGTTGTTTAAAGTGGTCCAACTAAACATTATCATCCAGATGTTTCACACTGCTACCCTTGTCACTCCAATCTTTATGCATCTTCTTCACTGCATGTAAAATTTGAACGTGCCTTTCATGTCAATCAATCAATCAAATTTTATGTGTATAGCGCATTTCAGCAGCAAGGCATTTCAAGGTGCTTTACATAATTAAAAAACAAAATAAAAACAGCATGTGACATTGAATAAACAGTAAGAATGAGAAAGAGATTTTGGGGCGGGGGAGAGAAAAAAAAGTCATGTGGGCCTCTAATTATTTCTAGAAGAGTTTGCAGGTCTGGTCAAGAAAGAGAGGAGCAATTTAGCAATAATATCCACGGGAACTAATTGGATGGCTTACCAACTCCATTGTGGGCATCAAGGCTGGTGTACTCAATTGTTCCGTTGTGGCCCTTTTTTGGGTTTTCCTTGTACTCTTTATGGACTCCATCAGGGGCATATCTATAGGAGAGTCCATAGTCTGCAAGGTAAACCTGGAGCAGTCAACAGGAAACAGGCCTGAATGTTACAAATGTCACATCCAGTTTGGTAAGTTTAAACAGAGCCCTGAAGAAAAACAGCTGAGGTTAAAGGATGACGTAACCCTAGATTTTTATACAACAAACACCAATCAGCTATGTGACTGACCTGGTCCGGGTCTCTGTAACCCAACATGAGGTTGGCAGCCTTGATGTCAGCATGGACATACTCGTTTTCATGAATATACTCCAGAACATCCACCTGCCACGGACACCAAAACTCAACCACCAGCATTAAATTGCAATCATAGACAACTGAATCTTAGGAAACAGTGCAAGACCTTGGCACTTAAGATCCATGCTTAATTACTGCAACACCAAAGAAAAGAGGAGCACAGAGCGTCATGATATCATGAGAAGTCCCTCACCAGTTTTTTACCAAGGTGGAGTACGGTGGTCTTCTTCAGTCGACCTCCGTTGCGCTCACAGATTTTCTGAAGGTCACAACCCAGCCGGTCCATGGCCATGAACCGGTACCTGAGTGGGAGAGGAACCAGACTGATTGTTAATGCCAACTACATGTTCTGCTTGAACCCAATAAAAACAAACACAGGCTTTTGATGATCTTTCAGCCTTCAAAAATGCTGCTGGTATTGTGTTCCTCACTGAAAAGCTTCATCTTGATTAACATTGCACAACGATGTAAATTGTTAATCAAAAATTGCTTTATTTTTTTAAGCAAAAAATAAATCTTATTTATTTGAAATAAAGCCAATTGCTTGAAATGTTTCAAATAAATCATTACATTTTAAAATTGAATGACATTCGAGCCCATGAGGAGTGGATGTAAACATTTAACCAGAAGTCAAGCTGCTTTTTCTGATCCATTTATGCCCTTTATATAGTCATTTTACATACAAAATAGTATTTTTTTTTTAGTATATCTTATTTTGTTATTTATACCTACATATTTAAATAAAATGAATATATCCTTGTTTTATTCCACACAATACTAAAATCTTTTCCAACATTCCAAAACAATTATTAACGAGTGGTCAAAATAAGTTCATATTCATTTTTATTTAAAAAAGCAATACAGAAGTAATCAAATCCAGAATCAATTTTGGAATAATCCTGATTTTCAGTCTCAGTTTTCATACCTCTTGAGCTGCTCTCCACTAGCCATCAGATTACTGTTGGGTTCAGGCGATCCCCCCCTAATTAGTACCTCATTAAGTAGAATGATGTATGCTTGTGTTGGATCTCAACAGACACTGTCATGGAAAAGCTGCCAAACATGTAGAGATTCTAATTTCATAGTAAAAAGAAAACGTAGTTTGGCTTAGATTTAGAAAGTTTCCTCTGAATGAACTATGCAACATATTTGTTCTTTTGACAGACATTTTGCAGAAGGTTTGTTCTTTTATTTTTGGAGTTCCTCTTTAAAAATCATCCTTTTATTGCACTGTAAAGAAAACCATTTCATTCTTTAATTGAGTGGATGTAGTCTGGCTTTCAAAAGGACTCATTTATCTACCGGAGGTCCTTGTATTCGGCCAGTCCTGATCCCCAGTACGTCGGGATACCCAGAAAGCTCAGCTTCTTTGCTCTCTTCCATTTTTGCACTGAAAGAATAACAAAAGAGGAGCAATTATGAGTTTGTATAACTGAACAGTTCTGTTAGAACACTCTTAAAGTTTGCCATTAGCAAATCTGAAATCATAGCGGGAGGCCCGGCGCTCTGCATCAATCACCTGGAGTTAGTCTGAAGGAAATAGCTGCCAACTAGAACTTTTTATTCACTCATTTCTCCCATTTCTACCAGTCATGACCCATGCAGTCTTTTATAGTGTTTGACAGAAACTTTGAACTCTATAAAAAGTCCCAATATTTTTCTCTAACAATGGATTTGTCCCTGCATGTCTAAGGAAATGAGCACACAAGCAGCAGGCTGAAGGCTGCTAACACACAAAGAGGCCACAGACAAAGTGGTGGGCCCGGCTCAGAAGCTTGATGGCGGCTGGCCTGACTGGCTCTCAACCAGGCTGGCAGGTGGTCAGGGGCTCTGTGGAGGCCCAGGCATCATTACAAGTGAGTGGCTTTCTCTCCTTTGCTCCTCTCCAAACGAAGGCATTGGAGAACTCAGACAAGCGTAGAGAGGAGGCCCCAACTGCCACTGGGGTGCGTGTTTGCTTTGGTTTGTTATTAATTACTGCGTGCCAGGCAGAGAAACCTCTGCGTCTGCAGCCACTTCATCAGTCAAACACACTCACGCCCCGGCGGGCTGCCGGGACGCGGGACAGGTTGTGCTACTCACCGCTCTCTGGTTTGGCTGCTCTCTGGTAGAACTTGAGCTCAGAGAACAAGGGCCCATTCTCATGATACTCCTGCAAGCACAAACACAGCGTTGGCCCTTTTTTCATTAAAAGTTAAAACACTAAATTATTCAAATAGGCCACTTCAAGTCACAGATTTTATCTTAACATTCCTGATTTTGCTTTTTTATTTTTTATTTTTTTTGCAGTACCTTACGGAAGTATTCACAACCCCTGATTGTTCTCAATTTTGTCGAATAGAAACCTGAATGTATTTCACTGGGATTTCATGTGATAAACATAGAAGTTATAGAAAAACAGCAAAGTGGAAGAAAAAGGACACATGGCTTTAAAAATGTGTTTCAAATAAAGTCTGGTGAGAGGCATGATTTACTGGACAACCAATTGCCTCCAGAAGTCGTGCTGACATTGGCTGGTTATTGAAATAAAAGTCTAGAGCTGCAACAGTAACTTTCATTTGTAAAAACTAATGAAAGATGGAATGACATTTTGACCTGAGGAATACATCCTCGACAATTACAAAGCAGAATTAAACAAATAAATGAGCTTTTGCTTGATTCGGATGCCTGCCATTTCACCTCTTTGCCATTTTGTACCTTGGGTCTTCTCGTCACAGTTTTGATATATGTAAGGCAATTACAATAACTACAAAAATGTCTACTTTTTAAGGTTTTTCTTCACACCTTCAAGTAAAAAGAAGAAATCATAAAAAATGGGCACAGTTTTTTTTAAGACTTAATTTTCTCTTCTAGTCAAATTTTATTACCCTTAAACGAGTTCTGAAAGTGACCAAGTCAAGTTGTGTTTTGTGAGGTTTAAAATAAAAAAAATAAAAAATCTTGTTCCACTCACAGAGAAGTATAGTCCAACACAGAATCAGACCGATTTTCAGTGTACTCACCACTTTTATGACAAAGTCTGTGTCTGATGCAACAGGCTTGCTCACATCCTGGGAGGCTAATCGATATCGCAGAAAAAATGGTTGCAAACAGTTAAAAATATATATGCAAACTGAAGGTAGAAGTTGTCATGTGTGCATATACAAAGTGTTTTCAAGTAAACAGTTTAATTATTACCCAGATAAATCAGTCCAAAGCCTCCTTGACCGATGATCTTCCCCAGTCTCCATTTCTTTTTCTCGGTGTCTGTCAGTATGAAGTCATCTGGGAGGGGTTTGGGCAAGGCACGCTTCCTTGGGGCTGCCATGACAGCTGAAAAAGTTTCAAACAACATTTCTCAACGTTAAGGCCAGCTTAATGCATCCTAGTCCTAACAAAAAATACGTTTGCAGGGTTTTATTTACCAAGAAAGAATGAAAAACAAAAAAAAAAACTACTGGCTCTAATAAGGTTTTAAAATTAGATGAGTTGCATACCGTTTTGGAAAAACACATGATCTATTTATAAAAACTAGATCAAAATGCAGAATTACTATCTAAAAAATGAAACCACAGATCAGTGTTGAAGTAGGCAAAAAGACGTCAGAAGTGACCTGAGAAAAATAAGCAACATCCCTGCAAATTCACCCCAAATTCAGACTGAAGTTCTCAGAACTCCTACATCTTAGACTCATTTTCCTTAAGAAGGCGTACTGAATGTTAAAGCTGATCACAGAACACTTAGACAAAAAAAGCCACTTTCTCAAGCCTCAAGCCACTTTCAGACAGATGCCTGCTATGGGACACGTTAGTTTGAGACTCTGGAGGCTTCAGGAAGTAATTTATTAGCCAGAGGGAAACCAGTTAAAAATATTATTAATAATACATTTAACTGAAGCACCTTTCAGATCACTCAAGGACACTTCACTGTAAAAGACAAAAAGCATCAGAAAAAATGTCATAAAAACTCACAAAGTATAACTGGTAACTTTTGTATCTTAAACAGAAAGTGTCAATATTCTTGACGCCTGGCAGAGTTGGGGGTCATCCAGATTTGGGGAGCAGGGTGATTAAATAGTCAACCACTTGCCCCCTTGGTACTGACAAAAATAAATACATAAATATTACAATCTGCATCACTGTCAGCTCATCTAAAACAATTAAACAGCTTATTCACAATCTACAGTACTCTTAACATTTTAAATAGATTTTAGTAAACACCTGTTACTTTAATTTTGCAACAGAAAAGAGCTGTCAGTGAGCTGTCACATGATTTTACTACGGTAAAGCTGTGATTGGTCAAAATGTTCATGTCTTTCGCATTATTTATTTCTTATTTAATCTCTGACATTACACCTATTAGCTACACAATTAGGCTTAGAAAGAGTTGGTAGTCAAAATAATTCCACAACAATAGCACAGTTGAGTTTGTTTTTGTTGTTCAGCCGGAAATGTGCTTGTATTTTGCTTGTAAAAGGGGTAATCTGATGACTGAGGACAGGTTTTATAGCGAGATAGTGAATGGTTGTTGTTAGGCCCATCTGATTTTACCTGAATCCGTCAGGAGGGAAGAAGGTGTAAAAAAGGTTAGAAATGGTTGGAGAAGAGAGCTTCTTCTCTCTGAACAAACAATATGGTAGCAGTGAAGCAGACGACTTCTGGAAACAATGACCGATACAAAAGTTGAGATTTTTGGCTATAACGGTTCATCTAAAGTCACACAGATATAATTAGTTTGTGAGAAATTTTATCCTAAAATATATCAATCATGCCACAATCATTGGTAATAAGTTAGTAAAAGAAGCCCAGCTGACTTTTCAGAGAGCAAACCAGAACAAACTCCTAAACCCAGATGACAAGCATGGAGGTCGTGCAGAGGTCACTTTGCAGGCACTGAGTTGAATATGAACTTTTGTGTATTAGATTCAGATGTAAGGCCGTCTGGAGTCCAAACTGACTGAAATGCGGTGTTGTCAAGAGGAGGTGGGTGGCTAACAACGAAAATGACTAGTGAGTGTTAATCCTGCTAAAGGTGTTTTGTACCAGCTGCTGAATGACGGGGGTGAACAAAATCGAAACTTCTGTCCATCATATGATTTCCCCACAATGACGCAAATTAGGAAGAAAAGCCAATTCCGCTGCTTTTCAGCGTCCATGTCAGTGTTTAGGTCAGAGACCGTTAATAGCAACATGAAACAACCTCATTAGGTGAGTTTAAAGTGTGATCATATCGACTACTATTCGCCATCAGCTCAGATGTCAGATGATGGTTCAGGCAAACAAACGTTCGAGATCCAGATTACAATCAAAACTACGTCGATTAGAAAACAGAGAGCTCTGGAAAATTACTTACCTGTTGAAGTTTGTAAGCACCTCCGAAGGTAGTGCTTAGCAACCCAACGACAATTCGGTAAAACAAAACGTCCTGAAATCTTATTTGTCAGTCACAAACTACGACCACGGCGCTTAGAGATAATAAAAGTCAAAACAATTCACTTTCCGGAAGTTGTCCCTCCCACGGCACCGTTCAGCAAATTACGTATAACTAGACGTTTCTCAATGACCAATAGGGTTTGTAGAGGTCTAGGAGGCGGGAGTTACACAAAGTAAAGTTTCTTTTTTGAAACATCTACTATGAGCCCTCCAGCTTCCTGTAAAATCAAACTAACTCTCTTCGCTATGTTTATATCATGAGAACTTTTTCAGTTATTGTATTTGCTATTTTGTTGTAAATTGTTAATTAAATCTTCCTAAAAACTACGTTTGTATCCTAATGTATCAGAATCAGCGTCACTTGCCAAGCTTGAGCACTTAAAGAATTTGACTGCAATTTTGCTTTGCTCTCGATTAAGACATCAAAATAAATGTATATAAAAAAGGTAAAACAAATAAAAATCTTTTTTTTTTTCTTTCTGTACATACAAAATGAATGGTATCAAGCAGGACACTCTGACTGTTTATTGCAGAAAAAACTGAGGCGGCTGAATTTTACAAATAGTACTCTAAAGATGAAAGTTTAGGAAGTCTGTTACTTTTTTAGGCTACTCAGTGGTATGTGTTTTCTCTGAAATCAGAAATCATTATCTTGTTAAGCTATTTTCTGTAGCCTACTTACAAAATTTCTGATGTCGCCTACTGTATATTTGGATTAGAAGCATAAGCGTGATGAAAAAAGGAAACATCCATATGCAAGTACTTTTTCACAGCAGACGTTTACAGAAGCTAATATATTCTTTGTACACAGAAAGTGGAATTCCCTTCCACAGAAATTCTCCAAGTAGTCAATAACAGGCAGCTTGTGTTTGTGGAAACAGGCAGTAAAATGGAACAGGAGGAGGTGCAGGATTGTGACATTGGATTGGACCTTCAACGCAGCCTCTTGTATACTGCTTATTCAACCTGCTCACACAGATCAATACCAGTTTGTTTTCAGGAACTCAGGCGTCCCTGTTGTAACTCGGTTTGATCTCCGTTTTGCTGAACAACATGGTCAATACCTCGACCGGCTAATAGACACAGGTGGGGAGAGCAGAACGTAATGCTGGAACCAGCTAGCGATGGACACAAACTCACTCATCTCTCTCTTTACTCTGAGCTCTCAGAAATGTTTTATTCTGATGAAAGGAGACAGAAAAATGTCCATCAGGATGCACCTGCTTTGAGGCTGTCGATCTGCCGATACTTTCAGGGCCTAATTTAAGTCTCAGGGATTCAGTTATGAAAGGAAGAAAATAAAGCATCACTGGATGAACATCAGGAAGGTACGGGAAAAAAACTAAGTGGAACTGGAACTGCTTTTCAGTGAAGATCAGCCCGGAGTCATGTGCACCGTTTGTCTGAAGATCAATGGGCAACACTTACAATGAATGTGTCTTAATTACTGCACTAAAGAGCCAATATCTTACCTTAATACCTGCTATTAGCGGAGCCAGCATAGAGTGACTACAGAATGCTTTTAATTATGCAGCTATTTTCAAATAGTTCAGTTAAATTCATTCCTACTGAGGTTTCATTTGTGCCTCAGCTCAGTTTGCTTTTGTGCATGAGCACAAGAGCAATGGGTAACTTCTCATAAGAAATTTTCTGCCTTGTGGTTGAAAACTAAGCCTCATGCCTTGACCATGATGGAGTTTTCAATTTGGGCTTTGAAACAACATTTACTCCACTATAAAAGGGATTGATGGAAGATTTACATTTAGACGGTAACTAACGTTATTATCAGCAACAGGCAAATCAGCATGTTTAGATTTCTTCCCTCTGTTGTGTTTTTTGTCATACTTTAATGTTTTACATCTTGGACAATTGGTGATATAAGATAAAGGTACCCCAAGTAGAAAATATAATTTTTAAATGATTGGAAATACCCTTATCCTACTGGAAGATATTTGGAGACAGAACTCATTTGAGCTATATTATATGTGACAAAAATAAGAAATAACACAAAAAACCTCCAATTGGGCAAACATTTGCATGACATTGTACTGGTTATAGATTGACCATCTGTGATGTGTTCTGTCTTTGAACACTTCAGTACAACTCTTGCAACTTTGTTTAAAAAAACAAAAATTAAAACTCCACTTCTTCCTATTGGCCCATTTAAGCTGATGTCAGCCAAGAAACCAAAACAGTATATTTACAACAAAACTGCTGCATCTCAGGGTCTCAATCATTGGGTCTAAATCTAAAAACCTTAAGTGGAGATCACATCTACATATTCCAAGTATATGTAGACATAAACCATTTCTGCCATCTTAAAGCAACAATGTTCAACCATATCCCTTTGAGAAGAGGTCCATATTTTCTACTCATCTGTAAAATACGACTTACACCATCTGTCTTTGAATAACTAAACATAGCTTGATGTAAACTATGTGCCCAATTGGATTCAAAAAGAGTAAAGGCTGTTGACTTTATTGGGAGCAGCAGATGTTAAATGGCTGAATAAACTCTTTACTCTTCTGTAGGACACTGCTGTACACCAAACAGATCCAGAAGTCAACCGTGTTAACTTCATTGACTCCTTGGTGTCACTTTGATCCAGGTTTTGACCCTCGCCGCCTTCCATTTCTCTTCCAGTTTCTCTTTTTAGATCTCTCTTTTGTTACTCTGATTCTGCCACCTCTCACACGGGGTAATTGTTCAGCGGGTTCGGCGGCTCTTGCCGAATGACACTGCAGCATGCCCTCCCGCCACCTCTCATAGACTGGGATCTCTGACACCAATCTTAGTGAGGCCGCGACACCATTTGGTGTAACTGGCCCTTGTGAAGGAGATGGCATAATTGTCCTAATTAGGATGGGGGGAGACAATCCGGGCGGCCGCGACTCTGACCCAACTCGGTCTGAGTCCATATGGTGGGAGGCTGATAATGAGCTGGTTAATGTGGTGTGTCCATCAGGAGGAAATGCTCAGGATGAATGGCATACTAGAGAGATTGACAAGTTTTAACACTTTTTACCATTTCTTTCTGTCTCAAACTGTCACACAAACTCCAAAATTAAAAATGTTCTCCCCAATACAAACAGAATCCATTTATTGTGTATATGTTTTTAATTACACTCAACAGCCATACCTGTTAGCACACTAGTGGGCGTTACATTTTAGCAGTAATTATGGACATGTTGCCCCCTTATCAAAAACGACATTTTCAAACTATTTCATTTTATGAATCATTTGTTTTTCTGGCCTTGACTCTCTTGGCTCCCATCAGCAGCTGTGTCACTATTTCATGCTGTGACTTTGTTCCCTTTATGAATATGAGATGTAGTGCCAGTTCAAATGAAAGTATTACAAATCTAATGGCCAATAATGAGATGCTGTTTCACCGTTATTGGGCGTGGGTTGTGTCTATTCCAGTGTGTGTGTGTGTGTTTTGTGTACAATTTGATGCTAATAAAACCATACTTTCTGCTCCAGGGAGCAAGCACTGACCAGGATTCAGATTAGGCTTTAATGGCTCCCAGGCCTGAGGCTAAATTGAAATGTAAAACCCCAAACCAAACATCATTTGGTTCTTGCGTTTCTTGATGTGGCCCAGCAAAGTGGAAATTGGAGACATGTTGCTGTTTAACAGTGATTTGCTTTCTTTTATGCAAATATTGACGCGCTCTAAAGGGGCTCCATGCATGTCTGGATTTATGACGGTTCGTTTCGGTTAATCTGCATCCACTTAGCAGCTTCTTCCCTGTGAATTCAAATGTTTAAGCACATACTGGCAGCATTTATTCACTTTTTTTTTTTTTTACATCATGGCCACTAACTTTGAGAAATTTCACTGGGATTTGTTGTGATTCAAGTAGTGGTCTTTAACTACGCTATGGAAAGACAAGAACACATGGTTTTCAAAATCCTCTGCATTTACAAACCTTTTTTTGAAAGTGAATTGTGGATATGCGTTCAGCATTTGCACTGACAACTGTAATTAAAATTCTGTGAACAAATTGTTTTAATAGGGTGCAATGCCATCAGATGAATTGAATCCATGCCTTAAAAATTGAAAGCAGTTCTGAAGGCAAATGGGACCCAATCCAGTAACAGAAAAGTGTACCTAATAGTTTGGCCATTTTATGTGTATGTGCCCTGGCTGTCCTGGAGCACTATTGATTTGATATGATATAAAACATTGGTTTCATTGACTTTTCATAAGACTTCATTAATTATTTTCTATACAGATCTGTCTTACGTCCCATATAGTGTGCTTACTGTAGCATTTCACTCAATAAAGCACCCACACATGACATCAGTAACCTCCAAGAGCATTAGTTTGATGCATATACCCTGTGTTGGTTTCTTTCAAGCAAAGCAGGAGCTTCATATGTTAACAGTCAGAACTACTAATGGAGTATAGTAGGCATAAAACAGGATGTAATTCTGTAGTGCCAGAGTTCCTCATGCAACTTAACATTTTCCTTTATTGGTCCATAGGGACCTTAGCAGTCATAAATCAACCAAAACACCCAGCAACACTAATTTTGTCTTTAATTGTAACAATGTGTCACGATTCATGTTCTAATTGCTCCTGAGGGGGGTTTAGCTGATGATTCAGAAATTATTCAGCACAACACGGGGTAAAAAATGTAAATACATTTTAATTCTTGACCCAGTAATAAAAGACACCCAGTTAACCTGATATAAAAGACTCATATTTGTGTAAAATTGTCAGATATTAAATCTATATTCTTGAACTTGAAATGTCAGGAGGAACATAGACTTCACTTTTGAAAATGAACTTCCAATAAAAGTGAGTTCAAGACCGGTTCTCATTTTTAGGTTGGTGGGGTGACGGTGTGGGCGAGATTACTGATAAAATAACTCGTAATCTCATTTAGTCACTTCTGAAATTAAGTAACCAGTAAAGTAATTAAGTTACTTTTTAAGGAACTAATCAATAACAAGTAGTTGGATTACTTTTTACAGGTAACTGTGGCAGCACAGGCATCAACCATTTTTTTTTAAATGTTGCTGCAGGTTAGCTAGTGCCTTTACACTCAGAGTCTGCGATTTCAATTACAAAATTTAAGGGTGTAGAAAAAAAAACATATTTTCTAGATATAAAAGTTCCATGATTTACTTGGTTTTGTGTGTTTGGGACTGAATATCAGCATAAAACTGTAATAAAAAGGGCATCAGAGTGGGATTGCATTGTGTTTTAAGTTTTGGAAAACAGAAAACAATTCAGACAAATAAAAGGAGGTTTTGAAACCCGTTCACACATTTTGCTTCACCTGAACCAGCTTCACAAACGCCTCACTCAGGAGATGAGCTGCTGGCCTGCAAGCCATTCGCACTAACGAGACTCACCTACTTTACCTCCGCTAAGCGTCCAACATGCACCACCTTCTCTGAGGAGAAAAACAACAACAAAGAAGCACTTCTGGCAGAGAAGAGGGTATTGATCTGCTCTATATGCAAACTAGAGCTTCACAAACAAATAACACTTTGCTTTTCTTTTGTTTCGTCCCAAGTTCCACCTACCCTCCATCCCCAAATCGCTCAGACCTCGATAAACAATAAACTTCTGATACAAAAGAATCCCTGATGTTGATCTCAAAGTTTCTCCCCAATTTAAGCATGCACGTGAATGTGTATGTGTGTTGCGCTTGTGTGTGCATGCCGACTACAGGGGATGGAGAGATCCGGCCCCACTGTTCCCCCACCTGGGGATCTTAACTAGCTCCGAGAGTGCGGTCATACGGTTTGCAGGTAGTGCAGGCCAATTACACAGCTATCATTTGCCGGAGACTACCTTTTGTCTTTGATGTTGTTCCTCAAACAACAATGCCTCCCTTCTCTTCATCCCCCACTGGTACTCGCAAAGTGTTAATTACCAAGGCAATTATCATCTGCATCCAAACCACTGCTTCCCAAACGCCGGATTGGATGCTGATTTGGGTCACACACAGTTCTACCAAGGACTTGTCTTCAGATAGAAAGTGTGGAGCAATATCAAGTGATAAACAAGAGTGTCTTTCTCTTCTGCTGATTATGTGAAAAGGTTAACAGTTTGGGTAAGAATGGACTCTACAAATGGTGTGTTTAGAGTTATCTGGCACGGTTAGTGGCTCACAGGAAAGCTCTTATTCCATTGAATTTACATGCTTTAACTTTATTTTTGGTCTAAAGTTGGTTGATTTTATACTTGAGTGAAGGGGGGTGAATAAGACTGTCATAAACATGACATAACACCTGTCATGAACATGAATAACCAAGAAATCATTACTGTTTAAACTTTACCTTTTATAACATAAACTTACCTAATTTTTAAAGTGCAATCAGTAATACTTTTATAACAAATTTATATCAGTAATGATTTCTTGGTTAATGTCAAGAAATCATTACTGTCATAACAAAGACATTTTGAATAATGTCAACTTTGTATTAAAAGTGTCATAATTTACCGAATGACGCTTTATGACAACAGTCATAAATATTCATGAAGGCTTATTCATGTTCATGACAGGTGTTATGTCATGTTTATGACAGTGTCGTGACAGTCTTATTCACCTCCCTTCAAATAAAGTGTTACCCACACTCCTTTAGAAGAGTTTTCATTTGTCACAAGACATTTTTGAACTCAAATTAAAAAAAAAAAATACTTGTCAGAGAGTTTATTACAAGTCTATTCAGATGGTTAATGGCACTAAACATAAAGGTTAATATGGAAGTTATTAAACCCAATTAATTACAGCAATCTGGTATTAAGTAACACACAAATCTGAAATGGATTGTTTTTAGTTTCTTTAGATGGCAAACAGAAGAGGGGAATTCAACTCCTCAAAGGCAAGTTTTCTGTTCTAAGGCTGAACCAACTTTCATGGCATCCAATGTGATCCAACAGAAAACATAAAAAGCGACTGAAAGATTTGAAATCTTGACTTCAGTCAAAGTCCAGAACCATTTTTAATATTGTGCACAAAAATAGCAGCCAGCACCCAAGTGCTCCACTCATCAGGAGAGAAAAGTTGAGGATTTAATCCTTATGGCAAAACCTAGAGGAAAGAGGAACGTTGGGTCAACAAAACTTTACCTTTTCATAAAATAAACAATGATGTTGATGCTTATAAAAACCAAGCTTTTGATAATCACTATTAAGACAAAAGACCTTCTACAATAAAACAAAGCTATCAAGGAGTATTTTACAGAAAAGACTAATCCCCTCTAATAAATAGCTGGTTAAACTGAGTTATGCTTGGCTTGGCTCCATTACAAAACACACAATCGCACACACTCACTTTGTCTTATTGATGCCAAAAACAGATACACCTATTTTTTTTCTTTCTTCCATTCTGTCTTTCTTTTCTTGTTTTTTTAGGCTGTGCACAGTGGGAATCCATTATTCAAATAGATCTTTGTTACTCCTCCAAGATGATTGTGGCACAATCAGCCATGAAATAAGTTTGCTGTTTTAAAAGTGTTATTCTCTCTCAGGTGTAGCTTTGTATTCAGGTCGGCTTGCCTGCACCAAAAATCAATCTCAATCAAAGGTGGCGAGGAGTTTATCATAAATTATCATGAAAAGGGTTCCCACTCAGTAGATGCTTAATTACAATCTCATTTGAATAAGTTTGCATATTAATGAGTTTGGGATGAAAATGGTTTGTGGGGTTTGTGATGGGGGGCTGCGGGGTAACCCACAGCGATAATGACGGTCCTTTAAAATGTATGTGATATTATTGCTGGTGGAGAGCGGTGTGCTTCATGGTTACGTGTCTCATCCACACACACACACACACACGCACGCACACACACACACACACACACATTCACGCGCACACATACGCACATGCATGCATACTGACATATGTGTGCGAATATGCGCGACCCCTTGCACACAGGCATATGCTCAAGCACAGACACATATAGCACACAAGCAGGGTATGAAAGCATTATTGCAAGCACACGCACACTCGGGGCGTTATAATATGATTAATGGCGGAGTGTCTGTGACATTAATAAACTATAACCAAATTAAAGACTTCATTAGGCCCAACTTGGGCTCAGCGTTTGGTCACATGGTGAATCAGAGCAGTGTGATATTTGCCTTGTACGACTTCTTCTTTTTCCTTATTCTCATTCCAAAAGCCAATGAAAGTTAACTTTTAAAATAAACTTCTCGGGTCAGATTTCTGTATGTCAGGTGAGACTCATATCTTTAAATAAGGTGCTTTTGTGTTTTGCTCGAGATATGACTGTGGATGTGTGAAAAGGATGTTTGCGGGTGCTGATTATCATCTCACAGTTTGGTCTTTTCTTTCAAGCTCCTGGCAGATGGAAAATCCAGAGAGCATCAAGTTGTTCAAACCCATTCTCTAAAAACTGACTTGCAAGATGCAACGCTGAATTATTCACATTTTCTTTCCCCCCCAAAATGTGTTGCATGAAATCATTATGAAAGTTACTGCCCCTATTCTTGCTAAAGATGGGAAAAAAAATCTTTCAAAAAAAACATTCTTCTGTATTTAGACTGTAATTAGAGATCTGGCAACATCATAAGTAAATAGCGACAAAGGTTTTCTGCAGCAGATTTTATTTTGGTGATGTTTGAGACATGGATTGTTTCTTAATGTTCCTTCAACTAAAATTGAGAGAGCAATCAGACAGCTTATGCCTCGTCCAGGAGCAACTTGGTATGTGGTAAGAAAAGTGACTGTAGCAAAACTACTGCAATGGTTCTAAGGAAATACATGTGCAGGGAGAACGTACAATCTCCATAAAGGAAAAAGATTTGACTTCCGGAAATTCAGTGCATTGTTCTATTGTTTGGGTTCATGATTATTTTTATGCTCTTAGCATTAGTGTTTCATCAGCGTAATGTGACTCTTTGACTTAAGTAACTCTGACCAAAGACCTGTGGTAGCCAACCCACACTCCAAGGTTCAGCATCCTCCAAATTTTCACATTCTAATGTTCTGCTCCCTTTAGAGTTGAGGATTGTCACTCCACCCAAAATCAGAACATCTCCAGGTCTGTCATCAATCGTTTTAGTGCATCCTGCATGTTTTATCTTTTTTGCACTACCTGTTAATTTTGACACCAAGTACATAAACTTTTCCTTACGTTACACTTCCTCTGTCTCGCTTCTTGTGTACCGTAAAGAATGCTAATGCCACAAAATCAAAACTTTTTATTCAAACAAATGCTTGTATTAAACAAAAACAGTCAAAGCAGCAACAAAAAGAGACAACAGAAATAAAATGATGATCCATTATGTATGCAAAAAATGTAGCAGAAGATCATCATGTTCCTCAATAGTAGAAATGAAAACAAAAGGGCAGTCACAAGATCACAAAAATGTAAAAAACAGAGAAAAACATGGACCTACAGTCCTGATTTATGAAGAAGCGAGAAATAACACAAGCAATGTTGGCTACAACAGAGGGCTGCTTACAACGATTAGTTATATTGCCAACCACCAACCAGGTTATTGCTGGAGAGATTGTATTCTTTGGTTTGCTTTGGATGTTTTGCTAACTCTTAGATATGTGACTCTCATGTCAAAACAGGATATTTTCCTGTTTTGACATGAGATATGATATAAAGACTATGAATACAGGGTGAAAATTAAGTTGCATGATTTAAAGATGAAAGACAAAACTTTGTAGAATCAACAATAGCATATGCTACCCATCAAAACTGCAATGTCTGATCTAGAGGTACTCGAAAGCATAAATTAACAGACTAATATATTTGCATACATTTCAAAGGACTGCCATAGAAACCTATTAAATAATATTCAAATTGTGTCATGTGTTGATGGCATTCACTAAGCATGCAAAGCTCTGTGAAGAGTTAATTTAAAAACTCTGAATTTACTGAATTGGATTTCTGACCAACTCAGACTTCAGAATCCAAAATGGCAACGAGTGTCAATGATGTTCTTTAGTTAAAACTGTCTGCACAGTGTAATGAGATTATGCAATACATGGGGCATTTCAGAGTTGAGATGCTTGTGTATACAGTTTTACAGAAGAATATACTGGGGCTTGTTTATTTTTTGTTTTTTTTTATATATATTTTTTTTCATACCAGAGATGTTCATAAGTTGTGCCAAGTTCGAGTCATATCGCTATTCTTTGAGAGAAGAATCTAAGTCAAGCAACTATTCACAAAGTCCTAAAAATAGACATGTCCGCATCAAATACATGATACTTGGTGTGTTCATAACATTTCAAAACTGTAGATTAAGATTTCATATCCTGTATGTCTTGTCTCTGTCTTTACCACATGAACGTTAGACAATTACCAATTAACCCTGGATAAATGTTTATTTTTAAAACTTAGTAGTTTTGAGCTGTTTGAAAGGATTTTGAAATACAAAAATGTAGTATTTACCTTATTAGAAATATAAGCATGCGCAAAGAAAAACTTTAGAAAGCGATTAAAACTCGTTAATCATGAATTTCTTAATGAATCTGATAGGTTTGCATTTTGTTTCAATCTGAGTGTATTTCAAAGACTTTTAGAAAACCACATTTAAATCTAACTTTTAAACCATTATTGTCAACTCTAAACTGAATTCTGAATGATCAAAAATGTTCTGAGGTATGCTGAAAATTACAAAATCATATGTGAAGAGCAGTTTAGTTAGTAAACAAGCGAGAATCTCACAGGAAACGTCTGTAGCGACACAGCTAGCTCAACAGCAAAAGAATGAGATGTCAGAGCTCCTGGGCTTATTTTGATCTGAAATGACCCGGTCATGGAATCCAGAGTGCAGCCGGAAAACATTCATTTGATCATAATTATGAAGCTGCTGCTAACAAGAACAGATTGTTATGAACAGTTAACACCCGGCGAGCCGCAAACGTCTCTGGCGAATAAATCAAGTGCATCCTTTCACAGTAAAATATGAGCGTGGAGCTCCTCACCTGTCAAAGCTGTGGTGTGGAGCTTACACGCAGGCTCAAGTCTTTGTTTGTATGACTTAAGTGCTGCTTGAGTCCAACTCTGAAAATTGAGTCACGATCTGTGTGATGGGAGCATTACTCTCAGGGGAGCTGAACTTTTAGTTTCTCCCTCTGATCAAACTTCCAAGTATTAATCTGTGAAATTTGTCAAAAAAATCTTTTGAATTCTCCCAGTTTAAAGGTGAAACAGAGTCCATTTGAGAGGGAGGCTTCACAAGACGGAGAAGGACAGATTCTTCTCCCCCCAGCAGAAGACAACTGTGTGTTATTTAAGTCTTATTTTTGCATTTCCTCTCTCGCTGGTACCACATCCAGCGTCTGTCCCCGCTGCTAATCTGCTGTGACCCATTTATCCGCTGCCTTTTAGATAATATAAGACGACAGACTCTTCGAGCAATCACCGTATGTGTCTAAGATAAGAAAAATGTGATTTAAAGGAAAAAAAAAGTTAACATTTAAATACTGATGCAAGGCTAAATCTTCCAACCTTTATTTGAAAAGAATTTCGATTCATGACAAGAAATGCATGCAGACAAGGAGATAATGAATTTTCTGTGCACAAATACAGACAGTGAAGACGGTGGATGGCTTGTTAGAAAGGAACCAAACAACACCTGCGAGACCTTGGGCTTCCGAGGCACAAGCCAAGAGAAAGGGTGTCCAAAGCCAGTGGCATGCAGCCCTTCATTCCTGATGCAACAGCAGAGACTAGTGGCCAAAGGCTGCAACGAACAACGAGTTCTCTGTCTGCAGTTTCCAACTCTCATCAAGCTGCTCATGTTCTGAATCAATCTCCTTTTGTTTCTTCAGCCCCACTAATTTTTCCACCACTGCTGGTCTCTTGTGTGTGACCTTTTCTTCTGTTTGCAAGATTATACTTAACCACACATTTGTATAAAGCGGCTTTTATTAGATCTCTGCAAAGGGGCTTATTGACTTCTCACATCACCTAAAGGGCAACACGTGAAATAATAATGGAATCATATTCCAGCTTTTCCTTTTATTAGATGTGCATGTTGGAATTGCTTTACCTTTTTATTTAGCTTGTGTTGCAAATGTGGTACACACTTTTAATACACTGCCAGGGAAATGAAATGGAGCGTATCACCACTTTCTTCCCCCCCAAGTAAATCTTCTAGGAATAAGAGAAGTTTTAGGAGTAAGTTAGAAATTCGGATGCGCACTCGCACGCCTCCTGTCTTTGTTGTCTTTGTCACCGCTTGTAAATTCTGCCTCGCAGAAACATAAATCATCAGATTTGACTGTGTGTACTCCACAGCAGGTTGATGAGCGCAAGCCAGGAGGACGAGAGGTTGGAGAGTGTTCAGCTGTGTGGAAGAATCTGAGCCTAATCAGAGCTGAGGGCCAGCAGATTAATTACACCATGACTTCCACGCACGCCACCTAAAGCACACTTACACACAAGCATGGAAACAAGAATACAGCAGGGATGGCCCTGGCTAATAAAGATGGCATGCTAATGAGCGAGCATACTCCCCAACCAGCACCAAAAAAAAAAAAACAACCACGAAGCAAATAATTCATCCAGTCATATTGATCTGTGAGTAGAGACGTTAAGCCTCCATTAAGGGCAACAAAAGGAAAGCATCATGCTTCATCAAGAGGAGAAGTTGAGCGGAGAAATGTGAGATCAGAGACGGATTGCCATTAAGAATGTCATGTGACGCACTAACTTGTCATGTTTGCACCCCACACAGTGCAGCAACAATGACACACACACACACACACACACACACACGCTTGCTGGAAAGTGAATGCGTCCTTGCACTGTAACACACAAGGAGAGAAGAGGAGAGAAAGAGGGAACGGGGAGGGAGGGGGCAATAATGAAAGATTAAGAGGAGGAGAAGGAGAACAAGAAGGCAGGGCTCGTCTAATAAATCAGAAAAACACGCAGCTCCCGTTTGTTTGGTGATGGACTCTGGCTGAGCTTTTATGAGAGCGCTGCGATCCCGACGCACACCGCCTGAATGCTAAATCTTTATGGTTAAATAGCCAGACTCCACATGGTCAACCTGATGAGATGAGACTAAAACAATGAGGCGTACCACAGGAGATCAGAATGAAAGCAATAAAGGCATGTTAGAGAAGTCTTAATGCAGGAAGCCAGAAGTCAAACATTCATTTCTCAAACAATATTCATGGATGTTCCATCTACAGAACGCCATGACACCATTTTCTGAAAGTGAAATGATGGACGATGTTGACTGGAACTATGCGTATACAGTATCAAACATAGTTATTGCCACCCATGGTAAAGAGGAAGTAAAAAGCCTTCAAAATGAATCTTTTATTGGATTCAAATAATTTTATTATGGAGAATTTAGAAAACTCAGACACATATATGAGTGCGACTATTCAGTGAGGAAAGCATCTTTGTTAAGAAACAAATAAAGCAAGTCCCTATAAAATGAATGCCAGTGAAGCTAGTTTAAGTTATACTCTACATTTTAAGTGTCTAGCAACTCTTACCATAATCTGTCATTCCAGATATAACTATAAACTCCTATTTCTTTCAGATATAGGCCTCTTTGCTGGAGTCTGTTAGTATGATCTTGACCAAATCAGCACAAAAAAGGTTCACCTGATGAAAAATTAACCAACTTTCACGTCCCCACAACATATTCAGATGAAAAACCCTTGTGAGGGGAGCTGAATATAAAAATCCATACGAAAGAACCGAGGACTGTTGAAATAGAGATTTTCCAAAAACAAACGGTCAAGATCCCCTGGTCTGGAAGCTTCAGTTTTGTGAACTCTTTAGTTATTTTATTTTTTTTAAATATGCTTTTCCAAAATGTTGCAAAATTGTTCGGAGCTAGATTTTGGTGCTGCAGTAAAAGATCCATTAATTTTTAAGCATCGGGTATCTCTTCATCAGAACATGTGGCCAGCACTGTATGCTTATGTATTTGATTCAAAGGCTGAAGAGAGGAGGAATTGTGGCATCCATCCATCCATCCATCCATCCATCCATCCATCCATCCATCCATCCATCCATCCATCCATCCATCCATCCATCCATCCATCCATCCATCCATCCATCCATCCATCCATCCATCCATCCATTTTCCTGACACCCTTGTCCCTCAGTGGGGTCGGGAGGGTTAGGAATTGTGGCAGTTACACTAATTTAAAAAGGGAGGGCGAACATCTGTCATTTTTTAAAAATATTTTTTTATGCATGTGATGTAATCCTTTAAGATTGTATCAACTTAACAGATTTCTGGACAATCCAATGTACAAGATGTACACAAATACAAGGGGCAACTGTGACCCTACGGGTGGAGTAGTCATCCTGTGATCGGAAGGTTGTCGGTTCAATTCCAGCTTCCTCCTGCCACATGTCGATGCGCCTCTGGGCAAAGCGCTAAACCTGAAACTGCCTACTGATCTACATATCAGGGGGGGGGCCAGTACTGGTGCTTTGCCGCCTCTGAGCTGCTGCACAGTGTTTACATTTGATTTGGATTCTGGCAGGATATAAATATTTTAGTTCTATTATTAATTCTAAGGAAGACCTTTTTCAGTGTCCAAATGACCAGCTGTGCCAGCAAATTATGACCTGTTAGTCAATGAATAAAATGGACAATTAGCACATTGCATAGAGATAATCAAAATGACAAATTTTACCCAGATTCCCAAACTTTTTTTCCTACATTCTTTAAAAGTCTTGACATTATTTTTGTAAGTTCATTTAGACCAATAAAAAGGCTTCAATTGCTACAGAGCTGTACTGTATAGATCAATACCATGTAAGATATTGATCAGCTCAGCTGTGGTCTGCCATGTTGTATTTCTGAATGGAGACTCCTCCACCCTATTAGGCAGGCAATAAAAATGCATATTTTTATATTAATGTGTCTCTGTCAGCTTTGTATATTTAGACACTTGAAACATTTTCTCCTTCAACTTCAGTCACAACGGATGGAGAGAATTCATAAACAGCAGTTTACAGCTCTTCACCACAGTCTCTCAATGACAAGATCATTCTAACACATTCATATACTTTGAACTAAACCATTCCACCAAAAGCTTAGGAATGGGAAGTTTCCTGGGTGGTATTTTACATGCAGGTCAAAAAGTTTTAAAATTTTGGTCTTTCCTGATCAGAGTACTTTTTGATGGTTGCTGTTCTGCTTATGTTTTTCTTGAAATTGCAGCTTTCTTCTCGTCACTCTTCCACCAAGGCTAGGTTTATGTGGAGAGTGATGAGAATGGATTGAATGTGAGATGTTCAAAGCTTGGGGTACTTTTCGTGTCATTGCCCCTCCTCCCCCCCTCTCTTAAAACTTGTTTTATTTTTATTGAATCCCCAAAGTATTGGAACCGTCTGAATGTAGATAGTTCACGCTGTGCCAATACTCAAACCACAACAGTATTTAGTGTTTAGTTAGACAGCTGATCTTACTTGAGGGTGTTTCTGGTACAGCTGTGTTATAATTTCTTCTCCTATGTTTTGCTTTGTTTTTTTTGTTTGTTTTGTTGCTAAAATGAAATATTGTCAATAAAAACATTGCAAAAAACAAAACAAAACAAACAAAAAACCTGTTCTTGAGTAATTCTTAGAAATAAATGAAAGCTAAGATGAACGTACCCAACATGGCAGATACAGAAAGGTTGAAGTTACCCTGGTATTCTGTATTTAAGCTGCTTCTCAACATTTCTGAGAGTTATTTTCTTTAGGACCACCACAGCTGGAATAAAGTGGAAAAATTGTGACTGCATCAAAGATCTCTAATATATTTATAATATCCATAGAGGTAAACTGATATTCAGAGAGCTCAAAGCAAATTTCCGTGGGATGCGAAGAATTTAAAGAACATTTTTTTCATCATTTTTACTCATGTGTACAGTACACACAAACATAGTTCTCTCTGGTGCATGTGAATGACTGAGATTGCCTTGGCAGATGCCCAAACCTTGTTTTGGGTTTAACGCATGCTGAGAGAGAATAGAAGAAGCAGAGGGTGATATACTTCATCCGTACTCTCATTAGACAACTCGGGGAACACGTCAAACTGCAATTTGTTTCCCTTGCATCCAATAAACAGCTCATTCACTGGTCAATCAGTCACCACAGCGGCTGGTGAGATTAAAGCCAGTGGAGAGTAACAAAGAGAAAAGAGAACCGGAGGAGAAAACAGCTGAAGCGTGGAACCAATGGCAAAATATCGCCTGTGTGAAACGTTTTCCTCGCTTCTTTAAAAAAAAACACAAATAAATATCATCTGCTCAGTGATGTCTTCGGTGGTGGCAGGAGCATTTGGAGATTGGTCTGGTTTGTTTGATGAGA
This sequence comes from Poecilia reticulata, assembly GCF_904066995.2. Lineage (NCBI taxonomy): Eukaryota > Metazoa > Chordata > Actinopteri > Cyprinodontiformes > Poeciliidae > Poecilia > Poecilia reticulata. Next base: position 24,206,474 of record NC_088844.1, on the reverse strand, counting down.
GATGAGAACGCCACCTGATGGGTTTTAACCTGCAGAGTTTCACGTTAACACAGCAAAACACATTAGGTCAGAGACAGTGATAAAATGGGAAAATTTCCAGCAACCGTGAGTCAGGAATCATCCAAAAGGATGATGCGAGTTAACATGTCACATTGGACAATAGTTTATTATGTGCAGCTGGAAGTAATTTTTCTTCAAAATTAAAACAGTGGGTGATTCTGGGATGAAATATAGCCAATTCACAGCGGGTTGTAAAAGGTCTAAAGAGATAAAGGGCTGCTGGCTCCAATAGGAAATATCAAGTCTGGTGGACAAAGACAAGATTCAGTTAATCCTTAAAAAAGATGCATGCTGACTTGAAACTTTTCATAGTTTGTCCAATTACAACCTCAAACATTTTGTGATTTATTGGCATTTCATAAAATAGGCAAAGTGGAGCTTAATTGGAAAGCTTTTAAATATTTCACAAATTAAAATGTATAAAAAGTGAGATGCATTTGGATTTCTAGGTATGGACCAAGGGAACCAGGAACAGGAATCAAACAGCCTGTATGTGCAGGGGGCCCCTGCTAACCACTCAGCGCCCCTATTCCAGTAGCCTTTGCTGGAATTTGTAGAACCTCTTTTGTACATTATTCACATTTTTATACAGTTATAAATGCCTGACAAACTCACCTAGTTCATCTTTCATCTTCTTGGAAGAATCAGTTTTGTTACATGATTGCTAGTCAACTAGCTCCGTAAAAAGTAATCGCAGAGTATATGCAACCCTTAGTGCAAATCCAATGCTGAAATTACTCACCTGAACTTCTTTCCTTCTCAGGATAGGCTATATATTATTTTCCTTACTTCTGTCCTCCAGGAGATCGTCTCACAAAAGCAACAGTTCAGTTGGTCTTGGCAGGAGAGATCATTGACACTTTAAAATATTTGTTTTTATAACAACTTACCTTGGACTGATTAATGCAAATCAATCAATCAATAAAATACACTCTAAGGTGAATTTTATTGTCTTTTCCATAAGATGCACCTTAACAGATTTGTGAAGTTCAGCTGTTATGTGGAAACACAGCTGGATTTAAAGAGGTGTCCTAAATATGGCAGACAGCTCACTTTGTTTTTTTTAATTTTTTTATTATTATTTAAGTTTTGACAGAATGCGTCAGATGGGTCTTCATCCCCGTGTTCAACTGTTTGGATCGGTGTGCCCCTGCAGCTTTTAGACATGTATATGTTTGCGCATCTTAATGCGTAACTTCCTGTATATTGTGTTGTGTATTTGCGGACAAGATGCAATCACCTCCAATCGCCAACTTCCTTTTATCCTCTTGTTTATCGCTTTCAGCATTAAACAGACACAAGCAGGCCCGCTGTAAGAGATGCTCCATACATAACGGATGATAATTACTCTCTCAAACACACACATAAAGTCCTTATCCTCACAGATTCAGTATTTTCATACATTAGTAAAAACAGACACCCTCCCATTGTCACAAAGTCCTTCATCCCCATTTTCCTGTTTCTTCCACCATCCACTCTGCTCCCACTCCCCCTTCATTTCTCTCCTTTGCTCCTCTCCTCCACTCCTTCGTCCATCCTTCCATCGCCCTCCCTCTCTCATTACCTTAATTAGATCCAGCAGATGAACATCGGCTCGTCTGTTGGGGAGGAGGCTCGGCCTCGGTGATGCAATAAGGCTCATTTGCATCGGCAAAGTTAATTGCGGGAGCGGAGCAGGTGTATGGCAATAATGATCATCACACATGACACTCACCTGTGACCGTCGGCGTACGTGACGCGCACACACTGAAACTCTGGCTCCTGCTGCAGTGTGTGCATGGGTGTGTGTGTGTTTGTGTCTCTCCAAACTTGATCTGCACTCACACTCAACTCCTGTTTCTAAGTTGCTCTTCATAACTGATCCCTAAAGTTCTGCTGATGAACGATTTAGTGTGGTAGCCACAGACATTGATGGGTGGAAGAGGTGAAAAGAGACAAAAGTAAAACATTTAACTTCTCCTTCCCGAAGAAGAGGTCAGCAACAAGCCAACATCATGTTTCGTGTTCATGAACACAGCTTGAGATGATCGAGGCTTTGTGACGCGATGCTTTTAATTTAATCCAATGCACTTTATTCTTAAGTTCGCAATAAATCAACTTAAGGCAATTTATAAGACAAAGAAGTTCAGTTTATGTGCAGAAATACAAGTTTAAGTCCAATTTTACATAGATTTGTTTCAAACTGACCTGAATACATTCCAGTTGGACTTTATTTCAACGATGAAAGCTTAGTCTAACTTATAGCATTTTCAACAAATTCTCAATGTGTTCTCTGACAGGAAGGTTATCATTCAGCCACAGGCTTATTTTGTTTTACAGCAGTATACCTGATACTGTGCTGTAAGATTTGTAGTGCTTGGGGCATTTTCTGTTATGTTTCAGATTTGTTCATTTTATGAACCAAAGAAAAACTTCTGCGCTAAAATGGAATTGATTTTTTTCAGTGTGAGATTTAGCGGTTGGAAACATGGTGCTAAACAAGCGCAAGTAATAGCTTACAACTGGTACTGATTAGGTAAACATTTGACTTACTTCTAAAACTCTTATCTGACTGCTTGACCTTGCAGGTTAACATCATGCGAAAGAAACTGGATGGTGTCACCATCACCCTTCGTCCTGAATGGATAACAGACCTCAAAGTGAAGATCACACCTCAGTGTTTCCAGGTTAGGAGGGCTAGACGATGTGACTCACACTTGAATTCTGCCAAGTTGGGTGGACAGGGTGGTGTTAGTGGAGGTTGCACTTCTGTTAACAGTGTAAGATGGCATTCTCTGTGCATATTTAACACCATTTGATTCAACACCATTCCAAGCCATATTTAGATGCACTTAGGTGCGGCATTGCAGACCCTTAAGAAGTTGAATTTAAGCTTTGACGTAAACTGGAAGTGGAGAGTTGTTCCTTCTCTTTCCTATGTGTTTTCAGGCTGAACGACAATGTGTAAATATATTTTTCGTGTTGTCAGTTGCCATATGTTAAAGAAGGGCTATGAATACAGGGCTCTGCAAAAATATTCCCACTTCCGTAATATTTTTGCTTTTTTTCCACATTATAATCACAAAATTCAGTGGTTTTTGTATCAAGATTGACAGACCTAAATACAATGTAATCCCCCGAAAAAACCTATTACTTTCCAGCAGGACATTGACCTCTTAGACACACTCTAGCCACATGTAAAGAATGGCTAGATAAAAGCATATACATGCGTTACAGTGGCCTAGTTAAAGTCTGAATCCAATTGAAAATCTGTCCCATTACTGGAGAGTTGATGTTCACAGATGCCGTCCATTCAATCTGAAGGAGCTTCCAGCATTTTGAAAAAGTAAACTGGGGAAAATGTTAAACTCTATTTGTGCGAAAAGCAAATTGAAAGGTCCCAAAATAAACAACAAACAATAAAAGTTGACTTTAAAAATTATTCATTCAGTACACCAGCTCAGTACACCAGCTTTTCATATATATATATATATATAAGTTGAGTCACTTCAGTGGTACCCAGTGTAAAACAACAATTCAGATAAAAATAATTCAGAGGACTGCAAATTGCTGCAACCGTTGAAGTATTTTTTCCCCCCATTCAAATGTGATGTGTAACTTGATTCAAACTGGCTGTAATTACAGTGACGGCAATAAGCCTGTGCAAAGACACACTAATGTCAATATAGGATGTTGTAGCAAAAACCTCAGTTAAGTGTGCAGCCGATGCCTGTGCTGTGTTGTGGGCAAAGGATGCAAAAGGATTCAGAGAGGAGCCCCTGCACACATTTGGTTTCAATGTAAAAAATTCAAGGATTGTCAAAGTGAAAATGTGATGATCATGCCAGATGGCGAGTTTTCAGCCACTTCAAAGAGGCAGGGATGGAGCTTTGTAGGCATTCTAGCGACTGTGCTTTCTTTCATGTGAGGGTCAGAGAGGTTCAGCGATGCTCCGTCTGAGCATCTTCATTAGACCGTTCCCTTCGTTACAGATTGTGATTTTAATTGTCTCAGTACTGTACACATATTGCATTTCTGGCAATGTTGTCTTTTTTTTTGCTTCGCGTCAACACTTTGCATGTGAAATAAAATGGTGCAATTTATTTTAAAAAGTCTTCTAGAGCCCAGTAACTTTTTAGACTGGCCTACTGATTGCCACCCTGTGGTATTTGCAGTGATATCTCAGTCATCCAACATGAAGGGTGATATCAGCTGCTTATCTGATATTTTTAGAGGCAGTCATGCCACTCAATATTGCAACACAGTTTAACATTCAATATTTCTATCTGGTTTTCATTTAGGTTCATTTATTTATATTTGTTACCTACAGACAAGTATGGAAATGGAGAAAAATTGAAGGTAAAGTCTAAACTTATGCAAGTGTAACACCGAGATACTTTCTGAGAATTACACAGAACACACATAAACAAGCTTTTTCTTCCCCTTTAATGTTTTATTCATGGCAAAAATAGGAAAAGGTGACTCTAGGTGAGGTAGGTGAGTATTTGAAGAGTATTTAATAGAATTTTTCCAACAAAGCAGTTCAAGAAGCGCTGGAGCTGGTGTGAGAGCTGTTTCCATAACAAAATTCTTAAGAGCTGGTTTGGTTTTCCACAGTCAGACAAATAGATCACTTCCCGTGTCTCATTATCCCTGAAAACAGATTTTCCAACATATTGTGTCTGGATTCACAAAAATGTTTCAAACAGTCAATGTTTTTGAACAGTCTTTACAACACTGACTGACGTTTTCCACAGCTGAAGCATCGTTTTTAAACCAAGGATTGTTTTTAAACCAACTTCTACGGCCATTGAATTTCTAGTTCACATGTAACGTTTGAAGTTTTTTTTGTGGCTTTTTTCTCTTAAAGTAGCTTTATCAGTGTGATAGTGCTTTCTCCAGTGTTTTATGTTTTCTCCATTTGTGGTTTCTCCCAAAGATTTTCTAAGTGCAATAACACACTCTTAGTCTTTATAGTTTATAGAACGTCGTAGTTTTGAAGTCCAAACTATAGCCTTATGCTATAATGACATCTTTTCGTCAGATATGTAATTGTTTACAGTAACACTGCAGTAGTGCCCTGTACAGAGTGTGTGGTATTTCCTTGAACAGCAGAAATAAAATGACTCACCGCCAACTTTTGGCTCAGTCTGGCTCATAGTAATCATGTGACATAGTCAGTCAGGGAGCATTGAGATGAGCAGTGTAAATATGAATGGGGGAAGGGTGGGTTTGGTTGTGCTAATGCAAATTTCCCTCCCCGTTGACAGGAGGATAAACAAGAAGCGTTTTGACAAATTCCGCCTGAAGACTGTGATTGCTGTCAGCCCTGACCCCTGTGCCTTTGCCGTGTTTCCCCATAACTCACAATTAACAAAGACATTAGAGCATCCCGAGAGGACCGCCCGGCTTTATTTCCCTCCCCTACAGAAACCGGGCAGCAGCAGCACAAGCGAGGGCCCTGGACTCGAGCCCAGTTCGGTAATTTATCTGGAAAGAGTGATATCAAGACGAGAGGATGGAGGGAGGGAGGAAGTAGTACCCTGAGCACACTTTGGGGTTTTAGGGCTGATATGGATATGGCTGTGGTAATTACTTATTGCTTGTTATTGCTCGTGCTGTCACACCTGTGTCCGGGTAAAATGCCGGTGCAGCGCCGGAAGGCATCCCACAACATCTGAAGAATGTCAGAGATAACATCAAGCTGAATTAAGCAGGCTAGCGGCTGGGATATATACCTGAAACAATGCAAAAAAAAACCATGAAACCCCTCATTTAGCTGCCTTAGAATAATGCCTCATCCTCCGAAGGTTTTACTTGTTATGTGTTGTTTTGGACAGGTGAGTTTTGGCTCAGTCCTTTTATTTGGGAAATAAATGAGCACCTGTTTTTCGACGTGTCAAACTCAATCTCACGGCTCGTTAGCGGGGACGCTGCCCAATAACCCAGCTTTAGCGCCGCTTTGGCTCCTAATTCCCATCTCTAAGCTGTCACACAGAGTCATCGCCACAGTCATTCATGTTTTTATTCATTTCATATTTCATCATTTATTTATGGCCAAGCCAGCTTGGCACAGTACCACAAGACCCTATGACAGAAGGTATTGCGAGTCTGACCACAGGCAACAGTTTTTCACTTAAGAATCGCTCACCAGTGAGAGTTCAGTCTGCTGCTATCGAGAAAAGACACAGACATATTTTCTTTCCATTTTAACTTCTCTAAGTCTGCTATAGTCTTACAGGAGTGTTAAAAACTAAAAAGTAAAGTTTAAAGTTGCTTGCAGCTAAGCATAACTAATTCTGATAATAAAAGTCTCTGTGTGTGTGCATGAAACTACTTTGCAATACCTACAAAATTTACAACTACAAAGTTCAAACTATGCAGAGAACCTTCTCAGTTGTTTCATCCCCTCCCGTAGTCCTTCATTTGTCTCTTACGTTACAAATCTACATCGCATCAGCAGCAAAATCCTCACTAAGAAAACTCAGAACATGGCATATCAGAGTTTAAATCTGTAGTAATCCAGGCAGTAAAAGATGGATTAGTTCCTTTCTATGCCTGTGATTGGTCTAAAGGGCTTTGAAAGCAGTACTCTTCAGTGTTGAGGATGTTACTGAGTGAACATATTAGTTCATTCATCTGAAGAGTCTATATAAAAGAGATGGAACACAAATTTAAAGAAAATTCAAACAGCCTGGTCCAGCAATGTTTATTTATATAAACCTGGATATGCATCTGCCAGGTTTGTCTCATAAAGTTCCCAAAGACGACTTTGTTTTGGGAATGGATTCATATAAATAAAGTGAACTAACACTCCACATATACTCCTACTACTCCTCATAACCTTTTCACTGACCCCTGCTACTGAAAGAAATTACCCCAATTAATAGCCCTTTATGAAAGAAATTAAACATGAAACTTACAAGTTCATTCTTGGCTTTTAATGTCATGTTGCCTTTGACATAAGCACCTTGTATTATCATTATATCAAAGAGCGAGACTTCACAGAGGTGTTATTTCTAAAGTAAGAACTGTTTGCAGTGTTAAAACATGTAAAATAGACCTCTGGTTTAATTTCTCTGCAATCCAGTGTCTTTTGTGGTTTCTTCACCCGTTTATGAAATCTTTTAGTGTTTGATAGGAGGAGAGGAGGTGCCCTTTACCCTCCTCTCCACGTCATCCGCCCCCTCACAGGTAACAGAGCTGTCACCCAGCCTTTAACTAGATCTGAAAGCATTAACACCCTCACCCTGCGTGCTCTCTCCCATGGGACCTGAGCCATGGGCGACAGCAGCTTTGCCCTCCAACCACCATCACCTGCCAGCACTTCCACATGAGGATGTGTGCCGCAGAGCTCCGCACACATTGGCAGCAGTGCCCCAAAGTCTCCCAGCAGGCTCTGGCATGGAGCCAGTCAGTTAAGCCGAGGCCAACAATAAAAGGGCAGCCAGAAAGAAGACAAGTGAACAACGTATGGATAAAGAAAGACAACATTTTCTCCCTTTTTTATTCAGTCTTTAAACTATGTTCTTTCTTTTTTTTTATTCATGGAGTATCCCAGAATGAGTTTGTGAAGCCTGCAGAAATAACAGAGGAGAAACATTGGCTACAGGATCACAAACTAAGGATCATCTGCTCCGTTACCTTCCATTTTTATTTCTCATTAACCCAGCTCACCAACTACAAAGACATTTTTTACTCAACAGAGAGAATAAGAATGAGGTTAATAATGGCGATGGTATTCCTGATGAATTTTTGAAAGGATCACTGGTGACCACCTAAGGGTTTTTAGTCCATTTCTTAAAGGGAAGATGCACCACTTGCTACAAAACATGGTCTTGTGACTAAAGAACAATAGTTTTACTAAAGTCATAAAAAGTTTGAATATTATTTCTATTATACTAGATCAATTGCAAAAATATTGCCATTTTGCTTAGAGTTCTCAGATCAATCAGCTCATCTGTCCGTCTGGTCAATTTGCTGTTCAATCAATCACACCGATACAACGATCATTAACCAGATACTTGCACTTTAGGCAAAGTAACTACTAATGCTCGTAAAGGAAAAAAATTCAGCATCGAGCAGCAGGAAATGCTCCATCATTTCCTGCTGGAGTGACTTTGGAGTAAATAAAACACATTAGAGGTGTGTTGGAACAGGGATGCATCTGAAAGTTTCAGGACACTCTGGACAGAGCGGAGCTGTAGGGGGTCTGGGGGGGCGGCTGCCCCCCAGCCCGGGCAGTCCATGGGGGCCCGGGTCTGGAGGTGCCAGGGAGGGAGGAATGGTTTCAAGTCGCTTTAATGTCTGATTGTAGACGGAGAAAGTGCGCCCTCGTCTGTTGAGAAAGGTGTATTTAATGTTAAAGCTATTTTCCCTCAATGGACTATATATAGTAGTCAGTCCAATCTAATGTCCTTATCACAACTTTCCTTTAAATGTCTTAACTGGATGATACACTGTGCAGACGCTCTGTGTGCACTGATGAAGATTTAACACCCAGATTGTGTGTACAGCAGGAAACTTTAATCGATCATTAGGTATGTATTAAAGTAAATCACCCCATACTGATGCAGTGAATCCATGTATGACACGTTTTTCAATAGGTCAATGTGCATGTGAATAAAACAGCTGACAACTTTAATGAAGTTCAATTTAATGCAAGAAATGCAACAATTTGTCTACATATTAAAATCAAATGTATTTGTGAATAGCACATTAAGTCACCAGTGGAGAGCTAAGGGACTGTCTTGACTTTGTGCAGGGCTTTACTATAAGCCATTACAGTCTTTCAAAACAGTGTTGCACCATCTCCTGTTTCCCCTTGATAAGATAGTTGTGACTTTGGGATAAAATAAATCACTGTTATGCCTGTGAAAAAAGGAAAGAGGTAAAAAAAGGGACAAAAAAGTTTCAGTATTTTTGCTTGCATGTATGTAGCTGCTTGCCTTACCCCATGCTGTTTCATATTAAAGTGTCTGTTTGGGCACTGAGGAGGGGGAGGAGAACTGGACAGATTCCGACGCATAATTTAAATTTAATTGGACTGGGCCTGACTGGCTAGGGTCAAAATGAAGAGAAAATCAGTCACATTAATCAAGATAAAATTATCAGCTGATTAATCAGTGTTCTAATTATGGTGCCAGTGCTTCTCTTCTTTGTTCTGTTTTAATTACTCTGCTTCATTGTCTTTTCCATATGGCCAGCATGTCCTCCTCAAAATGCCCAGTGAGCACAGACATGCAGACTTTGACACACATCAGCACTAACAGCGAAAATAATTAGTGCATGCTCAAATATGAAAATTGCCCTTTACAGAACCGTCTTAAATTGGGAGTATTCTGTCTTACGCTTCTTTTGTCCTTGTCCTACCCGCTTCTGTTTCTTAAAATAAGGTCCTTGGCTATAAATGATGAAGCAATGTTTTACCTGACTCCACAGACTCATTTCAAAACCAAACTACATTCTTTTCAGTTTTGAAGACACAACCAAATACATCAAATGCACTTTAAAAAAATATTTGGTTTTTAAAGGGAAAAAGCTACCCATGTCAACCTAGAGAATTAATTGATTACACCCCCAAATCCCCGACAAACCATCAAGTTACTGTGATCAACCACATTCTTTGAGAAAATTGTGGCTGATTACATATGAGAAATAGTTATTGGCATCTATCAATCTTAAAAAGTTTTCAAAGCATTGTCTAGGGCTTTTGGACTAAAGTGAACCACTGTGAGAGACATTATCCACAACTGGAGAAAATAAGGAACGAGGATGTACCTTCTCAGGAGCGGACTTTCCTTTCATGGGAAAAATTACTCCAATAAATTACTTTCAACTTTTTCAGGAGGTCAGAGAAGCACTGAATATCTAAAGAACTGCAGACCTTCAGAATCAACAAGGCCCTCTGGTGCTTACCAATTATGTCCTGATGAACCTCAAGGCTTTTGAGAAAATATTCTGTAGACTGAAGAGACAAAGTTAGACTTTTTTTGTGAAGCCACATGATTTGTTTTGTTTATGGAAATATTAAAACTATTCTGTCTATCAAATGAGAAAAGACAGGGTGTCACTTGGCTTGTTCAACAGCACAATGATCCAAAGTGTACAATGAAGTGAACCTCTGGATGGGTTAAAATGAAGGTTTTGGAGTGGCCTAGTTAATGTCGCACTGAGATGGTGTGGTGTGATTTAAAAAGGACATTTACGCTCAAAAAACCCAGAATGTGGATGAATTAAAACCATTCTGTGTGATTAACAATTCTTCACCACTGGCCAATTGCACAAACTATTATTTTCAAGAATACATTTTTATATTTACATTGCTGTGTAGTTAATTAATCAAATAATATAATTTAGGTAGCTAATTTTGAAATTGGTAAATGAAATATTAGTATTTTAATCAACCAATATTTTGATTCCCACAGGAGCCTACCTTTATATCCCATTATCCGATATTAGTTTATATCTAGGTGTTTTGAATGTGTTCCCATCATACTCAGATCATGCGCTAACAGTCAGTTATTAGCGGATGTGGACTGCGATGTAATAAGTTTGTGAATAAAACATGTTCAGTTGCCACAGGGGCTCCACATTAGGGAGGGCAAAGTGGTGATTAGCCAGCCCATCAGACTCTGCACTGTAATTCCCAACACTGCTCTTTCCATCTTTCTTGTTTTTTTTTTTCCCTCCCCCCCATTATTTTCCACTTCCTGTCTTAATTTTTCTAAACTTACTACTTATTACATTCCCCTTGGTTTTTATGTGTTACATATTTTTAAATAAAAGGAGGCTTGTCCAGTAATATTTGAAAATCAAAAGAATGTGTGTTTTGAGATAAGTGTTTTGTCCATTTTCTGATAACTGATTAACGGATAAAGTGTCACTTTCAAGCACAATACAAAATGCAGTTTTTAAATGTATATCAATCTGAGCAAGCGAAGATGACGTGTGGGGTTCCTCAGGGTTCCATTTCCGGCCCAATATTTATATGCCAAGAAAAAAGCTTAGATGATCTTGCTTGACAGACAACTGTTGTGTTTATGTTAAAAAAAAAAAAAAAAACATTAGATACTTTTTGTAGTTTGGGAAAATACCCAGAAGATGTGGTATTTTTACTCAATGCTGTCATGCTGTGAGAATTTTATACCAGGTGATGGTTATTGGTAAATAAATCTGTTTTAATAGTCATAAAAAAAGAAAAAGGTTGACAAAGCATTGGAGTGAAACAAAGATTCAGGCAAAAAATGAAAAAAAAAAATTCAAATCATTCACTGAGTTTCTATTCATTTATAGATACATGAATGTAGATGTGGAGTCGGCAGGTTTGCCTTGTGTCCACGTGCCAATGACATGTGCACAAGCGAAACGTTTTTGCTCTGGTTTTATTGAGTTGTCAGTGTGCCTTAGTTGAATCAGGCTACTCACACCATCTCCGGCGACCGCCCGAGCCTCTCTGAATATGTAATTAGCTGCAGCAGTACAAGTGTCTCATGAATATTCATGATCTTTTTAATTAGGCGGCTCTCTTCACAGCTAGAAACCTCAAAAAGTTTCCTCCTCATCTGGCTCTATGTGTGTGTGTGTGACAGTGTCTCGTTGTGTGTGTCTTCCCACCAGTGCTCAGGTGAGGAACGGGGTTGCTGCGGGGAGAAAAGAAGGGGAAATTCAACACTAAGAGGAAGAAACAAACAGGAAAGGTGTCAGAATAGTAAATGCTTTTATTGTGTTTCCAGAATCTGGCAAACATTTTAACTGCCTAGCTAAAATGCTCACCCATAATGTCTACAATAACTGACCAGTTTCAGGTCATTTTTCTCAATAAGCAGTTGCTTGAATCACATTCTCTACCTTATTCTCTCATTCAGTATATTCCTTTTGCTGCTTCCCATTTGCTTCAGGAATTAGAACTTGGAGCTGAGAAAACACTTCGAACTGGGAATGTCATCACCTCTAAATTAACCATCTTCCTGTTGGTAGTTACAGGAACCAATGACATTTGTCTGTTGCTCTGCTTCGTAGACAACCTTACTACAAATGGCAATACATGTGCATTCAAACTCTGCAGCAACAACTCCTACTGCAGTATTTCACAAAATTTACTGACGCATTCTGAAGATTTTTTTTTCATTCATTGGAGTTCTGCTCCCTGTTTGACTTAGTTGACTGTCCACATAAAGAGATTTTGACCCCCAAATGGAATGAAATAACTGAGCGACCTCCACCGGATTGTTAGTCACATAACCATCCTACCGGTGGTTGATAGTAGCTACTTTGATTTGCCGGTGTAACGTTTAAAAAAAAAATAAAAAAAACTTAATAAAGCGTAATTTTATCCCCATTAATTGAGAAAAGATAAGATTGTTTTAAAATCCATTGGGTTACTATTGTTGTCATGGTATTGCACAGAGGCTTCAATATACAGGACCTTCTCAATAAATTAAAATACAATCAAAAAAATATTTAATTTCACTAATTCAATTAAAAAGTGTAATAATAGTAATTATAATTTAACATTTGTGATGTATGATAGGTTAATAGTTATGTCTTACAGTTAATGAAGACTGACAATTCAGTTTCTCTGATATTGTACAATTTCTGTTTTTACAGAATTTTTGACATTGAAATGTCAGAAGTGAGCCCAATCTCCTACAGCCGGTAGGACTAGCTAAATCATGGAAAGTTGAGTGGATGAAAAAAGAAGAGTAGAAAAAGGTGCACACTCTACATGATAACTGCAGCCCTAGTAAAGCAGAGGTCTATGAAGCAAAGTCCATCAAAGAGTTTGGGGGAGATTCATAAGGTGTGGACTGTGACTGGAGTCAGTCACAGCCAAGAGTCAGGAGGATTATTTCAGATTACTTAATGACATGAGCTACAGCTGCTGCTCTCCACATACGTAGGCACGACAGAACCAGACAGCTTTCAGAAGCGTCTTACCTGTGCTGGTGAATAAAAGAAAAACATTCTTGCTACACTGTTCCTCATCTTTTCAAATAAAAATAACATTTAGATTTCATTTGGAAATCATACATTTCCACACATGTACAATTTCAACAATCTATGATGATTTGGGGAATCATGTTTTCTGTTGGTCTGTTCTGTTTTGTCAAAACTCAGTGCAGTCATCTATTAGGAAGTTTTAGATCTTACAAGCCTGATGGAGACGATGCCCAGTAGGACTTGGCACCTTCCCTCACTACATACCAATACCTGGATAAATGACCATGGTCTTGCTCTGCTTGATAAGCCAGTAAACTGGCCTGAGCAGAATCTCATAGATAATCTCTGAAGTATTGTTGAGATGAAGATGAGAGATACCAGAGACACGCTGGAGGGAGCTATTGAAGCAACAAGTTGAGCTTCTATTGCATCTCAGAAAAGCTGCAGGCATATTACCTTCTTACCATGCTGCACTTATGCAGTCATTCATGCAAATCTTGACAAAGTATTGAGTGAATGCTGTACCATATATGGATGGACATCCATTAGCCGACGTTTGCTAAAATGTTTTAATTGGTTTTATTTAATATCTTAATTTTTTGAAGAACTTCATAATGATTTAAGGTACGAAGGCGAAGGAAGATAAGAACACCAAAACAATTAGCCTAACTGCTACTTCAGTTGTTTTTAGTTTAGTTTTTTTTAAATCAGTTTTAAACAGAACCAAATAAGCAAAACAAAACGAAACACTAACTTGAACTGAACTGAAATAAATAAATAAGAAAGTTTGAGTTTTGTTTATGAGTCTTTATATGGACACATAGTAAGCATGATGATTAAAATTCCTCTGCATCATCAGTAGGGCACTGGTTTGGCTTTGGCCCCAGTGTGAATTCATCGCGATGCAGTGCTTAAAGAGGTTCATCCGGTGAACAAAGAAGGTCACAAGCCGTAAACTGCGTTCTAGTTAAATTCTGCTTATTTATTAAAGTGGGCAGCTGAGAGCCTGGAAGCCAACGGTAGGAGACTGATAGTAGTTTACCTGTTACAGCAGCCAAGCTGTCGTCACTATTAAACGTCAGCTGACTGACGTGTTTATGATCGTCACATGTAAGCAGAGCTATTAGGTATTACAAACATTCAATCTCATAAGTGGCAGGAATGATATCAGAATGGTGTTTGGAAAAGTGTCTTTTTATAGGCGGAACTGGCGAGGGTGGGTGACAGTTGGAGTGACACGTTTCTCACAAACGTAGTTTCGATTTATTAAGAAGTACCCCCTCCCCACGTCATATGTAAAGGCCCTGAGCGCTAAAATATCCTGATGTGTCCATGAGAATGACTTTTATATGAAAATCAGTTTCAGCTTTTCACTGACTTAAAGCAGCTCCAAGGAGCTGCTCATTTTCAGTGATGCTCAGCTGGGCTCTCTTCTAAATCTTTATTGATTATGATAATAACCAAATTATAATTTGATTGCCCCATTGAAAAGATAAGTGATTATTTTCATTATTAGTGGTACAATGTGTGATTAGAAACAGCGCGGGTCCAATTTCCAAGGATTCTTTTCTGCTTGTCTCTGGATTAGGCAATTACAACTGTTTTGAGGTTCATGTTGCTCATTTTAATATTGATATTTCTGTCATCGCACCTGCAGAAGATCTGCCTTTCTCTGTCGCACTGGTCTCAGCTCTGCAATTAAAACTCACAAACACTCACACTCACTCCTCAGTCAAAGCCGTGTTGAAGTGGCAGCGTCACAACCTGAACATGGAACAACAGCAGCCTCTTCTGGAGAATAAGTGGAAGTGCAAACAAACAAATTCAGATGGTTTGACGGTGAAACCAGGTATTTAAGTACACCATAGAGACATGATAGACATGACTGCTTTCTCCCAAATTAACAGATTTCCTTTCTAAATTCAGAAGTCTACATACACTTCCTCAGTATATGGCATATTTACTTTTGAAACAACATGACTTTTAAGTCAAACATTTTGTCTATTCCATTGAATTTTCTTTGTGAGCTATCTGTGCAAAAGCAGCAACAATCGATATAGTTGAGATGTCAGTTTAATTAATCAAAACTGCCTGGCTTTATTTAGGGCATCTGTAACCTATGTGTATCCATGGTGTTATGAGGTTATGAAGTTGTTAGGAAGAAAGTCCAGTGATCAGCACTCTTCACCATTTTGGTCTTCATGCTATCTATTATGAGCCACTGCTGAAAGGCCAACTGGCATTTTAACTGTAAAACCAACAGCAAGGCCAAGATCTGATCAAACCTTTAATCATTTTGTACATATTTTCACCTCTCCCCACTTATTACCCCCCTTATAAGTAATGTAATGGAATAACTTTTTTGGGAGCTGGTGTCATTTCACATCTTTGTAACTTTGTTTTATTTTTAGTTTTTTCGTTGCAAAATGGAGCTGTCTGCTAAAGGAGGGAATTTAATACCTGATAATCAAGCTCTTTAAAGTTGTTTTTTGTGATTCCTGGAAGGAATATCAACAAGCAAGAGGTCAATAAGAGATCATTTGGCTTGATCTTGGAATATTATTTCTCATATTTCTATGTTTCTTGGTCTGAATGGGGATTAGAACTTAAATTAGTGTTTTCACAGGGTTGTTATGAGAAGTTTGTACAAACTATTACAAACTAAAATACTTTGAGATTTTTTTTCTTTCTGAAAATACATGTACAACAAAAATAATAAATAAATAAACTGAAACATAATAGTTTCTCTTAAGGATGAATTGATCAACCTTGGAGTTGAACTTTTTCCTTTTATAAGAGCAATAAGTAACTATGAATGACATAGTTATCTTTATTCAACAGTGAAGGTTTAGGTGGTGTCCCAAGTCCAAGAATCAATGAATTATAAATAAATTAAAAAAACTGAATCTATTGTTTTTGGACAGCCTACATGCTTGGATGGCATCAACAGAGTTACTGGCTCTTTACCTTCCTTCTGCCAGCAACCTCAGTTTTTTCTGATAAAGATTTTAAATTTGAGTCTCACTTGAACTTTGCCAAGAGAGATTTCTTCAAGCTTCAATCCACATCAGGATTTTAAGAAGGTGATCGATGCCTTTCTGTCCTCATCCTTAAATTAGTGTAACTTGTGTAAATTGGGCTGGATAAGAATTTACTTTGTTGTTTGTCGATTTAGTGTCAAACCCATATTACCTACCTTTCAGTGGTTTCTAGTGTATTTTAGAATATATTTTATGACTCTACTATGACATTTATTAGGGGGTCTTAAATATACTAATTATTTAAAACAAACATACTTCCACCAGAACTGTGAGATCGTCAAATCAGGAATTCATTGGTCTCTTATTAAAAACAAATGGCCTTTTCAGTTGCTGTACTAAAGCTGTGCAATAGCTACAAGCCATATCAGTTCAGAAGCAGAAGTTTTTATATATATAAACTTCTGAAAACATATCTCTCTAAACAAACCACTCTGTTCTGTAGTTGCAGGGAGTCACAACCTCATTCAACTGAGGTTGTTTTTGGATGTGGCTTATAAATTAATTAAAATGAAACACCGGACTGCACCTTTTGATGATTGGAGACACACATATCATACTTGTACCAACCACTATATGCTTCCCTTTTTTTGTTATTGGTGATTTTGGTCACTCACTGATTGATTGATTGATTGATTGATTGATTGATTGATTGATTGATTGATTGATTGATTGATTGATTGATTCACTGTTTACATCACTGTTTACATTGATTTAGTGTTTGCAAAATGGGCCAACGACCAAAGATACTCTACAGTTTTACCTCATGCAGAGGGGCCCACAAATCTAAGCAAATCCAATTTGCAAGTCCATCACTTGACAGCACGGATACACACGAGACAAACTGCACTTCACCCACACACTTACACCAAGGGGGAATTTAAATTCTCCAATTACCCTAACATGCAAGCTTTAGGACCGTAGGAAGATACTAGAGTATCTGGAGAAGTCCTACACCCACATAGGGAGAACATGCAAACAACAACAAAAAATGGCCAGGCACTGTCTGGATTTTGAGAGGGATTTTGTTTTAATGTGAGCCAACAGCCGTAACCGCTGCGTCCCTGGGCAACCCTCATTCCACAACCATAGCAAAGTCACACTCTTACTGTTCGAGTTAAGTTACCAGCCCCACATCTGTCACTCCCCCGTCCTTCTGCTGTCTAATCACATGGCCTCATTAGACCCGAGCTCCTCCATTAGGGGCCCATGGCTTGGCACAAAATGGCTGCCCTCAGGCCCTCCCGCTGCCTGTTGGAGAGCTGTGAAACAGCGAAAGTGCTTTTGTGATGTCTCCACTGCCCCAGCAGATCTATCCATCACCTCACCGTTTATCACACTTGTCCGCTGGCAGGCCTATCCATCAGAGCCTAAAGTGTCGGGGTGCGCTAGAAAACTCTGCAGTTTCTGCAGTAAATAAAGAAGGAACGCAGCAGGACTACTGAGGAGGAGATGGTGGGAGGGAGAGAACAGGAGGAAAAGGAAAAGCAGGGGAAATAATGCAGAGAGAAATGAGAGACGGAACGAGTGACGTAAGGGAGACAAGAAAGGTGGATGAGTGGGATTGAAGGTTGCACTGAGAGAATGGGGTAGAGAGAGAAGAGGAGGGAATGAGAAAGCACTGAAAGATAATAATAATAAAAAAAACAAATCCAAGATCTGGTCCAAGTTCAGCGAACCAGACACCAAGGCATTTCAGGTTCAGCCAAGAAACATCTTTTCTAAGCATCCCTATCCACCTCAATATTTCTTAACGTTAAATAATATCCTTAGACAATAGCCATCCTCATTTGTAGTTACAGCAATTTCAGAGGTGTTTCTCAAGGTCACTCTACGATCCAATTGTTTTTTGAAGGTCAAGATGCAGCTTTTGTTGACTTTCAGGCATATAATACAATTATTTATACAGTAGAATTGTCTTTACAAGTACCAGTGTACGCTCTTCAATCTGCGTTTGACTTTTTGTTTCGTTTGACTTTTTGTTTTTGTTTTGACCAATCTAAAATCGGAGCTTGCTGCCAAAATGACTAACGTGTGGTTCTCACACACTATGAGCTCATGAACTTCTAAGTGTCAGCAGTTTATAAACTGTTTCATAAGCTATTTTCCTGGCTGAAAAACATTGTGTCTGTGTAGTTTGTTAATTTCCTCACCTCAAAAGATAAATTTGCATTTCCTGTTCCTTCTTGCCTGTCTGCATTTCGGTTCTTCCCCACCATGATACCTTGTCCATAAAATAAATAAGCTATACATAGGAAAATGTTTGAAAGCACTCTGGAAGTTTTTCCATTGTTTGTAAGTCCTCACTGAAGTGAACGAAGCCTAATCCTCTTCATGGCTGCCTTTTATACTTTCCTAACATCAAACTAGACTTGTCCCTCTCGTACTTTTTGCTGGATCTTTTTCCACACTGGTACAGATGGGAGGAAACTTGGAAACTCTAAATCTAACATTCCTCAAGTCACCTGTCTCACTGACTAATGTTGTTTAGATGCCAGAATTATTGGGACTGTCTGCAAAAATTATTACTTACATTAATAAATTAGTCGCCAGTAAAATGTATCAGAAGCCATGCTGATTTTCATCACTTCCTCTGGCCTCCATCTTCAGGGTCAGAGTTGGTGGCATCTTGCTGACAGAATAACAGAGCTGACCTTTAGCAGTCGTGGAAACGGATGTCCTCCTAAAATGTCATGTTGAATGTCGGGTTGTGATGAGGGCAGAAGTCGGCACATCAACCCCAAATCACTGGACTGTTGCTAAAATAAGCTTCATTTGACATTCATCGGCCAGGGACACATAGTTCACCATTCTTCAGTCAGCATGGTCTTTATCTGTGTCCATTTAACGGCTTCTACTTGACTGGGAACGACGAAGTCACACCTGCAACTCCAAGAAAAAATGTTTCATGTTGCCAGATATGTCCTATGTGTACACATTTTTATTTGTATAGATTTGGCAGTAGTTAGGCCTAGCTGGTGCTAATAAAAAGCCTTTGTAAGTTTTCCCATCAGAGTAGCACCAAATAGGTGAAGAATGGTTTATTATAGATGAATTAAATCCTTTGAAAATTTGCTTTGGATTTACTTACGGAATCTTTTTTTTATTTAAATTCTAGGTAATGAGGAAAAACTTTTTGTGGCACTACATATTGAATAATTTATATGAATGTCGGTGTATCATTTCTATCATCTTCTAGAAACTGTTTCTCCAGCTACCTCCATCCCTCTGAAACAAAGAGAAGGCTTAGAGAGGCAAATAGAGAGCAAAGGGAGTGAAAGTCCTGAGTAAGCGTTGCCTGCTGAGAGAAGTTTTTCCTACCATCAATCCTCTCTGAGCTCCTGGCTCCCTCGCCTCGTTAGCTAATTGAATAAATGACAGATTGTCCTTAGCTTCCTGTGAGACCCTTTAATTTAAACTTCCAAATGTCCTTTGTATTCCTGTCTGTCCTCACACCTTTTTTATGGTGTGATTGTGTAAAAAAAAAATCATATATATATACATATATATATATATATATATATATATATATATATATAAAATGAAGGTCTGAGTCCATATATATATATATATATATATATATATAGACTCAGACCTTCATTTTTAAAATAATTTATATATATAATTTTTTTTATTAATTTTTTTTACACACAAAAAAAAAAAATATATATATATATGGATGGATGATAGATAGATAGATAGATAGATAGATAGATAGATAGATAGATAGATAGATAGATAGATAGATAGATAGATAGATAGATAGATAGATAGATAGATAGATAGATAGATAGATAGATAGATAGATAGATAGATAGATAGATAGATAGATAGATAGATAGATAGATAGATAGATAGATAGATAGATAGATAGATAGATAGATAGATAGATGGGTTTATATCAACATGCACTGATCAGGCATTATGTTATGACATCTGCAAGTGAAATGAATGAAGCAGATTGTCTCTTCATTATGGTGCAAGTCAGTTGGAGAAAGGTATTAAGCAGCTTTTTTCCACTCTGGCCACAGTCGTTCGTAACTTTCTAATGTTACCATACGAAGGAATGGTCACCTAAAAAGTTGGCCAATTCTTCTTCTTTTCAGAAAAAAATAGAACTTTGAATTATTTCTGTAGTGATGGACTCAGACCTATCTTCAGCAGTTTCTCACTGTAATAACTGAAGCTGTGTGCTGACTATTGATTGTTTCTCCTTCTAAAGATAATCAGTTTTGTTTCTAGTCAGCTGTAGAAAGTTGAAGACAATGGGTGCATTTATTTGTTCAATGCATCATATCAGCTCTTGAATGGGCTGATAATCACATAATCTTATTGTAATGTAGAGGTGCACACTTATGGCTGCAAATCTTTGCATATAGAAATTAAATATGCAGATATTCAAATACTGTGCATAAAGTTGCACCTTTTTGGTTTTCAGTAGATGTTAGTTTTATGTTGCAGTGCTGTGGAGCCTTCATGGAAGCAACATTCTCTCCTCACCTCCTCTGTCTGTTGCCTATAGGTGACGTCCGTGTGTCGGGGGAATGCTGTAGCATATGTGTGTGTGTGACTATGTTCTGATGGCGTGTCAGCCTGAATTAGCCTCCGTGTGACATCGGCCTGGCACACACTGCTGCCTGCCCTCTGCCCACCACCGTGCATATGTGTCCTAGATTATAATTAATAAGCAGTGTGCCAATCATGCTTTAATCACAATATCTCTGCATTTAGGGGGCGCAAAAGGGTCATATGCATCTGGGCTGCAGGATGGCCAATCTGGAGCAGCTAATAAGATGCGTTTGTGTCGGAGCCTCCCTGATGGACTCATTTGAGTGTTGGCGATTGCAGCTGCTCAGTTAAACTCCAGAGACTGCCTGTGTCGATACAAGAGTTATTTTTATTTATTTATTTTCTTTTATGAGAGGGGAAAACTCTAGCAGCTGGAAATAGTAAAAACAATGTTAGTTTTGCTGGCTTTTTTGTTTGCTTGCATGTGAAGTATTTTTATGAGAATTTTTATGTGAAAATAAACAAAATTATTAAATAATTATTAAATAAGTTTTTCAAATAATTACTACTTTGTCAGTAAAGTAACTTATCATCCATTTACACAGCTGAGAAGATTATATTCCAGATCCAAATCTGAAAAGTCTGGAAACATTAAGTGGGCTGAAAGATCTCAGAAAGTAACACATTATGCTCTGATCTAAAGAATTTCAAGACAAAGTAAAACACAATGAGAACAACTATTCACAAATGGAGATGACAAACAGTGCTGGACCATTCCAGGAGTGGTCAGTCTGCCAAAATTAGCCAAGAGCACATTAACAACAAAAGGCCACAAAAGAACAGAAAATAAAATCTAAAGATCTTGGTAGCCTCGGGTCAAGATTCAATGATAAGACTGGAAAAACTTGACAACCATGGAGAGAGCCTTGGTCAATTCCACTGCTGGCACAAAATAATACTTAAAATGTATCTGTCACTTAACTAAAAATACGAAGACCCACAACAAAAACATACTGATGATCACCCAGACCTTTGAAAAAATAATATGTGAAAAAAGTGTACATTTTTGGAAAGTGTCCAGTCACACTTGGTATCAAAAATGTCTATTCTTGCATTTATGTGATGAAAGCATATATATTTCTCATTCTATATCTAGTTTCATAGGTTTGTCGTTTGCAATAACCGAGAGAACACATTATTTTGCATTATTAGTCCATTAAATTGTAACATTTTCCTTCAAGGAAAATGTCTCAAAAAATGTTCTGCAAAATATAGCTGGTTATCAGTTCCCATGTACTGTTCAATTATGGTTAAAATAGATTGTTTGTTGAAATAGTTTAGAAAATTATCAGTCCAAAGTAGATGCCGTGTTTCCTTTGAAAAACTGAGATAAATTAGTTTTATATCAGTTTTAATTATTTTGTTACGTTTAATGACGTCACCTGCGGAACCCTACTGCGGTGGAATTTGTTGCTGCACGGTAGTGTTTATGGAATTCCTATTCACTTCCTTGTAGAATTCAGACCATAGCCGAACATCCAGAAGCGAAGTAATTTTCGCAGCCCGCAGTTAATAAATGTTAATGTAGCATCAAGGTTTATAGCTGACAATGATTCCTTACACTGTCAACATCAAACTTGCTGCACGGACGCTGACTGGCACGCTTAATTTGCAGAACAAAACAGCCGTAGACTGGTGAGTGCTGCACTTCCGCCGTTAGCATAATTGCTGTGTTCCTATTTAATTCAGTCGCTAATGACATTGCGGCTGTCAGATAACATCGTTATTTTTATTGAAACTATTTGACTAAATTGGTGGTTTTTACTGTCGGAAAAACTCCCAGTGTCATGGCGTGTGGGCAATGCAGAATTGTGTCAACAAGCAGCCTTGCAGGACATTTTTGTGTCATGTGACGTTAGGTTTGCTTGGACCGAATCCTACCTTATGAGATTTTCCTTCGTTGTTGTCAAACCTGACATCGTTGTGTTAATTTATTCAGCGTATGCTGTTTACAACAAATGTACCGCTTTATATTTTGGAAATGAAATGGTAAAATATTTTGGACACTGATTTTACCATTATTTCATAGAACCTAAACAAATTCAGTTAAATGCATTCATTTAATTCTCACTATAAGCATTTCCCCACCACTCCATTCCAGTTCATATCTATTTGTAGAATTCAATATGACACAATCTCATTTCATAACAGTGCAGTGAATTGCAGTCCCATCACATCCGATCCAATGACGCATCCAGATTAACTTTTTTGTATGAAGTCCAAAAAATACAATAGTGAAAGTCACTTGTCATGCTAGCTGGAAAAATGCTATCTAAGGGATCACAGCTGATTCCATTGAGTTGACGATTTTTCCAGTAATCTTTTTGACCAAATATGTGGTAACAGAGAAACCAGGTTTAGTATGACATGGCATCTGCCTACCACTGTGATGACAGAGTACAAAATCAAACACACTGAACCAGAAGAACTTTGCATAAGAGAGACAAATAAAAAGAAACAGAATTTAATATTGACTAACATAGTTATTTGCATGATTGTACCTTAAACAACCTTTATTAATATGATATGCACCTTGACTTTCAAAATATATTGAAGTCAATTAAAATACAAAACAAATGTTTTTATTAACATAGCCTTGAAAGTAGTTAATTAAATGCAGACTGAGATAAAACAATAGAACATAGTCCAACATTTTCAAGCCCGCTGCGAACATACACTGTATGTTAGGTCTTTTACAGTCATTTCCTGTATATATGTGATCTTCTTCATCAAATAACCAAAAAGTCACATATGGTTTACCTGCCTTTATGCACCTAAACTTTGTTGTTTTTATTTATTTTTTCCATCCATTCTGTTTATTTTACATATCTTACAGGGGATGGCAGGGGCTAATAGCACAAGGATGTCACTCAAGTATTCTTGTAATGGATCCAAAGACTGCTCAGACCATCCAGGTCCTGGAGAGGCACAAAGCAAATGTTGTCAAGGTGAGTTTTCCTAAGTTAAATGAGTTAAGTTGTTGCTTTTAAAACATTTAGATGAAGCATAAAGTCAAAATGAAATACAAACGCATAAATTGTAATTTAAACAAGAACTTGAGTGATTTGCGATTCTCCTTTTTTTGAAGGGAAAAATTTGCAGCATTGTGTGTGTGTTTTTTTTAATTATTTAAATCAAGCATTAACTTATTTCCTCAACATGTTGCAAGTGTTTAAGTATTTGAGTCAAAATCTGTGTGTTGTGCTTGTAGGTGAAATGGTCAAGAGAAAATTACTACCACAACTTGAGCTCTCCCTACTGTCTGCGGCTCGCCTCAGGAGACGCATCTGGGAAGATCATAGTGTGGGACGTGGTCAGTGGGACAGCTCACTGCGAGATCCAGGAGCATTCCAAACCCATTCAGGGTGAGGATCTTGAAGTAACTGATCATGAAGCTCTGACTCAGTCATTTACCATCCACCACATGAGAGAGCCCTCAAACTCTGGTTCTATTGTTTGGATTCTCCGAAGCACTGTTTGTTTTCCTGCTGCTCTTCAATTCGTTGTCCTCCCTGTTTTTCTGTGTCAGATTTGGAATGGTTGTGGAATCAGGATGCGTCCCGTGACCTGCTGTTAGCCGTTCATCCTCCTAACTACATCGTTCTGTGGAATGGAGACACAGGAACCAAGCTGTGGAAGAAGAGCTACGCTGAGAATATCCTCTCCTTTTCCTTTGACCCTTTTGATCCGTCCAACATGGCATGTAGGTCAAATAATGACATTGTTTTTAGTTGTTCACTTCTGGACTGGAGTTGCAGTAGTAAAGCCATCTACAAGAAAGGACAGAACAGACTGTACTTGTTGAGGAAGCTTAAGTTCTTCCATGTTTGTAGCAAGAAGGTGTAAGTTTGTTGTCTTCTGCCACCATCTGTTGGGGCAGCAGCATCAGAGAAAGGGACATAAAAGGCTCAACAACTTGATAAAAAAAAGCTGCCTCTGTTTTGGGAACGACTGTGGTACAAAGAAGGATTCTTCATGGAATCCCCAAAATTATAGACAACCCTGAACATTTTCTTCATGAGACTGTTATACTACAACAACAACAACAACATTGTCTTCAGTCATACTTTTAACTATGAAACTGCTGGTAAAATTTCTGTTTCAAAAAGTGTCGGATGCAAACTTACAGGAAGACTTAATTCCAGCAGATTTGGATTAGTAGGGGCATCATGTACACTGCTCAAAAAAATAAAGGGAACACTTTAACATTTAAGTGAACACTGAAGTGTTCCCTTTATTTTTTTTGAGCAGTATATTTTAAACCATTTATGTTTTGTTTCTTTCTCGGCAGTGCTGACCAGCGAAGGAATCGTTTTCATCACAGATTTTTCCCATTCCAAACCACCGAGCAGTGCTGGAAAAAAGGTGTACATTGCCAGTCCTCATGCAAGCCCAGCACACACCAAGCCTGCACCTGCTGCTGCTCCTGCACCCACTGGTGCCAAGAAAGCCCTTAATAAAGTGAAAGTGCTCATCACCAATGAAAAACCCACGTAAGTTTCTCCCCTGGCCTTCAGTTAACCTGGTTTTTCCCAGTGAGACTTCTTGTCAGCACTGCTCAAAGGCACGCGTCCATGGTAACGGTGACTTTAAAAGAGAATGAATGATAAGAAAAGCATCGTAAAGTTAATTTAGTAAACTGATCAACCAGGTTTAAATCCTTTCCTTAAGTAGAGGAATGTGCATTAATACTGCACCTGGACCTAAAATCCCTGAAAATACAATAAAGTTTGAGATTTTAGTGTGATAAAATGTTAAAAAAAAGTTCAAAGGTTATGCATGCCTTTTCAGTCATTTGAATTTTCTGTTTCATTGTCAAGTCTTCCAGTGCATGGATGGAAAAGTCAGGGTAATAATTGACCTCATTTCCTTCCTGCGGTGCGATGTTGCAGTGCAGAGGCGGTGACGCTGAACGACTGTCTGCAGCTGTCCTACCTGCCGTCCAAAAGGAACCACATGCTGCTGCTTTATCCCAGAGAGATTTTAATCCTGGACCTGGAGCTCAGCCAGACTGTGGGCGTGGTGGCCATTGAGCGCTCGGGGGTCCCTTTCACCCAGGTGAGGGAATGCATATGCTATGGCTGAAAAGTTTGACAAAATCATCATGAGACTTCACAGGAATGCTGCGTTCTCTCAAATTTCCTTCATCGCTGCGTATTCTTTTTGGCAGTTTTATTATGTTCTAGTGTTGGCATTACAGTCATTTTTTATGTTTAACTTGCCACATCACTACCTGAGCTCATTTCGGTTTTTTATTTAGTGACAAAACCCATAGACAAAAACGCATAAAAATATTTCTCTTTGCTCAACTTTAAGCCTTACTTGCTTAATTTGGGGTTTTGAATTGGATCTGTGGTTCTTCATCTGTGGTCTGGTGTGCAAGTAAATAATAATTATTTCACAAAGAAAGTAAGGGCATCACAGATTACAAGTGATACTTGAAATAAGCTACAATAATAAGGGTAGTATGTTTTATTATTATTGCAAACATTGAGTTGATTTAAGTTGACCCAGATTCAAAAGAATGGTAAAATAATTATTTACAACATTTACCAAATTGGACGTTGACTTCAGTGTTATGTTGTTACGATTTGTGGAACATTCAAATAATAAAACCCAACAAGTTAAATGTGTCGTATTCAAATATTTAGAACGTGTCAAAGACTTTAGAAAAATTCTTGTATAAAATGGTATAAAATTCACAGAAGGGCTTAATTCAAGTTTCATGTATTGTTTAAATGTTTAGCAGTTTAGTTTGTTTGTGTTTGAATGAACAAATTACACATTGTTCTACTATTTAATTAAACTTGATCAGAAAAGCATTTTTTCTTCCTCAGGTAATTCCCTGTGCTCAGCGCGACGCCCTCTACTGTCTGCATGAGAACGGTTGCATCACGCTGCGGGTGTGCCGCTCAACATCTGCACAAGAGGAAGCAGCAGGTATGGAAACGGGAACTTCAACACCTAATTTCTCACACAACGTTCGCATCAGTCATTTTCTACTCGGGTATCTTCCATGTATTCTTGCTCCAGCTAATACTGCATTGAAATTAACCTTTGTCTGTGCTTCTTGTGTGTCTTTAATCCACTATTCCTGGATGCTAAGCCTTTTGTGAAATTTTATCTTCTCTTGATTTACTCTCCATCGTGGACATCTTTCTGCTTAAATCTCCTTCTCATAATTTCTTCTAAAATGTTCATTTTCCTCCTTCAACAGACCCAGAACAGAGTGTCCAGGAGCTTGTTTATGACCTGCGCTCCCAGTGTGATGCCATAAGAGTCACTAAGACGGTCCGGCCGTACCGGATGGTTATTTGCCCTGTAAACGAGAACAAAGCTGCCCTCATGGTCAGCGATGGAAGAGTCATGCTCTGGGAGCTGAAAGCGCACACTGGGCGGTCGGTTGCCAATCCAAGGTAGGCAAAAGCTGGAACTATTTTTACATAATAATGTATGTTTGATTAGTATATTAAAAGGTCAGTCTATTTTAACATAAATAATCTAAAATTTTGTTGTCAAGTCTTTGCAGTGGGGAATTGCAAAGTCTTGCTATGGTTAATGAACTCTTCTTTCCACTGTGGGAACTCTGAGTATAATTTTGTTTCTCTTTCAGTGTTGGGCTGGGGTTGTATTAACCAAATATTTTTTGTCTTTGACCTTCTGTTCTTGCTCAGTGGATCAGCAGGCTAATAAAAAAAAATATTGTTCATTTCTCAGAAAGACAAACAAAATCATTTTTGATTGATGTTCTTCCTCCTCAGTTCTGGTTTGTCGCCTCTCTACTCCCCCGTGTCGTTTTGTGGAGCTCCTTTGGGTCCAAACCAGAAAAGAATCCAGGATCTGTCTCTCAACAGCATGATCAGTAAGATTGATGTTTAAAGCAGAAACATCACTCTGTTCACACTGTTGAAGAATGCTTTTAGTAATTTGAAGTACATTTATTTAAAACTAGTGGAAATTTTGCAAATTTACTGTTATTTTTCATTATAAACTACTAGCTCTGCTGCTATTTTTTAGTTGCATTGCAAGCAGTATTTTATATGATGTTGATAACAGTCATTAAAGCTTCATTGTCTATTTCGCCTGATTTATTTTCATTACGCAAGGAAACCAGTTTTATCTTTTGATAGAAGCAAATTAGATGAAATTTAAATGAATAAGCGGTCAACAAACACTTAATGGTATGATGGGGAGAAAATTCAATCTGAATCGTGTCCTGGAGCGGAGACCCATCTAAAACATGAAGGACAGTGGATTGAGCCAGGATATAAAACCACTGGTGTAATTAATAGACTTTATTTGTTCTTCACTTTTAAGGGAAAAAAAAAAACAATAAAACTTAAGAAATTACATTTTTTCTTCCATATTTTCTCTGTCTAAAGCATGTAGCTTTCACTTTTTGTCTATTGTGGTTTAAAAAAAAAAAAAAAAAGAGAGAGAGAATACATATCCAGGATGTACAAAAAATTCTGCTTTTTTTTTATTTTTTATTTTAAATGACTTCTGTGTAATTTATCCAGGTCAGACACTGATTGCTGGTGAGGCTCCTCCTCCGTCTTCTATCCAGCAGGAGGTCCAGCTGAAGTTCCTGCTCACCGGCCTCCTGTCTGGTCTGCCGCTTCCTCCGTTTGCCATCCGCATGTGTCCTCCTCTCACCACCAAGAACATCAGCCACTATCAACCTCTTCTGGCGGCAGGTGGGTAGGAAAGCATGAAGACGAGGCCTGTTGTGAACAGTTATTTCAGTAATTTATTAATTATTTCTATGATTAATGGAAATAAAAATGTGTCCTGTTCTGTAGTAGAAGAAAAATATGAAACAGAAAATGAATAGCAGGAAGCCATTTTGTTCCTTTTTTTTAAATAAGAAAACACTTCATTGCTTAAAATAGAGTCCTAATCAAAACCTTTTTGATTTAAATGTCTTGTCTCCTCCTTGGCGGTGCTTCTTTCTGTCCATTCATCAACAGCTCATTAGCGGAAGTGAGATTGTTGTGCAAATCAAATGAGCATCTGAACGGAACACAACACGCTGAATGGTAAAACATAATTTAACGAAGACTCGAGGAACTTTACAAATCAAGGTCCTCAAATTTGATGAATCGTTACAACCCTATGTCAGACACACATCCACACACACATCTGTAACGTTTAGATGAAGTACAGCTCTGCCAGAGACAAGAAAAAAGGACTAGTAAACCTCACATGGGAGTTTCTCGTTGTATCAGATGTCACATGGGAGTTTAAGTAGGTTGGGTTTGTTCATCGGTGAAGTTAATGTGTTATTTCCTGCAACAGATCACTCTGCACCAATCTCAGGAAGCCTAAAACAGTTTAATGTGAAACTTTTTCTCTTATCAAACATGGCTCTACATGTCATGACAAAAAGAAACTCTGTGACTTATTTTTATCAGTCATATTTCTTATGGGCTGCTCTTTTTCTGTTTCCTGATCTCAGGGACCAGCAATGGGTCTGTACTGGTGTACAACCTGACCAGTGGTCTTCTGCACAAAGAACTCAGTGTACACTCTTGTGAAGTCAGGTAAAAGCTTTTCACTATTTGTCCAGAGTCCCACCACCGCAAGCCAGTGGTGAAAAAGCATATGGAGTTATTTTACATTTTCAAATATTTCGCAATGCAGGTCATCTCAAAAGACTTTACATGACAAATGAATTCAGAACCGATAACTTATAATTAAATCCTGAAACCTAACTTTTTACTGATCTTTTAGTTAAGTTGGTAAAAATAAGCTAGTTAATCTACATTAACTAGCTTATTTTTAAGCTGTTAATGGCGACTGTCTTGCGATCGGAAGGTTGTAGGTTCGATTCCAGCTTCCTCCTGCCATATGTCGATGTGCCCCTTGGCAAGGCACTTAACCCCAAATTGCCTACCGAGCTGCGTATCGGTGTATAAATGTGTGAGCGTTTGTGAGTGCGAATGGGTGAATGTGACTCTAGTGTAAAGTGCTTTGAGTGGTCAAAAATGATTGGATAAAGCGCTATATAAGTTCAGATCATTTACCAGTCTATTTGCGTACAGTAAATTGTGTTGAGTCATTGACTTTGCAGCAATTACTCATCCTGAGCATAGAGGTGTTGCCAGGGCAACGCAACCTCTCTTTTTTATCAGGAAACTTGAAGTGGAACCAGGTTCACCATGAGGCTAACTTAACAGAAATGAGTCCCTGAGAAAATACAGAAAAAATTAATTCAGATGCACTTCTTATTAGAAAGAAAAGCAGATTATGCTAAGCTAATATCAGCTAGCGCTACACTCCACCTGCTCAAAGAAGCACCGAAGAAGCAAACTGTCTTTACATGATGGCTTTTCTCCCACAGGGGGCTCGAATGGGTGAGTCTGACCAGCTTCCTGTCTTTTGCCACTTCTTCCCCCAACAACATGGGCCTGGTGCGAAACGAGCTGCAGCATGTTGACCTTCCTACTGGTAAGCAACACACAGTGGTTAGCTAAGCCTTGCATTTTCACCTTTGATTTCTTTATTCTAAACTTAAAATAAAATTAATAATAACTTGGAGCTTTGTCTTCTTATTGCCATTCGTGGTGTGTAATAAAGCTACATGAGTAGGTATTGAAGTGGATTCTTTAAATCTCACCTGTTCAGTGTTTGGATTAATAATAAGAGTTTACAAGGGAGTTGCTATGGCAATGTTTCTTTCATGTGAACATCATAACTTTACAAGCTTAAACTGTCGAGCTTCTGTCTCTCTTTCTGTCCGTGTGTTACGAGGTCTAGCGAGCAACATCCCTCCATGCTATACAGCAGATGGGCATACCTTTCAGGAAAATCAAATTTCTATATTCTAAGTTGATCTCTGGGTTGCAAAAAGCTGTCTGTCATAATCATTACTCAAATTAAAATAAGTACATGAATAGCATCACTTTGTAGTGATTCTACTTTTTTTTTTTACTTGAAATACTTAGAAAAAAAAGATGCTCGAATTTATTAGTAAGTACTATAGATCTAGCAAACATTTTAGTTTTTTGTGCACCTATTATAATCCTCAGGGAACCAGGTAATTCACCCCAGGAAAATCTTCAACTTTAGCATTTAAACAAGCTGCTTTCTAAATTTGTTTTTTTGCAGAATCAAGTCAGGAAATGTAGTAGCGCACCCCTGAATGACATTCTTGTTTTGTTGAAAAGGCTATCTTGATGTTTTCAATAATTCTGTTTTTTGTGGGTGAAAAGTTGCTGAAGCGGAGTAAGAATCACAGGAAGTTGCGGATTAAATTGCACTAGTTTCCCTTGCAGCTCCAGCAAGAGAAATGGCAGAAAAAGCTTTTTCATCAGGAAAATTAGACGAATCAATTGTTTTAGATGTATGAGGAAACATTGTTTGTTCTTCCCTCAGTAGCTCTTCTCATTATCTGTCTTCTCTCTTTCTGCCTGTGTGTTTTAGGCCGATGCTTTGCATTCAGAGGTGAGCGAGGGAACGATGAGCCGCCCATCGAAATGATTAAAGTGTCTCATCTCAAGTAAGTGTTGACCTCCTCCCAATTGAAACTTAACAAATAACTAGCTAATACACATACATTAGAATTTCATAGTATAAAGAGGAAAGTTTGGCTGACTAAGAGGTTTCGGTTGAAAAGCAATAAATAATTAGTGCATCTTAAACTTCAGGTTTAATGGAGTCTTATAGAGAAAAGTGTGGAGTTGACTGTTGAATGGTCAAAACTCTGCTAAAGTCAGGCTGTGTAAGTCAGAGGATTGTAATCTAAAGCACAACCATAAACCTGCCTGAAAAGGATTTAAAGAAAATAATTCAAAGTATTCTGAGCATTTAAGTGTAAACATGTGATTGGACTGCTTTGGTAGACCATAAGAGAGCTACAAGACATCAGCCCTTAGTGAGATTAAGCAACATTACGAAGAATAATTGCTTTTCGGAAAAGGGAAAAACTCGGTCAATCAGTAGGAGTTTCTGTCATTTGAGGTCAGAGATGTACATGTGTGTTTGTCGTCCTCAGGCAGTACCTGGTGGTGGTGTTCAGAGACAAACCCTTGGAGCTGTGGGACATCAGGACAGGGACACTTCTTCGAGAAATGGCCAAGAACTTCCCCACTGTCACTGCGCTGGTACCACAGTTTTGCATATTAGTGAAATCTGGATCCTTTTCTTGTTCCGACAGTTTTTGTGTTAAAGTAACATTAAAACATAACTGAAATGGTGTCTTAGTTTTAAGTATTGTAGATGCTTTGCGTTGGAAGAAAAAGTGTAAACTATAATCCTTTCTTTCTTTTTTCATGTTTTATAATTAAACCTGAATTCATCATTCCATCAATCCATTCTCTTCCTCTTATTAATGAAAATATTTCCTCTCATTATTATTTATATTACCAAAACATAATTTACAGCAGTTGTGAAAACGGTCGCTGCTAGTTTGAAGAGATGTTATGAAAATGATAAAAATTCAGATTCAAGAGAAGTAAAAAAACAACTTGATATGAATTTAAACCCTGCAGCAGCACAACGTTGGGCGTACAAGACGGCATACGTCTGATAGTGTTATTAGAGACTTGACACCTGATGGTGTGTATTTCAACAGGAATGGTCTCCCTCCCACAACCTGAAGAGTCTGAAGAAAAAGCAGATGGCAGCGAGGGAGGCCATGGCCAGGCAGACCGTGTCGGATGCAGAGCAGAGCAGTGTTGAGTCCTCAGTCATCAGGTAAGAGTTGAAAGTTCATCAATTTGTTCCTGATTTTACTTGGTTAGAACACTCTGCAGACAAAATCAATTAAATTAACTTGAAGCCACAGCCAGGATGCTAGCGTAATAATAAGCTCAAATTGAAGATAACATTTAAGCAGGTATTTTCACTGGTCTGATGTGATATTTAATTTTAAATGGTATGTTTTCATTACCTTTAAGTGGAAAATCATTATATTTAACAGAAATAAAAGCTTTCAAGCAACTATTGTTGTGTAATTAACCTAAAATGTTTCACATAGTGATAAAATTAATGGGCTTTTCAATAATCTAATATATTATTAGATAGAAATATGGACGGTGTGGATATTGAGTGCAGGCAAAGAGGGAAGTGCAAAAATAGAAATATAGTGTGTTTATGCTTAACAAATATGATAATAAATTATTACTCTTGATTTCTGGACTTCAGTACCAACAAGTTTTTTTTTTAACCACAAAATCACAGCTTTATTTCATCCTTACTCCCCTACAGTCTCCTGCAAGATGCTGAGAGTAAATCGGAGACCATCCAGGCCATCTCTGCCAGGGAGCACTTTGTGTTCACAGACACCGATGGCCAGGTCTACCACATCACCGTGGAGGGCAACACGGTGAAAGACGGAGCACGGATCCCTCCCGACGTGAGTCGTAACATTTTTTTAGTTATCACTCCACTCCTAGCTTCATATCTGATCGTTACAAAAAGTTTTTCCAGCCGCTATTAATGAGTCGTCTGCTTCTGTCACTGCTTGTGTTGTGTGCTCTCTTGCCATACCTTTTAATAGTTACTTTGTATTTGTGATGTCACACACACTTCACTGTGCGCTGGAAGTTTAAAAGCTAGTTTTTCTTAATGCTTCGTTTATGAAAAGTAAAAAAGAATCCTGAAAAAATAGCAGATAGGATTCTAAAACTAAGTTCTGGTCTAACATCTTTCATGGGTTTTGTTATCTTTGCTTATTAAATTTTTTGGATGTAAACCTTTGCTCTTCCTTTGCTGCAGGGTAGCATGGGCAGCATTGCCTGCATTGCCTGGAAAGGCGACACCCTGGTGCTTGGAGATGTGGATGGCAATCTTAACTTCTGGGACCTAAAAGCTCGTTTGTCCAGGTAAAACAAGAAAGAAAAACGTCCCGGATGTTTGGAAGTAAATGACAGTTTTACTTTTCAACTCATGTTTTCCATTGTGAGGAATGAATCCGTTCTGGTTCCCTGGCTGTCCAAGCATGTTACCAGTGCAGATAACTCTGCTTGTAAATCCTCTATTATCATCTTTCAAATGAAACACTTTTGTCGACTTTTAAGAAATTTCTTGAACAGGACAGACTTTGTACAATACATTTTGTACAAAAAGTGGCATACAACCTTTTTCTCCTTGTCGATTTCTTTCTTTTTTTTTGGTCAGTCATTTATGTTTAAAGAGGACCAGAGCAGGACCAGTTCAATATTTGAAACTGATTTTCCTCAGGGGGATACCGACACATCGGGGCTGGGTGAAGAAGATCCGCTTCGCTCCTGGTAAGGGGAACCAAAAGCTGCTGGTCATGTACACAGACGGAGCAGAAGTCTGGGACACCAAAGAGGTAAGGCCCTGTTTACACTTATCACAGTACAGCTGAAACAACATTGGAATTAACTGCTTGATTATTAACTTTGGTCCATATAGAGTCAGTTTCCGAAAAGTATTTGCCCTCCTTACTGGTGTCAAAAATCAATTTTCAAATGATAATTTATTTTATTAAGTAAAAAGAAAAAAGCTACAAATGTGAAAGCGGTTAAATAGATAACATTATAATGTATTCTTAATTAATTAAAAATACATTCAATGTTTGTGTTTCTCATTCTTTTAAGGTCCAAATGGTCAGCAGTATGAGGTTTGGACGCAATGTGAACTACCGCATCCTCGACATCGACTGGTGCACATCAGATAAAGTTGTGTTGGCTTCGGACGACGGCTGCGTCCGAGTGTTGGAGATGGCCATGAAGTCGGCCAGTTACCGCATGGATGAGCAGGACCTGACTGGTGAGCAAGGCAAATGCTAGGGCAAGAAATGAAGTTGAAATGTTAAAAAGGAGGATTTGGTCATTCAGGACCCAGCTGCACTTCACACTGTGACACGTTCTGGTATGTTAATGGATTAACATCTCCTTCCTTTTTCTCACAGACCCGGTGTGGTGTCCTTCCCTGCTGCTACCCCGGGCTGCCCTCACTCTTAAGGCTTTCCTTCTCCTGCAGCCCTGGTCAGGGACCTTCACTATGGACATCACTCAGGTGTAAGTCTCTGTGGCTGAATACACTATCATCATCATCATCATCATATAAATCAGGAATGTCATTTACAGCCTTCCTAGTGATTTTCTGCAACCCATGATTCTATAATAAAGCAAGTTTTACTGCAATCACTAGCAATATGCAAATAGACACTACTTTTATGTTTTAGGAAGACATTTTCACAGAGAAATGAAATCTTCAAATAAATTGTTGCGCAACACAAAATATTTCTTAAGTTTCCGCAGAGCAAACATCCACTCTTACACGCAAAGACACCAAAAAAAAAGTCCTATAATAACAGTTGTGCAAGACATGTAGCTATTTAATGTAGCCGTTTAGTTTATTATTGAGCAGATAATAGCAGAACAAGCACAAGAAGTTGAGTTTTAATTTTTTTATGTAGAAAAATATCATTTTTGTGGCTCCACCAAGAACTTTCAAGTAGCAGGTTTTGGGCCCTCATGGTAAAAAGTTTGGAAACCACTGATGTAAACTCGGAGAAGAAAATTCTTTCTACTTGTTTTGGTTCAACTTTGTTTTAAATTGGTATTGTCCTCCATTTTGATGCTCCACACTTGACGCCGTCTTTAGTTTGTTGGAATTGTTTTCGAGCTGTAATGGTAGCATTTTCATCAAAATAAAAAGGGAACATATAAATCGGATAAAGAAGAAATTTTCTTAGAATTTAATCTGATCATTAAAAAAAGCTTACGTGTCAGCATAAAGTCCAACTGAATTGATTTCTTTCTTTTTTCCCCTTTGGCAGTGCATCATTACGTTTCAGTTTTATTATTCACAGATGAATCAGGGAACTACTTGACCTCAGCATATCTAGTAGTCTGTGATTGTAATCGACTCCACTGTCAGGTTTCCGTTCATTATGATTATGCAACATTTAACCTCACAAAAACACCAAGATAACCATTTTCCTTTCTTTGATCTCCCCACTTTAGAGATTACAATGAAAAAGTGGAGATTAAAGGCCTGATCCAGGAACAGCTCAACTCACTGTCAAAGTAAGTTTTATGTGTCCTTTTGGTGGATTTTAAAGGCTTGTACAATTGCTAACATGCTAGACTATTTAACTTTTGGCTCAAAGTTGCAAACACTATATGTCCATAATTTTGTGCTTTTATTGGTTTGTTTTTTTGGGTCAACTGGTTATGCAAAAAGTGACCTAAATGGTTTTTAAGAACAAGAACTTGGTGCTGAACTTGGCTTAAAAATATACATACACCCCCCCTAACATTTGGATGGACGTGCTTTATCAAGGTCAACAAGCTTCTGGATCAATTCTGACTGGACTGGACTTTAAAGACAAGTCTATTATTTAGCGGTCAGTCCTGCCAAGACGACAGAATCCGGCCAGAAACGTATTTTTGGCAACAAAACAGTTTGTGTTTCCTCTATAAATTGCTAGAAGACAGTTATGTAATCGTCCGCGTGTGTGTGTGCACATTTAAGTATGTACGATTATAGAAAAGCCATAAATAAATTTAACATCAGGCACCAAAAACAAGCGAGAGGCTCCATTACATACAGAAAGGACAAACATTGACGTGAGTTTCAACACTTGGACTTGTAGCCTGAAGGTTAGAATTCAAATACTCAGTTTCACATGTTTGTATCTTTCTATCAATATGTCTGCAGGACGTTTTTTGGTAAATGAAGTTTTGCCTTTCAGGTTAAGTTAGTTCTAAACTGCAGCTGCAAAAGCAGCGTGTACTCTGAGGCCTGGAAGATAAAAACAGCCTCTCTGGTTCTGCTGCTCTGCTGAATGTGTGTGTGGTTTTTCAGCGATATGAAGAGCGTGCTTCAGGACTCAGAGCTGAGTCTTCTGCAGCGCTGCCTCCTGGTGTCACGGTGGGTTCTCCTTCTTTGTAAAGTCTTTGTTAATGTTCAGATTGTACTATGTTAAATGCCAAGGGACGAATAAGTTAAAAGACGTTCAAAGTTATAGGAGCTCAAATCATTAGTGAGCATATTACTAAGAAAATAAAGTTCCTTGTAAAACGGAAGAATCCTTCAGAGAGAGTTTTTCCTCTCCTGAACGTGTCCGACATGTTGTGGTTGACTCTAGGTTGTTTGGGGATGAGTCCGACCTTAACTTCTGGACAGTGGCGTCCCACTACCTGCAGCTGTTTGCCCAGGCTCGTCAGCTAAGCGTGACCTCTGAAGGGGGGAGCGAAGAAACCCAGCCGCCGTCTCAGAACCACCTGGACATTTGCCATGACATTTTGTGTGAGAGTTCTTACTTCCAGGTCAGTAAAAGGAGAGGCGCATTAGGTAGTTTTACTTGTTTCTTCATCTTCCATTGAGAAAAGATCCCAAATCCCACTAAAAGACATTGAAGTTTGTGATTATGAAGTAACAAAATGTTAAAATGTTACAGACTTGTGTTTTTCTGCAAAATGCTGTAGTTTCCTTCGTTGTGTCACTGAGTTCATGACTCATTTCTCCGACTCATAAACATTTTAACATCAATATTTGGACGTCGTCTTCTCCACCTGATTTACTCAACAGAAGTTCCAGCTGGATCGAGTTCACTTGCAGGAGGTGAAGAGGTCCAGTTATGAACACACCAAGAAATGTGCTGACCAGCTCCTCCTGCTGGGTCAGGTAGGTACAACACCATCCCGTCACCCAAACCAGCGGTTCTCAGACTTCATGGTTACCGGGCTGAGTCTGAATCTAAACCAAGAGTAAAAAAATGTTTAATGAATTTACTTATAGCTGACCGGCAAAAAAAAAAGACGGCACTAAGTTTACAGTTTGTTATTGAGCCTAAACTGCTCTGAACATTATGGGACATTTCAACTTTTACAACATGGCTCCCTAAAATGAGATATGAGGTCCAGATTGTTCTGCCTTTTGGTCGGGATGGATCAGGACTTTGAAAATTGCTAATCTACACGTTTTCATAATTTCTGCCACAAGGCTACAGTTGCTTCTCAAGCTAACTTTTTGTGCGAGAGGAATTAAGGATTCCTATTGCAAAGTTTCTGTATCTAGATTCTCACATAGTTTGCAACATGAGGCCTGATCCGTTTTGTTTTAATCCAGCTTTAAAGAACAGTGTTCCACTTCTCAACCGTGCATACACTCAGATTAATTGTAAATGGATCATAATCTGGCGCAGAGAGGCCTGTCCACAACCCAGCATGACCTTCCTGATTCTGTACACCAGATTAAAATTGTGATGTAAACATAATTACCGCTCACAGTACCCGGTGCTTGCCTGCCTCAGGTGTTGTGCTCGCTCCATCTTGTTGTGTCTCTCAGACCGACCGGGCGGTGCAGTTACTGCTGGAGACGAGTGCAGATAACCCCAGCTACTACTGCGATTCACTCAAGGCCTGCCTAGTGACCACCATCACCTCCTCGGGCCCTTCACAATCTACAATCAAGCTAGTGGCCACCAATATGATTGCTAACGGAAAACTGGCAGGTAATTATCACAACCTGTTGTCTGCTTTGTCAGTTTAAATGAGCCAAATGCAGAAAGTATGAGTCTCAGTAGTTTGTCTCTTCTAAACACATGTTTGTGGACTGTTCTGACTTTGTTGCAGAGGGAGTCCAGTTGTTGTGTTTGATTGACAAGGC
Source organism: Poecilia reticulata (assembly GCF_904066995.2). Lineage (NCBI taxonomy): Eukaryota > Metazoa > Chordata > Actinopteri > Cyprinodontiformes > Poeciliidae > Poecilia > Poecilia reticulata. Next base: position 24,168,294 of record NC_088844.1, on the reverse strand, counting down.
GGCGGACGCCTGCCGCTACCTGCAGACCTACGGGGAGTGGAACCGAGCGGCGTGGCTCGCTAAGGTAACTCAGCGTTATGGGATCGGATGCTGATGTAGTGGGTTGACGGAGGAAGAAAGTGGGTCTATTGAGTTGGAGACAACAAGTAAGACGGAGCTCATTTTTCTCTATCGTTGCTCATAGTTTTAAAGGTGGGATTTTGATTTTAGTTATTTCCAGGTCTGAATGAGTGAGCAAAGAAAATGAAAATATGTTTATACTTGAGCCATCCATCCTTTTTCCATCTTTTTTCTCTCTCTCTCTACATCTCTCTCCTTGTTTTTTCTTTTTTTTTTTGTCTTTCATCTCAATTTCTCTATCAGAAATCTAGCAGATTTGGTACAGAATCTGTCTATCCTTACTTCCTTCTCACCCTCTTTATCTCCTTCTGTCTTTAATTATTATTCTTTATCCATCTGTCTTAAAATGTGCAAATTTGGGGAATAAAAACCATTGGATAAAAATAAAATGTACAAACTCAGTGCTGTGCTCTGACCCACCCTTCACTCTAAACCATGTTAGTGTGTTGTACTTGTAGCTTTGCCTGTTGTCAGGCGGTGTGAATCTCTGGGTTTCCAGGTGCGCCTGAACCCAGCAGAAGGCTCCGACGTGCTGAAGCGCTGGGCAGAGCACCTGTGCTCCCCTCAGGTCAACCAGAAATCCAAAGCCATCCTGGTGCTGCTGTCCCTGGGCTGCTTTTACAAAGTGGGAGAGATGCTGCACAGGTGAGAGACTTGATCTAAATGAATTATATGTAACAGGAGTTGATAAATGCTTCATAATCACACATGAAGCATTGGTTTATGGCTAATGTTCTAACCTCCTTCTGTGTCTTTCTTTTCTTTTCAGTATGAGGTACTTTGATCGCGCCGCCCTCTTCATTGAGGCTTGTTTGAAATCTGGAGTAATGGAGGCCAACGACTCTTCCAATATCCTTTTTTTGAAATCTCACTACAGCACTCATTGGGTCTCAATGATGCTTAGGTCGCTTTCCGTTTTACACAGGCATATTTTAGGCCAGTACATACATATTGAAACACCACTCTGACGAGTGTCTTAGAATTGCTTTGTGAGTTTCCTCGAGTGTTTACACGTAGTGTTGTGTCCTCCTTGACCCGTCGCTGCACATAAACTCATCGAGGCTGCGTTTCTGGAGTATGCACGGCTGCTGCGTTCACTGGGCCTGCGGGAGGGCGCCGCTCTGTGGGCGTCGCGGGCCGGCAGCGCCGGAGAGCAGCTGATGGAGGAGCTCTTCCAGGGGGAAGGTGGCGTTCCCGAAGCCGTACTTGGCGAAGACGAGGTGGAAGTGGGACTGGAGAGCACAGAGTGAGCGCGTGTCTGTCACAACTCGAACATTATGAATGAACTCTGGATCGGCGTCCGGGAGATTCATGCTCATCACCTCTGCGTCGCTGAAGAGAGAAGATGCGAGGTGTTTATTCCTTGTGAGATTTTTACTGGAAGCTACCTGCGTCTGTGGCTGTGATGAGGTTGAAGCGATGGAAACGGTCTTTGTGTGTGTGCGTGTGCGTGTTCATGTGTAAATGCATGTAACGGCCCAAGAAGAAACACTTTGTGTCCCCATCACCTCTTTGTCACTTCATGTTGCTTCCATTTAAATCCCTGAATGTTTAACAAATGGTTACTTTGTGATGGTTTTGGTGATGTCAGAGTACTACTGTAGCTCTATGGGTGTCACTGAAAAAAATGATCTCTGTCCTTTTGAAAGTGTGTTGTTGCGGTGCCCCATGGGTGACTTTCTTGATTTATGAATTGCACTTTTAATTTTACACCTAAGACTTTATAATTTGATTGGAGAACTTGCTTTAAATGGCCATGTGATTATGCACAAATACACAAAAGCAACTTGTTCTTTGAGTCACTCACCAAAACCTCCTGACTTTTCCTGATTTGTCAGTTTGATATGAAAACTGTCACCATAGTGACGACATAAATTAGACACATGATGTATCTTAATCCATTCCAGTTATCTTTTTGGATCCTTTTGGCTGTTTCTATGGACACTTGCAACAGTTTGCCGTCTGTGTTTTTGATGTTACGGTAATGAAGTTTGCTACAAACGGAGCTAAAAGCTGTTAATCAGACCTCTGAAACGTTTAACCAGTCTGTGCTGCTTTCTGAAATAATCCCTTGCATTCATTCATTCATTCCCCTTAGACCTTTTAAACTTTTGTGATCTTACAACTACAACATTAATTGCAGTTTATTGGGATTATACACGAAAGAGTAACACTAAGTAGCACATGATTGTGAAAGGAAACGTTAAGCTCAGCTGTGCATATCCTGAGTAAAGATATCCTGCACAGTTTTCTTGTCTAAAATGCTCAAACTCAATAAGAAGAGAATATCTGTGGACATCTGTTTTCAAGTCTTTCATACAGATTTACCTCTGGACTTTGACAGGACCATTTTGACACGTGACTTGTTAGTGATCGCCAGCTAGAAGCTGAACTTCCACCCCAGTCCAAAGCTTGGTGAAGGCTCTAATAGGTTTTCTCCTTATTTATTTGACTCAAATCATCTGTGATCAGTTTCCCACAGCATGATGCTGCCACCACCAGATTTCACTGTGGGGTAGGTGTGTTCAGGGTGATGTGCAGTGTGAGTTTTCTGCCTCACAAGTGACTTCTGAAGTCGACTGGTTCGGATTTGTGCAAATATTTTTGGCTTCCACACAATTATGCACTATTTATATGCTAATCTGTCGTATGCAATTCCAATAAAATACATTAAAGTTTGTGGTTATAATACAACAACAACATAAAAGTATAAGGGGTGCGGATACTTTAGCATTGCCACCCGTTCTTCGCTTTACATGCTCAACATATCCTGAAGATCCAAACCATCAGCGTCATGTTGCAAAGATTTTAGAGTGTTTGTGATTTAAAAAAAACGAACAGATTCTTACTTTTAGTGTTGATGTGTTTCATAAACACACCAGTGGTGTTTCATGTAATCCGTGTTACTGTAAAAAAAACTGAAACAGTGTTGCTATGGTAACCCACGTCCACTGACGGCTCCGCGAACACATGGAGGACTCGCGATTAGCCGTAGTGTGTCTTGCTCTGTGTGAGGGCATCGTGGAGACGTGCGCTGGTCTTCTTTTCCATTTGATATGTTTAACAACATTCTGCTGCTTTTCTTTATATGTACAATAGAATTATACTGTTGAAAATCCTGGCACGTAGACATGTCTTTAATTGTATATTTTCTAAGAAGAAAAAATCCGTAATGTTTATCTTTTTTTCTTTGTCTATTGTTAAAACCGTGATTCTGAAGCTTTATGGCAAGATAAAGAATATATGTGTATATGAATGGTAATAAAACATGTGTTCAAGGTTTGTTTTTTTTCCCCCCCTCTCTCTTACATGAATGTTAACACAAGAGGGCGCTCTTGTCTCTTAAAATAAAGCTAAACGCCTCCAGCACTTTAGTGATAATACCAGAAAGATCTTTTCAATATTATTGCTGATACTCTGGGAATTCCAACCCAGGTAGGCTGAATTTTAATGTTCGCTCATTTATCAACCTGTCCTTGAAGTGAATCAGTCCCAGCGTGAGCCACTTCCGCAGTTAATTAACTTCTTTTCTGCTCGGGAGGCAGACCAACAGCTGGCCTCAGCTCGCTGCCCCAGGTCTAACCGTTTTCTCCCTTTTCATCGCCTCGGATTTATTCTTCGGTCTGTATTCTCCTTCTCTTCCTTGCCCCTCAAGAAAAGAAAAGAAAAAAAAAAAACTTGAGACAAAGAGAAGAAAAACTGTCTGGAACACACAGGGCTCCCAAATGACTTGTTTGTGCTCCTTTTAATGGCTTGATGAATAACTGCCGGAGAGCTGTTACAGCCAGATCATCTGTATGCATGCAGGGCCTCGCCGCAGGTTTTCTCCTACAGCCACCCTGCTACCTAAAACAGCGACTCCGATCCAGCTGACCTGACTTTATAGCTCCCTTTTCCAACTTACTGCTTCTTTTCTACTTTTTTTTTTTTTTTTTTTTTTTTTGCACCTAAATGCAACCTGGCAGACTTATGCCTTCGCCGCACCTCCTCCATTGATTCCCTTGAAGGCTTGTTTCCATCCGCTGCTTGGCCCCTTCTAAAAGTGGAATAAAAGCAGGCAGGTCCTGAGACCCAAAGCTGTGAGAAGCACTTAAAGGGCTCTGGTCTGTTTCATGCACAGGCTGAAAATCAGCAGCAGACACCAGTAAATATTATTGGGCTTTTTATGTTATAGACCACTGGTACAACAGTAAATACTACATTTTCCAAGTACTTTTATTATTATTTTTTTGACAGTAGTGCAGCAGATCTTGGAACATTTTCAGAAGAAAAATATGTAATTAGCAGTTGGGTTGATTGAAGGATGGTGACCTTTATTCGTTTTTTTTTTTCTGATGCTATCATGAAAAATAAACTTGGAAGTTTGAAAATTAACTGAAATGTTCCTAGAAGAGGAAAATCTTGAGCTTTCTCCCCAGCCTGACATCAATATCCTGCATGGCCCCCTTATACACATGCATGCAATTAAAACCATGTGTAAGTGGATTCAGCTTGAACTCAGTTTAAATCAGTTGATCTGTGAGGACATCAGTGAAGAAACAGGATTGTGGAAACCAATGAACTGGAGTTTGACGTCACAGCAAGTCAGCCAAGACGTGAGCAAAGATGGTATTAATCCGAGAAGATTAGCTTCTAAAGCCACGGCTCAGGTGGGAGGACCTGGACACGACGTGTTCATAGTGTGATATAGAAGTTATTTCTTATAGAAGTGTCAATAAGAAAGTCAACAGAATTCCCATTTGCCGGTTTTCACAAACCATAAATGTGAGACGTTTTAACTTTAATCTAAAAAACGTTTAGATGTTTTTGAAAGATACTATGTAAGATCATCTTTGTGATGAAGCAAACACTGCAGTGTTTGCAGAGCATGCTGGTACCAGGTCATCATGTTTCCATGAGCGTCTCGCTGAATCCAGGCTGGGCAGGTCCGAACCTGCTCGCACAACTTACTGAAAACCCGGCTGTTTATCTTCATTTTATGGGTTGTTCAGCAGTTTGTCTCCTAATCCTCACTCAGGGTTTCCTCTCAGATCTTTACTTTGTTGCTATGCAATCATTCTGTTCCCCTAACACCTCTCTAGAGGAGGTTTGAGTAGTTTTTGGCAGCCCTATTTCACTCGTCTTTTTGACTTGTGTTAAAAAGTGGTGGAAATTAATTTGTTTTTCACTGATCTGATGCTGAAACTGTCATTTTTCTTAATTCACGTCTGCCAAACAGAAAGCGGAACTGCTGAAGGTCGTATGAGTTCCTCACCGCTGTAAAACGTCTCCTCACCCACATCTTGGGCTATCGCTTTGCATCACAGGGGCCCAGAGTTCCCTGTTTCATCTGAAATTCACAGCCAGCCACTCCTTCCATTGGCAAGACATAGTTTCCCTTTCTGCTATTGGTTCAAGCTTCCTGTTTACCCAAAAGTCTTGAGGCTCCGGTTGGCTGTTGAAGTGGTGCTGGGGCCCACGCTGGGGGCTCCAGGTGATGTTTATGTTGGAAGCGTTTAGGCCCCCAGCTTTATGTGAACTCATTTAGATGAATGTCACAGTGTTCAGCAGACCGTGCTCTTACTTAACCACAACGCCACAATGCTCCCATTTTAAAACAGCATTAAGTGTGGATACGGGCCTATTGAACAACAGGATCTATGGTACATTAACGAATGATAAACGACTGGTAATAGCTGCCAGACAGGATCATTATTTTAGAAACTCCTACCTTTTTGTGTCCTGACCGTGTGTGTGTTGAGATAATCTTTTATCTGCTGTGCAAGAAGTAAAGGGAGCATTGTGTCAGGAGCATGGGGGCACCTATTGTGGCTCCACTCTCACTTTCCAAGAAATAATGACTTCACTTGATTTCATGAAATAAGAAAAATATATCTCTATATCAGGATAATAGCAGTTCATTTATTCCATGAACTATTATGAGATAAAAAATAAGCTCAGAAAACTACAATGTTATTCTTCTTTCGTAAAAATCAAGTACTTTTCCTGCCCTAGTACTTCTCAGGATTGATATTTTTGTTCTTTAAGTTACAAAAAGTAATGAACTAAATGAAAGAAATGAAACTAAATTAATTCAACAAACAGTTATGTATTATGTATGCAGTTATGTTGTGCCAAAAGGTATGACTGTGATGCAAAAAAAAAAAAATCATTATTTACTCGTTTCCTTTGCAACAAAAACCACATCGTGTTCTTTTACATGAGATACGATGAGGATGTGATGAGAAAAGAAAAAAAAGGAAAAGGTTAAAGGGTCTCTAGTAGCAGTCAGTCTTGCAGTAAATCTGAAAAGGCCTCTGACTGAAGATGCTGTTGCTATAAACCAGTCCCATGACTGTCATACATGACTGTTATGACATGCTAACAGCTCGATTCCTGGGCAGCAGAGACGATATTTCCCAACATGTCCTGGATGACGCCATCAGTTGTTGGCAAGCACTGCTAATCCACCTCATTTGCTTTTTCTTCTCCTCTGTACATATCTGTCTGGAGCACTGTTCAAGCTATTATCAAAATGGGTGTTTTTCTTAAGAAGGGATATGAGAGCTAAACTGTTTATGAATAACTGTAAAAAAGTTACATTTCCACCATAAATGTAACACCTCCAACAAGAACTTACTGTGGACTGTGAACAGACTGGCAGCAATTCATCTTAACTTGCTAGTAAGTAAACCAAAATTAATATTAAATACTCACTTAAATACTCTAAAATCAATCATCACAGCCTCACAGAACCTGAAAACTCAAAAGATACAAAGTCAAGATCAAGAGGGATTTGGAGATGTTTATAAGACGTCATGTCTTGGCTGGAGCAGGAGGTTTTTTTTGTAGTGCCAGGCTTTTGCAGCTCTTGCAGAAACTGAAGCTCATCAGCAAATGATCCTCAGAGAACAATCGGGATGTGCACCACAGTAAGATGACGGATGACTCTGATTCGCGTTGCATTGTGAGAGAGACATTCGTGTTTCTTTTAGACCGACATGCATGACATCAGTGGAAATCTCCAAACTATCTTGGAACAGGAGGCTTACCTGACACAGTGAACGCCTCATATAGCAGGAAATCCACACTGCTGAGTCAACAAGCCAAAACCGACGCAGCTGGAAGATCAGATGTTGACAAAGCTTAAAGTACATTCAGCCTCGCTATGGATGTATATGTTTTAATGTTTAATGACAAATGGCTTCTGCTTAAAGATTCTCTTGAGGATTTAGCATCTAAACAATGAGGCGATGAGAGACAAGCTCAAGCAGGAGGCAACATTAAGCCCACCAGTCACAAAGGAGCCAGGGGGAGACAAAAACCCAAACTTGGGATTTCACGGCTCCAAAATATGTTTCTCAGTCATGGTGAGCCATGAGGTGATAGAGGTGCCATAGACGCCCCCTGCAACAACGAGGTCCTCTGCAGTCTAATGGCCACCGTCATTTGAGAGATTAGAGGAAAGCTGCTGTGATTATGAAGGAAATGGCCTTTTATGAGCTGCTGCTCGCAAGGCCAGCTGGGCTGGGGTCCGCGCAGATCAGGGTATTCCCTTTCATCAGCAGACAGTGGGAGCCAGGAGAGGAAGTAAAGGATACCTGCACTGCAGCTGATCTACTTCCTGCATCGCTGTGCATGCACGTGTGTTTGTGTGAGCCAGCGCTGCGCGTCCTCAGCGCGCGAATGTACAGAGCGATCCCAGTTTAACTGCTCTGGCCTCTTTCCTGTGAGCGCAGAGGGACCAGCCTGCTGCGTGTGGCTCTCTGTCACCGAGCTGCCTGTTCTGGTTTCAGGTCAAGCAGACTGTGCGTTTCCTCCTCGTCGCAGTCTGAGCGGACACACCGAAGACGTGTGTGTGTGTTAGAGAGCGGTGGGCTGATTTGCTGTGGCCCCTGCAGACCTTCCCTCCTGGGGATAAGCGCGTGCTACGCTGCCATAGGAGAACCAGGATCAGTCTCAGGCCTTGCTCCAGTGGATCCAAAGAGGAAAACATCCACATGGCTGTTCAGTTCAGAATGTAATCCATAACAGATTTACAGCACGCAGAAACTATTAGCTCTGATTTATCACTGCAACTTCTGACTGGATTCACTTATTGTACTTCACAAAATGTGTATTTCTGCACTGGACCCTGAATTGAAAATTACAGATATTCAAAATGTGGAATATGATTTTATAACTTTACTTAAACTTCTCAATAAATATTTTCTAACAAACCTCTGAGGCCTTCACTGAACAGATGGATTTATACTGTAATTTAGTTGGGAGTTTTCTGCCAGTTGTTTGTGCTGGATTTTATATAGATCCATTGGCGTAATCAGTCTGGTTACACACCCTCCATCATTTTACATATTTAATCGTAAAATATTTTGAAAACTGTGTGTCATTTTACTTCCAAGTCACAATTATACACTACTTTGTTGGTCTTTCACATAAAATCCCAATAAAATATATTAAAGTTTGTTGCTAATCCTTAAGCAAGGCACTATGTCTGCTTTAGTTTATAAAAAGGACAGAACTATTTTTTGTCATTCCACTAGGGGGCAGCAGAGGCATTGGAAATGTTTGATGCCACACTCTTCCCACCAGTTTCCAGATGAACCTTATAGACTTTATATTATGTATATATATATTTTTAAATGGTGTAGATTTAGTTTTTTATTCATTGCAATCAAAATGTATTCCGCTAAGTCTTTATTAATAAAATGCTTCATTCAGCAGTTGAGTCATTTTGACATGTTATTTCTTTCTCTCTTTTTTTATCCTCTCTCTCCATAGTAGCTGTAGTTTACCTGGGTGACATGTATTACTTTGACAGAACATCAATCAAAAGATGCAGGTCCATTTTTGTTTGTTTGTGCGTAACGGCGCCAAGCCCCCCCCTTCTATCTCTGGGACAATCTTTCCCCGCAGCAGCATGCTGCCTAATCTGGGAATCAGTGTGATTGGTGACTCCATGCAGTACATAAAACTCCCTGCGCAAGGAAAACTCTTGTCAGACACCATCCACTGAAGCCCCAGCTTGATTCGTTTGAGTAAACTTTGAGTGATATTTGATGCAGCACAGCTGGAAGAAATGCTGGCATCCTGGAAATGTATGACATCAGACTAGACAAAAGTCTAAGAGAAAGGGAGAAGAAAGAGAGGTGGGGGCAAGGGGGGACTGAAAGGTTAAAGTGATCAGGAGATGGAGTGGGGGTTTGCTGGATGACAGAAGAAGTAAAAGGAAGGCGGTGTGAGGGAGGGACAGGCTGCTGACCGTTTTGATGTAATCTCTTCTGATGTGCAGGTAAAGCTGGCTTCTGCATGCTGCTGCACCAGGTATACGTGCAAATAACATGTTCTGCACTGATCTGCTGCTCTGTGTGCGTGTGTGTGCTCTGAACGCCTTGTTGCAACTCAGTCTGGCTTATGAAAGAGGGAAATAAGGCGTAGATATTCCTTTTTTTTATTTATCTGTGAGGTCTCACCTCCAGTTGGGTCATCTCCAAATGCCACCATGAGATCACTAATACCAGCTTTGTTCAGCAAGATTATTCTATTATGGTAATGTAGGTTAAATCTCATATTTGTCTTCTTTCTTGTGCCAGCCTCAACTGTCTTTCCACTCCCATAAAGAGGTTCAGGACCACATCAGAAGAGCGGCCTACTGTACATCTACTTTTCTTTATATTTTCAAAGACTCAGGTCTTCTTAAAAGACCTGAGTCTTTTAAATGTAGTGATCTTTTTTTTTACCTAGATATTGTAATAGACCAACACTAAAAATTGCTTTGCACATTTTTCTTTACAAAATACCAATACACTCTTCATCGGGTTGAACGGAGAGGGCATGATCTGTTCCAGAAGATGTGCATTGTTATTATTATTTTTGCCACAAATAATTATTTTCATGTTGACCAATAGAGTTCAGTTTTGTTTTCGCTGGACCAGAGCAGGAACGTGTTTGTATGTCAATATGGAATTAAATATTTATCACAATATCTTGTAGCCTGACTTGCAGTAATGATAAAAGTTATGAACAAGATATTTAAAAATGGATTAGTCTTTTTTTCCACAACTAGAAATCAACTTCCATACTTTTATCCCTGTGTTCATGATCCTCTAACGAACCTCTGAGACGTTCACAGAGCAGCTGGATTTATGCTGAGATCACATATCACACAGGGAGTCTATTTACTAATTAGATGATTTCTCAAGGTATTTGGTTTCACTGGATTTTATTTAAAAGTATCTGATTATAGTTGAGCTAAACAGATGTGCAAACCAGACGTTGTTGATTTCTATGTGAAAAACATAAGACAATCCTGAGACATCTACCTTCTACTTTTGAATACTTTTGAGAGGCATGAAGTTTGTGACATGTTGAAAGCCTAGTGTTTGTCTAAACTCTGTTGATCGTGCAGGAGACATTTTATGGTGACCAGCCCATCAGTTTGTGGGTAAATGCCAAGACTGACATTTGGAGAAAAATGTCGAAGAAGCAGAAAATATATACGATTGTTTTTCCAAGTCTGTGAAGCAAATATACAAATTAATTCAAGGGAAAGCATTTTCAGCTCTTTGCAATGCTATTTTTAAACGATTTCCAAAACCATAAACTTGATTAATTCAGCTCCATCCTCGGATGCGGTACCTAATGTTCGTGTGTAATCACTTTTCCTGATTCCTGCAATTTAGAGGAGCAGGAAAAGGCAGACCAAGAGGCTGTGCAAAATTAGATAAAGATGCCACGATGTTCTGCCTGACTAGGATAAATTTCAGTGGGGAAAATAACATCAGAGATTTGGAAAGATTTGGAAATCATCCGTGGCACTTCTTTAGTGACTGGAATGCCCTCTGGGAAAAGGTTTACTGTGCAGTCCCATGCTGAGAAGAAGGAGGTGATGGCTGCCAGAGCGGGCCTTTGGGCCATGCAATGACTTGGTGCGTATCCAGCACTGTTCTCTCCACTGAGATTGTTCTGTCTCCCCTTTGGGCACCACATCAGTTTTACCCAGCGGCCCCATCAGAGCCCCTAATCCCTGCGGCCTGGGAACAGCTCCAACTTGCAGTTTCTTAAAATGCCTCAGTTTGTTCATTATTAGATGCTATGAAATTCACTTAGGAACATATGGTTGGGGAACTGAATGGTAACTGGCAAATAGGGCAGTGATAAATCTGAAATAATGAAACAGGGCTCTAAGTGGAACCAGGAGGGCTCTGCTGACCCATAATCAGGGAAACTTGATAGGCCTGGGTCTACCAGGAAAACCCGATTCACCACGATGTGGAGCGCCCTGGTGCTCTACCACCGTCCCAGCTTTATACTGGGACAATAAACTGGTTGAGCATGAGAGAAATGCATCATTTATCTTTCATGAAGAGCTGCAATGAAGATCTAAAGTCCACATTCACTGGGACTCTTGGTAAAGCTGTGTGATAAAAAATAGTATCATTGTATATGATAGTGGAATAAAATCAAATTGAGATATTTTAGAAACTTTCCAACTTTAATTTGAATAGATAAATGGAGATAGGGAAAATACCATAATCAGAAACAAATGTGTTAACAACATAAGGCAAGGCAACTTTATTTCGTATAGCATCATTCATACATGAAACAGATTTACAAGAATAAAGGTAAGATAGATGAAGAAAATTAAATTAAAGACACAAAATATAAGAATTACACAAAGAAACAGAAGTAAATAATACTACATATTCAGTTTTTGTTTTCAGGATGCTGATGGAGCGAAGTCCAGAGGCAGCTTAGTCTTTGTAGATTTAGAGAAAATGCATGGTAATTTTTCCACATGCGTCGTTAATATCCTTTCTGCGTTAATTTAGAGTGAACTCTGACCTGTGTGCTCATCTTCATTATGGACGTACTGTGTAGCCGGGTGTCAACAGCAGACGGATGTTGAGAAATCTTTAAATATTCTGCAGTCTGAGAAATGTGAAACTGCAAAATACTGAATAAAAGTGGCCTGAGAATGAAGCCTTGAGGAACCCATGTCAGACCTTTGTTCACTCAGATTAAGTAAAACCCAACAATAGATGTCCAATTTAAGCCCAGTACCAGACAACACCACCTCCTTTGCAAATCTTTCTATGAGGATTTTAAGACCAGCTACATCAAATGCAACACTGAGGTCTTGTTTTAGATACATCACTGTTAAGATGTATACTATTAAACGTCCTAATTGTAAACACTTAACTTTACAATGCAGTCTCAGTGCTGTAGTGTGGTGGAACATCTGTCTGGAATGCACTGAAGAAATACATTTTGTAATCATAAAGGAGTAGACTGCTTTTGTAAGGATATTTGCCAAAAACCCTATAGGATTACGATACATCCATGTTAGGAAAAAGGTTTGAACACCAGAGTTTTATGGGCCTGACAAAAAATTATTAGGGTGAGAGAAAGAACTGGTCATTCGGTGAGATTTCCTGTGAAATAATTTTTACCTGACACATTTATGTCACTTATTGAAAGTGTTTAGGGTCTTTAACCACTGGCAGTAGGCCTGAAATATCTTTAACAGAGGGGGCAACGCATGTGGCCAGCAATAAATATTGTTCAAATGTAACAGTAAGTAGAAATAGAGCAAACAAAACAACTCATTAAATGATATCACTGCAAGCCAAATGACAAATATGGTTAACCAAGACAGAGTCTCTGCTAAGAATCTTTTTTTTCTTCTTCTGTCTGTTCATGAATTAAATACAGACAGGATAATAGGGATTTATATATCCATAAAAGGAGCTTTGTGTTTAATTTCCTGCATGTGTCACAGCTTTGAGTGCATTTTTCTATGAGGGGCCCTCACGGCTCTGCAGCCACAGGAGGGATGGATCTCTGTTGCCAGAATAAAGCGTGGTGGCTCTAAAAACAATATAAATTCCAAACTGCTAACATAAAATATTTGATTTGATTGGTGTTTTCTTGCATACATGTGCGTGTGAAGGGATTTTCAAAGGAAGGATGTTATATGAGTGCTATATTTTGGAACGAAGGAGATAAAGTGGAGAATGAATAACCCTGTTACAGAGAGGCCTCCTAATAAAGTGGATGCAGGAGAAGGGGGGTAAAAAGCATGCGTCTCGTCTTTCGACCCCTTCGTCGTGGGTTGTCATCGAGGGTGAATTAGTTTTATGCCAAAAGGGCTGTAGCCAATAAAAGCCCATGCAGTGGTCAAGCTCTTCCCATACGAACCCCCTCCCTCGTCCTGACAGTGGAAATTGCATTGGCCATGGTTTAGTAGACGCACGCGGGTCGAGTTTCACCTCTTTTGAACTTTTCATCGTCAATAAATTGCCAGATCAAGCAGATTAGCTAAGTGTGTTTTGGCTTCTCTTCAGAACTTAGTGACCTTTTTTTAGGAGCGTATACAGTCGCAGTTAAAGGTTTACAAACACTCATCATTGGTATGAATGTTTTTTGGGTGGGGGATGTAGTTATTGTAAAACTGCCTCAGGTTTACAATAACTTTAGAAACGATAATCAGGTGCTTACAGTGGAATTTACTGCGCTTTTCCTTTGATCTAAACAGCGTCAAAATTATGCATGCAAGATGTATATACATCTCATTAACTTTGGTTAGAAATTTTCAGTGAAATAATCTTAGTCTGTCTTATCCAGTCTAAAATGAGGTTTGATCATTGTCTTGTTGGAGCACTCAATTGTGTCCAGGTTTCAATCGTCTAGTTTTTTATTTGAGTTGAAGGTGAAACATTTGGATGTAGTCCCCTTTTTTATTCCACTGCTATGTTTATCAGTACACTTTAGTTTATGATAGACTTGATTTTTGGTAATGTCTGGATTCTTCCCAAACAACCTAACTAATTTCCTCTAATCAGACCGTAACAATTTGATCAGACGAGCAAACTTTTGACAGAAGTTTGGGTTTTCCAGTCGGAAAATGAGACCAGACACAGTTCAACACTGGTTTTGAATGGATATGGGATGGCTCAGATCGTGATCCTGTGGAAAATTTATTGACTGAGCTTCAAAATTTTGTCTGCGGCAGGAAACCAGCCAATTTAAATGAAGAGTTATCACATATCAATCTGATGGCTACAAGAGGATATGGTTTCTCTGGAACTTGCTAAAGGCCATTACTTCAAACATTAGTGGGGGTGTATGCATATTTCAGCTTGGATGTATTATTCTAACTCTGTGTAAATTGGAGACAATATTCAATAATTACCAACTTCTGCACCCTATGCTTTCTTAGACAACTAATTTATGTTTGTACTTTTTCCACCTTGGACAATGAATGGTTCAGATGCATCATTAAAGGCCTAAAATTAATCAGCATTTGTAGTTTTTAGAAAGAACCATTCTGTTGAGCAACCCAGTAATAAGCAATCCAAAGGATGAACTGTTTTCCTTGTAAACAGTTTCTAATCTCCAGGGAGAGCTTGTACCTGAATTTGCTTGAATGCCTGAAATGTAATAGTCCAAACATTCGTCCCAGCCAGCCGGAGACATGTTACTGTCATCAGTATTTTAAAGCTTCTGTTAGACTGCTAATGCCACACTGGACAAGAACAATACATCATTATAAAGCAGCGTCTCCTGCTCTCTGCGTGTGATTTATAGTTTATGTTCAACCCCGTCCCTCTCAAACATTTTTGACAGACGTGCTCGGAGAGAAAATTCCCATTCTCCATCAAACTAACAGCTTCCACTTTATTCCAGCCAGAGTAACAGATCAATCCTTCCGGCCTGCCTCTTTTTCCCAGGCCTCATCCCTGGAGGAGGGGAAGGCAAGGATGGTGTTTAAGCTGATAACCCCTCTCCATCACTCTGACACCGGGGGGGAACGGAGGTGCAGCCCAGTGGAGTGGGTAACCCCAGCTTGGAGTTGGAGGATGGGGGAGATGAAGAGCAGATGCTGTAACAGCAGCGGTGGACGGCGGGTAGATAAAAAACCAGAGGGAATGATGGAGCTGCGGCTTAGTTATCTGTTCAGCCAGATGTTTGACAGACCTCTTTTCTCTCTCATAATCATTTACTCTGCCTCGTGATACCATTTTTACTGTGGCGCCAACCCGTTATCAGGACATCCAGGAATCCACAGATTTGTGTACATTTGGATAATCGTAAAGGTGCATTGCAACATGCCGACTTCATGACTCAGCTGAGCTGCACAGATAAGGTTTGAGTATTGCTTGACATAATTCAAATTTATTAGATCAGCTTGTCTCTCACCGGTACAGACAAACACACCCTGAAGTTACAAGCAAAGATGTCCGCTTATATGTAGAAATTAGGGGTCAAATAAATATAAGTGCTGATAAAACATGCTGTTTAAATGCAGAGATACAAACTGCAAATTTAAGTTTTTTATTTGTAAAAATTTTTTGAACATTTTGCATTGTCTTTGCTTTGCCTTCATAGTTACCGGCTACCTTAAGTTGGCCTGTCACATGAAAGTGCATTGAAGGCAATGCTCCACAGTTAAGTTTCATTTATTTAAACAAATTTGGAGATTATCTGTTATGAGAAAGGAAAAGAAGCCCTGAGCGTATTTTGAGAGAATTCTGCATGCTCAACTGCTGCAGCAAAAACAACTTTATGCGAGCTTATGCAACAATCTATTGCGGCTTTTTCCTCTTTTTACACCGGGGCGCTCTGCCATGCCTTGCAGCACCTGCTCAAACCAGTGATTAATTTCATGCTTCAGGTAGTACTTGTTCAAAGTTACGGAAACTTATTGTGTTCCCAAAGTATTTACAGCAAAGCCGAAGCCAAGTTTAATTTGGAAGAGGTAAGACAGATTTCATGTTGGGACAGGTGAGTTGATCAATCATAGTGCGGAATGACTGTAAGAAGTTTACGGAAACGGTGCAACAACATCTAGAGGTTGTTGCGACTGTTGCGAATCTCAATCTTTGGTACTGTCAACTGAATCTTATTTCACTCCTTTCCCCCCCCCTATCTATTTAAGCACTTTGAAGAAAGAAAAAATCCTGTTAGCACCTCTCCGGTAACAAATCTTCCCCACACATTTTAACATTAGTTACACAATTCACATTTTTTTCCTAAATGACTGGAATGAAGATTTATCCTGATCCAGACGAGGTAAAATCAGGTTCTGGTTAGAAAAAAAAGATTTCCATCTTGAAAATCAGCCTCTGAAATGCATGGCTAATCTGTTTCCATGTAGATTTTGATGAACTGACAGAGACGTGGGGATTTGGGACCTATGGATTGCACAGCTGTTGAGGCTTGTTTGCAGATGTAGGACGCAGGCTGCACTTCCTGCTCTATAACATGTGGAGCACGACTAATGCATCACAACACAACGGGGAATCGGTAAAGCTCCTTTCTGTCATTCTTTTTTTTATTTCTCATTCTCATAATTAAAACTGTACAGGCTATTAATCAAAGCTATCAAAGAGAGGAGCAAAGAGAAAGATCCCCTGGTTATTGTTGCCTTGAATAACGCCAGATTAACTAAACAGCAGTCAAAGTTCCTTGCAAAAGTAATTATGTGAATTGTACTTTTTCACATTTTGTTGTGTTACAACAACAGGTTACACTGAATTTAAAGATACTGATGCAACACTCTTTCCCAGAATCATGTTGGAGCCCTTGAAAGCAAGCAATTATTCCATTCCCATGTTGTTAAAGTAATACCTGTTCCATTTGCTTCTCTTGGTCTACACTTTGAACCTGTTTTCTGCGTAGATTGCTGTTGGAACGTGAATCGTCCAAAGTCTTTTGCAGACTCTAATCCGTTTACCTTCAGGGTTTCCTTGTATTTAGCCAACCATCAATACTGCCTAACTTCTTAGCAGCTCCTCCAGAGTTACCCTGGGTCTCTTGGTTGCTTCTGTGATAAATGTTCTCATTCCCCGGACTGTTGGTTTGATTGGACGGCCAGGTCTTGGTAGGTTAGCAGTTGACCTTTCCTTTACAGATCCTGCTCAGACATTTTACAGCTTGGCTCTGCATTTAACTTCCGTAAAACATTTTTTGGTTATTTGGTCTTTAATACACTATTTATTCACTAATGTTTTCTAAAAAAAACATCTGAGGCATTGGTTGCAGGTAGATTAATTTAGAGGTATCAGAGTAATCAGTGTCCTGAAAACAAGTCACAGTTTATAGATTTTTACAGGTCAGATATTGAAAACTGTGTGTCCTTTACATAAATTTCAAATAAAACGTTTTTAAGTACTTGTAATTCAATAGATATTAATACTTTTACAAGGCTCTTTATAGACTTCATTACATGTTTGTGTTCACACTGACCAAGTCCTCCTCGATGGACCATGTGCTGTATTTGCAGCCGTCCCTTACATTCAAACTCTCATCAACGTAACACTGACACACAACGACTTGTGTATTTTTACACCCATACCTCCCCTCCCCCGCTTCTCTTAAGAAATGTTTTGCTAGAGGTAAACTTGTCAGCAGAAGTGTTTTTGAAACCCACACCAGCGGGAAAAGACTGACGGATGTGTTCCAAGATCGGATAAATATTTAATATAGCAAAGCCAGGCCACACCAAACGAGTGGTGGCGAAAGATCAGAATGAAACAGAAAACATGTGCAAAGCTTGAATGGAGGGAAAATATATCCTGAAATATTTCATTAACATCATGCGCTTTTTTTTCCCTCCTTAATTTGTTTCTTTTGTGTAAATTCATCAGTTGTCAGCTTCAAAGCCTTGGCACCCAACACTTGGAGAACAAAAGACTCTTTGCTTGTTGTTTTGGAGATGATCTTGTTGCCCAGCTTTTGTGCTCCTATGTAGCCGGTTGCTTCATATGCAGGCATGTGTGACGTGCAAACTTTCTTCCTTGGTTTAAAGTTCAGTTTGAATCCCTTTTTCTGGTGTAAGTTGTAGACTGGAAATGATGTAAGTCAAAGATGCTATTATACAGTAGGACACACACTCAATTACTCGATTTTTCTCTTCTCCTGATAAGCAGCTGATCCTACATGAGTCTTAATCATTCTATAAGTGGATGGGTTTCTCACTTTCTCCTTGCAGATCTTACAATACTTTTAACTCTGTACTCTCTTACAGGTGTAACATTTCCTGAAGTTTGTTTCCACACATGTACACCTATGTATTTGTTCGCATTTTTAGGAGTCCTAATGTGTCTGCTATGCTCAGTTTGGTATAGCTCAGGAGTTGGGGGTGAGCACATGTTTTTAATCAGGCGATCTCTGCACCTACCAGAGAACCTTACACTCTCTCTCTCTCTCTCTCTCTCTCTCTCTCTCTCTCTCTCTCTCTCTCTTTCTCTCTCTCTCTCTCTCTTTCTCTCTCTCTCTCTCTCTTTAATTGGATTTCCAAAACAGAATGAGGGTGATACATACAAGGTTTTAGATTTGTTTTTGTTGCCATCAGGTTGAAAACTATTTCTCAATATGCCATAGAAGTAAATGCATCAGTCATCTGTTTGCAAATGTTTAACTTCTCTTCTTTACTTTTAAAAATATAAAAATAAAATGGTGCTTCTCTAAAAGTGACAACAAATTTACTTTTGTAGATATTTACAAAAAGTAGTAAGCTGTCTTTTTCCCCCCCCAAGGTCTCGTAACATTTGCAACTCTACCCAAGTTTTAATTAGGCAGACTAACGGAAAGAAGGTTGCAGACCTCTGGACTAACTGGATGTGGTTCACTGGTTCCACAATGTGAAACAACTGTAGCTCACAGGAGCTGCAGTCAAATACTATTCCATACTTTCTTACACTTTTCAAAGGTGCGTAGGAAGCCTGATCTAATTTTATTTAGTGACTGCTCCACTACACAGATTTGATTTGATTTGATTTTTTAATCAAAGCCAGTTTTCCATCTCCATCCACTCCTCTATGATGCACCACTTCATTTTTGGTTTATCACAGAATTACAATAAAATATATTCACGTTTGCGTTTCTTAATGGCAGAAATATTGACAATTTTGAGGAGTATGAGTGATCTTGTACCTTGTTGTACTCTTCCTAGCAGTAATAAGTGACAGATGAAGTGACAAGTTCATTAAAGTTTCATTTCATGCTTACATGGGCAGGAGGCGAAGGACAGGGGCCCAACAGACGAGCGCAGGCGCTTTCTGCACAGGTATGGCCTCTGGGAGGGAAAACACACCTGAGCCACACCTGACATTAGCCACAAAGGGGGGGGGCACCAGGTGCACAGTAGCACTGGCAGCAGAACATTTCCAAAATAAGCCTTGTAGGTAACCTTGGAGCAAGCTGTACACACAGGCACGCAGTGTGTAAACAGTGAAAGTACATTTACAAGTCCCTATAATGAGAAATAAGACAGGACACAAGTCAAAACAGGAGCTACTGTCTCAGCCTCCTCCTTGAACTGCGCCGCTAGTCTGAATCCTGTCAAGCGACGGAAAAGCCTTACACAATTGTTGTGGAGTTGGAATTGAGCTTAATGCCTGGCAACAAATGTCAATCAGAGGTTTGTTTTCTTGGAGAGCAACCCAGAAACTTATCTGGAGTTACTGCAATTAAGGCATTCAAGACCTATTAAGTAGTTAAAGTAAGTAGTCAAATGGAAACCAGGTTGCTTAACATTTATCAAGGATTTAATACGAGAGCTGGAAAACAACACCAAGTCAAACGGCGAGCATGGTCCGATAAGGTTTGCAGAAAATTCCCAATGGCTGCAGGATTCAGCTTGTTGGATGTTATTCAGCAGGATAATTGGAGTGGAGGCTTGCAGGCTGCTTTGTGTTACTATCAAAAATGTTACACTGGTTTGGGGTGCAAAGGAAAATTCATAGTATATAACACGACACTACTTCTAATCCTTTGCTAAAAGCATTAAATTTTTGATCTCCACTAAGGATCATAAATACTGACATCCAAAATAGTGATTGTGATCATGCTGAGTGTCACAGTTAGGGGAATTTTCCACAAAACAATTTCAGCACCTGTCCTGTGCTCCTAACACTCCCCTAATGATGATAAACGACCCGGGTTGAGTCTGTTAGGGTCTTGTTCAAACAGGCTGCACCTATAACTCTGTAGAAGTGAAATATTTCTACAAGAAGGAAAAGTGGCTTGAGTTGGATTTATCACTTCTACTAGTATGTATGAGTGCTCTGTGAATATATATTATGAGTGAGGGGGAAACCAACGGAAAAGGTGTGGCGATGTGAAATAAAGAATCTCTTTATGCCTGTTATATATACAGTTCTTCAGTAATGAATAGGCTAAACTATTTACGAAGAGCTCAGCTGGATGTAGATGTAACCAAAAAGTCTCATGAGGAGAAAACATCTGAATCATGATTGTTGTTTAATAACATTTTGTGTGATGACTTTAAAGAGTAAAAGTGCCATCATTTGTTTTACATTTTTGTCTTTAATTCTTTTAATTTACCGTTCTTGTTTCACTTTCATTTGTTACCGTAGTGCAATTCCATGTTAAGCCACTAGAGGCAACCACTTTCCCTTGTTGTAGGCTGCATCCTTTGTCTCGGAAATCAGTTCTCGGATCTGGAAGTAATGTCACACTCGAGTTGAGAGCAATCTATTTGCAAGTAGGATAAACAGCAGGATTTGCTAATAGTTGCTAACGGAGCTCAAACACTCCTGAATATAAACTGAATGTACCATAAACGTTCATGTTGCATGCAAGTCCAAGAGTTACCTTTGTAATATGCTTCGTATTTAGAATATTTATAAGGCAGATGTTTGAAAAGAGTAATAAGTTTTGTAGTTTGTACATAAGTGCAAAAACTGGTAAATTAAATGGATTTTAAGTAGGATAGTTTAGAAAACAAGGTCTGTTGCTGTAAATGAACAAATGCTAATGCTAACAGACTTGGATACTTTTGCTGTTTTCTATTTGTACTCATATGAAAAATGTAGCTGTAAATACAATAAGATCGCCGCTTGAAGTCAGAATTCTGACACTGAAAGTTAAACGTATCCAGACTGGAGTTTCTTCATTACTCAATATGACTTTTTCTGGCTCCTTGTAGACAGTCTGGTGTCTAATTCTACTTTTCTTAAGCCACTGTCATTTCCGACAGTCTTAGTGGCCTGGCGGGAGAAAGAACTGGATTAAGAAAAACAATCGACTCAGTTATTATCTTTGGTCAATATAAAATGATCTTAATTTTTTTGTTTGTGTTTCATTGAATCAGAGACTGGATGCCTAATCCCATCGTGCTTCTTTGGGCTCCTCATAGCTCCACTTCTTTTTCTAAGAAACTTAAATACACATATTTCTATGTTACATTTTAAGTTATGGTTTCAAGTTATTTAGCAGTTAGCTGATGTATTTCCTTCGCTCCGTGGATCCTTCTCCTGTGAACGGCCATGTTGGTCCTTCTCATGGCTGGATACTACAAACAGACTAAATCAAAAACAGACAACAAAATGGAAACACGTCTTGACAATCAAACTGACATTCAGAACCCGTGGCAGCCGCATCACTTGATATCCTGGCTCTGTTTGGGAAAAAAAATGATAATTATGATAATAGCTCTTTGAGTTGGAAGAGTGTGGGATAGTGATAGCTTTTACCCACAACAGGAACTACCGAGAGCTTCATGCCAGCTTTTGGAAACCACAGAGCTTACACAACCCTGAGCATGAGAAGCAGGGGGGAAACAGAAGGAAAGGAGAAATGAAAGAGAGAACGAGGCTCACCATCGCGTTCTGTAAAGACTTTCATATGTAATGTGCCCTGCACGCTTGTTTTTCTTAGTCAAACTGACAGGTCTTGGCTGCCTCTAAAGAGAATTCAAGAAAAAAAAAAGATCTATGAATAGAGGAACAGATCTATCAAAACAGTCTGTTGGTCATATGTGCAGTCTAGATTGATTCAAACTTTTTATCCTCTGTAATTTAAGTGTTTCAGTCATCAGTTTTGTATCTTGACCCTAACTGACTAATATGAAAGACAGTCCATCAAACTCTCTCACTTTAAAGCAATGTGAGCTTCAGCTGTAAAATGCATGCATATTAGGTTAACTGGTGACACTTAATAGACTGTGGAAGAATGTGGCATTTGGGTTTGTGTTGGCTGTGATGAACTGAAGACCTGGGAATATTTACACAAGTAAATATACAGTCAAGGAAAGGAAAGTCTGAGATTAGATATTATCTTTTTTGTATTTAAACGTTTCATTTTACATTGTTCTCAGAATTTTGTGAGGGCTTGCTTGATCATTTTGAGTTGAAAGTTCAATGCCCTACAGAGCTCATGAGTGCCCGCAAGTGGTAAAATTAATGTAATTAATTTATTAATTAAAAAACAGATTTAAGTACTTTGTCATTTGGCGTGACCCCTCATTTGGCCAGGTAGGACGAACAAGATGTTTTTTAACTTGATTTTTTATATTTTTTTTACATCTTCAAAAAAAAAAAAAAATTCACATTTTCTGTTTGATATGCATTCTTATTTTAGATATCTGGGTTTGATTTAGCCCATTAGTTTATTCAGGTCACAGATGCAGCCCTGTATGGAAAAGTTGGGCTAAAGAAATCATAAAATATGTTTATTTCTAGACATTTTATCCCAGCACCATTATTTACATGATAAACAGTTGAATTCTTTAAAACATACCAACCCAATAAATGTATTTTTTATTCAGTTTATATCAATATTGCCTGATTTCCATAAGGTCTGTCTTTGGGTTCAACCATCCAAACCTTCAATCCTGTCTATCGCTTACATCCGTCCATTGGTCTGTAAATTTATCCTTTCATCCATTTATACGTTACGTATGAAAGAATTGAGGCACAACAATCTACAAATCTGGAAAATTGTAGATTTTGTATATGAATGTGGATATTTAGGAGTAAAGTCTCAAGTAAAGAAAATTAATCATTAGCCTTAAGCCCCATATGTCCACTTAGTTATTTCCAGGTTTTTGTGCATGTGTCACTAACTTCCCCCTAACTCCACACACATCCACACTGAGAGCAAGCACACACTGACAGTCTCCGACGTAAAACGATCGATTTTATGTTTGGTTTTTATTTTGGGGGTTTTCATGTGAAGATTGCTTGTTAACATAATGCACATGTTGCCAGGTGTGTGTCAAGATTTCCAATACTCCCACTGTGTAAATGGCCAGATGGTAAATCCTCACAGCATCAAAGGTTAGACGTGGCCAGCCTGATGATGTAAGCAGTTGAGGCCGTCCAAGCAGAATAAAGAAGCCGAGGTGCATTTAAAGTCCCCTCTCTCATCTCATTGTTCATCTTTTTTTAGATGAGGGGTCTTCGCGTTCATCCAAAATGGAGAACTTTCCTTGGGGTAATATTTACAAGGTTTAATGGGGGCAACCTCATAGAGCTTGACCGACGCTCTTCCAGGCAACTTTCAAGATCTGAGCGTGTTCTTTGAGTCAAACGCAAATTCTAAAAACTGCTTGGTGTCAGCAATCTAGCAGGGTGGCCTAATGGACAATTCTGCAAATGAAACACAGAAAGATTTTCCAGACCACAATTTCCTTTCTGCAAAAAAGGAGCATGAACTGAAATCATCCATCAGTTTAAGACAGCCAGAGACTCCGCTTTAATTGAATTTCTGTGGAAAAAATAAAAAAATCATGTAGTGCTGTTAGAAGGTTTTCTATGTTGTGAAAGCCACTGCTCAGGACATTGGTAGCATTAGATTTTATTTAAGTGTCACAAAAAATAATTCTAAAAGCATTTAAGTTTGTGGATGTAACATGACAAAGTACGGAACAGTTTAGACCAATGAATACTTTTACAAGGCACTGTACATTAGAACTGACATCCTGAGATGTTTGCTTAAATCCCCCAGCTGACTCGATCCGATGCAGGAACTGCAGCAGCAGTGCAGCAGGGCTCCGGCGCTGGAGGGCAGGATCTCATGGAACAGGAGGCAGAGCTCATAATTACCCTGAATGGCTGCAATCAGAGTCAATAAGAGATAAGGCCCGGATTGCTCTCCAGATCGGCAGTTCTGTGCGATCCGGCTGTGATCGGACTGTTGACCAAACAGGTAACAGGTGTTCATGCTCTCTTCTGTTCAGATGGCCGTTCCCAGAAACCCCAAGCTTAGTTGTACCTCACACACCTTGAGCAAACACACTAAATGCTTGGATTGCTTTACACTATATGCTTTGTTCTGCGAGGGGTGAAAAAATCCTGGACTATGTGACAGGCTTGTTTTTGTGTAAGAGCTGGATGATCAATTGGTAAGAACTCTTAAATGCTGGGCCAAAGCCATGTTTAACCTACTTACTTCATACCTCACCGAACTGTATTGACTTTAGTGATACAGACCTGGTTAGATAAATGCCGATGGGTTGAAAGCGCACAGCAGAATCTATTTTTGATCCATTTGTTTATTGATCGCCAAGTGACATCGTACCTCTGACAGCTCTAAATATTAATTACCAACCTCTGGAAAACATACTTCTACTTAGGCAAGTATTTCTTTTTCGTAAACAATACATACTGTAAATGTTTGACTCCGATGGCCATTCTTTGTTTTGATTAGGAGCCATAAGTATATAAATATGCCTATAACCCCCTTGGCAAGCAGAGCCCAGCATTAATGGTTTCCAGACTGCAAAGGACCAATGAAAGAATGTTAGCAAATTCACATTCGTTAATTTAGACAGAGTGTGAGAAGTAAAAGAAGAAACTGTCCTTCCAAAACAAACTGTTTGTCAGGAGTTTTACCCTTATTTTTGCAATTGCTTAAAGAGATAGTCCAGACATTTTCAAGACAGGCTCTGTGTAAAGATTTTGAGCATTTGTTGGACTTTTGGTGTCTTCCCTGAGTATAAATCAAAGTTAGTTGTTCAGAGAGGCTGAAGCTAACAGAAAGTCCAAGACGCACCAAAACTGAAGCAAACCTCTGCAGTCTTAAAAGTCTCAAAGTGGTTTCAAAGAACATGGTTTTAAAACCTGTAAATCGTTATTATGTTTGCATTGGGTGTTTGCATTGGTTAGCCAGCGATTATTTACTTGAGAAATGAAGACATTGATACAGAAAAAATGTGTTCACCGTCCATTAGAAATCAGTGTCTGCCAGACTTTCAGTGGAAAGTTTGCCTCGGAAAGCAAAATAAAGGCAACAAAAATTGTTTATTCTCAACTATCCTGATGTATCGTTTTTATATGTCACACTGCATTTATATACATGCATTAAGCTTATTTCAGGGTTTATTTTAAAACATCTGTCATATTTCAACAGTACTGAAGTTATGTAAACATCTTGACCTAATCTAAAAGTAAGACACTAAACAGCACAGTACAGAACAAATTAGCCACATTTCTCCACATAATCAGTCATTTTGTCAGGATGAAACTACTCTACAATAATGCAGCTTTCAAAATGTTATTAAGAGAACACCTGCTGTTAGTTTGCCCCAACATTTTGTTAGCAACTACAACGTTTAATGAATGTCGTCTCCTCTTCTCTTAGATCTCAATGTTTTCTGCTGTTAAATTCAATAGTTTTGTTATCCCAGGACAAAACACAGACAATGTATTTGTGGTGGTAGAGAAATCCTTCACTGTCCCTCAGTAATTTCCTCAGAGTTCATCCATGTCTCCTAAGTAGATAATTGAAGCAATAAGGTGCTATATAACCATTCAACACATTGGTGTTGGAAAGGCGTTTTTAATGAAAACGTGCATACCGTGTCTAGTTGACTTGCAATCATCTATAAATATAATTCACATCTAAATCATTATGGTATTACCAAGAGAAAATGTTGTCCACTGGAACTTGCAGAAACCCTGTATTAATGGAGTATACTCTGTGCCAATACCTTCGAAAGCCATCCAAAATGATGTGTGTGCTGGGATAATGAGGGGGGTGAGTATCAGGGGGCGAGAGTATTTGGGGGATAAGCCATTGCTAATGACAAGGAAGTCAGAGGTGGCTTTGATCTGCATGGGTCCTTTGGCACGTCGAGGGAAAGCTGTATACTATACCAAGAAGACCCCTAATCTTCTTAAGGATATGCTTAACATTCCTCTTCTTCTAGGAACCCAAAAGAACACTCCATCTCTGTCTCTGTGGGTGCAATTCAAAACAGTCAACGGGCCTGCATGTCATTTTATCTATCGGTTTTCAAGAAAATCCGGAGCGAATATGAGGTACACAGAGCTGTGGTTTGGTGAGATGGAGGCTCAGTTGGACGAGGGGCCCTTTTCTTGGTCACAGCATGTTTTCGCTTTCCCCCCAGAGCTTGAGCAGGATCTTTGGTGGGTTTTGGGAAGATTTCCGCATCAATCAAAGGAATGCCATAGCTGACACTAATCTTCAAGAGGAGATTTTTATTTCATGTTGAATAATGACGTCGAGTCTTCAAATGTCGTCACTGCATGATGATTTTTGCCTTGCAAGTGTTGATTCTCCCTGAATTTTTTTCCACGTTTTGTCATAAAACAACCACAAACTGCATTTTTTATTTTGAGTTTGATGTGACAGGCCAACACAAAGCAATGCATTCCATTCTAGATTCTCCACCTGGGCTATGGGTTTCTGCATCTCCTCCAAATTTAACAAGTGTTTAATAACTTCTCTGTTTAGGTAGGTTGGTTTGTTTTGGTAGAAATTGAGTTTTGTCATTCTCTTAAAACATTCTCTTATGAGCCAGCACTGGTTTGAATGTCTTAAAATGTCCAAAGTTCTTGCGATTTCATGCGAAAACTGTTGCTATCGATTTGATTATTTCTAATAAGTCGGAAATGTGTGACGAGTTACCAAAAGCATTTTTTCATTGTGGCATTCAGAGTAAGCACAGCCATGGAAATTACATCAACCGCAGCAACCTGCTGCCTGCCTGCGTACCAGTCAAGGAGAAAAGCTTAAAAAGCAACAAAGACGATGGAAAATATGGAAAGTCCTTTCCTCTGTTGGCTGGGGTGGCACTGTGACTCACCAAACAACTAAAAGAGTTCAGTTAAGTCCATAGCAGGACATGTTTTCTATCAAAACTTTCCATTTGTTTTCATGCTTTTTCTTGAAAAAAAAAAGAAAAACTTTCTCTCACTGCAGCTATCACAAAGCTTGAGCAGAAGACCCTTGTGTAATGAGAAAGACAGATCGATGAATCCTTTTAGAAAGTCAAACCTCTGAGCTGAGGGAATGTGATGAACGCTGAATACTCTTCTGCCCTGTTTGCTATTAGGCCAACGGGGCTTTAGCAAGGCGCAAACCTCCGTGTCTGCAGGGGCTTAGGTCTGCCCTTGGTCCCCGTTTTGCAGCCAAAGCTGACACCCCTCCAGGGCACGAGGAGAGAGGAATGCACTTCAACCCTCCACCCTCCTCTTGCTCTTTCCCTCCAGAGACTCAGGGAAGGAGGCCCCTATATGGAAAGTAACCAAGACCCCAGGCTGCAAATCCCTGCGTTTTATCCCTCACTTTACCTTCTCACCCCTTTTCTACTCTCTTTTTATTTTCACTCCATTTCAGTAAAAGATGCAGTGCTGCGCAGCCTTCCAGAGGTCCACAGCAAGCTTGGCTGGGCCCCCGATAAAGTCTGCGCTCGGCTGCTGTGAGGGCATGAGAGCACAAACATTACGCCACTGAGTAAACGAACCCAGGGGCCCACTGCTGAGCGCTTTTGTTATTGCGGCTCAGATGCAGCCAGGTCAGAGCGGATATGGAATGCAGCTCATATGGCTGCCTTATCACTAAATCCAGTCCAGAGCCCTGTGTTAGGGACTGTTCTGGGAGGTGGTAGCATGTTAACTCCCTAGATGTTCTCTTTACATAACTTCTTCTTGGTATTGTACGGTATGAGGTATTTTGGCCATTTTATTTAAAGCTACAGCAGGGAAACTGGATTTTGAACAGGTCAGCGTCTTCTCTGAAAATGTGTTTCTGAAGGAGGAATTGATACAAAATTCTGCCAGATGTCAGAAACTACTCAAGTAATCCATGCATAAAAAAGAAATCACATTTTTCTGGTTCTCTATCCCTTTTTGCAGCTTCTTTCCTTTATCTCTTCAGTACTTTCCTCTTAGTTTCTTAACAGTATCACTCAACTTGCCTTTTGGGCTAATTTGAGTTATCTAAATGCCTGAAAGGTCTCTAACTTATTTTAACTTACTGATTCTCCATGAACCTGCAACCTTTTTTAAAACAGAATTGTTGAAAAATGTAATTATCATTAGAGGTTTCAGCACCATCTAGTGACTGAATAAAATTTTAATACGGATTTGTTTTGTTCTTTCTGTGTTCCTGTCGATCTCTGATAGTTTCCTGGAATCAGAGGAAGGAGAAGGACAGAGCAGATGCAGTGGTTCCAGTAGGAAACATTGACTTGCTATTGTCTGAACTCTGTGAAGCGTTGTGTAGAAATCTCCTCATCTTACCCTGAGTCCTGTTGAGGGTGTCACAGAGCGCTCTGGTTTGAGCTATTGAATATATCTAAATATAACTTTTAAAGTCATTGGCTCGGTTGGACAATTTTATTTTCTTCCAATTCATTATTAGTCATTATCTTTGCATGTTATGTGTTTTAAAGAAAGTTAATATCATTGTGGTCTTCAATATTCCCCCTACACTTATTAAAGCCGTCTGCTCTGCATCTCTGTACAGACTGTGGAGGCAGGACAGCCTCATTCTGGTGTAGCCAGGCTGCTTAATAAAAACTGATGACAGATCAGTAATTAAAGCAACACACAGCTGCCATGCTTTCTCCTGTGCTGTCATTTAAAGGTGACCTTGGAATCCATGTCCGTTTGTGCCTGCAGATCTGTGCTGTGTCAGATGTGTTTGCATTGTGGGAGTGTTACCTTTGAATAGTGTGCAATATGTTTGATGAAAACATATTTATGGAACATTTTGTTGCTTGAAATTTGCACAGAAAGTCCCCTCCAGCCCCCCATTTTTATGAGAAATTATCATTAAATAAGCATTCACTGCTTACTTTCTTCGATTCTAGGTGCTATTGTTGTACTGTGGTTTAAAAATCCAGTAGGTTGGATGTAGTGGTGTCTACAGTGGCTTGCAAAAGTATTCACAAATCTTCAACTTTTTTGCTTTTTTCACAGGATGAACACAAACTGGAAAAAAAAAATACAAAGACACATCTTTGTATTTCTTACAGGAATATCAAACTTGCCTAACAAAACAACCTTCTGGATACATTAGGAATGTGACTGAGTTGACAAGCTCAGGCACATTTTATCTAAATGCCTGCCAGAAACATATTCACTTAGTCTTTTTATTTTTAGACTTCTAAATTGTTTGCTTTTTAAATATTCAGTATATTAGATCATTTAATGAACCTTTATTTTTTTGATTGTCCCCCAGAGGCAGGTCGGCGTATACAGCTGCAATTAAAACGGCCCACCTCAACTCGCCTCATGTCGCGACAGTTTCAGGAAAGCGAATGTTTCTCTACGCCTTAAAATATCAAGAATAATTAGTCATTACAGAATTGTTAAACATGATTCATCCTCATTAGATCTAGCGATGTAAGATTCAAATCTACCTCTCGCAACCACTATATTCCAGTCAGTGTTTGATTTCAGCTAAACATCCATCCGATTCACAAGCCTTGTGAAATGACTTATAAGCCAGAGCTCTTTTATTTGTCAGATGCAACATTTTAACAAGACCCACAGAGAAGAACCCTATTAAACCCTGACTTGTGGACAGAGTCGTCTGAGCTCAACTTGCCATGTCAACATGATCCAGACTGAGTGGGGTAGATACTATTGTTACTGTTTCCTGCTTAGGGCTGTGCTAAACACTTGCCAGAACCTGCATCAGAAATAATTCGTCCTATGGCTACTGACTTCTTCAGAGTCATTAAAATGATTAATGGATGTCTGAAAAGTTAATGGAAAGGGAGTCAGATCCAAACATAACACCCAACTTTGGGTGTGTTTAATCTCTCATCTCTCATTAAGAGAAAGCCACTTGTAGTCTAAGGTTGAATGCTTTGCAAAAGTGTTCACAACCTTGAACTTTTTCACGTTTTTGGCATCACAACCACGAACCTCAACCTATTTTATAATGACTTATGTGACAGACAGTTAATAAAATCCAGTGCAACCGATTGCCTTTAGAATCACCTACTCAGTAAACAGAGTCCACCTGTCTGTAATTTACTCCCAGGATAAATCCAGCTGTTCTGTGAAGGCCACAGAGGTTTGTTAGAGAACATTAGTGAACAAACAGCATCATGAAGGCCAGAGGACCAAGCAGACAGGTCGGAGAAAATGTTGTGTGGTAGTTGAAAGCAGGATCAGGTCATAAATTAAAACCTGGGGCTTTGAACAAATCATAGAGCTCTCTTAAATCCGTCATGTGAAAATGAAGAAAGCATGGCTTGACTGCAAACCTACCAAGAAATGACAGTCGACATAAACTTACAAGCTATACAGATAGACGTACTGTAGAAACCCACAAGTTGAAACGTATTGATTAGCTGTGTGCTCAAACAATCTAATCTTCGTGGAGAAGAGGCACAAGAAAAGCTTTAAAATTTCTAGTTTTCAGTTTGCCCTGAGTCCTGAAGGCGAACATGTAGAAGATTGTACAGTACAGACTCCACATCCAGTCTGACTGAGCTTGAGCTAAATCAAGAATTAGCAAATATTTCTAGATGTGCACAGTAAAGGCATCCCTCTCTCACCTGTGATTCTATTGTGATGTACTGTATACACTCAGGTGGCTGAATACTAATAAACACAGAAGTTTTTTGTTTTTTTGTTGAAACATTTTTAAATTATTCATATAATCATGAAAATGATCATTTTCATGATTTTCCTTCAACTTTTCCATTATGTATTATTTTGTGTTCGGCTGTTGGATAAAATCCACTAGGTTTTGTGGTTGCAACATGACAAAAAAAAAAGGAAAAGTTCAAATCTAAGAATGCTTTTGCAAGTTACTGTAAAAGTTTATTGTGCTGGTAAATTAAAGTTAGGAATTAAACTGCCCTTTGTGTCAGTTTAATGAAGCAGGTGTCCTGTTTTAGGAATTTCAGAAATCTTTCTTGAACACCTGAGCCTTCGTGTGTCTGTTGTGTTTTTGTTCTGGGTAAGAAGAGGCTTGGTCTGCTCCTTGCCCCCTCTTGTCTCATACCACAGAAACCAGCACTCACCTTATCTCCTGCTCCTTGTTGCTCCTCTTAATGGGGAATTTAATTTAACAGGGAAGTCATCCGTTGTGTCTGAGCATAAATTGCAGATAATTGTGCCATTTGGACGGCAGACAGTGGGGTCGCTGCATGAACTAGTTGGGCTCAGCGAAAGTGGATGCCTGAGAGTTCACGGTTGACTGAGGCTAAATGCTTGGATACGTGTGTGTGGGTTTGTGTGACTGCGTGTTTCTACTCTGTGTGAGGGAAAGCGCTCCTCCCAGCGTTTGTTCATCTATTCACAGCGGGTTTAAAGCAGGCCAGTCCTGCCTGGGGAGTACACGTTTAGCAGTAATTGTTCTTTACAACAGTCACCGTGTTTGCTCTGGCTGCGTTCGGCTTGAGTCAGTACCGAGATTTTATTTTCTTGCAATATCTCACTTCTCCTCTGCCTGCCAAGATCTTTGAGCAAAGCAGGACTGGATGGAGATATGCGTAAGGTGGGGCAATAACCAAACACTTTCCCACTCCCAACATCCAACACTATCAAAGACCAAGCGCTGATTTCACCAGTTTCTGCGTCGCTGTGTAACACCAGCTCCTTCATGTTGATGCGATGCTCCATTGTCTTACTCGAAGTGAGGTCATGTCCCAGCGCAAGCTCAGTCAGGTGCAGTTGTAGCAAGGGGAGGTTAAATGGTGCCCCTAAGCCAGCACACAGGAGCTTAAGCTTCTGACTGACAGCTCCAAGCCCTGGAGCCAGTCCAGGTGCAAGAGAGAAGTCTCACAGCCAGCCTGATAAGGATGTTTTCTTCCACACAGCCTGGTCCGGCCCGTCAAATTGTCTTCCCACTCATGACAATGGTGTTTATAGAGAGACAGGTTGATTTAAACAGGTGGGTCTCCTATGCTCAAGCAGCAGATATTATTGAAATTTAGGCACTAAGCATGGAAATAAGACGCAGTCCTCTGGTATAATGGCTTTGAAGTTCTGTGGTGCAGTAACCCAGCGGGATAAGTTGTACAATTCTTCAATAACTTGTTGAATGTGTCATCTTTACTTCGTAGTATTTGTCTACTCTGCCTTGGGGAAGTTGATCAAATCTATCAAACTGTGAGAACATCTCCTGTCCACAGCACTCTTCAGGTGACCTCTCTAATTTAGATCAAATTCAATACAAGATTGAATTTGTCTAAATCAAATTCAAACTTGTGTTTTTGGCTTATGAAGCCATTCCAATATTAATTTCAGGGTGCCACTCTTGTGGATGAACTAGGATGAAGGATGCAGATAAGTAAAATCCAGAAAAGTCCAGTTCATTGTAATTGTGAGAGGACAAATTGCTGAGAATAGATTTGGAAGTTACTTCAGCAAAGTATTATTTTAAGCTTTTGAACACTTTATGTCCAGGTCATTGCAGTTTGCTTTGGCCTGACAGACAGATTGGAGCAACAGCAAACCTTTTGTCTTCTCTGTTGCATCAAAGCCAACCCCATCAAATCAGTATTCATTATAAGCCACTATTGTTTGGCAGGTTTTTTTTTTGCGTTGCTTATTAAATCGGATATCTGAAGTGAGCCATCTTCACTTTCGAATCTATGTTTCACAACATGTCAACTCCTTTTAAGCAAAACCCCTTTAGCCCTGCATGCCTCACCAAATCTCGCTTTGAAGAACGGAGCAAAACACAAGGCTACAGATTGGTTGGAGGTCAGAGATCAACCCTCATTTAAGACTTCATTGAAGAGCTTTAGTTCTTTGCCCAGGAAAAAAAAAAATAGAGACATGCCCAGCAAGTCTCAGGTGTATCCATCCAGAAAAATAATTGATTATTCCAGAAAACCACAAATACTCCTAAACATGTAAGGTTCCAGGATTTCACCTGCTTCTAGTCTGATTGTTGAAGTTGAATAAACACCTCCAAATATGACTTAATTAAATAATAATTAGAAATAATGACACAGAAGAGATTAAATAAAAGCAGGGTCTGATTGCTTTCCTTTTCCTGCTCTAACCGAACAGCGGCGAACATCTCAGACCGTCGCAGATGGAACTCATGTCCCTACACGCTTGTATCTAATCACTGTAAATATTTATGTCCTCCTGTCTTGAATGGGAGCCTGCTTTTTTCGGAAGAGAGGAAAAATAAGCAAAGGAGGAATATTTGGATCGTTTCATTGTATAATGGCCCATTAATCGCTTCCCTTGTGCATGTTTCCCATCACAAAGCATTCTCCCCAGAGAGTATCAGAGAGGTAATCTTTAAGGTTTAGTTGAGCTTCATATGGAAAATCGTCCGGCAGCGTGAAAGCTCAGCTCGGCCTGTCCTGACAGGCGGAGTTTGGGAGAAAAAACAACAAAAACTATTTGAACTGACGCCTGTCTCCCACCGTTTGTGGTTCATTCTGTTGCTTTGTTTAGCTGGCCTATACCACTTACTGGGCGCTTATGTTCCTTGGTGTTTGACTCCAGCCATAATGTTTGGACATCCAAGCTTTGCTTTAGCCCCATGCTGAACAACAATACCAGTAAGATGACAACCAGTTACCCAAGAATTGAAGCAACAGGCGTTAGACAGATTTTCTTTGCACAGATTATTATTATTTCTACTTCCACACTCATCTTCTGAAAGTATTTTAAGGGTTTTCTCAAAAATAAGCAGGACTAACTGGTGGCAGATTTAACAAAAAAATAAATAAAACATCAAAGCAGGTAAAGCATTGGCGATTTAGTAATATGACCATTGCCAGCAAAGTGCTTTCTAGTTTCTGTCAGCAAGCTGCTGGCCACATCCAGGGCTGATTACTGCCAGACCTGTATGATAAAAAAAATTACTTAAATTGAAAAGAATATGAGTGGCTTATCCAGGAGGTCACAAAATAACCCAGAACCACTTCAGAAGCACCACAGGCCTCACTTGGCTCAGTTTGGTCGAGCGTTCATGATTCAACAATAAGGGAAGAAAAAAGCTAGGCAAAATGGCAAAAAGACTTAAATGCCAACTATCACAAACGCTTGATGACGGCTGTTACCACCGTGGGTGGGACAACCAGTTAATAGGTTTAGGGGGCAATTACTTCATTACAGTGCCAGGAGGGTTAGGATCACTTTGCATGAATGAGATCATTATTTGAAAACTGCACATGGGCTGTTTTAGTCTGAATTTAAAGTTTGTTTGATAAACTGAGCATTTTGCTCAACATCTGATTCTTTAAATGTGACAAAAAAGTAAAAACAGAAGAAATGTTTAAGGGGACACAGTACAGGAATTAGGACGAGCTAATTTCTAGACAGTTGACAGGCTGTTATTTAAGTTAATAATCTGGTTTTATAGTGTTTGTAAAATCATTAATCCACTGCCATTAACATTATCAGACAAACGGATCCAAAAACCTGGTGCAGGCTCTGCATGGAGCAGTCCAGCCTGCGTCGAGATATCCTACACTCTTAACAGGTGCTTATAAACCCAAATTTGCGGTTTGTTTAGCCCTTACTCAGTTTTGGAAAACAGAAACTGAGGATAGCTTCCCAAAAAACGTTGCTGACTTTCAACCCAAAGTCATATGTTGTCCGATCGGCTGAGCTGAAGGCGCAGATCCAGCCCCGGCGCTCTTCACCGGTTTGTCAGACGGCTTATACTCTGGAGGGGGTAAACGTTTGAGTGTAAACCATGAATGTTTTTCAGACACACAAATACACAAATGTACGCCCGGGTATAAACATGTGCTTTCTCATGCGTCTTTCTCACTCAGACATACACAGCCTCTGTCTCTTCTGTCTGTTGGGGGTAGATGTCATAAGTGCCCTGGCTGCCAAAAGAAATCACTGCTGTATTTACATATGTGAGTACAACTGTTATTACAGGGGATGTTTAAAATAGGGGGTAATGATTGAGGCTTATACATTCCACAAATCCAGTGGGTTTTTTTCCTCCTCCCCCCCCTTCTTTAAAAAACAACGAGACATTGTCGCTGGAGAGAAGAAATCCCTTTTCATCGGGCTGCCCTGGTTCCTGCTTTTCCCGTTCCCTCTGAGCCTCTCCTGTCCTTTTTTTCTGCACTCATTTTTTCCTTCTTTGTCACTTTATTTATACAAGCACAACTTTGTCACGGTGGGTCTGCCGTCACTGCCTTGGGAAAGGTAGGTGTGCGAATAGTTGTGAGTGTGAAGCGACCCACTGGCCACCCCTGCACAGAGGACTCTTTGTGCACTGTCTGGGATTATAACACCCATTTCTTTTTCTCTGCCAACCCTGCCCACTCACGCTTTAATGTAGACACTCAGAGACATTTATAAACACACGTTAAACTGCTGCCTGGGCTTTATTGCAGGGAGGGAAGGCTCAGTGTTTCCAGTGAGTGACGGTTGCAGTGAACTCTTGAGCCCAGGACTCTGGGATGTTTGAGAGTAAAGAGCGGAGTTAAACTCGTGTCTGTCTCTTCCAGTGTCTCTTATAGTACCCAGATGTTGAGTATGATTTTAATGCACATTCAATCTCATAACATTAAATTCCCCTTTCCTTGCAGATAACTGTCTTCCCCTCTAATCTAATCTGCATTCCCCCACTGAGCAACTCTTTCCATATTTCTTGCTGCCATGTTTGCACTTTTTTTTTGTCTTTACTCAGGCTGAGGGTTAAAGGGCTTTAAGCAGAAACACTTCATTGGTGCGAGTAACGTTTAGTGTTACACCATGGAAATATTAGGATTGCAGTGTCTGTTTTTCTTTCTCAAGCGACCTGGTGAAGCACAAATCTGTGCGGTTTTATTTTGTATATTATGGCAGCCCTCACTGTAGCACAATTACTGGCCTAAAATGACTTTTTCCACCCAGAAATGACTGCCTGGGAAATGCATCATGCAGTTTTGAGAAGGCCCCAAACACTTTTTAATGACTTTTTGTTCGTCATTATATGGTGAAGTCAACTGGAATCAGCACAGTCAACAACCTCAGCGAGGTTCATGTATGGCTCTGTGTGTTCTTTTCAGATTGACTTAATAGAGAATACAAAATATCTAATTTATTAGGTTAGACACTTATATTTATATATGAAATGACTAATAATTTTTTTCTTACCTAATGATGCCACCCATACTAGATGTCTCTTAACCCAATATCAACAAAAAAATAATCAAAACCCGTTTAACTGTTAATTACCATAATACATTTTGGCTAAACAAAAAGCAAACAAATGAAATTTTGATTTGTACTCTGAATGTTTCCAAAAGCAATAATACAACTAAGAAAAAATAATAACCAGTTTTTTGTTTCAAAATGTCATTCTGTTAGAACCAGGACAACATTAAATGTACAACATTAAACAAACATTCAGTGTTTTTTAACTCACATTTACATTCTGAATGTTTGTTTTTGTTTCTTGGATTTTATGCATTTTTACTTGTATGTTTAATAATTATTACATTTAAACTAACAGAGTAAATGGGACTAATTGTTTGTTCTTTTTTGTCACTTTTCCTTCAGATTTAATTTTTTATTTAATTTTAACTATGCATCAATCAACTGATTTAATGTGATTTAATATATGTATATATAAAACCTTGTATTTATTGTTGGTAGTTGAATAGACTATTTATGAATACTGATGTTTTACCTTATATTTATTGTACATAGTAGCTTTCATTTAACTATTTTCATTCACTATTTGCAGTTTTCTTGCATATTTAACAAAATAGTCAAAAACTGATTAAATATATGTGGAAAATTTAATTCCATGTTTTACATTTGTATTGCTTTTCAGCAGATTATTTTAAAAAAGGCGGGGTCTTTTTCTCATATTTTTATAAATGGCATCCAAAGCCCTTTTGATCTTGAGAATCATATTGTTCTATTGTTCTTCTCTTTAACCAACAAAGGGCCTTTTACAACACAGAAAGAATACTTTCCACATTTTTTCAAAATTATCCGTCTCATATTTTCTACATGCAGCCACCCGTGACATCTGTTCCATCCATTTCCAATGAACAGATTTTCAGTTCATGCATAACACTGTAAGTTTCACACAGTGTGCTATATTTGTTAAGCATGCGGGTGGCTTAAAAGTATGTTATTTAACTGCAGAGGACAAAAGATTTTCATGCAGCAATATAATTCTCTGGGATGTATAAGAGATGTTGATGAGGGAGGAATGAGAGAAGCACGAAAAGATTTATGCAGCTCCCTCTAAAAGTCAATAAAGGTTTCGAGTTACATCTATGGAGCAGTGAAGATTTATGTTTAATAAGCTTCAGGTGTTGGCTGGCCTGAATTTTCGCTGGGAAGTGTGAGGGGGGTTGGATTGCTTGCGGGTAGTGGCATGAGGGATTGTTTCACACATGTACACAAACACGCGCGCACGCACACACACACCACACTGAGCTCATTTCTGCTGTCAGAGTCTATAGCAATGCTTCAATTTGCACGGCTGCCTTACGTCTGGAAAAACAGAGCTACCTTTGTACTTACTTCTCAAATGGTTTCATGTGGCCGTCCGCAACACCCGTATGACAACACACCCTGTCAGAGGTGAACAGAGACAAATGGAAAAGCTAATATATGACTAATAAGCAAAGATGGGGAGGAATGTGTACAGAAGGTCAGTGAGGAGATTGACAGCAGCTATTAACAGTCCGCCCTCCGCCTCCCTCCATCTTTCTGCTGCGTTTTACTGTGACTGACAGGCAGTTCTGAGAGAATAAGACTGAAACAAAGGTGTTCCCAGTCTAAACACTGGTTAGAATGCTGGACTGAGGACAGAGAACATCTTTTAATGGAGACACAAAACTCCAGTGTGTTGCAAATCTATCCATACCACTCAAAGTTTCGCCACAACAATCTTCAGGTTGTTAATCTGGGGTTTTATGTGACAGACTAACAAAGCAGAGCATAGTTGTAATGTGAATGTAGTTAATCATCCATCATCTGAAAATGGCACACTAACAGATGAGCACACCGTGTCCATGGTTAAACATGGTAGTGGCAGCATTATACTGTGAAGATAAGATTCCTGTTTTCAGCAGGGATCTTGAAGCTGGTCGGAGTTTAAGGAAACACGGAAGGAGCTCAAATGATGCTAAAATACAAAGGTACGGCGGAATGCTTTAG
The DNA here is from genome assembly GCF_904066995.2 of Poecilia reticulata. Classification (NCBI taxonomy): domain Eukaryota; kingdom Metazoa; phylum Chordata; class Actinopteri; order Cyprinodontiformes; family Poeciliidae; genus Poecilia; species Poecilia reticulata. Next base: position 24,130,075 of record NC_088844.1, on the reverse strand, counting down.
AGCAAAGCACTTTCATGTGCTTGAATGTATTAGTCAAAAAGTATTTGAGTATTATGTAAAAAGAAGTTGTAAAAATTTCCATCTCTAAATATACAATATATATAGAGTGTCTGGTCATACCCTTAGACGCTCCAACACTTCATAAACGCCTCCATGCAACCACACCCCTTTACTCTCCCTAAAGCCCCTCATACATCATCTATGTCATTTCTAAGTTGGTTGTAAATCAGAGTGAGCATTGCACACAATATCTGAAAGAGTCTTGAAAGAAACAAAAGATGCTGTGCGGCATGACTGCAAAGAGAACGAGAAACACATGAAACTCAGCGGCAGAGAATGTGCTTTTGTATGCACAACCTCCTGTGTTTTCTTTAAAATTCCCCAGGAAAAAAAAACATGTAAAGAACCACATGCTGCCGAAGAGAAAAGCACGAGACAATGCTCTTCTATTCCCACTTCTCTTTCTTGTCGTATGTCTTACTTTGAAGATAAATATCCTTCTCCCCTGGAAAATTAAAGAGGTGTTGTAAAGAAAAACAAAAGTAAAGACAATATTTTAACACTTAACACTGCATGGATCAAACAATGACACGCGGTGTGAATTTGCTCTCCCAGTATTGTTCAGCAGTTCGGTTCAGGTGGTTTGGGAATTAAGAATTGCAGGTATTACCATCGAGGGTCACAGCACCGGAGGAGAAGAATGGCCCGCTTATTCGACTGCTTGGTCATGTTGTGGTGTTATTGAATGCAGTGTAAAATGGAACAAGTGGCTCCCATTCAGCAGACACACGCTGGAGGGGCCTGTCTTTCTTTCTCAGCACAATAGCTCTCAATTCCCTGGGCATTTCTCAGGTGGATTGCCTTACCTGCATTTCCAGGCGCTCACCAGAAGTTTTAGCCAACTAATTTAACCTTTCTGTGTCTGATGCAAAGACACAAGGTGTCTTAATGCAAAAAAAAGAAAAATGCTGAGATAAACTTGGAGACGACATTGCAGTTGTTGTGAACTGGTTTGACAGCTACTCTAAAAGCTGGAAATTCCCTGTTTAGTAGGAGTGCAAACATAATATCTGTTATTACACAACAATGTGCTAGTGTCTGGAAGTACGTCTTGGGAGAACTGGATCTTGTCACCGAAGCTGCTGCTGCACGGCTGATTTCCACTCCTTCAGCCAATGGTGGGCTTTCCCTCCCTGCTAACTGTTCACGTACAGAGTTCGACTCTCAGGTTCCTGAAACGTGACACTTTTTCCCAGACAACTGGGAATCTAACACCCATCACACCTCCCACACACACTCTTTATCAAATTATCACTCTGGTTTTGTAAGTAGCTCCAAACACCTATCTAGGACACTGCTCACACACACACACACACACACATGCACGCGCACGCACACATCTACATACAAATTAGCTTCATATTTGGCCTTTGTGACCCTGTCACAGTGATGCAGTCGGTCCTTTTCAGCACGTTGATACAGAAAATGTTTTGGCCTAATTATTCTTGACTCTGGCAGTCAGCATTATTATTTTACCCTCAATGTTTTGAGGTTTGGTAATCGCAGGTTAATCTACTCACAATAATTAAGTTATTTGTGAAAAATCCACGTATTCACATTTTTGTAGCACATTTTTGTAGCACGATATTTGAAAGAAAATGCAGCCTGTTGAGCTGAATAACCAAGTAAGTTAAACGGTACTTGACGCGCTATTGGCTGGCGCTTGCCTAGCAGCCAATCGAGCAGCATTGCTTATTTTCTTTAGCTCTGATAGGGCGCCAAGTAAATCCACCATAAGTTGTAGTTTCTGTGATGGTGCCAAAATGGTTTCCACAGTGTATATTAATACATGTCATGGTATATTTGATATGTGAACTTTTAAAATAGGCATTTCTAAGCATTTTTATAGGGGGGATCTGAAGTATTTTGCAGAAAACCACAGCTCAGAATCTGTCCAGAAAAAAAGGCCTCATGCAAAACACTGTGTGATGGACACCACATCAAATAATGGAGTACCAATACTTTTGCAAGGCACTGTACAATGAATTTATTTTCTCAAAACTATTTTAAACAACTTTTAGAGGGCTTTAATGTCTGGTCTGCCTAGCACGGTCGGCATCTGCTCTTTTACTTAAGGCTCCTTTGCATGTACAGACAGATAATTATCCACAGATCTGTGAGTGCTGAAATGGCAGAGTCTGTCAGCTCAGATTTACTGTTCTCTTTGTCCCAGAAATAAAGAAGGGATGGAAATGAAAGAGACAAAAAAAATGTGGTGGGCTTCAGTTTGTGAAGTCACTGTCCAAATGTGTTTTTATGACAATAATTTGCTCTCCGCTTTTGTCTTATTTTTTTTCTTGTTTACAAGAAAAAGCTAATGAACAGTTTCACATTTATTTCTGGGGGGAAATAAAAGGCTAATTGGCTTGTTGTCTGACTAGAGTGTGGGAAGATTAATATCACTTTAAAACAAACAGAAAAATAGACTGCAACTGTAAGAGTGATAGCTTAGCTGAGCATAATGAATGGAAACTTGGACAAAGTGCAAACCCTGAGAGTGATCTCAGTAAAACTTCAAATTTTATCTTTGTACTAAAAAAAATCATTAATGTTGTTACTTTTGTTTAAATGAGACCTAATGAGCTGTAGATCAACTTTTCTTGACTTTTGGATCAGAGAAGGTACAAGCAGACTTTTTCACCTGCTAACTGTTTGCAGCTGCTGCCTTATATTCTCCAGACATATTTCATTCTGATCTTATCACTTCAAGCTCGCCAGCGAGAAATCTATCATACTTATGAAATATGGATGCAAAAACATGATGATGGATTTGTTAGTACGCTGACTTTTGGAGAGCTCTTTCTGAAATGGGAAGAAAGGAATTTGAAGTAAACTTTTTACCTGTAGCTTAAGGATAGAAACAGCTACATGGGGCAAATAAAAAAAACCTGGTAGCTGTCACCACAGGGTAAAAAAAACTTGTAATAATTTTTTTTAGATTAGAAAATTAAAAAATTGTGTAAAATTGTTGTATTTTTCTGGCTGTTAGATTACAGAGGAATTGAGATTTTAATTTAAAACTCCAGCCACGGCGCTCTGTTTTCTCTGTGACGCTCTTCAGTATTTACCCATCAGTATTAAACATCGGAGAGCATAAATGCAAAATTGATCCATGATGGATGATGCAAAGCAGGGTGGTATTTAAATATAAAAAAATGCTTTTAAATAAATTTGCCTTGTATGGATTTAGACTAGATAAGAACCCGAGTTTATCTTGCAGCAATGCAGAACGAGGAGGAGGTAAGAGAAGTAAAATAAAATCCTCAAAGTTTAAATAAAATTAATCTTGTTCAGTTTTCTGGATCTAATTCCTATAATAAAATAATCTAAAGAGAGGAAACGATGGTAGGAGACTGGCTGAAGTATGTGTAATTTGGAGGTGTGCGCACTTCTTCCCACCCAGAAGCTCTCTCCACTGGTCATACTGATTTCTATGAGAAAAAGGGCCTCAGATGCTTGGAGAAACCTTTTGGTCGAAGCCAAATGCAGCAGCACAAAACAGGGATAGTGTCTGATAATTTACATAGAGCTTGTAAACAACATTTAGTGGGGTTTTTATGGCTGGTCTGCCTCTTCTTGTGTGAACACCACAAGAGCAGGCCTCCACAAATTCCCAAATATATTAAACCGAAACATGGGTAAATTTGTGAGAAACAGTCACATTTTATTTTTACTCTGATTGAGACATGCTTCCTGTTAAATTTACATATATCTGTTCCATCTAATTGTATTCTTGTAAGCATGCATCAACAAAATAACATTCACATTGATGTTTCCTAAAATGTCATACACACAACCAACTTTTGATCAACAAAAATCTACAAATGCTTTCTTGCTTTTGCACTTTAGCTGACAGCGACACAAATAACAGTCTTCTCTTTCTTCACTGAAGTATGTTGTTTAAGCACCAGAGAAGAAAGATCACTTCAAATCGGGCCTGCCCAATAGTTGCTGAGCTCAGCACGTTTCCATGATATACCTTCCAAAATGTATCATCTCATTTAAGCCCATTTCACCCTTTTCAGAGCAATCTGTGCTGTTCCAAGGTTCTTTCAACACATGTCTACAGCTGTAATCAACCAAACAAAGATAATTCACCGTGTTGGCCCGTAGAAGCTTGTTCTTTGAGTTAATAACATAGTTTTGTTGACTTTACAATTGGATTTTATGCTGATTTTGCTCTATCTGCCATCTCTGTCTCTTTGGTGGCGTATGTGTGGGTCTCTCAGTTAGCTGTGTTTATTTTCCTCTTGTTGCCTGAGTAATCTTCAACATTATAAAGCTTTTGCGAATCCTGCATTTAGACAAGTTTATGTATTAAGGTCTAATCTTATAAATGCAGCATTTCAACAACCAGGTTTTTGTGACGGTCTACGCCCGTTATTGTCTGTGCTCAGATAATTTATTGACACCAACAGAGTTGTAGGAGTTTAGAGCTCTCGTTGTTTTTAAAATGTGTCCTAACTTTACAGACGCCTCATTTAGAATGATTAAAAGGAATTGCACAAACACCCTGCTTAAATAAAAAAATAGATGTGGAACCATTTCTAAAGCTCATTGTTGCATGCATGCTGGAGTTATGAGAGACAGTTGACGCACTTGTTTGAAACAGGGCATTCAGTATTTTAGACATCAGACTTTTAGAGCTTTAGAGTTTTTCACATTGACTATTGTTTCCAACTTCCTCCCATCAATCATTGTTGTTGTTTTTTTTTTACTTTGTTAGTTTAAGAATATGTTAAAAGTAGTTGCTATCGCATGCTAAAGTTATTACAATAAAAGTTCAGCCAGAGGCGTGAATCCTGGACCATATACGTTATCCAAGTAATTTTTAGCGCTAACACATGTGTGTTGTCCTTAAGGCATTTCTATAAATAAGTAAGTTCATAAGGTTAAATAATTCTAAAAGTATTTCGGTGTAATTAAAAATGATTGCAAGTTGTTTAGACAAACAATTCATGCTTTATATAAGTTTGTATAAAAAATAGATTATCAGTAAATTATATTTCCGGTTCCGGTTACGTAATTTCGGTATTCCTGTTTTGCTTCGAAAACAAAGGTTCACATGCAAGAGGCGGTGATCAGATGTCATCCTGTCAGAATTGTCATGCAGGGACGCTGTAAGTTACATCATATGGCAGATTATACTGTTTAGTTGGATATTATTGTTGATTTTCCTGTAATGTTATTTTAGCGAACTTGAACCACGTAATTTGGGTATATATGTCTCTACATGATGAGATAGATCGTATTTTTTGTCATTTCAGTTGTCACCACATGTTCATGAAGACAATTCAACAAGCTGCAACTAAAGTCCAGGCTCTTCATTTGTAGTTTAACTCGGTGTCACCAACAGCTTCGTTGAAAACACTACAACATGCAAGACAAAAATGAACCTAATTAGGTGACATGATGGGACCGGATTATGGTGGTTCTTTTCACCAGATCTGTTTTGAAAAGTTAAACATCTACATAACTAGTCTTTAGTTTATAATGTCACAAACAACTGATAAAATAATGGTTCAGACTGGTAGGTTTTCATAAGAGATGTTTTCATTATTAAGAACACCGTATACATGCTTTTGGCTCTTGAGCTTGTGTCTTATTTCATCTCCATATTGATGCTGCAGGGGAAAATAGACACTCGCCAGACTGCTTCAGGCATAAACCGTTGTATTATTTTGACTGTTCTGACAAGTCAAATCACACACTCAGCTACTATAACAGTAGCCCCTGAAATCTGACAGGCTGGTAACAAGATAATTAGACAAACCTGAATATTCTGAAAGCTGTATAAAACCAGCCTAAACAAACTGGCCAGACAATGATTCAGCAATGAGAATTGAATGGAAACGGAACTGCCAGTGCCAACCGTAGCACAACCTACCAGAACCGGCAAAATACAGCTTCATCTGCCACAACTATAAAGAACATAATACACGATCAATAAGAAGAAGGTGTAACAGTGTTTGTCCTCCGGATGACTGATGTGCTGTGAAATATTCTCTGTATAAAATGTTGTGATTCAAACTCAAAATGTTTGAATCACATTTGTGACAAAAGCATCTTCTCAAAGTGTTCATTGTTCAGTTCGAAATAAGAAAATTGTTTCACAAATCTTTGGTGTTCTTAAAAAAAGAGCACCAAATATCCCTAATGTTTTTGGAAAAATTTAGCATCGGAAATTGAAAATATTTGTATCCTGAAAGATTTTTTTTCAACATAATGACTTTACAGTTGAGGAGAAAATGCACTTCTGGCTGCTTTTTCCAAACTTTCTTTTCAATGCCTCATGCTTATGTCGGCAGCAAAATGTCTGATGTGCTGCCATTGATGAAAAGCTAATAAAGTAGGGTTTTGATGGTAATTTTTAATGTAAGTTGGAAATACTAATAATTGAAAGTACTATCATGGCAACAATTAAAACCAGTAACCATTTCATGTAAGTGTAAATAATAAGAATGTAGATTTCAAAATAATAACTGAATAAAAAGAGAGTTTGGCTATTGTGCACACACCTTCCCAATTTATTTTAAAATGTATTCAGCTGGTGAAACTACCTCTCAGACAGACATTCTGCATCATGTGAACCAGTTTAATGATGAGCAGATTTGAACAGAAATGAGCATCCAACAGAAATTAATTATCTGAATTATCACATGATGCAGAATATATATCTGAATTATCACATGATGCAGAATATATATCTGAATTATCACATGATGCAGAATATATGGAAAACAATTATTGAGATTGGATTGTATACTTTAGTTAAAATATACATCAAAAATATTATGTTCTTTCTCATTGGCAAAATAACTTTAATAATTAACCATTCTGATACCATTCCTATTGTATTAGTATGAATTGGATTTTTGTCTGGTTTTGTATAGTTGGAACTGAATTTGATGTGTTTTTCTTGTAAAGCTTTTGGCGATTACTTTTGTTGTGAAGTGGCAGTAAATAAAGTCAATTCAGTTCAATACAAAACCACTTTAAGAACCTTCTGTGAATATTGAGCTGCTGTTGATTTTTAACAGTGTTGTCTTATTTCACTGTTAAGGGTAGCTGAGGTTAAAGTTTTAAAATAAGTTTGAAACATATATAGACAAATGCATTTTCTTGATGGCCCTAAGGCACGGGGGAGTGAGAAACGGCAGAACATCAGGGAGATTTATGATTTCTGTTGACTGTTTCCAATGTCATGATGTGATGGATCTGAGCAAGAAAGGATTTGGACAAATACTTGGTTCTGTCTGGATCTTGTTTCATCATGCTGCTTGGCCCTGTTGCTCCGTCTCACAATGAGAAGGTCCCATTCACCTTTGAACTCTGGCAAACTTGTGTGAATAACTCTTTGGAGCTTTACTGATTCTCTTTACTAGAGTTGGTGTGTTGGCCAAGGACATAAAAGTTTGGGTACAAGTCAAACCCTGTTTGGAAGACGGACAAGGACAAGATCTCTGTGCCATAGAGGTGCAACAAATAAAAAGGTAACTGAGGGAAAATGGAGGAGATGGGGGGGAGGAGGAGTGAAGGATGCTTGAAAAAGGAGCAGGAAATTAAAGGGACATTGCATTAGTTACAGGGTAACTTTATCTCCTTTTGTGGCACAGCAGAGACGAGATTTTTCATCAGTAGACAACTGAAACCCTATGCATGACATGACAGTAGTCTTTCTCCCTTTCTTTGTGCCTAAAGAACACACTAAGCCATCTTTCCTTGGTCTTCACTCAGAAGATCAAGGAAAACAATATTTTTTTTTCTTAGTGCAGTGGACTTAAATTTATAGTTATTTTAGACAAGACTCATGCCATCTCCGTGCATAACTCAGTCCTGTTGGGCAAGCCTCATTTTGAATTTAGTGAGAGAAAATGCCCACTTATTGTTGTGGTTAGTGTTTGTTTCTTACAAAAAAGTATATATTACAATTTGTAACAATGAATGTTTTGTGACCTTGTAATTAATGTCAAACCAAGCTTTGCTTTGAACCTTTGATGACTTATGCAGCGTCAAGCACCCTGTGGAACAACAACACCGCTTCTCAGCTTCAAACCTGGGTTTGAAATGCTACCATAAAATCAAAATGTCCGTCTCTCTTTCATTTCCTCACGTCACACTTCACGTGTTTGGGTTGCGCCGAGCCCGCTTTTGCAGTCTATCACAATCTCAAAGTGCAAGATTGGTGTGAATTGTGTTTTCTGTCAGCAGAGTGGTTTGTCACTCTGTGTTTGGGGACATCCATATGTCTTTACACTGTACTGAAGTGTGTGTGTGTGTGTGTATCCTGATGCTTTGTACCGTTTTCTCTCAGCACGCTATAGTCAAGAACAACTGTCATCACCTGGCCATTAGGAGTGCACCTGTTAGCACATCAACACACTGAAACGAGGAACTCTCCTTCCCTATTAAGGCAGGCATATTGTCAGAATTTCCTCTGAAGCTTTGCCAAACCACTTCAAATTAAATTGGAAGCTTGTGTTTAGTGTTTCTTCTCATACTGGTTAACTTCCTGTTAATTATTGCCAATGCTTTGCAAAGTAAATTGTGTTGTATTCTTCGTTATCTGTCTAATAGACGTTTTCTCCTTTTACAACCACAAACTTTAGTGCATAGTTTGTTGAGATTTTTGTGTGTCAGGCCAACACAAAGTAAACTGAAGTGGATAGAAAAGTGTCCGTTGTTTTTGAGGTTTAAGAAATATAAATCTTAAAAGTGTGGCATGCATATGTATTCAGTTCCTTTTAATCTGATTCCACACAAAATATCCATGAGTTAGATTTATACAGTCACAGTTTAAACTTGGATCCAAATGAAAATCTGTAGCAAGACTTGAAAACTTACCTCCATGCAATGTGGCTGAGCTATTTTAAAAAGAAAAATAGGAATCTGTCAGCTAGAGTGTAGCTGGTGGAAACATACCTCAAAAGTGGTTCTACAAGTTGTTGAGTCAACATGGTCTGTGCTTTTCACATTTTTTGTGGTGATTTGTCAAATAAAATCCAAATACGATGTGGTATGTTTGTTTCATCAGGAGAATGTGAAACAAATTCAAACAACAGGGTACAACAGGAGGTTGTTCATAGTCATTTTGGGCTTGGTTGGGGATCATCCCTCAATAGATGACCAACCAAAGTGTGAGTTGGAACTCTCAATAGAAATAGTGTGATGTAAAATACTTGGAAAATTACAAGAAGATATTGTTTTTCTAAGGATTTCATCTGAGCACAGTGAAACATTTTTTGATTCTTTACCTTAAAACGTCAAGACACGCAGCTCTCCTTGAATGTAAATGTATTAGTAAAGTACCGAGGCATGGGGTGGCTTCAAAGAGATAAAGAACGTGTAAAAATGACAATGTGGACATAAAATTAAGGTAAAAATTGGGGAAATGCCAAATCATCTTCTGAAAGCTTTACAGGCCTAATCTTTTTGCAATGCACTTAAGTCGGCAAGTAGAGAACTCCATGTTTACGAGGAGTTTAAGATTAATCATTAAGCACAATGTGCTTACATTGGTTGCAATTTAATTTATTGTAAAGTAAATCCAATTATGCTTTACTTTAGATCAGGTTGTTTATGGGCAACCTGTGCTCTCATCCGTAAGATGCAAGGAGTAAACATCTTTATTAACGATTCATTGATTTTTCTCCTCCCTGACCTTTCTTCCTCCTGTTTCCCCCCTCAGGCATTTTGTTGAAGAGAAAAGACGAGGGAAGCTGCTCTGCGTTTGTGAGGCTGCATGTGCAGTCTTGCAGGATGACTTCATGCCAACGCTGGGTGTTTTCGTTATGACTGCGCGCTGGTGAGCCCGAAGGTGCTCTTCATTATGTTTCTGTTTGTTGGCACTACAAGGCAGAATTATAGTTAATGAATAATAAGCCTCTTGGAGTGGCTTCACTGGAGTTATTCTTTTTTTAGCAATTTCCCAGCATGGAAAGGTACATAATCCCACCCTGCAGTGGAGGTGTGCGGCAATCTTCTCTCTTTGTCTTCAACAAGTTGAAACACCTCGGTGTGGTGTGTAATGGAGGATAGCAATAGTTGGCCAAGGAGTTCACTAAAACTCATTCCCAGCATACAACAAAAGGAGTCTTTCTTTTCACAACAAGGGCCTAAATAACAATGCAACAAATACGTCAATTGATAAAAAAAAAAAAGAAAAACTACAAAATGGAACACTATTTGTCTGCTTTAATTTTACTTTTGTTTCCATTTGTTTTATAGTGTTTCCACTTTTGAGAAACAATGGAGAAAGCTATAACTCTAGATCTGAATTTTATAACTAAAGTGGGTCTTCTTTAACAATCTTGGAAGCCAGCACCGTAAATCTGTTATGAATCTGTTTGGAACTTAAACTTGGAAAACTGAAAGTTTGAGAAAAGGCCAAACTTCGTCAGTGAAAGCTACGGAGTAAAAAAGCACAAACTAGGCTGCCTTGCAGAACCTTACTTTATTCCAGTGTGTACTTGGCAATTTTTATTCATTATTTTCATATTAGAAGTAATATCTGGTAATGGGAGAATAGAGCATCTCTCATTTCCTGAATGATCCAGAGTTCAATTGTTAGACTTAAACAAAGCAAGAATTCAAACATGAAGAAGATTTAAAGAAAAAGCATTTAAATCACCTGATAGCTCAGGAGCAACCTCCACCGTGGGCTTTACAAGCCTCCTCTTAACAAAAACTTAAAAAAAATAAAATCTAAGAAATAATTATTTTTACCAAAAATATTGAAAAACACTTGACTGTGCCCATAGAAGAAATTTGCCTCGGACATTTTACACTAAACCAAGTGCTACCACATTTAAATACATTATGAGCGATAAGAGCACATTATACACTAACACCACAATAAAATCAAAATACAATGTTTAAGAGTTTGGTAGAGTTGTCACTCTTAGATTGTGTCACAGATCTATCTTTCACTCTAGTTTCAATATGTCAAACTTGTGCAAGCTGGTTTTGCCAACATTTATCAACCACCCACAACCTGATGGCTCTGCATTAGTGAGATAATTTCTCATTTGTTCCCAAACTTATCCAGATGAATTCAGACTTGTCATGATCACAGATGCTTTTTCTTGACCTGACAGAAACAGGGTTAACCCCTTACCCATCAGGAAGGATTTCTGCCTTTGTTTTCTAAGGTTTACCATGCTGGTTCATGAGATTCAGTCTCCTACCAACACAGTAGGCACTAGACATAAAATTCACCTGCACCTCCTGCATCGCATGCTAACAGGAGCAGAAGCTCTGGCTGCAGGATCATAGCTGTTTAAATCCCTTCTCTGCTCACACAGAGAGCTGCCAAGAACTCAATAAAGCAGCTGAACCTCTGCTGACTGGACCCCAGGGTCAGAGTGAATCACAGCGCAGGCTTGTAAAAATGTTTTTCTGTCCCTCTCACTCTCTACTTTTCTTTCTCCACCTTACCTCCTGTACTCTGTTATTATCATCAGCCAGGTACCTTTGACTCACACAGAGAGGGACTCGTCTTCCACAATAAGAACTTGGCAATGCGAGTGTTAAATGCCAGTCGGTGTCAGCAGGGTGAAGGTGAGGACGTGTCCTGGCTGTAAACATGTTATGGCTCCTGTTCTGCACATAGTTTGCCCTCTTGGTTCGTAAAGCATTTCTCATAAATGTGTGTTCATATATAGATTAACACTATTGATGAGTCATGTTTTCATTTATATTTTGAATTAAAAGAACTCAAACCACATATATTTTCTATAAACATCTTGTATATAAAGAATAAGTCTTTTGAAAAATCAATATAGGATCAATCCTTTAACTAATCATGGAGTTACTGTTTTACATATTTTGAGAAAAGAACAATAAAATTTTGTAGATTTTAAGCTACATTTACTGGAGCCTGCCAGTAGCATAATGAAGAATTAACAAATTAGTAAATAAACAAATCTCACTAATGAATGATTAAACAAAAAGAAGGCAGCGTAAAATAACCACCATGAAAACCAACTAATGTTCATTCCCAGTATAGAGCCACATTAAAGATGTAACTTGATCAAATGTTCTACTCTCTCTCTAGACTTTAAAGAAAACACATTTTTACTTCTACATACCTGACATTAAGAGAGGAAACATCTGTCTGAAGAAGAACGAAGGAATGATCTCAAAGGGATTCACTTTTCTCCCATCATCTAGGCCACCACAGAACTGACATGATAGAAAGGATAAGAAGAGACCTTGTTTGTGATCAGATATTGGTTGTTGTGCCATTTTGTGACTTGCAGAGTTATATTTTTGATTAACTATTTTTTTCCGTTCTTAGTTTAGTTTCCCATTTTAATGTTAGTAATGATTAGCTTTTGGTTTAGTTTATTTTGTGTCTTGTTAGATCCCAACGTCTTCAGTTCTGTATTCATTAGTCATTTTCACTCGGCTCCTCAGTTTAGATCCCCAATCAGCTGAACTGCATTATATTGATTAACTTGTCTACTTCTCATAGCAGTGATCGCCTCTCGAGCAATTATGGTCCAGTCATTTACCTAACCTCCTCGTCAGATCCTTCCATTTCTTGCTTGCCTTTTTGCCTTGCCTTCTTGATTTTTCAGAGCTTGTAAGTTGTCCTTTAAGAACTTTCAAAATAAGACTCCCACCCTCATGTCTGGGTCTGGTTCCAAGTTCACCACAATTTAACATGACAAAATCTCACCTGGACCTGACTTTAGACATGAACAGGACATGAAATGTCTTGTTTGTTTCTCACTTTGGATCACCCTGGAACCAAATGATTTAAAGTAAATTCTTAACTAAGCTGAAGGTTTCTCTGTCCAGCTGAACAGGAAGGGGAAAAAACAGTCTTGTGGAAATGTAGACTTAATTAGACAAATATAACAAAACATGTGGTGCAAAGAAAATACAAATGAACAGAAGCAAATGGGCCAATGGGCAATTAGGCTGTTCTGTTGTGGTTGTACTGAACTTTTTTGATGAGTTGTTGGTCGTGTCCTGCTCAGCAACACTCCCTCACTGGCAGCACCCAGAAGGGAAGGCACCGCCACCCTGGATAATCAGAAGTAGCCTTTGCAGAAACATTCAAGCTCCTTGATCTTTCTGCCACATTCTTTAGACCGTAGAGAGAGAAATAAACACAAAATAAACCAGCATTGTTGAAGAAATTAGGCTGGAAGCAGCTACTTACTTTAAAAGTTTCCCATTTAAAACCTATTAATCATGACCCACATTCAATCTTGGTATTGAAAAAGTTACTCACTGCGATTATTATTGAAAGTTATGACATTATTATTCAACTGTGAATTATTTAAAAACCATTCCAGACATATCGGTTAGCAAAATAAGATCATTCACTGGCAAGGTCTTAGCAACTCAAATATTGCAGGTTTTAGGATACCAACTAGACTTACTTCGACCAGATCTAATGTCATGGTGCTGGCTTTTCAAAAAGAGCTGGTACATTTTTCTGAAACTAAACCAAAAAGTAGCAGATCTTTGCACTGAAGCCTGTTTTCCTAACTTCATGTTGCTAAACTGTCAAGAAACGTCGTCAATGATCTGAGAAAATAGACTCAGTTTACCCATTATTGCTGCTGGTTTGGAGCATCATCTGAACAAAATTTTTTAAATCTAAAAAAATATGCATGTGTCTGTTTTGTGGGATGAGTAAGAATTTCGTCTGCCAGCAGCTTCATGTGGTAAGCCGCTCTTCCTGGTGCACCAAAGCTCCAAGGGCAAAGCGGTTGTGTGCTAAATGAGAGGCTTCCAGCGTGGTTTACTCAGAAACATCAGGGATCGGGTTAAGAGGAAACTTTCTAGGAGACAAAACAAAAACATATTCTTTCATGATGAAGCACTGTAGGACAGAAACTTAGGAAACATAAAATCTGTGAAATTTTACGTATTTTTATTTTTTTGCCATGTAATATTTGGTTAATATTTGACTATTTCGAATGAAAGTGGAAAACTATAACAGACAGGCTCAACAACTGAACATAGTGGTGAGCACAGTAAAGATGCAATAATAAAAAGATTAGATCTTTTGACAAAAGTTTTAATAAAACTTTCAATTTGAAGAATCACTTCAGGTTTAATGCTGAGACAGATAAGCTCTTCATGCACTGCGTTGTTTTCCTATTCATGACAGGAATCCATGTAATTTTAATGTTTCTGAACGCAGGTGAGATTTACTGTTTCAGTACGTCCAGCTTAGCATGTGTCTTCTTCTCTTCTTGTTTCTTTTTATCTGCAGACATCACTGTGTCTCTGAGAGAGCCAGCTGTGGACAGCTGTTTCTACTCAGACTCATGAGATCACAGTTTATGAAAGACATTTCAGCATCAAGTAGCAAAAAAATATTCTCATCTTGCCTCCCCACTCCTGCTCGTCATGCTTTATCCCTCACTTTCTCCATCTGGAGGCCCATCTCCAGTCCATTAACACATCATTCGTCAACTGTGTCGCCAAACATTGTCATCTTCCACTGTCATCTAACTCTGCCTTCTTGCTGCACAAGTGCAGAAATGCTCGGGCTCTGACTGGATCAAGTTCATCACATCCATCAGCTAAGTTATTTTCACGTTTATCACAGAGCCTTTATTGCATCTGCTGCCCTCTGTGCCCTTCACCGAGCTGGGCACTCACCTCACTGCCCACAATGAAAAGCTCCGATTGTCCTTTAATTTTCTTGGGCCTTCTGGTGGTTCTGGGCCCTCATTGTTTGCCCTCAGTTCCTGAGAGGAGATCCATCCAACCACCCAGTCAGGCGCTTATCTGATGCAATGGACCATTGATCACCTTTTACCCATGCAATGAATCAACTCCCTGTTAGTCGAGCAGAGAATCATCCACTTGGTAACCTAAAACTAACCAAAGATACTGCGGCTTCGGCTTCACCAGGCACCGACGTGTCTGTGTGAGGAACGTCACATGCAAGATAGCTGAACAAGTAAAACTGCGCTGATCATGTAAACATCCTGAGTTTCTGTTTTATGAATTATTAAGAACACAAATTAGCCGAAGCATGCAGTGCCTTGAAGACGCTTCATACCGCTTAAACTTTTCCACATTTCTTAACATCAAAATTATTTTGATTTTCTGTGGTCTAACAAATCAAAATGGTGCATAATTGTGAAGCGAAAGGAAAAGAATGCATGGTTGTTTACTTTTCTGTGTTATTTTAACTAATATAAATGTGAAACATGTGTGTGTCTGTGTTGCGTCACCTAAGTCAATAACCACCTTCCACTGCAGTTGCAGCTGCAGAATTTGGTGGGGGTGTTTACTGGCTCTGCAGCTGAAATCTTTACCCATCCAAGACTGAGCAAAACAGCTCAGTCAAATTGGATAAAGAGGAACTGTGAATGATTTTCATTGAAGTCTGGACTTTGACTGGGTCATTCTAACACAGCTTTGATCCAAACCGTTCAACTGTAGCTCTGGGTTAGGGTCATAGGAAGATGAACCTCCAGCCTCAGTCTCAAGTCTCCTACAGCCTCTAAAAAGTTTTCTTCCAGAATTATTTTGTATTTACTTTAATCTATTGAAGTGACACCAATGTGTTAATGAGCAATGCTAGTTATTTACAACACATTGAGTGTTGCAAGTAGACCAAAAAGTTCAGCATTGGTCACGTCTGACCAGAGCATTTCCCCCGCTCATGTTTACTGTGTAACACTGGAAATCTTTTTGCTCAGTCTGTCAGTTTAGATAAACAGCCATGGTTTTGTTACCTTGTGCCACATCCTTTCCATTTTCAGATGATGGATTAAACAGATTGAACACATTTATAAACGAACCTGCTTTAAATTTCTCTACAAGTTTATCCTGGACCTACTTGGTGTGCAGAAAACGAACCTCAATAATACAGAGTAAGAGTTTGTCTAGGCTCTAGAGTAACCTCATCCCACTTAAGAAACCCAACCAGCAATTCCAGCTTCATAAACTTTATGAATTACTTCTCGTGTGGCTGTAAATGTTTATCCATTGCACAAATCCAAATTCCATTTGAGAAAATAAACACAAACATATTTCGGTTTTAAGTAGGCTTATTTATAATAAAATGGTGCAACTCTGACTATGTTCATGAGTACCACCATATGGTCTGCTCTGGTTCTCAGAGCCTCTTTGTGTGTTTGCAGTCTGTTTCTGACAACAGCTTGGCTCTTCTCAACCCTCCGTCTTCCAGGAACACACTGCATGTGGTGCTCACACCACGCTGGAGCCCCAACAATGAAACGGTTTGTAATTCATCAGGACCATGTCAGCAATTAACTGATGTGTTTGGGCTTTAGGAAAACAATACCCTGATGGGTGGAAATTATGTTGGAACTGACATGTTGTGGGTGTTGTTTATGAAACAAATGGTGCTTGTACACTCACAGGACATCCTGGTTTGTCTTTGTTTTAATAATCAAGTGTAGATAGGGGATTTATGTAATGGTGGAGATGTAAATTACAGGCATTATTTTCCTTATGTTTGCATTTGCGAAAAAAAAAAAAAAAAAGAAGAAGTGGGTTTTCATGTAAGTCCTTGTGTCCTTCCGGCCACCAATTTATGAAACGCAGCTGTCATGGAAACTATATACTTCTAATAAATGTTTATGGCATAAAAAATTAATTGCTTTGTTTAGTTCTATGCTTATACAGACAGGGAAGTGACAATTAAACAAAAAGTAGAGATTTCGGAGAAACAGGAAAAACAAATCAGTTTGTTGACAAATTTTGGCAAGAATGAGCAGAAATCTCTGTACTTAAGATAAATTTTTTATTTTTTTGTTCAATCTTCTCTATGCATTAAATAGCATTTAAGAAGTATTTACAGGACATATGGTTGAGGCTTATTTCAAATATAATCAAATTTTAATGGCTCCCCAAATGAGGTCACAAACCACAGCTGCCTACATAGCAAAACTATGTAAATACTTAAGAACTCCTGTAAAAATCACTTATAATTACATAATTCACTAGTTTAACCACCTGATATACCTTAATATGCAATGTTACATTCAGTGTAAATGGTTTTAGGATTACAGCAGAAGGTAAAATCTACAGTCATCCTCATCTCCACTCCACTACGGCCAGTCAGCTTCAAGGAAAACGAATAGTGCTTGTGTATTGGCTGCTTTGAACACACCAGCTGCTAGAATGTCAAATTGCCTAGATATCTGTTTCCCAAGCTGCATTTTCTTTATAAATGTTTAGATATGTTCTATAAAAGAATCCATGAATAGGCTCATTTTAAGCTAATAATTTGATGTTGCATTCCACAGAAAAATAGGTGAATTCATAAATACTTTTTGTTAAGATAGTCTAGTTTTTGTTTATAATGGCAGGAGTTATTTGACATGTACCCACATTTCTTGGTCCCTTTTTCTGTATAAAAATAGAATATATAATTCATTTATATTTCATAGTTCTTTTAGGGTCATCTCATTATAGCCAGTGAGATTCAAACTCCTGATTCTAGATGTTATGGGACCAAAAGGTCAGAACCTTTTGCCTGTTTAATGGTTGGGATTGAGGCCCAAATCTTTGCCCTCAGTCTGAGTCTGAGCAGATATCATCATGCCAAAAACAGCAGCAGTCAGACCCTGAACTTCAACCACTAACAACCCCTCGCCCCCTCCTCCTCATAGCCCCAACTTAATTGGACCATAATTTTACTGTATGCCACAAAGTGGAGACAGCAGTAATGTGGGAAGAGAAGGGTGGAGGTGAATAGACGATTAACAATGGTTCCTGAAACCTCATTAAAGAACTGCACCAGATTTAGAGCGTTCACAACCTCAATGACTCACACGCAAATATTTTGTATGAGGTGAGCATTCCTCAGTCCGAGGGTCTAATCTAAGAATCTCCATTCTATGTTCCCGCCATCACTGAGAAAGTGCTTATAGGTTTCCCCATCAGCGACACACTGAAGCAGGCCTCGCCTTTCCAAGTATGTGAAAATGGGTGAATAGATTACCATCTCTTCCTTCATTTTATTTTCACTGGAGCACATCCAGTTGGCCACATTACTGAAAGAGGAAAGAAAAAAAATGTGGTCAGTGTGTAAACACCGCCTCATCAACCTTTAGGCAGCAGGGAGATTAATGTTTGTGAACAAACACGCCGCTCTTTCCACAGTTTCACACATTGACATTAAAGAGAAGTCGTCTATCATTCCGTTATTCCTCCAAGTTTCTTTCCGTCAGACAAGAAGACAAGCAAAGAATCAGAAAATATAGCATGAACTAACTTTTAGATTTTGACCTTTTACAAAGGTTCCTTGCTCTCCTTCCCACATCAGCTACCAAGCTAGATTTTATGACTTAGACAAAATGTCTAAGTCATAAACTTAAACTTTTTGTCAAAGTTTATGACAGACTGCTCTTACGGCTCTTACGGTTAGCCGTAAGAGCAACTTTCTCAAAATAATGAATACTTTGTGACATTCCAAACCGTTGCTGTACGGTTTTGTTTTTATACTGTTCCCTGTAAAGTCTGATACTTGCTCAACTCTTGCTCATTAACTCCTGGAAAACTTCAGGCACATTAATCTTGTCATTGTGATTGAATTATAACTAAATATTCAACAGAAGTAAAAAAAAAAGACAACTTTAAGGGGATAAAAAGCAACATCATTGTGATTAAGGATATTGTTGATGTTCTGCATCTGCATAAGCTCCGTCTCTCAGATGCCACAAGGAAATATAAATGTATTAGTAGAGTTGTTGCTATAGTAACATCCTTAACCCATTTCTGTCTGGCTGATACCTTTGTGACAGGCCGCTGAGAGGCTGTGGTGTTCAATCTAAAAAAAATAAAAATCAGACCCAACCCAGTAACAAGGCCATTACAGGACATATGGTTGAGGCTTATTTCAAATATAATAAAATTTTAATGGCTCCCCAAATGAGGTCTATGTAGCTTGCCAGCTACATAGAGGCTTTGTTTTGCTTTGCACACTGTATTATGTCATGCAATTATAAATTAGACTCCGCAAGACTGTTTTTTGGGGGTTTTTTTACCTGTTAGATGTGCTTTCTAACTCCAAAATGTAATTCTAAAATATCTGTTGTGAATACTGATGGCTGTGATCTAAAGACACTCTGTTGTTGTAGCACAGTGTGATGACGATGTTGTCCATAATATTCTTTATTTTATGACGAATCCTTCGCACTGTAATCTCCAGAGGTTCCACGGCATCCAACCTGTTAGCTTGTGATTTCACATTGCGTATTATGATCGATGGAAGGAATGGTTTAAACTTCCTCCTTCTCTTTCCCCTTTTTGTTCCTGCTCTGGGTCCACGGTGCCTCCTTTTCAACTCATTTGGGATTTATGGTTGCAGTTGAGGAATTGTTTGAGCTTTTGTGATGCTAATCAGCTACTTCCAGTTGTAAACCACCTTGCTGCGATGGCTGTGCATCATGACATATTCCCAAAAGTAAAAAATGGAAAAATCCTTTCAGGTGCACAGCATTCTAAACTACAGGGAATAGTTGGAGGAAAAAATTTTTAAAAGAAAAAATCAGAATGAAAGTAACAGTTACTTCAACACGATTTAGAATGTAGGAATTTTTGAGATTCGGTGATGTTATTATCAATAATTGTTCCCTTAGCTGCCATAAAAATATGTAGTTTCATCTTGAGAAATTAAAAACAAAACTCTTGGAGCGTAGAGAGCCAAACAAGCTAGTCAGATATACTAGTACTGTATCAATCTGTGTATGTCTGATGAGTTTGTTAGCTTTCACCACTTGGAAGTTTAATTTGCTTTCTAAACAAGCTCACTGTGATATACAAGCAAAAGAACCATTACTGATAATAACGTCCTAGAAATAAATTGTTTTCTTTTATTTCCTTTAGTTTTAAGTTCATGAGAAGCAAATGAACTCTTCATTGCAAACTTTGTTGAACTGTTCATTCTTTCAATAAATATTAATTCTGAAAAATAAGGGATCCTCCCCCTATCCTCGTATAATTGCAGCGCATAAAAAGTTACCACAGTGATTCGATTTTTAATATCCACTCAGACTGCCTGGGTCTCGGCAAACACCAACATCTTCCAAAGTAGAAATGGTTTCCAAACCATTAAAAGAA
Source organism: Poecilia reticulata (assembly GCF_904066995.2). Lineage (NCBI taxonomy): Eukaryota > Metazoa > Chordata > Actinopteri > Cyprinodontiformes > Poeciliidae > Poecilia > Poecilia reticulata. Next base: position 24,109,942 of record NC_088844.1, on the reverse strand, counting down.
ATAAGAAAATATGTATAATTCTTCCATGCAGAGCTGAAACCACAGGTAAACACTGAAGTACCAGTCTTGGCTAAAATGTTGTTTTTATGTTGCTAGATAATTAACAATTCCCTGAAACACAATGGGCACAGCTGTTTTTGGACAACCTCAGGGGTTGGAGATTTTAATGCTTTGGATTTTCTTACCTAAGGAATGTAACAGGGTGTGAAAGCAGCGCCAAGAATTACAGAAACTGACCTTCCCAATTCCTTTCCTTCGTCACCATCCCGGTTAATATGACTTCCGCAACTTTTTGGTTTCCAAGTTATACAGACAACACTGTGTGTGTGTGTGTGTGTGTGTGTGTGTGTGTGTGTGTGTGTGTCATCATACATAACGTGCATGTGTATGTTGTTATTTCCACAGTCTAACCCAACACGCTGGCCTTTTTTATTGCTTGCACATATTTAACGGGTTTTCCTGTCCTGAAGCTAGAGGAAGACCAAACATCCTCCACCATAAATTTTCTCCAAGAGTGCAATCTGGAGATCATGCCACACAGGAAACCATAGACGGACACACACACACACACACACATAAACAGAGAGATGGGGAATGCACAGAGGAAGCGAGAGGAAGAAAACATGTAGTATTTATCTTTTAACGTGTGTTGAAATAAAAGGGTTGCAGTAGAACAAAATTAGCAAATAGGAAAAAAAAACAAATGAAGCAATTCAGTGGGTCCATCTTCAAGATAAACAACATCGTATCAATCACTGGATGTCTGTGACTGCTCCTCTTCACATCGCCGGCCTAATGGGAAATCAAATTTGAGAAACATCTTTACCTCATTGCTCATCTCCAGGACAAATTAAATGGAATCTATTTATCAGACATGATTCAACCTCCACACAAATTTCTATTTACCTCAACTATGATTGATGAGGGTCGTTATGGTGATTAAATTTGCTCTCAATGTGTTCGTCTGACAGCTGTCTTTGGCTTCCCTACTAGTTCGTCTGCGGCTCAGCATGGATTGATGTGTCTGCGTGGGGATGAATACACACTCAGTGTTTTTTTTAGTGGGTAGTGCCTGTGATCCTTTAGAGTTAGCTTTTATTTTTGACAATGATGCACCAAGAGCGTTGCGTTTAGTCTTGGCTGTTTTAGATTCCAGTCAGTTGCAGCTGGCTGGACTCAGGGTTTTTGTGGTTCGGTCTTTTTCTTATGTGTTGCCTTACAAACACATTTCGTCATATTACACTCACAAACCTGTATGTTATTAGTATTTTATACAATGTTGTGAAATGGAAGGAAGATGCTGAATGTTTTTTAAAATATTTTTTCAAACAGATTTCTGAAAAGTGAGGAATATATACATTCAGCCTCTTGCATTGGTGTACTGTGGCTCTCATTACTTTCTGTTGGACTTATTTTGTCCTTTTATAGGGAAACATTTTCTAATTCATCAGACCGAGGCCTGAGGACGAAGTAGAGATTTGGCTGATAAAAACCCTGGTTCAACTGAAAATGATGAAAACTAACTTTCTGTCCACTGCATAAAGCAAAATAGACTCTCAGACATTTGTATTATTGCATTCCTGTCAGAGTCCTGTCCCCATGGCAGTGTGTAACCTGAAGAACTGGTGTTGACAGAAAATAGAAATCCCCCAGCTGAGCACTAATTTCATGATTTAAAGCTGTTTAATAGCACAGAGGCCAAACTTGGGATTGGTTGGACAGACACAACAAAAAGAGATTAGCTTATAGGCAACACCTAATAATACACAATCAAACCCCATTTCCCAGTTCTTCTTTCTCTCCTTGTTTATATGGATTTCTCATTTAGCACCTCAGAGTTATGTCTTCTGACAGCTAAATGGTATTGGACATGTTACAAATGACTGCTTTTGCACTTTATATCCAGTGTTTTGGGACTCGGGGAGCAAGTGGATTCAGTCAGTTAGATGTATTGGCTTCCTCTTGGTCTGCATCAAAACAGTACTGGTGATACAACTTTAAAAACATAATTCAGATATTGAATATTTGCCCATTAGATTAATGTTTGTGTTTTGAAATTGTCTCTTTATCATGTTTTTCTGAGCGCTTTTCTAGCATCTTAGATCATGTCAGAAATGACACCTCTTTTTTTGCCTCAAGCCTGTATTTTGGGTCCGATTCCTTTTGAGATCATATAACGGTAAATGTTCTGCCCTTTCTCCAGCCTCGCTGAGTCACATACACATCAATATCAGTAGGTAACTTGGGACTCAGATTCTTGTTTGGAGACATTAGATATTTAGTTTGTAGACGCTGGAAGCAGACTTACAAACTCCTGACTAATTTCTCCTCCTGATCCACAACCCTAACCCTAACTCAGCCCATCTCTGTCTATGCTGAGGGGAGAAACAAAAGACAGGAAGGGAGATTAAAAAGTTTCCTAGTTTGTGAGCTGAAGCTGGAGATGCTCTGCCACCACTTTCAGAGCTAATCCTGGAAGGATTTAAAACTCCAACAATCTACCTCCTGACACTCACAGCCATGAGGCTTAGAAAGCCAATAAAATTGTTTTACAAGGTGACATGACATAAAAACACAGGGAGAGCAGAGAAACTGCTCGGTACTATCTCAGCAAAAAGTCAAAAACATTTTTTTTCCCCTTAGCCTGTTTCTGCCTCCCACGTTTGATCTTGTGCTTTAATATCGCATGTCTGTTTGTCCAAGAACAAGCTAGTGGATTTCAACCCGGTTTCTCCATGGCTGTTTGAAGCCGCCTGGTGGATTGCACGGTCTGGAGAGCCGCTCCCTGTCTGCCATCACCCTTGTCCACTTACACACAATCTGGGCCGCGGTGGGACTGAAGAGGGGATTATGTATCCGTCTGATCCTGGAGGGGCACACACTTAACACCACTGTAAACAACATAGCCATATGAGGGGCTCACACTGAGCTGAACTTTAGAGGTGCAGTGCACTTTCTGACTCAGACGTCTGTGCAATACTACTTTAAAGATATATCAAAAAGCAGTACTGTACAGAACCATTTTTGTTCCTAATAGGTGCAAGTTTAGCTACTTAAATTGTGATGGTTGAAAGCAGTTTTAACAAGTCAGGCTGTATAATTTGTATGTTTGCCCACTATTTCTTTCTAAGTTAACGCAGTTGCTATTTCTGCCATGAAATCTCAGCCATTAAACTACATTTAAGTGATTGAGATCTAGAAACAACAACAGCCCCACAAGAGCTCATTTTTAGAAGTTGTGCATGTTCTCTTGACCACGGAGGATTTATGATAATTATGCAAGAATATTTGTAATCGGGACAAAATGTAAAAGAAGCATTTAAAGCCAGAAGCAGGAACTGAAAAAGAAAAATGAGGCAAAAATATTGAACTTTAATGATTAAACAAGATGAACAAATGAAGGCGATAGAATGCAACTGTTACGATTCCAAAACCCAAAACCTGTCTGGAAAACAAATAAAACATTTGTAAGTACTTGGAGGAAGCCAATGAACAGACCAGCAAGAGGTGAAAAGTATTTACAGTGTGAGACATTAATGGGAATCTAAACAAAGAAACATGTTTCATGACATGCCAAACAAACATAGATTAAAAAATACGAGCTTTCAACAAAACTACAGAGAGCAAGAAAAACAAGGGAGAAACTGGCAGAAATAACACAATAAAAGACAACTTGTGATTATGATGGCCAAGCAGTGTTATATGGTTGAAGCTAATGAGGTAAAACTTTGTTCCGGTTATATCGACAACTACAATCACATCACATTTTTAACTCCACCTTGCCACAAAAATATTGCTTTTAAAATTTGTAGTAAAGGTCTATTAAACTGTGGATTGCAATTTTTTTTTTTAAGTTTTATTGTTGCTGACTGCTATTTTTGGGTCTTTACTTTTTACTTCCTCCCACTAGTTTCAAGAATAGTTCACTGAGGATTTGCAGATCTCTTACCATTCAAGCTAGTAGTTCTTCTACAGTTAAATGATTGTCAATGCAATCATTTATTAAAATGCAGCTAATATATTCCATTGTGTTTCATACAGTCAATTTTAATATTGCTGAAAAGTCAGTGTATTTAAGAAACTCAACTCAGTAATTGAAACACATTACAAAGAGTGATTATACAGAAATAGAAGTTTTCTAGCTTTTATTTCCGTTACTAATGATTTTCTGCTTACAGCCAATAAAAACACAACATTTAGCATTATAATATTTTTCATCAGTTACATATCACATCAGCGTAATATTTATAGGACAAAAAAAAGTATTGTGTAGTTGTTTGCAGCAATAGCAACGTTAATGGCTTTCTCCAGAAGAGAATTAGGGTTAAGCATGAAACGACAGGGTCAAGAGTATGATCTATAGAGCGAACCATAAGTTAATGGTTGCAGTCTGAGAGCAAAGTGTTCTCCTGGGAACATATTGGGACAATTTGATCGGCCCACTTATTTTTACCTTACAATAGTCCAAAAAGTCGGAAAATTGCTGAAGGGGAAGCAGATACGATGCAAACAATAATGGTTTCAAAGCATAAACCTGTGGCACGCCATAGACAATAGAAGTGGAAGACAACAAGAAGGATAATGCAAACAAAACTGAAGAGAAACCCTCAGATTTTCTATTTCAAAGTTACAGTTCAGGCCAGAAATCAGCACATTGTCGCCTTGTCCTGCACCACACCTCAACAGTCACATTTTGATATGTTTCCATACAACAGAGGCATGTCCTAACTAAGGTTGTCTATTTATTTATTTGTATCTAATTCAAAGCAGCAACTAAATGTATTTTCTTGAAGGAATCAAAGAAAGCCCTGAACTCACAGCTAAAATATGTAAACTGTTTTGAAGGAATCCGGCTCCCCTAGCCACTCAGAGCATTTTTTTTTTTTTTTTACTTTTTTATTTTGCATATAATTCCCAAGCAACAGACAATGTTGCTGCTCTGGGAGAAACAGGGCCCATTTTAGTGGTCAGAAGAGCTGGAGATGCTTCTTTCTAGTGGTTGTGCGTGACAGAAGTTCATGTAAAAAGATCTTGGGCCATAATTTGCTTGGCTTGGGCCAGATCCAAACGGGCCATGGAACTTTATTCAGATGCAGGATTTGGAGCTTGGGGATTAGAGGGGAAGAAGAACAAGAACAGAGAGCTGCCCCATAAAAAACACCCAACACAATATGGTTCACATTTTTCTGCCCTATGCTAAATGTAGCATTAACTGTCTTCTGAAGTGTAGCTGAAGTTAAGCAGTCCACTTATACAGTAAATGTCCTCCTTTGACTTACTTTGAAACTGTATGAGGCTTCCAGATCAGTCCGCCTCTCTGTGTTTCTTTCTCCTTTACTATGGTTGCTTTTTTTCATAGGTCGGGATTCTGGAAGTAAACAAACCCAGTGAATGTCTGAGTCAAGAGACCTCCTGTCTCTGTGCTTTACCTAAATGTGTTTCAGGCAACACGTTCAGTGCTGATTGTTCCCACTCGCTGCCGCTGATGACAGCCAGGGCACAGACTTCCATAAACATAATAAATCTCCTCCGATGATGGCGACTCCTCTAACACTCCCCCCCCCCCTTTCTTTTCCTTTTTAATCAGAGTCTTTGTCAAGTCACTCACAACCCAAATGCAACCTGAGGATTTATCTGAGTGTAGTTCAAATATAATTACCGTCATCATCATCATCAACTGATACAGCCGTCAACAAGCCGCAACACATTCGTGAATGTGTTAGAGATCTGCGCAGTAAGCCTTGTGAAGGAGGTAATTTCTCCTTTCAGTCTGCAGCTCTCCGTGAGGCCACCCTGCATCTGTACTCTGGGAGCGCTGCTTAAATGAGCGGAGCCAAGACATTTCAGCAGAGGTTTATTTTTGCAGCCTTCCCTCTCTGTGTGCCTCCACCACATCCTCACCAACCCAGAACAGCCTGGCTCTGTGCTGCAGTTCAGGAATGGCCCATCACTCCAGATTGTAGTGTAGCCCCTGCCAGTGAGTGAGGGTTTGAAACCCTGGCTGTCAGCCTACAACCACAACCTCTGACAGGCGAAAGCCTCGGGCCCTTCTGAACCAGCACAAAGCACCTTTTCAGGGGCCCTCTCTCTTCTTGTTCTCCACCCCGCTTAGCGCTCAGCTAGAGGCCAGCTGCCCCGCAGAACCTGGGAGGGAAAGTATCCAGCACAAATGGGCAGGGGTTCAACCAGCAGATTTATGTATTCCCAAGTGGAACAGATGAATGAAACCAGAAGGAAGTAAACGTAGAATCAGAATGTGACGGACTCCCGCTGGCCGAGGAGGCTAAAGCAGAGCAGCAATGTTTCATTGATCACAATTACATTGATCCACGACAGTGAGTGCAGTTGACTTAACTCACTCAAACACCAACACTCAGAGATAGAAAATCTGAGAAAAGAAAAAAAAACTGCAGAGATTCAAGCAGATGGATGCTTACAGACAAACAAACTTTTAAATAACAGCTTGTTGGGGTTTTGGGCCAACAGCAAACTTTGAACCGTTCGCCCTTGTAGCAGGTTTTCAAATTTAATAGACTGTGCCTACACCCTTTATTGTGCTCGTATGAAAAAGGCAAAGATCCAAAACGTTGCAACACTTAACAACCGGCATGTGGTAGCAAACTCAAAAAGAGGAGAACCAAAAGAGCTTTGAGGTGGGTGATTAAGTCGGGATATGTAATTATCTTCTCTTGCCTGGGCAGGATGAAATAATCTCCTGTTGTTTCTGAGCTATCGGGCAGGTAGGAAGGCACATCTTTCTTTTCCAAAGAGCATATATCATCATTTTTAAAGTTCTTCCCTTCTAGCTATATCTCCGCTTGTAACTCATGTTATTAATTTCAATGAACAAAACTTGGAAATATGAGAAAAAAGGAGCATGGCAGAAGAAAGGAAGCACAATGAAGCAAAATACCACAGAAAGTAGCTGATTTTGAGCTGTTGTGTTGTGCCAAACTCCTGCATCGATGCAAAACAGAGACAAAATTAGTAACAGCAACATTTCTAGCTCAAATTTCAGTTCATGAAGTACATATTCATATTGTGAATTCTCCTGTGGGGCACAAGGATGCCAAAAGAAAAGCAATGCTGAGAGTATTAGCTTGCAGACCTAACAAACTGGTACGGTGGTGATCCAACTATGTCTGCCACACATTACTCCATCTTTTTTGTTTTTTTTTATCAACAAAATAACCCATTTCTTATGTGAGTACAGTGAGCAATTTTCAAATGGATTATAGACGCAGGAAAATACTTGTCTCATCCAGAACACTGACATTATAATGCCCTGTGAGGAAACAATCTTGGCAGAATGCTGTGCATTGAACAACATCCTCTCATCCCGTCTTTAACCGTGCCTGTGTGCGCATGAAGGAACAGTGAAGGCAAGCAGTCCGGCTGCACAGTTTCAATTAAACAACATTTATGAGCGCCACTCTTTTGCAGGTCCTTTTTTATTGATGGGTTTACTCATGGCAATAACAGCTCTATATACACATACAAACCATATGTCTCCATCCAGTCTGTCCGCTGTCACAAAGGCCAGCCGAGGTAACAGGCTCTGCTGTCGAAGACGCACAGACAGCCACGTTTCTGTCCTCCTTTCAGGAATATACTGCACTCTCTGCTCAGCTGGGATTGTGCTGGGGAAGTACATCTTTCTTAGTTTTATATAATTGTAAAACTAAATCATTTTTGCTGCATTTTTCACTGTACCTAAAGCTAAGCTCCCATGAAAATGTTTTTCTCTGCTTTTTGTCCAGAATGGAAAGCAAACCATGCCCACTTTTAACATTTTGCCAGGACACCATGAGGACTTCATTGGACCACAGCAAACCAAGTATTTCTGACCCATGGTGTGGGTGTTATGATTGACATCTCTGGGCAGGGAACATTATGAGTCAGCTCCTTTACAAAACACACCCATGGTTGTAAAACATGGCACATTAGCCCAGCTTACCAAGCGCTGCCACTTTACAGTCCAAAATCATTTCAGAAATTGTCTGAACAACAAAACAAAACAAAAACACTCATAAAGGTGTTGGCCAATTAACATAGCAATATGCATAGTGTAGGTTTAGTGAGTTAATTGCTTTTTTTTACATAACTAGTTAACCCCTCTTGGAATTGTTACAAGTAGTAAAACAGTCTCAGCTGCCCGTAAAGCTGTCTCTGCAGCTGTAGGCAGCTCAGCAGCAAGTAAACTGCATAGTGACTGATACGATCTCAGTATAAATCCTGATATTCTGAATTACTGTTCAGATGGGATTCTTTCTTACTATCTTGATTCTTGGGGGGGGGGGAAGCATCTCGACACTCAGGTTTTTACTGTATGATTCTATATGATTTTCTTTTTCTTTTTTTTAAACAAAACCGATGCACAAATTGTCAGGATAAATGTTTTGTGGCCTATAAAGCTTAATATAATGTATAGGAGTTCAGGACATAATTTGTTCTTTTTATTCTAAAATCATTTTCTATTTGTAAACTGGTAATTGTCATGGTGCGTTTTTGATTAAACTACTGTCAGTTTGGAAGTTTAGAAGCTGTTATGTCTTGCGATATGTTGTATATTCTGAAATGTTATGAGATTGGTTTTTCTGCTTGTCTATTCAAAAACGTTAGCATGGTTTTGGTTTTACTTTTATATCTTCTGATTTTTTTTTTGTGCTCTGGGATATTCTTTGTTGTCTTTGTACAAGTCATGTTTGATTAGACGTGTTTTGTGTTTTTTTTTTTCTAAAATCAAATTATGCTTTTTTTGTTTGCTTTATGTTGAAGTGATTTGCTTGTTTCAAGCCCACCATTTTTATTCTTTATTTTTTGCATCTTTTACTTTTTTGATGTACGCAACAACAGGCCAGATGCTTTCAACCGGACCACATTATTCCCTTGACTCCCGCTGGGTCAACAAACAAAGTTCTTGAGTTTTTGCAGACCCGCTCCATTATCATCCTCTAAACAACCGAGTTTCAGCTCTTCTCTTTCAAGAGCCGTTGCCTAAGTCCTCAACACAAAACAAAGTCAGCGTGCAAACCCACTGGAAGTAGAATTGGTGATTTACAGTTGCTCAGACACAATTACCAAATGTTTAGAAGATCCCACAGGGCATCAAACTGCACACAACCTACATCCTCATGCAGCAACACACACACACACACACACTTACACACTCTTAACTTGTTTATCCTTCCATGCAGAACAAGACACGGTGCCTTGCAAGCCCTTAATCAAACAAAAGTAGACCCCTCCCTCGTGTGAGCACTGACCTGGCGATGAACCATTTATTTTCAGCTACTAAATGGGAGCTTTAGAACCAGAGGTTTCACAGATATATACCCAGAAACTACTAAACATTGGATGAAGGGGTGAAATTAAAGATTTGCTTTAAGAATCAAAAGATTAAAGTATAGCAGGAGCACATTTGTCTTCCAACCAGAAATGAGACCCTTCGTTTCTCTTATCATGCAGAGCTCAGCTCTGGTGAGGGGAGAAAGTGTTCTGCTTAGGATTGAGCCATGGATATGAGGGGAGTGGAGGAAGGGGGGGTCACATGGCAGCTTTGTTAAACTTTAAGTCACCCTCGAAACTACACAACCTCCACCCGTCCGGCTCCTCCTCCTCTCCTGGAGTCCGTGGGGGTCTTATCTCCTGTGGATGTGGGCTCCTCTGGCCCTCACAAAAAGCCGCGTGTTGACATTCCTGCAGGCCGAGCCTTGTGCAAACACACCAGACCCCACCAGATGGCCAAACAAGGCAGAGAAGGACTGAGATGTAAAGGATGTGGAGGAAGATTGACAAAAGGGGGGGGGGAAAATAAAAATAATTGGCTCTGTGAAAATCGCATTTACAGCCAAAATGTCAATTTATCAGCCTGACACATGGCCAAAAGGCCTTCTGTTTAACTCTGAGGCAAATTAAGTTCTGAGCCAAATGTTTTCCTTAACAAAAGCTTCCTAATTTAAAACCTAATGTGGTTGGTTACCTATTAACAAAAGAGAAGTTTTAAAGTTTCTGAACATGTCAGATTTGCTCTCCCTCACTGATACTTAAACAGAGTTTCTACAAGTTTATCATCATTATAATAAAAATTATGAATTATGAAAAAATCACTTATAAAAGCATACAGTATATTATGTACATGTCATAAATGAATATTATATTGATTATTTCTATCACTATGAATACTCTGGTGGTTTTTAGAGAACTGTACCCAAATATCAAAGCTCAGTTTAGTGGAAGGAGAAAGTGTGAAGTCTCCTACCGTAAACATGGAGGAATAGAACAATACCATTGGTCCAAGATACTCTATTTAAATACAAGTACAGTTTACATTTCATTTGGAAATCTGGGATCCAGTGTTTGGACTAAGAAAGGAAAACCACAGAATATGAGCTTCTTGAAGTCTAATGTGAAGCACATCTGCTGGTGTTGGTCTACTGTGGTCTCTGAAGTGCACAGTCAACGCAGCCATCCACCAGGAAATTTTAGAATTGCTCATGCTTATCTTCTCATGAGCATTATGGAAATGATTACTTCAATTCACAGTTTATTTGGCACCTGCCCACTTCTGCCAGGTTTGATTATGTAACCTGCCAGACCTAACAATGGAAAGAAGATGAAGGTCGTTGTCTAAACTCACCTCAGCAGCGCCACAAATTGCAAAGGCCTTCTGTAATATTCAAATGTTCCGATAAACTAAATTGTGGCTTTTTATTCACTGAGAAGCCGTGATCATCGAGATAAACAGCTGAAATGTATCAGTCTTCATGCAATGAATCAATTCAATACACAAGTTTGACTTTTTGAACCGCGTTACTGATCTGAATTTAATTAATTTGATTTAAATTATTTCACTGATGGGAAAAATGTCTTGTTTCACTGGCAGATTACTTATAGTCAGTACTTTTTCTTCAGTATTAAGGAATTGTGCACTTAATGCAAACTTCTATGTCTTGCTGAAAACTTACTTGGAAGTTAGTTTTGTCTCCGTTCAAGTGTACTAAAATATTTTCGCTAAATAGACCAGAAATACTTAGTAAGATTTTGTGTTGTTGCAGTGTACAATTTGAGACTTTTTATGACAACCTTGCAGAAGCCTTAGTAAATATTCCCTAAATTATGAAAATGTTTAATAACTTTCTGGTGTTTATAATAATAATGTGAGGAAGAAATCTGAGATGCTTTGAAAAGTCGCCTCCTCCAGACTTCCTCCCTGAAGACATGCAGAGTTGAGAATTAAGGGTCAGCGGGTTAATCTTTGGGGCATTAGACGACCAGAAGCCATCCAAACGAAAACTCATTTAAGGGTCCGGCTGAGTGCCGTGGGTCATGTTTATCAGCTTAGGAGAAGAAAAATGTCTCTCAAATTAAATGAAGATGTAAAAGGTAAATGAGTGTTACGCAGATTTGTGTTAGATTTGCCCGTAAGGACAAATGCCCAAATCTTACCCCATGTTACAGGATGTACTGCATCAAATGAATGTGGGGTGATCTCTGAAAGCATCTTCTGAAAAAAGGACAGTCCTAATCCTCTGTTTGGTGTCCATGGAGTTCAGCCCTGCTTATGTGTACCATCAGCCTACAGCACAATAGACAGTCATTCCAATAAAAGTCTGAAAGCCAGTGTGGATATCCGGCTCTTTTTCTCCAAACTATCCCTTTAATGGTTTATCCCGCCACCCTTTCTTTTTACTTTCCCAATCCCCCTCCATTCCTTCATATTCTATGGAAAAAAAAGGAATGTCTCTCCGACTGAGTTTTCCCTCCCAGGTCCTTTTTTCAGGTTCCGGAAACATGAGGAGACACGTCTACTGGAGGGGATGAACCTGCTGGATGAGTGTTTGTTCAAAACAAGCTGCAGCTTGGTGATAGATAGAGGGGTCTCTGGGTTTATGCAAAAAAGAAAAAAAAAGAAATCAGTCTATAAAACACTTTGTTTCCTCACTAAATTACAATTTGCTGCAGCTTGCAGCTGCTTGTGGCCCAAATCATAAAACCACGGTTTTTATGGAGAGCTTCCTTCATGTCAGACTCACATATTTAATCATAGTAACATTTACCAGAAAGAGAACAGGCAAAAACATTAGCTACAGACAATCACAATTTACAAAGTGATTGAAAATGAACATCCAGCTCTTCTGTATGGACTCCTGTGGTTTGGGCCGATGCAGAGTTTGGTCAAATAGCTATGAAATTAAATACAGAGATTTATGTTCAACCACAAAGGGAATTTCAGTCACTTTACTGACTTATTGATGTTTCAGACTCTGTAGTCAGCAATTTTAGTTAGAAATGCTTCATTCTACAACTAAACACAAAAATAATCATGTTTTAAATGATTTACCCAAGACGTTTCTCACAGGAGGTGAGACAGGCACCTCCTAAAAGATCACGAAGCAATGCAAAATCAGTATCAGTTTAGAACGTATATTTATCACTATTTATTTAGAATTTATTTCATGTTTTTAATAATGGACTTTGTGAAAATTATTATGGAAGATGAGTTTTAATTTTATCATGGGGATGCACAGTGGCGCAGTTGGTAGAACTGTTGCCTTGCCTCAAGAAGGTTCTGGGTTCGATTCCCAGCCCCGGTCTTTCTGCATGGAGTTTGCATGTTCTCCCTGTGCATGCGTGGGTTTTCTCCGGGTACTCCGGTTTCCTCCCACAGTCCAAAAACATGACAGTCAGGCTAATTGGCCTCTCCAAATTGCCCCTAGATGTGAATGTGTGTGTGCATGGTTGTTTGTCCTGTGTGTCTCTGTGTTGCCCTGTGACAGACTGGCGACCTGTCCAGAGTGACCCCGCCTCTCGCCCAGATCGTTAGCTGGAGATAGGCACCAGCAACCCTCCCAACCCCACCAAGGGACAAGGGTGTAAAGAAAATGGATGGATGGAGTTTTAATTTTATCATTAAATGGGCAACCCAAAATAGTAATAAACCTCAGATCTAGATATTTAGAAAACAAAAAGCAAGGTTTTTGGTTTCTGATAGTCACAACTATTGGGCAAGAAGTAATTCTATAAATAATAAAAGTAAATCTCAAAATTACAAGTAAATATTTAAAAAAATATGTTAATAACTAAGCTTTCCCCAAAGGCATAAACATGAAATAATATGCCAAGTCTAACATAGAGGCTTAGATCTATTATATATGTTTATGCACAATTTTGAGTGAGTCTAAGTTGGAAATGTTTACATTGTTACTTGCACGTAAAATCAGCCATAACATCCTCTGCAGCAGCATAATCTACTTTTTATATTTTTAACATATTGTACTTTTTAATAAACGTCCCATAGGGATTGTGTGTCATATGAACTGATCTGATTAATGTCTCACACTCATGTATTCCTGAATTTCCCCTTTGAGGGACAATAAAGTTTCTATTTCTTCTATCTGCCACATGTGTAATATTGTGCAGGGTAGACAAGCAACCACTAAAACAGAGCATGGCCACATTTACTGCTGCTAATGAAACCCGATACCAGATCTGCTGTGATTAACTTAGATCAAATCAGGTAAATCAGCCGTTCGCTCTGCTGAATTAAATCTGTTCCGATAAGAGGAGATCAATGAGCCCATCCATGAACATATTAGGAAGGCCAACAAACCGTCTTTGGCTGATCCCTCAGACAGATCGCAACGCAAAGCGGGACCATCATTACAATTACAAGTTTCCTTTTTCATTAATGGAATTGCTTTGACATCATGCCATGAATTAAACATCAATTTAAGTGGATTCAATCTGCATCTGTGCTGAGCTTTGCAGTTTTGTTTTCAATCTGGGCAATCTAGATGTGTTCACTTATAGCTCCTTAGCAGATTTGTCCAAGTTCTTGGAGCCCAAAACATGAAATGAAACCTTTTAGGCATGTGTACAGAAAAAAATGTCGCTGGAAAAAAATCGAAACAAAGTCAAAAAGAGCAACTCATAGTCTGAGACAAGCACAGGTAGGTATATTTTCAACATTTATTCTTTGCAAATGCAGCACGAATGCCTGCAAAACAGCATCTTAATGTTGGTCCAGTAGAAAATAAAAACAGAAAACACTTGTTTTAATACTTTGCTTTTCATATTTTAATTTTGTCCTGGGAATTTTGAGTTTTATCTTTGTTTCAAATGAGGAAGCAGATTGCACATAGACATTTTCAAATTACTATGTCTTTTACTTATATATAAATATCCAAAGAATTTCATATCTCAAACCGCGGCAAACAAAACAAAAAAAAAGAGGATAGAAATGGCATCAATATCTAAATACGAAAAGGATTAGATGACTATAAAATGTACAGTTTTTAAAAATTTTTAACTTAATATTCACATTCATGTATAAAACTTACAAAAGCCGGATCTCTCCAAACTTCTAAAAATAGAACCTTTCTGTTAACTGTTGAAGGATTATTTTTAAATTACCATAAATTTAACGGTATTATTCCATATCATCAGCATTAATGTAATAATTTCCACCATCTTGTTGCTGTTTTTTTTTTTTTGTACTTTTTTGATTCATTTTTTTTAAAATATGTAACTCAATAAATTAACATACTAGCGCAGTCCCTGAAAGCCAATACTTAACTGTGTTACTGAGAAAGTGTGTGTGTGTTTGACAGAGGGTGTGTGAGGAGAAATATAGGACATCTGTCAGCATAACCTGCCTCATAAATGGGAGCAGGGTGTGGAGGTGGGGGTTGTTTCCAAGTCCATACAAAAAATAATTCATAGTAAATATATAATATATTTTTATACATATTTGAATATATTTACAAATATAGCCAGCACTTTTCATTACATTGTGGATTCCTTCTCCAGAATAATCAGGGATGTTTATCTAGAGAACTGGAAAAAAAAATGATGCACCAATATTACAAAATTAACAAGAAAAGTTTTTATATCTGCTCTCCTTGTATTCCTGTTTTGTTAGTCGGTGCTCCATATGCGAGTCCCTTTTCCTATTCGTCTTCTAGTTTCATGTTTTCTTTTTCCTTTGTTTCTTTTTTAGTTCGTACCAGTCCATACATTCCTCCAGGAGTAAACAAGTCTTGGAATGCCAGCCACTGCTACTTGATCACCAAGCAAGCAGCGCTGTGGAGCTTCTGGGTAGGAAGATGAGAACCGAAAGATGAGAAAAAGCTGCGTGTTTACACGAGAGAGGAAGAGGAGGCCTCAGGGAATGTCAGCTCGTCCAGTCAGTACGAAGGAGCTTCCGTAACGCGCTCCGTCCCCTCCGTTAAGACCTCAAGTGTTCTGAGTTGGTGTGTGGCAGTGCTAGTCCCCGATCGGGTCCGTTTCAGAGAAGGTGTCTGTGCTACGTGTGTTCAGCGACTGTGAGGTTGGGGCAGGCCAAGAGTCGGCTCAGGGTCCGAGCCGGCAGAGGCTCATCTCTTGGCGTTCCCGTTGATGTGCTGGTACTTGGGGAGGCAGGGCTCATCCGGCAAGGGGTCGTGGGAGAACACGGAGTCGTCGCCGGAGGAGCAGGAGCTGCGAGTGTCAGGGAAGCTGGGGGAATACTGCTCCGTAGGAGCACACAGGTCCAGATATTCCTGAGGACGCAGATAGAGGAGAAAGGGAGTGTTAGGAAAAAAATAATCTACATTTAGATAAACAACAAAAAAGTGGCACAGGATCAAAAGCAAACAGGAGAAAATAAATTGAGAGCTGAAACCGGGTCAGCAAGACCCGGGACTTTCCAGAGGAGGACTGGAAAAAGGGTGGGGGGGTGAGAACAGTATCACCTTCATAATGATATTTATCTGAGCCATACCAAATCACCCTGAGAGGATATAAAAAATGGAAAAGAAAAATAATCTTCAACTGGATACTGCATGAAAATATTTGTAGAAATAATAGGTAATAAATCGGATCTCGGGCTGCTGTCTGATCCAGCAGAGCTAACAAGAAAAGAAAGTTGACCTGATCGCACAGCAGAGCAGTTCAAGATGGGTTGGATGTTGAGAGCAAAACTGGCAGTGTATGTGGAACAACTGTGAGCCAACCAAGACATGAACCTGAACTGACAGGCAGGACAAGCAGAACATGAAAACAAGAGGCAGCCAAAGGACTTATTAGCTCTGAGGGAGCTGCAAAAATCCACAACTCAGGTGGGAGAGTCTGTTCACAGGGTAACCATTAGTCATTTATGGAAGAAAGTGATCTGGTCAGTTTACATAAATGTTAACCTTTTTGGCAGAGACACTGAGAACAATGTGAAGCAGAATCCCTGCCTGAACATATACTGTCAAAAATGGTAGCAGTAGCATCAGGCTTTAGGATCGCAAGATAACGGGACTCGGCCAGCTGTTTTCGAGCCAAAAACTGTAAACTATGCATATACCTTTCTGTAACAAAGGAGCTGCTAATGGATAGCTACCAATAAAATTTAATTGTCATCTCCTAAAGAAGCAGAAACAGGCATCTAGTAAATTTTAGGAGCAGAATTTTTTCCAAAGTTTTGCAGGGCTGAACGTCTGGAATTTTTTAAAATGGAATTTGAAACTTGAGTTTTAAATTGATAGTTGAGATTGAATTCAAGAGTTTTTTAGACCTTGCATACAGAATGCTTCTGATTGAATATAAATGTGTTTTTAAAAAAAGGCCAAGTCAAAGTCCAAATATTTAATTTGAACTCAGAGTTAAAAATTGATGTTCACAGAGGCTCTTCATCAAATCCTATTGAGTTTTAGCTATTTGGCAAATAAGGCCAAAAAAAATTCATACTTTGAGTGTGATGTTATCCAAAAAGATTTATAGCTGAAATTGCTCAGAGAAGTCACACAGGCTGACTACAAAAGCATGTAACAATTTTTAGATTCATATTTGGCTGAAACCCACATCTTATTTTCTTTCCACTTCACTATTTCGCAATACTCTAGCTTAGTCAGTCAGAAAAACAACGTATAGGAATACATTAGCGGTTGTAGCAAAGTATAATTTCCCTGAATTCTCTTGGAAACTGGGGAACAATATACTGGCCCTCTACTGCATCCTCTCCCATAACTTCAGTCAAAACAGATCTGAAACCTGGCCCTGAAAAGCTTGACATAAACAACAGGAGATGGTTTGAAAAAGAATCAAGAAGCTGGCAGGGCTCAGCTAACCGCCATGAAAAAGGAAAGATGAAAACCTCCAGAAATCCTGTTATTAATTTTTGACTCAGTCCAGTCTTGTGAAGATGTTTGTGTCTGTTGAGGCCCCCTTTTTCCCCTCTGCTTGTCTTTAATGGCTGTTACTGGGTCTCGCTGTGTGGATGAAGAGTTTTTGGGGTTTTGTAGAAAAAAGAGCACTGGCTTCCATTTTCCCAGCTCAACACGAAAAGGCTCATATTACTAAAGATCTCCACATCTGCCAGCGGTTTGGGGTAGAGGTGAAGGAAGGGGGGAGAAAAAGGGGCAAGAAAGGGGAGCTTTATTACATTTCAAAAGTTCGAACTCATAGTTGGGGATTTTGGCGTAAATACGCGAGGGTCTGACTCCGGAGCAGACCCGTCTTGACAGCTCTCTATTGGTGGCCTCTTTTTTAGGGAGACAAAGAAGAGAATGGAAAAAAGGCAACGAGGCATCAATGTGACGACTGGACTGCAGCAGCTCTGCTGAGCAGGGATCGGATCATCCAGTCATTTCTCAGTCTCATGTCAACCAGGCTCCATAAACTTTCTGGCAGTGCTCAGCCCAAACCTGGTATGGTCCTGCGTGTATCATATTTTGGTGTTTCATCACAATTAAATGTCTGTTTGGAAGGAAGGTACATGAGGCATGAATTGTGACCACCCAAAGCGAATGAGTTAACAGAGGAGGTTCTGGAGAGGCGTGAAAACCGGCTGGACTCACCTCATTCGTGTTCAGGGTGAGGATTCGATCCAGGTCCTCCACTAGCTGCTTGAAGGTCGGTCTCTGCGATGGGATGGCGTGCCAGCAGTCCTTCATCAT
Organism: Poecilia reticulata; assembly: GCF_904066995.2. Lineage (NCBI taxonomy): Eukaryota > Metazoa > Chordata > Actinopteri > Cyprinodontiformes > Poeciliidae > Poecilia > Poecilia reticulata. The sequence continues at coordinate 24,092,018 of NC_088844.1, read as the reverse complement.
CATGTACCTGAGTGAGGAGAAGATATCGTTTTCATGAGGAGTACACAATGGAATGAGAACACCGGTACTTTTTCCCTACTTTGTGTTGGTGGACAATTTGTGTTGGGCTAGTCATTTCTGAGACTGCATTTTATTTAGGTGGATCAAAGTAAAGAAGGGTTACACCAAAAGTATGTCACTTTTCAGCTTGCTATGAGTAAAACAATTTGGAAACAACTTCATAATAATAATTTATTGTGACGTTTATGTTGAACTATTGAGGTGATTTCTGAACGCAAATTGCTGCACTAGATTTTATTCATCACTATCAGAGCAAAAATTCATTGCGCTGGATTTTTTTGAAGAGTGGCAAATTGCATTCATACAAATTTGGTAAAACAAAATGTCCACTTCACTCCAGTACAGAACTGTTCATTATTTTGTGAATTGGTTCACAAATGAGTAACCTCCAAATGACTGGGCTGAATTAGATATTTCTTTTTACAGGTATCAATTTAAAACAGGCTGACAACAAATTTATGTCACACTATTCCTATTTTTACTTGTAAAAAGTTTTGTCACTTTACAAACTTATGTAAAGTCCTTAGATATTATAATGAGGTTTGTTGTTGCAATATGACAAATGTTCAAACATGTAAATACCTTTCTAAGGCACTGTAATAAGACAAGAATACCAATATCTGATTTATCTGCCATGTTTGTGCATTTCTCTGTGTATTCTGCCTTTGTCTCTTCACTTCTGAGGCCTTATTGAGAATTGAGACACTGTTGGTAAATGATCCCAGTTGTACAGATGCCTGACAGAGTCTCAGAGGCATTTTTAATATGCAAACGAGTCTCTCGCAGAGTCCCAAGGCAACGATTAATGCTAATTCAGAATATGGATTGGTTGGAAAAGATTTGGATTTTGGTGAAAAGTGTTAAACTTACAGCTCATTGGTGCAGTTTCCAGGCTTGTCCATGCGATGTCCCTCTTTGAGCAGCTTGAAGAGTTCTTCTACGGGAATGCCGGGGTAGGGTGAGCCCCCTAGGGTGAAGATCTCCCACATCAGCACCCCAAATGACCAGCTAGTGGGGAAAACAGGAAATATACATGTTTTATTTGCAGAAAAGATGTGGAAAGGTGAGATTTGTATGTAAATCTAAAGAGAATCCATTATATGGGAGCATTGGGACCACTTGGCAGATGATTTTCATCCTTTCAGCTGATTAATGGACAGAGGAAATGCAACACAGTAACATCAGTGGTGTCAATGCCCACTTTCTGTCCTCTAGTGACTTGTGGTGCAAAGCCGCTGGCAGTGCTGCTCGACTCTGATCTCAATGACGCCTTTTGTGCCCAGCTGGCTGGTTACAGAGCCTGGCATTGTCCAGCCGCACCAAACCAAAGCAAACACTGGACCACCCACAGCAGACAAAAGAGAAATAATCAACAAAAGACGTCCAGAGGCGGAGGTGGTGACTATTAATTATTAACTGCTTCCTTGCCTCAACTTCCTGTTGTTGAGCTCCACTTCTCAAATGCTAACTCTTCCTTCAGCGGCTTCATTATTGATGCAGCTCAAGGGATGCATTATTTTGTGCAACATAGTGTGCATTACCACAGACTTAAAGCATACCGAGCACATGAGTGGTTCAGCAAGAAAAGTCTGCAAAGACATGAAGGCATTTATCATTTCTTTCATCTGTTTACACAGTCAGCCGGCCAGGTCTGTTCTTTCCTCTATCAGTGCTTTGCATCTTGGCCCTTGTTGACACACTCGCCTCTCCTTTCTGTGACACTTTGTAACCATCGCTCAGCACTTGTCAGCTTGTTTAGCTGTCCAAGATGGTGTCCACCTGCAAGCAGCCATGACTTACAAAAATAAACACACAAACTCAGGGGGCTACTTAGCCGACCTGGCGTACTGCCTTAGTGGACAGCAGAGCACTTATGTGTTTCAGCCAGCTTCAAGCATAGATTATGTTTATGCGAGTCATTGAATTAATGAATGCCTCTGTGTAAACAAGGTTAGGACTGAGGACTCATCCATATCTCATCACATTTAAGTCATAATGTTACGTCATATGCTTCTCCTGCAGGACTTTCTCACTGCTGCCTAAAGGCAACGTAGATGTGAATGGTAAAACTATATTATGTAAATTGGTGGATTACTAGAGATGCACACAAATTTGGCTGGTGAGTGGAAACAAAAATCCAATTTACAGCTCAGTCGGCCCAGACTGTTGGACAGTCAGTTTGAAAATACGAAATGCGGTCTTTACTCAGTCAGTCAGTAAATACACCATGACTAAGTGATAATAGGTCTCACTAACTACAACAATCTTTTAGTATAGAGGTTGTGACTGAAGGAAGAAGAGTTAGGTTTTAAGATTGGCTGGTGTTGGCCAATATTTTCCTGTTCTGGTTCATGACCAAACCAAAGCACTATAAGGTCGCACTAAGAAAAACAATTCAAGGGTGTGTCTGAATCATGAACTGCAGTCTCCACAACATTCAGTCTGCTTGGTTGACGAAGGATCTGGCCTGCAAAGAGCTGAAAGGAGCATGTGTGAAATTTGTTTTACTCAGATTTATTCCCGCCCTAGCCTCAACAGAAGTCCTGTCTCCCTCTTCATCTGCTACAGCTACAAAGACAAAAATCTTGAGACACTAGACCGTCCTCTGAATGTGGGTAAAATCAGGACACATATGTGGGATGAATTTGGAGGTATCTTTAAATTTGGACACCCTTTGTTGCATTGCTGTGACTTAATTGGCCATTTAAGGTTGCAGCACAAGTCAGACTAACCACTTTCACTCTTTGGTGTCGAAGCGGTTCCCGAAAGAAGAGCATTACAATTAGGCTGTTTTCATCTCCTGGGAAGTGTTTGAAAATAAAGTCAGAGAAAACATAAAAGGCGTAATGAGCTTTACACTTCTGGAACAGGAAGGTTCACTGGTTGACAGCAGTTGCTCTGTTTTATGAGCATTCAAACCTCTTCTGTCATGGTGTGTGCTGAATTTGTAAATGTTGTCGTTCTTTAGAAAATCTTAAGAGTTAAGACAAGTATCGATGTTCTCTAGGGAATACAAGAATCAACTCTGGTTTACAGTACAGATGCTGTGAGATGACATCTTAAAATGTCATCTCATCATGTATTACAGCAACTCACACAATGTGACGTCACCCCTCTCCAAACAAATCGTTTATAACTGCTCGAAGCTAACAAAAATATTTTAACTGCTGTTAATAATATTTACAATAGTAAAATTAATGCTAGTTAAAGTACCATAAAATAAAAAATAAAAAAACAAAGTTGGAAATTGGCCAATAAAACTGATCTCAAGTGAAGCTGAAGTCTGGCTCTCCGTAACCCTCCTGCTCATACCTACACTCTCCAGAGCTGCTCCGCTGAGCTCATTTGTTACAACCGCAGAGGGGGGAGTGTCATTGCAATTCATGTATTCATTTAATCTGATGTCATGTATAGATCGCCTGTGCCTTGTGCCGTTTGATTCAGCTCCGCCTCCTCCCGCACACGCACAAAAAGCCAATTACTAAATGTGAGTGATGAATCGTAATTAGGGGTGAGCCAATACAGAGCACTGCAGCGATACAAACACACACACACTCCCTTTCTCCTTAGCTCTCCTGCGTTATTGATTGGCGAACATGAAGGATGTGGTGTGTGTACACAGATTCTTTTATGTGCACACAACGACCGCAGAGGGAAACCAACTTAAAGCGCTTTCCCTGCGTTAATTGAGATGTTTTGTGCGCTACTGGTGTTTGGCTTAAGTGCACATAGCGAAAACCTTTCGCTAGGGTCAGCATGCGAGGCATTTATCTAATTGCCACATGCGCTTTTCTGCCGCCAGTGTCTGGAGCAGAAACTTCAAACGACGCTGTCAGGACGCATGAGACTCAAACACCAAAAATAGAGGGATGCTCTCGCTTTGTTCTGTTTTTAGAATGAATACTCTTGATCTTAAATAAAACGAGGAAGAGACAGAGACAGGTCAACGATTCACATACCAGATGAAAGAAAGTAAGAATGCTGGGATAAAAGAGGAAGAGGGGGAGTTATTTTGATGGTGGAGCCAGTCCAAAACGATGAGCAGCAGCATGTGCAGAGTTTTGCTGAATGAGGAGAAGAGAGCGAACCAGGGGGGAGAGTGAATGTAGGCCCGGAGCATTGTTGTGTTCAGACTTTGGGTAGAGGCCCGAAAAGGTGGGGAGACTTCCGAGCCGAGCGGGAGAAGCAGGAGGAGAGGAGGGGTTCTGGTGGACTTCGGGCTCCTTCCAGGCTCTTTGAAGCCAGTCAGATTAGTAACACAGCATTGGCTACAAGTCTAGCGTGAAATCCTCACTTTTGCCACAGACTGGCCAACACCGGCTCCCTATAGCCAATCAGCCCCACAGTACCCGAAACCCCCCCCCCCATCCAAAAACCCAAGATAGCACAAAAAAACTTAATCTCACTTAAATCTGATTGCACAAACAAGGAGCAGTGATCACACACGCCACACTAGCTCGTCTGTAGCCTTGTACTCACACATCACTCTGGTGTGTGTAGACCCGGTCAAAGAGCGCCTCTGGAGCCATCCATTTAACCGGGAGACGACCCTGAAAACGCAAACACAGAGGAGGAAGGTTAACTGAAAACCAAGCCATAAGCAGTCCTTGGAGTCCTTATTCCGGGCCTCATCAGCATCTTTACAATTATTCACTAAAACAGACTGAAATGTGAGAAGAGCCTCGGGATTAAGGATGTAAAAGAAGCGCCTGTCTGGGAGGGGAATTCCCAACGGAGCGTTTATGCTGTTTAAGCAACAGAGGTGATAAACAGGGTCACGGATAAAGGAGAGTTTATCTCTGTGTGCCATTAAAACAGGCCGAGAGGCTAAGCATTCTTGGCAAGGTCAAAGTATGCATTACCTTAACGGTAAACCTAATTTCATGAGCTGAATTAACTAACTTAAAAAGTGCATCAGGTTCAGTTCTTACATACAGAGCTTTATTACTATTCACATTAAGAATAGTCCACTCATAAATATAGTCCACTAAAGTTAAAGTTTTTCTCATCTTGTCTCGTGAGTGCAAAAGGAGCTTGAATCATCTGCCGACCCGCTCTTCCACCTGAGCTCTGGATTTCTGCAGCTGCTCCAGAGATACTATGGGTCTTTTGACTGCTTCTCTGATTATTGATCAGATGTTCAAAGCTTGGAATATTGCTTTATAATCAAACGTAGCTTTAAAATTCTCCACAATCTCTCTCCCTGGTCTGTGGGCCGTGTTCATTGGTCTTCGTGTTTGTTCACTAGTGTTCTCTATCAAATCTCTCAGGCATTCAGAGAACAGCTGGATTTATACTGAAATCAAATTACACACAGGTGGGCTCTGTTTAATAACTAGGCAACTTCTGACAGGGTTATTGGATTTTAATCAGGGATATCATGGTTAATAGGGGTTGAACACAAACACACATGAGTCTTTTAGATTTTTATCTACATAAAACTGTATTTTATCTTTGTAGTTATAACACGATAAAATGGTTTGAATAACTTCGCAGTGCCGAATACATATAGTTTATAAAACAAAAGCAAAGCAGACATAAACGTTTTATTTGGTGGCACCAAAGAATAAAAAGTAAAAATTGATGGCTCAGTCAGATCCTAACAGATCATCGCTGGAGCCGTGGTTATTGTCCCGGTGCTCACCTCCATCATCATCGTCAAATACTGTTGTGGTTGTCAGCTAGTTCTCAGCATGATCGTGCATGCAGTGAAAAGGCAGTCATGCATATTAAATGAGGATGTGCAGGCTGCGCTGTTCTGTGGTGGGAAAGAAAGACACCACTGGGCCACTATGGAGATGTCAGTTATGTTTAGTCTGCTCCCTCTCCCTCCCCCCCCGACTCTCTCTCTCCGTGTCTCTTTCGGGGCTAATTGTGTAAATGTTGATGAAACCAAAAGAACAAGAGACTGAGGGGGTAAACTAGGCATGGTCCGGAGAAGCACTACATTCAGAGCCTGCCTGGGAACCTGTAGCTTCTGCCAAGACACCAGCAGAGGAAAGGGGTGAAGCAGAAAGACGAGGGGAGGGAAAAACACAGAGAAAAGCCGAAACCATGTGAGCGGATTTCGCACTGTTTGCAAAAAAACACTCTATAAACTAACAACCTAAACCTTTCAGAGTGCAGCATGCACGTTGTGAGAACTTACATTGGTCGTCTTTTTATAGTAGTCGATGTTGTGGACGTCCCTGGCCAGGCCGAAGTCAGCGATCTTCATGACGTTACTCTCTGTGACCAGGACGTTCCTGGCTGCCAGGTCTCTGTGTATACACTGGGATGGAAACAGTGGAAAAATGAGGTAAGGGGAAGAAAAATGGGATGGTCAAAGCGAGGGAAAAAAGTAAAAGCAGGAGAGGGGTCAGGTCCATAATTATTTGGACAAATACACGACCCCACATAAGAACATGGCTGGAGATGATTCATACATAGCCAAGCATACTGTAAATATGTAAAGACCAAAGTATGTGTGCGTGTCAGACAGTCACATTCCAACAGTGAGAGAGAGCGTGAGGCTGGATTTGGCCAACAGGGCTGTACCCCCATTGTGAGAACCTCCCAATTCTTCTGCACAGAGGGGCTTTTGTCGTGCAATGGGAGACAATACAGGGATTGGGGCAGGGGGTATGAGTAGTGTTTTCAGGGGACCATGTTCCCACAGGGACGCACAAACAAGCTTCCGACGTAAAACCCTCCTGGATGCTGTTGTTAAGCCCTAAGTACTGAGTACTGGCACAGAGATGTATCACAGCAGCCAGGGGGCTGGAAGGTTGACATGAAAGTAGGACGTTTCGCCTGTCCTCCCCTTACCTTTTGAGATGCGAGGTACTCCATGCCCCGTGCCACCTGATAAGTGCAGGAGACGAGATCTTTGAAGGTGAGCAGTTCATCGGAGACACGGGCGATGTCGTAGGAGTACTCCATGCCGGGAGGACGGCGGGCTCTGAGGTACTCTCTGAGGTTGCCTTTGGAGGCATACTCTACTATCACATATAGGGGACCTGCACAAGCACAAGCCACAACAAATAGGTGTTCAAACCCCATCTTGAACAGAATGTATGTAATGTATATTAAATTAAAACATTGGTCTCCTCACCGTCTTGTGTGCAGGCTCCCAAGAGGTTGATGATGTTCTTGTGTTTGCCGATCATCTTCATCATTTCCATCTCTGACACCAGGTCAGAAAGGTCCTTTTCTGTGGCATCGTCTAACAACAGAGAAGTTTACAATCAGAGAAATAGACACAGAGACGGTTAAACAAGCGTCTCTGTTTAATCGTTTGACTTTAAACTAAGGGTGTGTCCGGTTCCACAGAAACTCGTCTGGAAGGTGACTGTGATTAGGCCAGGATGACAGACATCGTTGGCTAAAGTTACAGCTCCTCACATAGAGTACAAAGGCTTTCAGAGGTAAAAGGAAGGGTGATGTGGGAAATAAACTTCATTGAAGACAGAGGAAGTTTACCAATACACTAAGATAGTCAATGCAGCATTGCGTGCATTCTTCAGTACGATTACAGTAACTTGAGTCACTGTTAAAAGGACTGTACAGTGGAGGAAGGTACACAGGACCTCTGCTGTACCTAATCGTACTGTGCCCTGCAACCCCAAACCAGTCCAGCCCCCTTCTCCTGCTTTCATTAATCACAGCAGCTCTCTTAATGTGACTTGCCTCATTGTTTAGATGCTGACTGAGCGCTACCCAACTGCTGCTTTGGGGTCAGGTATGCGACCGCCCCTAACCCTTACCAATCCGACCCACCTTCCTCAAGCCGTCAGTCAGCAGCCACCAATAACAAGTAATAACGCCAGCCTAAGGCTCCACCTTGCACCTTTGCTGAACCCTCGACTGCAACATAAATCAGCCAAAGAAACGTTCTCATTTCAAGACAGAATGAAGCAGAGTAGATCTAAGCTCCGAGGTCTGACCTCAAGTCACATGTTTAAGAATGAAGTGAGACTTTGATGGTGCAACAAACAGAGACTAGATATGATATAAGATATGATACCATTTTACATCATACCACTCCTACTTGTTTAAATCCTTTTAATAAAATGCAAGGCTAATTGGTCTGAGTTTAATCTGAAAATATGGAGCATATATGTCAGTCCTGCCCTTAACCCGATGACATCTTCTAATTACTGTGATACAATGAAACTGTGGTATTTTAACTCATGGTTAACACACAGCAGAATCTCATAGAAATCCACTCACCTTTCAGCATCTTCACTGCAACAGTGACCGCATCCTTGGGTTTGTCCTTATCGATGCCCAGAGCTTCGGCCATCACAACCTGACCGAAGCAGCCTTCACCCAGAGGTTTGCCAAGGGTCAACCTAAAAGAAAATACAATGTTAAAAAAAAAACAAAAAAACAACTGGATGCTGATAAATTCAAACGGTCCACGTAATAGGCCTTGCACTGACTCCCACTCTGCAGATATAAACAAGCAGGGCGAAGTGTGGGATCAAGATAGTTAATGAAACCAGGCACAGAGCCACACCCATCTATCATCCCTTCTGTATTTCAATCAGATTCTGTTTGTGGGAGTGCTTTTCTGGCTCGGTGAAGTTTTTGCCAGAACAGTAGGTAAGAAGACACACATGGCAGAGATAATCTCTTAATAAACCTGGGTTGAGCCACTCTTTTGTAAACTATTTATCCTGTCTTGGCATGTTCCAGTATACAATTATAAGTCTTTGCAAAGGAGGCAGCTCAGCCCTGACATATTAGCCTGTGATGGATGAATTTCTGTCTTTCTTTTGCAACTAAGAAGTGCTGATTAACCTTTTTTTTTTTTCTTTTTTTTACATTACCAGCGAACTGTAAAGCAGCTCTAGGGAAATATCAGATTGGATTGAGACTCTGCAAACATCAATTCTCAATTGGCTTAAGGTCTTAGATTTTGACAAGGGGACGAATATGCTTTGATTTAAACCAGTCCATTAGAACTTGGGCTGTTTCGTGAAGCTCCGCCCTCCTTCGTCCTCCCGAGTCATCTGCAGCATCAAACAGGTTTTTCTTCCAGCATTGTTCTGTATTTATCACCGCCTAAAGTGTCCTCCCTATAACTCTGACCTGCTCTCCTCCTTCATAGGTTTGTGGCTACTCTTTCCGATCTTTATGAGGTGCTGAAAATTTGGGATAATGCTTTGTAAAAATAAACCAGCTTTAAACTTTTCCACAACTTTCCCACTGAACTCTTCTGTCTTCCTTGGTCTTGATGATCCTGTTTGTTCATTAATGTTCTCTAACAAACCTTTTGAAGAACAGCTGCATTTATTATGCTTATTTTCAGTCTACTCACTAATTAGGTGACTTGTGAAGACAATTTATTTAGGGCTGTCAGCGTAAGGGGGCTGAATGCAAAGGCAGGTCGCACTTTTTAGATTTGCTTTGTTAAACGACACGTTGAAAACCATGTATCATTTCTACATATGTTACATGTTACATGCCTGTTACATACGATCTCAGTGAAACAAAAAAAAGTTGGTGATTGTGACATAACATGTGGAAACGCTTAAGAGGTGGAAATATTTTCTGCATATTTTAATAGTTAGCCATGCCATGGGGTTTGATATTTAACTTTACTACATGTTCTCCTGCGACTATTCAGAGCTGAAGCACCGGTCAGGCCCCTGAACATGCAGTATAACTCGGTGCTTTTTATTTTGATTGACCTAAGTTGGTCCCTCGCCTCATAAAGCCCACTGTCCACGCTATCTAAACATTCACAGCACAGCGCTAAGCCGAGAGGCCTGAGGCTGGCGCCCTGCGGTAGTAACACAATCCCCTATCTGTCCACTCACACTTGCCACACTCAATGGCAGGCATTCTGTCCATCCGGCCACACATAATTGATGTTATTTTTTTCCTCAGCCTGAACCACAAAAGTTAGCATTCCTCAGCATTTTACAATCCCAACATGATCCTTCAGGCGCTGGAATGACAGGCAGGGCATAAAGACCCAAACAGAGAGGAAGACCGAGATTTATTTTTTGCAAAGTTAAAACAGCCTCCATTTAGTTTTGGTCGTGAATTAAAATCGTAAAATTTAATCAATCCGGCATGCAAACACAAAGTCGAGCATTACATCAGAAGTGCGGTTTTTATTGATAAACAATTTCAAATTTTATGAGCCAGGGTTTTTCTTTTTTTGTTTTTTCTTTTACAGGCATTCTAGCAAAAGTTTCAGGAATTTCCCTTATTCTTTTAAACGCAGAGCCTCAGTTTGTTTTTAAACTTCTCTTACAGACTCACTAAGTCCACCCCGAAGCTTATCGCCGCAACTGACACACTGAAACCTCAGCTGAGCTAATTCCTCTGGTATGACAGAGAGCAAACACTCCTCGCCCAAACATGCAGATGAAAGCTGTGAATACCAGCCACTAATTAGCACAACTTCGCTCTCTACGAACAGAAGCGTGCGATACGGAGGCTTTCGGTGAGGGAGAGAGGGAGGAAAGTTTAGCTGCTGTCCTAATGATGGGGCGAGTTTCACACCAGATGAATCAAAAGCTTTAATCTCACCAGGGCGTCAATCCCCAAATGGAAAAATATTTTTTTAATTATTTAGCAGCTGTTTTAAAGCACTAAACGCAGTAAACAGGTAGTGAGTGCCCGCACTCTCCGATTCCAGATTTCACTAAGAGGATCCTTTCTAAAGTGATACAGCTGACTTTCATTAGATTAAATATGATCTAAAAGTTAACTTATTCCAGAAATTAAGTAAAAATAACCTGAAACTTATACATTATATACATTACATACACACAGAGTGATATATTTTAAGCTTTAACCCACAAAAGTTCATTTTGCAGAGTGTTAGTTCCAAGCATACAACTGGAAAGTTTAGTGGAAGGAAAAAGTGTTGTTGAAAAAGGCAGCAGCTTTGAGAGGATTGCGAAGGAAAGCCAGTTAAAATTTATCGTATTTCTCTTATGCAACATTCGAATGCTTGGTGTATATTATACGTAATATTCAAGTATTAATTTACTACAAACTTTGTTAAACTTTTCAGTCATATTTTAATTCATTGACAAAATAAAACTGGTGGCACCTTGGCTACCCTTGGTGGTAGCCACGGGTAGCCAGGAAGAACTTTGCAGCACAAATTTTTGCAAGGTAAAAACTAACAGACTAACTGTGATGGAAACGAACACTAAAAATACCAAACTTCAGTTGATGCACTGCAGAATATTTCAATAACTCCCTCTGCAAACTGGAGGGGGAAACTGCGAACCAAGAATAAATGCTGGAAGCTACTTCTGCTGTGCACCATTTACATCTCAACATATTCATTACAGTATCTTGTGTGCCACTGTGTGTGTAAAAATTTATATTAAAGTAAAAAAAAAACATAAATTTTTCACAGAAGAGAGCAGAAACCTTCTGATCTGTTTTCAATATGTGTTTAATGATAATGTGTTTGCGACAGGTGTTGCTTTAACCTAAAGGTAGAAATCTGTTTTGGTCTTCACCCTTCTTATACTATCTGTTACTTCTGCTGCTAATAAAGTTTAAGAACAACCTGCACCATCCACTTTTAAATTAAAGCTGTAGTGGATCAGCATTTTCTACTGTTTCATGTTTTATGCAGAAACTCAATCTGATTTACATAATTATGGCTTTGAAAGCAGAAGACGTACAATTAGGAACGTGTTACAAGTTGCATTTAATAAAGAACAGAAGCTACAACAGTGGGTTTTAACAGGCCGCTCTTACCTGTCTCTGGCAAATTCCCACAGTGGATCCTGTGGAAGGTCGTACTCGGGGATTGGCTCGTCGGGCGCAGAGCTCCGCCGCGTTGTGATTCGCACCAGAGGGGTGTTTGAGTTCATGGATGAGCTTGAATCTGCCGACACCTATAGGAAAAAAAGATATTGGCTGATCACCATAATCTGGGTTCGTAGGCCAGATAAAGCTCCAAAGCATCACTAGAGGAGTTGGAAACCTGAGGCATGAATTACACCGCACAACCTGTTAAATATTCAATCACGCCTGCGTCTCACAGTGAATGTTTACTAGTCGTGAAGTTTCTCCAAGGCAGAGATTCGATTTCATCTGTGTTAAAGAGGTGAGCAGCTACAGTAATTCTTGATGAATTTGTGTTAATTGCTGGTGAGCCTGGGGCTTTAAGCGACGCCCTCTGCACCCTAACCTTACCTTGACTCTGGAATCAGTCTCCTCCACAGAAAGTAATCCAACACTCTCTGAACCTTTTGGTTTCCCTTGAGGTTAAAGAAAGTTCCACACTTGGAAGGAAAAACGTCTGGCTGCAGTTTTCTGCAGCTGTGTTGACTTGAACAGAAATGCATGCCCTCTGAATGAATCTAGGTGTGGATCCCTTGAAATATCTCCACAATATGTCATCCAAGTACATCTCAATAAATTACGAGATCATTGAAAAGCTATCTTATTTCAATCATTCAATCCAACAAGTTAATCTTATGGATTAAAATATATTATACAATGATATATTTTAATCTTTTTTCTATCAATTAATAAAATGCATTTAATCTATATTTACAGAAATGTAGACATGTTTTGCACAACATGTCTAGAATGGCTGGGGGTCTTTAATTTTTTTAGACATTAATTACTTTTATTACTGTCTCTGATCTTCCTCTTTCTGATAAAGCACAGTTTATTTAATATTAATAGTAATAACACATTTTATTAATAATTAGGCCTACATCTCGAGACTTCAATGAGCTAAAATAAAAAATGATAACGGATAAACTAATAAATAAGTAAGTAACTAAGTAAAAATGATCTTAAGCTGCATGTGCCCAATCTCAATTATTGCCAAAACATGCACATTTTCTACAAAACAATTTTATTGATTTAATGAAATATATTATATGTTAGGTTTACATCAGCTGAAAGACAAAAATAACCTATATTAATAGAAAAAAACTGTGTGTAATGAATGTATGAAGTACAAAACTTTAACTTTATCAAGATGTTCGAATTTATTAAGATGCACCTGTGCAGTCAGTTGAGTTATCATCAATGCAAACTTTTTGTATTTGTTGATTCTAAAAAGATGCATTTGGTCAAAAATAATAGTAATTCAGGTTAAGTATATTCCCAAAGCCATCCATGAAATAATTAGCTGTGTTTCCTTGCCAAATGTCAGTTTTGTGTGTTGGCTCCTCTAGACGTGTTAGATGCCTTTAGAACTCTTTATCTACTTTCTGTTACCTGGCGGCGCAGAGGGATCTGTTTGGTCAGCTTGTGGACCGCCGGTGGGCTGCCAAAGTCAGGCTTCTTTGCTGTGTTCCTCATGCGGCAAACCACCACAATGCCCACCATGCAGGCAATGAGGAACATGCCTGCGCAATATATTCCGATCTCCAAGTAGTACGAGGTGATGGGTCCTGGAGATTTCTCTGGGGCTGAGAAAGATGAAGGAGCAACGGTCAGGCAGAGGTTAGAGCAGGCGTTTTCCAGACACGGAGGTAAACACGGACACAGACACAGACACTACGAAGATGACTCATGAGTAAATGTAATCACCATCGACGGGCGACTAAACAAATCGCTTTGTAGCACCATCACAACTCCCCTTTCGGCCAACGGTTATTAGCTTTTGTGGGGTCTCGCAGGCCTTCGGTGGCTTTGACAGTGACACCAGATTTGAAATCATGACTCAGACTGAACGAGTGGGCCAGCGTGTGCCTGCACTCTGCGTCAATCTTTGAGACACGCGAGCGCAAGCACAAAAACACACCCGCAGTCGTCTGAACAATACGTGCTTCACTTCTATTGTGGCTTGTATGACCCGAACTTCCTGTTTAGTAAAAGGGCCGAGCGTGTGTAAAAGAGACCGTTTCATCCCTGCAGACCACAAACAAGATTCCTTTGCAACGCAGCAACCAAACAGGCCACAAGCCAAGTAGAGCTGAAGGTGGTGTACGAGAAAACTTTTTTCTTCTTAAACTACATCAATGGCAGTGATTATTAATAGGTAATACATAGATATTACGGCTGAAGCGATTTATTTGATTAAGTATACAGGCTCAATACACATTTTGCAATTAAGAAATAATGTAATGTATTCTACCCAGAATTTGTAAAGTGTCATAGTTACAGCTTCATCCAGTGTATATTCTGTGTAGGAAAATCTCCTATTAAGCATCTTTTGCTGTTCTAATATTAATCAGAGAATCCAAATAATATCAGCAGATTAGTCCTGTACACTGTAAGAAGTATTTTTTTTAGCTGCAGATGCATCTACAATTTACTAAGGAATGCTGCGTCATTGCATTTCACGTAACAAAATGTTTATTTTTGTATTTAAAAAAAATTAATTGGCATGCTTATTTACATCTATTAATGTAATTCAAATGTTGCATAAAGAGGCTTAAGTTATTAAATACCAAACCTGCAGAATGTGCCAAAACAATTTTCAAAGCCATTTTCATTGCTTGAATAACATTGTTTCTATATGTTTCCATTATAAAGAGTAGGTAAAATAAGATGCTCTTAACAACATCAAACAAAAATAGGTGCAATATGTTGGCAATTAATCACACACGAGTCATCCACTGTGTCGAAGCAGAGAGGTTTGGCTCTGATAATCGAGAAAGTCAAGCCAACATGAAATGAGCGTTGAGCTTTACCTTTCCACCATTGTTTCAAGAAACGTCAAGTATCAGAGCCAGAGAAAAAGGAATAATGCACAATTTAAAGATATCAAGAAAGATGTGTACAGTCTGTATTAGCATGCAGAATCAGAACCAACGAGAAGTAGTGACTGGGTTTCTAAAAGGACTAACAGGAGCGAGAAGACAAATCCTCATCTCCTTTGGAATTGCGACACTTAAGTTGCTATGGGAGCTCTAGTTTGTTTTGGAGTTACAATAAGTCTTCTTCAAACTACACTATTATCTCATCTGGGTTTTCAACAGCTTGCTAACCCACAAAATATCATAAATTATATGCTCCCCACTTATGTATTGAACTGATCAAAGGAAGAGACCAAGGAGAGGATTAGCCTTGCACGACAGCAATTGAAAGTGACTTAAAGTGCACATATCAACATTTTTTATGACAAAAACCAGTAATAAAATGTTCTTTTGTGTCCATTCAAAGTGTAAAATGTCTGTTGATGTTACACAGATCTTATAAAAAATGCATAAGCACTCTTTCCAAATGATAGTCTGGAGCAATTAGCAATAATTAGTTTCAGCTGCAGCTGTTTTTTTTTTTTTTTAGGTCTGAGCCAAATGAAGGAGAAAGCATTTGGCTGCAGCAGACATTTCATTGTATATTAGTATTCTAACTTCATTTTCATCCATCACATATGTAGCATATTATTAGCTTTGGGTCACGTTTTAGAGCCAAAAAATAGGAGAAACTACTTATGACGGGTAACAGTTTGATACCGTAGAGTAACAATGATGATTTGACAGCTAAATCGGCTAAAAGTCTCAGCGGTAAAAAAAAAAAGGGCCAATTATTAACAAAATCTCTGCATGACTTGTGAATAAAGCAAGCGAATGTGGTGTGTTGATGTGAAGAATTGCAGAGTAGATTTACGATGCTGGTCAGAACTGGAGCCTAGATAAGGCATAATCTCAGTGCTGTCATTTTTTTTTTTTGTTTAAAGTTCAAGTCATTCCCCACTGACCGGGATCACAAGGTGCTTTTAAAACTTTCTGTATGGTGCTGATTCAATAGGTCTCAAAGGTTCTCCCTTTAGAAAACATTCCTCCACTAAATAAACTGTACTGTAAATCTTTACTTTGCTTCAAATCCAGCTGAAGCTGTCCGTCACTACTTGTCTTTGATGGATATTGAGTTGCTTTTAATAACAACATTATTGATAGCCCGGGTAGATTTAGATTAAAAATTATGTTAGAGACAGACACATCCCAAAATGCATCAAAACAGAGAATGAATCCAGAAATAACATAATTTATGTGTTTTTTCTTTTTTATAAAAAATGCATGTAGAAAATTATTAATGTCCTTCTAAATAATTAATGGAAAAACATTTCAGAGAAGCCCTTATTAGTTGTTGTTTTGAGATTTGACAACTTGAGGTTTGATTCAAGTCAGGACTCCAAAACATTAATATTACATCCAGCCAGAAGAAACCTTAAAAAATGTGGTGTGATTAATTTGGGCTTAACTGTAGAAATTGATGTCTGAGTTCAGCGTCCTAAAAGTAACTTTTTTTACTCTCTCACAACTTTTAGCTACATTTGCTGGTGCCTTGTGTTATTTTTATTTTTTTTTTACAGACATTTAACATCTTAAATTAATATCAGCATCATGAGCGTTAAGCCTGAACACAACTGAAAATGTTTTAAAATAAAACTGATGATATGTGCCCTTCAAAACGGAAAAAACAACCAAGGGACAAAAGCAAGTGAATGTATATACCTGGAAGCACCGTCAAAGTAGCAGTTTGATAGGAGATCCCAATTGAATTACCCGCCAAGCATGTATACTCCCCAGCATCTTCAAAAGTTACATTTGGCAAGTAGAGAACCTCTATCTCCTTATCTGTGGTGTTAACACCTGCGGTCTGGGGGAAGAGAAGAGGAGGAAGAGGAAATAGAGAAACAACAGAAACAGAGAAGAGAAAAAAAAAATATGAGACCCACAACACCAAGAAAGAAGTTAGAAGAACCGGATAGTGTCCACCGTTAAGATCCTGTGTAGAACTGACAGGTAGAAGATAGATCCCAGTATCCCACCAAAACACGTGAAAACAAAACAAACACACCTGAAACAAACCCAAAAGGTACCCATCACCCACAGAACCTGCTAAAACCCACACGCATGCATAAACACAGAGATCATGGAGAGCACTGTGACACCATACGCTTTCTGGTGAAAAGCTGTGAGGTGAGTTACAAAAAAAAAAGAGATCAACATCTGGTTATTCTGGTCAGAACAGTGCTTCCATGGCGACACCAATCCAAAAGTCGGTGGCAGCTGAAGGAAAAGGGGGTAACATTTGGGAGAGGGAACGTCCTTGAGACCATCAACAGCACCACCACAGAACAGCAGGGAAACCCACACCGGTAGAGGGGAGTTGAGGTGGTCTTGGGTGGGGGTGGAGGGTTACCTGGAATGACAGTCAGCCAGCACGACTGGGTGACTTCCCCTATATAATTGGAGACTTTACAGATATATTCCCCAGCATCTTCCTCTGTGACATTGATGAGGATGAGAGACTCCATGTCTGTGCTGTTAATGCCTGAGCGCTGCAAGCCATCAAACAAAATGAGCAGAAAAAAAATCAGGCACATGACAACATCACCACTGCAGCTGCTACACACAGACCTGCGGGAATCGTCTCCAAAATCCAGCCAGGAACTACAAAAATGACCCATTAAGTTGGAATAAATTAAAAAATAATTGTGATTTAGTCTTGACAAACAAAGAATATATTTTCTCAAAGTTTTATGGATGCGATGTTCCTCGCAAACATCACAGCGAAAGGCAGACCACATTTAAAGGAAAAATGTCACAAAGAAAACAATTATTTAAACTTAAAAGGCAAAAGTGTACATAAAGTTAGGGGGAGGGATGTAATGAGTTTCTTATTTGACTTCTTGTAAAATACTGTACATTACAAAGCAAGAGGGGGGACAAAAGTGTGGTTATGATATAAAAATGGGTACAAAAGGATCTACCTTTAGCACTTTGACGTAGGGGTTTCCGTCAGGCCTGTACCGACTGCCGTTTACGCTGACGTGTTTCAGCCACTGGATGTGAGGCTGGGCGTCGCTGTAGACCTTACACTGGAATTGGGCGTCCTCGCCGACGTGTACCGTGGTGTTGGCAGGCTGTCCAGCCTGGAGGATAGGCCTGTGTGGTGACCGTTCTGTTGAAGAAGATAAACAACGTAACTTTTCTACGCTCATTCACCAGACAACAAGAAGGCAGTAGAATAATGCTTCTCCTGGAGTTGCTCTGTTACGTCGGTTCTGATTTGTTCTCGTAGGCTCAGACAGCTATTATGATGCGTAACCGTGTCAGCAAGGTATTGTTTTTAGCAGTAGAAGCTGCTATTTAGCATTGCAAAATCAAATGAGATGGATTAGCAGTGCTTCCTAACAACTGGTTATGTCATGCAGTACATCTTGGTGAGAAACATCGTCTCTGCTGCCCAGAATTTGAGCTGTCAGCATTTCATTACAGTCTTTCCCACAGTATCGCCATTCAGAAAGACTCTTTAAAGATACTTGGATTATATGAGTTATGACAACATTTAATTTTTGTTTGGAATAAAGTATTTTTGAATTAAAAATGATTGTTCTTTCACTGAGCTTGAGTGATACTTGAGAATCATGACGTTTTATGGTCAATAAATGGTCTACATGCATGTTTTGGAGAGTTTAGCACCATCTGCATTCTTCTATAAACTAATATTTAGCTTGTGAACCCCAACAGAGGGAGACCTGGTGAACAATACCCCCTTTCAAACACCATCCAGCTTTTACAGCTACCCTGAAGAGTCTCCACAGCTCCCATACTGTGACATGACTCACAAGCCCAGCAGAGCCTTTCCGAAACAAAACCTTAAGGTAGGTGCAGTGGATTTATTTGTACGTGTATGCTTATGAGTTTTGGAGTTAGACATCAACCAATGTCAGGGGTGGAGATTCTACGTTTAATGCAAAGAAGAAAACTGTCACAAACTACCATCTAAATTCCAGGATGTAAAGACTTCAAAAGTCAGTTCTTTTGCTGACTTTTCTGAAATCTGTCAGATCTGATGACTACCTCCCCTTCTTCCTCTCTCCTAAACCAAATCTCCTTCTTTCTGTGAATTCTCAGGGTTTGCCTTGTTTATTGTCTATCTTTCTTTGCCCTGATTTTCTGGCCCTCTTTACACACTCCAACCTTTCACGCTTCCAGAGAGTGGAGACATCAAGGGCTCTCTGTAAAATCTAACAACAAAATGAATTAGATTCTGAAGTGCTATAAGTAAAACAGTAAACGCCTGTTTTAGGCGTCCGCAACATTAAACATTTTCCACATTTTGACTGATTTTTCTTTTTCAGATTTTCTCTTGATGTTCTTTGTGATTTCATATGATCAACAATCACAAAAAAACAATCTTTCTGTTGCAAAGCGGCAGAAAGATAAATGATTCTGAATTTATTTACAGTAAATATAAATATATCCTGACCAATAACTAGTTCCTAAAACTAATCTTGTGTTTTGTGGAGTAGCCTGGCAGCATTCCCTGCTGACCAGTGAAGGACTCTGAACTCTGAGTAACCTGGCAGCTCGGCTCAAAAGGGTCCGGGGAGGACAGAGACCCAGGAAAATCTCAGTGTGGCACAGGATGGCATGTGGCTGCCCCCACAGTGATGAATAGCTGCGATATGCCATGTGCGTCAGCTTGTAGCTGCCCGACTGCAACCCTTAGTCCAAACCGGTAAAGTCTGGGTGTTTTTGTTTCTAAAAGCTGATCCTACAGCTCATTTGAGCTACAAAAACTCTGATTAAAAAAAAGGCTTTATTTGTCTCCATTTTGCCTCGTTCCCCCCCGCCCCCACCAGTCTAATGGTGAGAAATGAAGCCAGAGGTTACAGGCATGGAAGAAGTTTACTGTTCTGCAGTAAAACCAAACAAAAAACAATATGCAGTTAGAAGGAGAGCTTCATCCAGCTCCAGAGAGAGGAAGAGTATGGGGCCTCAGTTGGGGAGCATGTGTGAACATGCGTTGGCTGTAACCTGTTTCCGTGATGTGCCTATACATTCACATTGTGCAAACACCCTCCGGTATTCAATTCCAGCCTAACGTGGTGAAAATAATGCTGCTAATTACAATCTATGGAACGGTAATAACTAATGGTAGTATGAAAAAACATCAGAAATAACTTCACATATTTAAACAGACTGCAGTTGCTTGGACTGCTCCACTCTGTTCTGGTAATCTGTGGTTCACTGACCAGGCTTTAAAAAATAACTGCATCATATAAATTTTAACAAGTACTGATGGCTCACAAAGGGGTGAGTGGCAGGCCCAAAATAGATGAGGTTCATGTCGAATTAAGCAAGCAATGTTGGTGTCGGAAAACGTATCTACTACTGTTATCCCACTCCCCCTGTTGTTCCTGCCATTTATTGATTCTGCAAATGGAGTAAAAAACACTTCTTCTTGCATGCCAAAGGTCAGCAAAGAGGGGTTGGACAGAGATGAGGCTGAGCTCATCATGTCACCTGAGTCTGCTTTAAAGAGTCAGTTCATTTCAGTTCATCCACTTCCGGCTGAATAAATGCAGCAACACCGTTCCACTGAGAAAACAGCATCACACCTAACAACAGCTCCTTTCAGAGGCGGAGAGATT
Source organism: Poecilia reticulata (assembly GCF_904066995.2). Classification (NCBI taxonomy): domain Eukaryota; kingdom Metazoa; phylum Chordata; class Actinopteri; order Cyprinodontiformes; family Poeciliidae; genus Poecilia; species Poecilia reticulata. Next base: position 24,071,635 of record NC_088844.1, on the reverse strand, counting down.
TAATACTTGAGGTTTTATTCCCCAAACTTCCATTGATATGAAATTTGTCTGCCACAAGAGAAGAAATAAAGGGAAATATTTTCACAAAACTTCATGTCAAAATATCCAAACTATATGTCAGAGGTCATTTAAAACTAATTTCTTTAGAACATTTGTCTAACATTTTTGTCAGGTTAAAAATAACCATGGGCCACAATAATTTTAAAGTGAAAATAATACGAAATCAAAATGAAAGAAAAACATGTTGTCAGTACTTATGACTGTCAAGTTGAACATACTCATACTCAAAAATGTAATATTTCTTGTTTTTAATTAATTTGCTGGATTTTTGTGATCCTAAATATTATGAAAAAAATAAAATAAAGGACAAGTGTGACATTTTCCAATGTAAGTAAATACTCATTCATCTGAGAATCTGGCTTTAAAAAAATTTTGGTGTCTATTTGTATCAGTCGCTTTTCCTGGCAGTTGGGGGCCACAATAAAGCAATCAAAGGATTTCAAGCAACCCTTTGACATCCCTGGTTTAAAAAATATATTCCAATATAAAATAATGAAAGCTGCACTAAACCTGATGACATATTCATCTTTGCTCTCTGCACTCTTGGCAGCAGAAAGCACAGGTGTGCTGTGTATCCACCGCACACCTGTCCAATTAAACAGCATGCTCACACACATTACCCTCACTTACTGTGGGAAGTTTTTCCCTACCTGTTCTCTACTTCTCTAACCTCAACAGGACTACTGACCCACTACATCCAGAGTGTAGGTGTGGTTGATGGATCCAAATCGGTTCTCCACCAAGCAGGTGTAGTTTCCCTTGTCCGATGGAACCACGCTCTCCATGATCAGGGTCCAGTGCTGGAGGCGCACCTGTCGCCAAGATACAGAATCATTGATGTGAGATTAGCAGACATGAAGGAACTAGCAGTGAAAGAAAAGAACAAGAAAAAAGAGATGTTGCTGTCTGCTAGCTGAACTAGCATAAGTCATTTTGCAGGTTGTACACCTGAGTATAAACTAAGATGGTATTTGTTTAAAAATGTTTGAGAAATGTCTTTTATTGTATGTGGAACCATCTTCATCGTCTGAGCTGTTTCAAGCATGCAGTTGATCAAAATTATTTGCAAATGTAGTTTCTAGTGTGCATGGAAACCACAGGTGTAAGCAAACAATGAGGTTTCCATCCATACACTAAAGAGAGACACTGTAGCTATTGCGTGTACAGGCCTACATTTCACACAATGGCGAGGTAAGGCCACGGGGCTGGGCTCAGGTGCAGCTTTTGTCAAACATTTATTGACAAAAAGAGAGGAATGAAATGCCCGCGGTGTAACTGACAGCAGGCCTGAATCATTTCTGGTGCTGATTTTTGTCTTAGTTGTAACGAGGGACTGAAAGTCGAAGGGGAAGAGACTTCAGGAGCAACCCAAACATTATCTGGGTCTAACTTTTCCTGGCAGGAAGACCCGTTCAGCATCACTGGTCATTTTGCTCAACCCAGGGGAAGTAATCTGCACAAAATAACAGCCACATATATAATCACCACCAGAAAATATGTATAAAACATCTTCATCTAAATTCATATTCTATTGCAAAAACCATAATGGAAATTTGTTTTTTGCATTCATTCGAGGGCATAATCCTAATTCTTTAAAATAGATGTGACCACAGCTATGTTTCATATTGATTAAATCACATGTAGGAAGTAGTTTGAATAAGTTACTCTCTTTGACTTAAGTTGTTAACCAGAAGAACCAAGAGTTATATAGGATAACCTTTATTGCCATCAGAAACATAAGAAAGATGTTCAGCTTGATAAAAATCTTCACTCTTGTAGTAAAAGCTCATATGTTAGATTGGAAAAAAGTCAAAAGAAACTTTAAAAGTAAAGCAAACTTGACCACTTTTTTATATTTCAAACACGTATTCATTCAGTAAACGGACACTTTATTATCTCTGGTAAATCACTCCCCATCATGTGGATGTGAAATGTGCAAAGTCTGTACATTTTAGCTTAATGTAATCAAATACATCATGTACAAGGGCTGCACCAATATCAATATCGCAAATGTCTTGAGTGCAAAATAGTTTACATGTCAATGTAACATTTAGCCTGTTGGACAGAATCTCAGCAGCAGATCCTCACACAACGCACTTACACAAACTGCTAAAAGTAAGAGAGTGACGGAAACACAGATAAAAAGGAAAACAGAAAATGGCCATATATTGAAACAGATATTGTCTTAGCAAAATTTACCAATATCAGTGCCATCGCTCATTTTCTAATCTCATGCCATCCAACCATGTGCATTCCACCAGCTATCACTAATTCAGTTAGCAACTTAGATTTGTGCAAGTTCATGTAAAACTGGTTGCTGTGAAATAGCTCTGACCCAACAGTGTTGCCATAAAATCTCAGCTACAGTACAGAGTTACAACCAGCGGATAAAATGTAAAGCAACTTTTATTTTTCCTATAAAGCACTGGGATTGTACACTTATGAGTATTTAAATAGATTGTTGATGTTATGCGAAGCTTATAATTGAATTCTTTAAGTCTCTGATGAGAACAATAATGCTAATTGTTGTCACTGGTAATGGGATTACAATTAGCAGTCTTTAGTATTAGCGCTAACATTGCAGTAATGATGAACTGCAATGTCTGGTTGTGCATGCATACAGATTTATTCTGTTGATTTTGTTCTTTCTTTGAGACCCTGCTGTGTCAGTGTTGTTATGTCAGAAAAGCAAGTTTTTTTTTTTTACTTTTATATAAATACAGTTAATCTGAGGGTTAAATTCATTAAAGCTATTAGGAATTCGCATTTCAAATAATTAATTACTCCTTCAAAAGTATTACAGAATGGAAGGCAAAAAGGGGGAAAAGGGAAGCTGAGATTATATTAGTATTAGCAGTTTGGTGGATTAGTGTTTCCCCTACTTTATATCCTCCCATGCGGTCCTCTTGGCGGAAAGGCCTGCCGTTTTTCAGCCAACGCAGCATTGGCTGGGGGTCTCCTCCTGCAGCACAGCGGAACTTCACTGTGTTGGCAGCTGGCACTGCATGCAACTTCTTCTCCATCTTCGCTGATGAAGTCCAGTATGGCGCGCCTGCAACCAGATAACAAGGCCACATTCAGTCATTTCCTGACAGCGTCGACTGTATCAACAGCTTGACTTCAGAGGAAAATGGGCTGGCTTAGTCCAGAGGCATGAAGGAGCGTGTCTGCAGAAGAATCCAACCTGAACCATTCTTAAAGAGGCCCCCCTTTTTTTTTTCTTGGCAACACTATCCAAACTGCCGTCTGCACAAAATGACCTGAAGCTCTGAACTTCCACGACTAAACAAAAACACACTTTTCCTGTGGGCTCTGCAGGGAGCAACAGAAACCAAAAAAAGATCAGCTCTGAGGGGCTGGGCGTTGCTAGAAGGGTAATCGGACCATCACATTCAATTTTTATCTCACTCCACTTAACAGTTTTTTTCCTCCTCCTACTTCCTCCAATTACCATAGCTACCCTGTAAATCACTCGGCTATATACGGACGAAATAGCTGGAGAAACTTATCACGCCTGAAAAATCATTATGTCCAGTCACAAGGGAAGGTTTCTAAAGCTTTTTAATAATGAAATGCAGCCCCACCATTGCACATATCGATATCTACTGTCTTTCTTGTGTTTTGTGCTCATTTACTCCCAACGTCTGTCTCTTAGTCAGCTGGATTTGCTTTCCCTCTTTCCCTCTGCACCTGGGACTGTGATTGTCTAAGCAGATGGGACTAAAGGCTGGAAAGAGACACTCAAACAAACAACAACCCCAAACGGTCCTCCACACCACCACTTCCTCTTCTTCTGGCCGGAGTCCAAGCGACAGACGGAATACCCACAGATTACACCATGACTCATCAAAGCAGCAATGCCCCAGGAGAATATTTGCTCCAAGATTTACTCCTGGATGTCCAATCTGTGTACAGATCAACCGGACATGTCCAGCATAGTTGGACAGCTGTGTCAGAACTGCATTCCCTTCCTCAATGGATTAAACTACTTTTTGCCCATCCTGCTAAATCTTTGTCTCTGAGTTCCTTCACCTTAATATGCTAACTCCATCCACAAACAGAGAGATAGATTTGGAGGACTGAAGGTTGCTTTCTCTCCACAAAGCAACCTTTGACCTACAACTGATGCCCCAGACGGTACATCAGGTCTCGACTAGGTGAAGGCTGCCGCTTCCCATGCTCTCTGTCCAAAGGGGCAGGACCTCCAGGCCTCTATATAGATGAAGCCAAACTGCCTTGCTGAGCCGACTGCTGTGGCCCCTCATCGGCCCCTAAGCTGTGTGCATCCGGACTCCTGCTCACGCACGGCTGTTTGTCCTCAGCTGGCCTCGGGTAAGCTGAGGTTATCTAACTCCGGCGCTGAGTCAAGATTTTTTTTTTCCTCAAAGTTCCTACAGACGTATTACCGTTCACTTGCTCTTCCTATAACATAGATACAAGCTCCACTTGCACTGACAGCGCAAGTCAGCAAGACAAAGATGAAATAGTTTCGATCTGACTGAGCTTGAGCCATTCCGCAAAGAAGAACGGGCAAAACTGTCATGCCTTCCCTATTTATTTAGAGGTATCCGAGCAGATACCCCATTCCCACTTTACAACTGCAAACATAAATGTGCTTTGTAAAACTTGTATAATATATTTTAAAATACAAACAAAAACATTTGTTTTACTAAATATTTTTTTCCACCTCACAATGAGGTGCTGCTTTGTCTTTATTTATTACGGAAAGTTCCAATAAAACACATTGATGTTTGTGGTTGTAAAGTGGTGAAATGTGGAAAAAATGTATTAGTGTAAATACTTTTGCAAGACACATTTACACCAAAAACTAAAGAGAAAAAAGGATAAAATGAAATTGGAACAATGTGGAAGAGAAAACAGAAAGCAGAGCCTCCACATTCCCTTCCCTCTCCCAGCACTCTGGACACGCTTCCACCTCTCCTCCATTGCTCGTCATAGACACTCTGGTACTGTGTTTCACCTATTTTTAAGCAACTCCAAGGTGTTTGCGATGCTTTTTCAGCTCAATATGAGAGTTCCACAAGTAAAGTCATGGATATAAAGCTACCCCCTACTTCTTTAACTCTCACTCCCCCCTTACTTCCACGCTCCTCCTTGCTACAGTCCTGGCTGTTCGGCCAAGTCTCAACGCCGTGCTCACAGAATTGTTGGTGCTGATCCAACACCGCTCTCTCACCCCCTTCTTCCTCTCCTTCCCGCACTCTTTTAATAATATTCTCGGTTTTGAATTTTCTGAAACACACACGGCGAGAAATTGCAACTGTACTGCCAGAACAGCTTGTTCTTTGTTTCCAGACAGCTTACTATGACCATAGTGGTGGAACTTTTCCCTCTCCCTCCATTTTTTCCTGTCTTTCCCTCCTTATTTAATGCATTTCAGGCAATTACAGTCAGCCCAAAAGTGGAGGAGGAGAACTCATGGCGAGACGCGATGCGTGTGGAGAATTTTAACAAGATGTGGAAGCCCTCATCGTTACTTCAGCCTCTCTTTGTGAGTGTGTAAGCAAAAGCAGACGTGTGTAAGCTGCTGCTATACAAACGTGGGTAAAACTTTCTCTTTCTCACACACACACCAGCACACATTGGGTCCAGGTGGGTAACTGGGTCCAGATGGCCAGCTTTCATAATGGATGAGCACAGCTGACTGATTTGGCTGGCTTGCTGGTTGGCTCCTTGAGGCCTCACTACCTGGGAGACACTAGCTGAAGGAATCTCAGGAATTCCTGTATTCCCTCGAGCATCTAGCCTGGAAGACACACACACACATGCACTCCCCACGATCTAACTGTATAAGTCCAGACAGGAACATGCAGAGAAATGGGTAAAGCCGGCTTTTGTTGTTGCTAACAGCTGCCTCCACCCAAACCCCAAAGACAAAACTTTTTTTTTTTTCTTTCTGCTGTTTCTTAGTGACATTTTTGACAGCCTGGTCTGTTGTAAAAGAAAAACGCAGCAAACTTTGATAAATAATGTGCTTTTCTGAGTTTGGCTGATTTGTTTATAAGTAATCCATGATGAAAGAGTCTTTGGAGAATAAATACAAAGTGAAGCATAGGATAATATTTCTTGTCAAAATGGGAAAGACAAGAGAGCATACCTTTCAACAGAGGCAGATGAGTGTTGATCTACATGAAACTGGATTAACCAGGATTATTACTTGCCTGTGATGATTGAAGATTATTTTCCTGCTATGCAAAGTCAGCAGGGTCGTTGGGAGTATGTGAAAGTACCAGAAATGCCCGTTGGTAAGCATGGTGGAGGGTCTGTCATTCTGTGGGCCTGTATCTTTTCTAAACTGGCAAATTGTTAGATTGCGTGGCATCCTTAGCTCATTAGAATAACAGAAATATCAGTACACTATACTAGAAATCCATGACATCGTATGTCTGAGGAATACAGATAAAATATAAATTATTCATACCTCTTACTATTTTAGTCAGGAAACTGGCTGGGGGACTGTGAAAAAGTAATATTGCTTCCAGTCAGATTTTTTTTTTGCAGAGGTATGAATAATTTTATTATCATCCCCACTCAGATAGAGGTAAAGTAAGACATTATAATACAGCAAAAATAAAAATTAATTTATTTAGGGCTGCATCGTCTGTCTAGGATTGTAATCTGCAGGTAAGAGATGAGACTCATTCAAACTCACATTCATTTATCACTTACTAATTTAACTGCAGGCTATCCACCCTGTGTCCTCCAATCACTCTGTAATGAGGCATGACTTACCATAGTTACCATTCTGCTTTGACTTAACGTAAACACGCCCGAGACCAAACATTCAGAGGCTTATAGAGTTAGTATGTTTAATAAGAACAACAAACACCCTCAGCAGATTCTGTCAGAGCCAAAAAACGTCAGCCTTCTCACCCAAAGAGGAAAAAAAACAGTTCTATGGCCATTTTATGAGCTTAACCTCCTACTATCCACCCATCCACCTCCAAACCGTCACTCCTGCTCTGCTCTGACCTGTCAAGTCCCTCTGACTCACCTGTGATGTTGACTATGAAGCAGACGGTTTCTTTGCCCTCGCTGGTGCAGGCGTACAAGCCCGAGTCCTTGGGCTTGACATCACGGATCTGCAGCACCTCCTGTTCTACCAGCGTGCGGTTGTTGGTGCCCAGAGAGTCGCCATCTTTGGTCCAAGTGATGGTTCCCGTCACCGGCAGTGGACACCTGACTTTCAGCACCTCGCCTGGGTGCACTGGGGACTCCAAGGGCTTAGAAATTTGGCATTTGTTTGATGGATCTGTGGAGCAAATGGGGAAAGAGAAGAGGAAGTTTGAAGTTGGGGAAGGAGAAAAAGGGGTGCACAAAAAGGAGAAGATATAAGCCATAGTTTAGGAAACGACTCCTCACACAGCTCTTACAGGGATTGACGTGAATCAACATTTGCAATAGGAAGGCCAGAATATAACGCCTAGTTCCCAGTGAAAAGATCCCATTGAAGCCCAGATCTGTTTTCAGTTCTTTGCTAGGATGATGTCAAATAGAGGAGGAAGTTCATATTTTTCAACATAAAGTACAAACTGTAGAAAGTAGTCAGACCAGTCAAGTTGCAGTGAGCCACACAGGAGAGGACCCTAAACGATGTGAAACGATGTCCCTCAGTGAGCCACACAGGAGAGGACCCTAAACGATGTGAAACGATGTCCCTCAGTGAGCCACACAGGAGAGGACCCTAAACGATGTGAAACGATGTCCCTCCGTGAGCCACACAGGAGAGGACCCTAAACGATGTGAAACGATGTCCCTCCCACATTACAAGTGCTTCAAACTGAGGTTAGGACAGGTTGACAAGTAAAAGCAGAGACAGACATTAAAATATGACTCATGAGTCAATGTAATCACCATTGACAGGCGGACTAAACAGAACTCGTTTTGTGACATCATCGCAGCTCCCTTTTGTCTGACAGGGATATCAGTAATCCTGGTTTTGAAGAATTTAACAGGCCTTTAGTTGCTTCAACAGTGTCACCAGATTTTAAATCATGGCTCAAACTGAACAAGTGAGCCTCCATGTGTCTGCACTCTGTTTTAATGTCGGAGACACGCGAGCACAAGCACAAAAACACACCCACCGTCGTCGGAACAATACAAACTTAACTTCAGATTGCAAAACAAGAGATATCAACCTTTACTTAGGCTGTGTATGATCTAAACTTCCCGCATAATAAAAAGGTTGAGTGTGTGTGAAAGAGACTGCTTTATCCCTGCAAATCGCAAACAAAATTCCTTTGTTAGCTCAGCCGACCAAGCAAGGATGATGCTTTCCAGAGGTTTATAATGTGTGCATAATCTCTTCAAAATGCTGGGGTTTTAATCAAAATGAGGCTGTGATGAATCATTTTAAGCATATAATGTGACATTTATTTTGCAACTTTAAACTAGCAGAGAATAAAATTTGTTATAAGAATAAAAAAACATGTAAAAAGTAAAGATGAATGTAATGACCTGGTTGCATAATTGTGCGTTATACTTATACTAATTATTTATTGAGGCATCTCAAAGAATCCATGATGCCATGAGATTTTTTTTTTCCCCTCACTGAACAAATGAGAAATGAATGAATTTCTCAATTTATCATGGTGGAATTATGCTACTGGAATATTACAATTCCCTTAATATAACTGGAATTACACTATAATATAGTATATATTCACCAACATATGAATAAGCCAGATATAAACACAAAAACCAGGACTGAACATTAAGAGTAGAGTTTCTAAAAGGAGCAAAAGTTGAGTGAAAACAAATCCTCATTTGGTTTAGGATTTGGGAAACCGTCAAGCTGCTCTGGGAGCTTTACTTCCGTCTGGAGTTGCAATAGGTCGTCTGCGAGCTGCAGCGTTATCTTCTCTGGGTTTTCAACAGCCTGCCAGCTCACATAATATTGCAGAATATATGGTCCCTGCTGGTGTCTAAGATGTTGAGCAAACTGTATCATTGGAGTAATCTAATGGATGAACTCACCAAAGGAAGAATCGCCTTGCACTAATGCTAATAAAATTCCCTTACATAAGAGAACATGATGTAGAGCAATCCCTTTTAAATCCCTCACTTGGATTTGCAGATCAGTTTGGTAGATCTTATAGCGACTGTTCTGTTGCTCAAACTCACTGGATTAATAACTCGATCTTGATTTTATGAACTCAAATTTTGAGCTGTTATTGTTTTGGCTAGAGACTGTGTTATGAGGAGTTACCCAAGATTAGCATTAAAAATGTAGCATAATC